>NC_070571.1:4649055-5313206 GCF_026914185.1 Puccinia triticina | reverse complement strand
AACCCTAACCCTAACCCTAACCCTAACCCTAACCCTAACCCTAACCCTACCCTAACCCTAACCCTAACCCTAACCCTAACCCTAACCCTAACCCTAACCCTAACCCTAACCCTAACCCTAACCCTAACCCTAACCCTAACCCTAACCCTAACCCTAACCCTAACCCTAACCCTAACCCTAACCCTAACCCTAACCCTAACCCTAACCCTAACCCTAACCCTAACCCTAACCCTAACCCTAACCCTAACCCTAACCCTAACCCTAACCCTAACCCTAACCCTAACCCTAACCCTAACCCTAACCCTAACCCTAACCCTAACCCTAACCCTAACCCTAACCCTAACCCTAACCCTAACCCTAACCCTAACCCTAACCCTTGATTTTTTTTCCTCTTTTGTTTTTCTAGCAACAATATTGATAGAGCCTTCATCGGTGTCTTGGTCGTAGTCATAGCCCGTGTCTTCTGTAATTGCCTAGAGAAGAAAATATAAGTAAAAAATAAACAAATTCATCAGTGTAAACATCAGGTGTTCTTTTCAAGAAAGGAAGACAGTAAAAAGGTGAGACCTTTTTTGAGGGGTTTCCTGATTTCTTGGTCTTCCCCGGCTGACTTGGTTTCGCAGTTGTCCCACTTGGATTAGAATCCAAAGCGGACGAGTTTTCCTTTGCGCCCGATTTTTGTGTGCATTGCTTTTTGCGATTTTTTTTTCTTTCCTTGGACGGAAACCAAATGCCCTGAACTCGACAGAGAGGATTCTACAACCCTTTTTGAAGCCGCTGGCTGGGTTATTTTGACACGGGAGTCAGTTGGAGCAGGCACCATGCCTGGTGGAATTACTATTGAGGCAGATTGTCTCGACCGGCGGCGTTGGGTCTGTGATTAGTCCGTAATGTTGCCGGCATGGGAGTCACTCTCTTTGATGAGGTTGGAACTTTGTACTTGGGTGACCATTTTAGGATGACAAGGTAATAAGCGCTAAGCAGGCGATGAAGCTGGAAAATTTAACAAACAAGGGAGGGCCCGGAGACTCATGCCTTGATCCACAGGCAACCAATGTGGGACAGGTGGTGGGGTTTTCTGCCTCACCCCTGTGTATACAGGGGTAAAACACGTTGCTTGGCGGGTTTCACCCCTGTTTAGTGTGTGTAACTTGCAGGTAACGCATTGGTAACGCGCTAGCGGTTATCGTAAATTGTGCGTTACTAGTTATCGCGGTTAACGCGTTAACACAGACCAAGAAGTATACGATACGGATGATTTTTTTGGGGGGGCAATCCGGACTAGGTACAATAACCTCTCTGGGGGAATCGCGCCGTTACTAGAACCGCTAACTGCTCTGGATAGTAACGGCGGGCGGTACGCTACGCAGATAACACTGGTTATCGTAGCGTATCGTAACTACCCATTGTTGATTCCAAATCTGTGGATCAGGCGCAGGCGGCCCTCAGTGACCTCAAGTGATCTACTGCACTGTTTGATTGGTCCGACGGCCCACTGATACAAGCCATGCAGGAAGGAGATCACGTTTTGCTGGACGAGATCTCTCTAGCTGACGACTCGGTCCTCGAGCGCCTCAACAGCTTGCTAGAACCGGAACGCTTGATTGTTTTGGCGGAACGCGGAGGTGACACTCTCGAAAAAATGCTAATTACGGCCCATCACTGTGAAAAAAACTCAAAAAATTGGTGTCAGTTGACATGTGATAACTTTGATATTACTTTTATTTGAACCTGGGTTCTTCCCTGTTCATTCCATGAGTCTTCCAGACTAGATATTTTCCATGTTCATTCCATCATTAACAGATGTAGTGGATGCACCTATGAATGGGTTATGCTTGCATGAAAGGGGTATTTCCACATGAAAGGAATAAAATCAAAATTGTATTCACACATGAAAGGGATATGTACGCATGAAAGGGGAATGTGAAGAGGTGTATTTACACATAAAAGGGATATTTTAACATGATGAAAGGGGTATGTGCACATGTAAGGGGTATTCATGAAAGGGATATGTATACATCAACGGGGTATGTGAAAATGAAAGGGTTACATAAACATCATGAAAGGGGTGTGTACACATCAAAGGGGCATGTAAGAATGAAAGAGGTATTCATGCATGATGAAAGGGGTGCATGCACAGGAAAGGTGTGAATATGAAAGGGGTGTGCACATGAAAGGGATATATACACATGAAATGGGTATTTGCACACAAAAGGAATATGTGCACATGAAAGCTGTATGTGATGAAAGGGGTACGTGCACATGTAAGGGGTATTCATGAAAGGGATATGTATACATCAAAGGAAAGGGTTATGTGAAACAAAGGGTTACGTACACATGATGAAAGGAGTTTGTACACATCAAAGGGGCATGTGAAAATGAAAGAGTTATGCATGCATGATGAAAGGGGTGCATGCACAGCAAAGGTGTGAATATGAAAGGGGTGTGCACATGAAAGGGATATATACGCATGAAATGGGTATTTGCACACAAAAGGGATATGTGCACATGAAATCAGTATGTGCACTTGAAAGGGGTAGGGGAACATGAAAGGGGGATTGCACAGGTCTCAACTGAGTATCTTGAAACCTGTGCTAAGTTTTTTGTAGTTCAGAATTAGCTTGCATAAATTAGGCAATGTGCAAAGATTGCAGGGTAGAAGAAAATTGGCATCCATGGGTATGATCCTTGTTCTAATTGAGGATTAACTTGAGTATGCTGGATGTCAACTGACAGCAGTTTCTTGAGTTTTTTTCATAGTGCATCTTATAAGCTTCCAAATCTTTGCAACCATGAATCCCGGTGACGATTTCGGAAAACGAGAACTCTCACCTGCGCTGCGAAATCGGTTTACCGAGATCTGGGTCCCTCTAGTCTCGGATCCTAAGGACAGGTTTGCGATCTATTGTGATTGTTTATCACGGAAACTCAAATCGTCAACTTGTGCTAGCTTCAGTCCTGCTGAATGGGCGGCGCACATTATCTCATTTTCCGAGTATTATTCAAAGTTGCCCATCTCAGCCCAATTTTCGGCTTGCGAGTTGAGCTTACAAGACTGTCTTGCGTGGTGCGGCTTCATCAGCTCCTGTTTGACATCATCATTGGCTCTGTCGTTCGTTCACGGTGCCCAAATGACGGTTCTCGATCGCCTCGGGACCGCTGGCTTTGGACAAGACCTCCCCGCCAGTCACATTCTCAAACTTAGACGGTCTTGTCTCAGTTATTTGCATGATCTGGCCAACGTTTCTCTCGACAACAGTGAAGGCTTATCTGGAGTTACCCATGTTGATGAAGGTTTGAAAATAGGTGATTCCACATTGCAAAGGTGTAAAACAATTGGCAAAGACTCGGCTCCAGCGAGTTATTCTTTTTCCGCACAAACGGTGGGCCATAATGCCCTGTGAATCATACGTGTTCTTCAAGTTCCCAAAGCTGTATTGCTAGAGGGTAAACCAGGAGTCAGCAAGGCAAGAATAGTAGAAGCACTCGCTAAACTCCAGGAAAACGCTGTCAGATTCCGCATTCGGGTTCCCCGAGTCAAGAGGACCACGCGACCCTGCCTAACTTGGCGCATCCAGCCCAACCAGACTCAAACCACACGCTCGGAGCCACTCCTCCTGAAAACGCCCTGGACCAACCAGCCACTGGTAAGTTTTCCCTTCTTCTAGTCTGATCCAACCAGGCCGTTGGCAACAACCGGTTCCTGATGTGTTCAGCCATTAACCCTCCATTTGCTACTGTGTCCAAGCAGACATCAAGAACATGGACGTAGACCCTGCCCCCACCGGTCGTGCTCAACCAACCGTGGTGTATCCTCTTTTTGCCTGGACCGGGCTCCTATAGTACCGTGCTTGCAATACAGTACGTAGACTCAGATGCCTCACCTGAATCAAAACGTCTCGAATATAAGAGACTGATCCATCCCCTCTTTTTCAGCTTCTTTTCTCCCGTCGAACCATCATCTTATCACGTTACACAACCCATTGACCAATCTATCCTGAAACTTCCCTCACCCGAATCGTTATCATCAGCTACTCCTCGTTATCATCAGCCACTCCACGAAGACCTCGTTCCGTGCAGCGGCCATCCCTTTTTTTTATCCATACGTTCTTGAAGAACATTCTTATTCTCCTTCTTGTTCAAATACTTTTTCATCTCCTGTCCTCTTATCACCCAAGCCTACTCTCAACTGTCTCACTGCCGTTAAGGTACCCTTAACTTTTCCAACTGTTCATATCAAAACCTTGTACACATGATCCAGACCTTAAGTTGAAATTTTATCCTTAAGTCTTGCCATTCTCACAAACGCCTGCAACGGATCAAACCGACTTACTCAACCTCTTTGGTGCCGACGCGCCTGTTGAGGGTGGAAGCCCGGGGCAATTCGAATGGAAAGATGCTACTTTTCTTGACGCGCCACAGAAAGGAGATTGGGATTTGCTGGATGAAATGAATCTCGCTCCTCAAACCGTTCTTGAAGGGCTGAACGGCTGCTTGGACTATTGAGGTACTGTTTACGTTCCAGAAATTGATCAAACCTTCAAGCGACACCCTGACTTCCGGGGTTTCGCTGCTCAAAATCTGCATCATCAAGGTGGCTCACAAAAGCGTCTTCTGAAGTCGTTAGTAGACCGATTGACGGTGGTTTTCATGAAAGAAATGTAAAACGAAGACTTGTTGCAAATGTGTACCGAAATGGCTTCCGCATTCGATCAGTCCGCAATCTCAAAGATGGTTGATTTCAATTACCGACTGGTCGAAGAGACCAACAAGCCCAGTTTCTTCGCTTCCATCGGCTCGCCTTGGGAACTCAACTTGTGTGACCTGGCAAGATGGTTGCAGATCACATCCATGAACGGCAGGTACGACCTCCAACTGATTTCCCCAGTAGAATACATTGATATGATCTACACGGGGAGGTTCCGAACTCAAGATGATCAAGCCACTTCTGCAAAGATCTCCCGTGAATTTTTCAACGGCGCAATCATCAAGACCTGGCTGAGCTCCCTTCCGAGCTGATCATCGGGCACAGCAGATTGGCCAAATCATTTGGGCTTTCCTGGGCTCCTCCGATAGTCTCACCCTTAGCAATCCCGACAAGTATTTACAACTGCGCTGAAGCATTGATTTGTTGTCTAGAGTTGAAATGGCTCCCTATTCTCACTGGCACAGAAAAGTCGGGAAAATCATCCCTTGTCAAGTTTTTGGCTGCTCGAAAAGGTGTTCAGTTGCGAGTCATCAGCTTACATTCCGGCACTGATACCTCTGACCTGATTGGAGGGTTTGAGCAAACTAACATGGAACGCAAGCTGATTGCAATCATTGAGCATACTTGTCAAATTATCCAACAGAATCTGGAGCATTCGTCCCTATGCCCCGACGCCACCGCCACTAACCTTGAAATGTCCTTCAGAGATCTCAAGTACCTCGAGAATTTAATCTTTTCATTCGATACCAAGATACTAGTGTCGTGCGTGCTTGACATTTTAAAGCGTCTGAGAAGTCATCCCCCCGATCCTGCCTTCAAACCGTTGGAGCGATCTCTAGTGGGAGTTCAGACTGCCAAGCCAGGTTTTCGCTTTGAATGGATCAATGGCCCCCTCGTGACTTCTATGAAGAAGGGCCAGTGGCTTTTGGTTGAGAATTCGAACCTGTGCAGTGCATCTGTTCTCGACCGTTTGAATCCTTCATTCGAAGGTGCCGGCATACTCCAACTCGCAGAAAAAGGGATGACCCAAGGCGGCATTGATACCGTTATTCCTCATAGTGACTTCCGCGTCATCTTTGCGTTCAACCCCCGGTATGGGGAGCTTTCTCGGGCGATGAGAAATCGGGGTGTGGAAATCGCTTTCTTGCCGGATCCTCAGCTGAGCTTCATTAGACTCCCATTGCCTCTAAGTAAGTGCTCTGTTCATTCCAAGCCGATAGCTCATACGCTAAATCCATCGTCCAATTTTCTTTTATTCAAGAAATCACTCCTCTCACCTCAAGCTACAGCATTCAGCACCCAGTAATGTGTTGGACTGCCCACGCCCTGATTCATTCACTCACCGAATAATCCCTTCTCTCGGGGACACTGGACCATTTCTTACCCTCCCCAAGTCGGGACAACACGCTCAAGCTACTACTATATTGAAGCCTGACATTCTGGGCGTAGCAACGAGTTGGGCTCAGTTCAACCGCGCGATTCATTTTTTCATTGGACAGGTCAGTCCTGCTCTTCAACATATCTGCACACCTCTCAAGCGCAAAGCTGAGTCGGGCGTGATTGTTATTGGTTACAGGCATTTGATTTGGCTATAGGAAGCCAATCCAAGCCAATCCACACACCACTTACTGTGTGAAGGAAGAGCTCTAGGTCACCAATCTTTATTAAGGCTTGTCATCGCGGCATGTTTGCCGTTACGCTCATTGTCCTACCTATGAATTGAATCCAGAATCAACTGGCCCAATGAAGTGTCAGATTCTAGGCCCGGGCCCGCCCGAACCAGACGCAGGCTCAGTTCAGCCTGACCCGGTGGAATCCAGCAATCTCATCGATCCCACCAACAGCCACTCGGACGCCTCGGAACATCCCTCCAACGGTAAGTAAGAGGTCCCTCACAACGAACTGAACCAGGTCGAGAAGTGTAACCGACCCTGATGACCCAGTCAAGACACTAATGAAACAACCCTTCCTGATTACCGTGTCGTACAGATCACGAGAACATGAAGGAGAAAAACCAAACCGGTTGAGATCAAACCGCCGCGACCACGTCCCTGTTCACCTGGACAGGCTTTATGTAGCCACAACCAAGCCCTGGTACGTAGTAACAGCGATTCACCTGTTCTGCACAAAAACCCTATAAAAGGAGCACTAAATCTCCCACTTCTATCTCTCTCCTCATCCGCTTCATCTTAGATCAATAGCTCAGAACCCCAAACTTAGCTTCACTGTCCCAATTGTTCCGCTTTCCTCATTGTTATCATCAGCTTTAGTGCGACGACCTCGCTCCGCACCATCGCCATCCCCATTTCCTTTTCTTTCTTACTGTTCCCTGTCATCTGAATAAGATCTTGTTCCTTGTTCCTCTACTACTCCTTCCTCATTGTATTCCACTAGGCAGCCCAGAACCTGCCCTTAAAGGTATATCTCTCTTTCTTCATCTTCTACTTCTATGTTTCTTTCATCTATACATGTACAATAGTTTTCTGACTTGATGAAATAAAACCTTAAAGTCTTGTCATTCTCACATGAAGCACTCAAGTGACCCCCGCGTAATACAAGGCCGACCTATCGATCACAAACGGTTTTCAAGCTTTGTCAACCATGCTAGTGACGCGATCCTGCAATCCTGTTTGCTCATTTTGGGCGAAGCTCAAAATTGGGAAGCACTATCTGACGCCGGCAAATCTGAATATCAGGTGCGTCTTCAACCTTTTTCCCTTCTTCTAAGATGAAATACTTTCGACTCACCCCTTCGGGTACTATGCAGCAAATATTTGGATGTATAAGGGACATCCAGGAAGCTACTTTACAATTGATTGATTTGTTGGAGTCCTCGCCGGATCATGCGGCAATCGGCTTTGCCCTAAAAATGATTGATGATTCAGTCAATCGAGCACCTTCCTCAACCAAATCCCTGTTCAAATTCACCGAGCTCTCTCTCCAGCCCCTGCGCAATTCACACAACATCTCTTGTTTGGAAGCTTTGGTTATTCTGTGGAACTTGTTCTTCCCACCTTGGTACAAGAATTCACATCTCATCAACTTGGTCAGTCAACTAGGCCAGCTCTGCGACGTTAACTGGTCTCTGTTGAATAAGGGTCTTTCGCTTTTTATACTTTTACGCTTCTTCATATATTGATTGATTGGGTTTGGTTCATTTCTGGCAACTCAGATCTACAAGCAATCTATTTCGTAATCGTGGTGTTTCTCAAGATCAGTTGAGAAATCACATTTGACTGTCCCAAGATCAATTGGTTAACTGAGAAGCTCAAAAAGGTATTACTCCTTGCTTTTTGATCTCTTGATCTTGATCAAACAGTTCTGACAGTTAATTTTGACTTTAGCAAATTTCTGCCGCCAAAACTGAAGAGACTGGTTTGACCGGAGTCCCCCCACCCGATGCAAATTTCGGGCTGGTTGGAGAAAGAATGATTGCGATTGTTGCGACAATGACCAGCTTCCTTCATACCAAACATGTTAGTATTGCTTTCCTCAGATACACCTCCACGGCTAAACTAAATCAACTTGTGAACCATCAGAGCAAGGTACCAATCAATAACCTTCTACCTCAGTGGGGAACCGTACCCAGTGAGGTGGGCGTCTTGTTCCGCTCAAATGCCTACCTTCAAGAACAGAACGCATCCACACATAAACATTCCCCCTTATACTTTCTAGAATTAAGGATTGAGCTAATATATCTGTTTCCGTAGAGCAAACCGACCTGTGCCTAAACTTGCAGATCATCATGTCATTGACAGCGCCACCCATCAGCTTCTCCGATATGGTTAGTCGAACATTGTTCTGATGCGGCATTCCCTTACTGATGCTGATGACCAAATCAACTCTCAAGCCTTTCAGCATCTTATCCCAATTCACTCGGTCCAACTTCCTACATGTAATTTCCGGTATAGCCAAGTGCATTGATATGCTTTTTCTTTTTCTTCCCACCGTGAGTATTGAGCCAGTATTTTTGTTCTAGGCTGGTCAAGACATCCACATCACTCGAGGGCCATGGAGCAGTGGTAAATACCTTGGACCGATTGGTTTCACTTGTGGCTACCGCGACTCCCTGCTTAACTCCAGACCGCAAACACTTGTGCCATTCACCGATCTCAAGCCTGTTAAACTTTGTAAGTCGAGTCTATTCATGAGGATTACAGTATCACAGTCTGAGACTTTATCCGTTGAATTCATATCTTTGCAGATTGAAGCCCCAGTGGTGAAGCTCAGCCAAATAGCATCCTTGCTTCAGGTAATTATCCCCTAATCTGCTGCTGTGAGACAGCCGGTTGCGCCAATCATGCACACTCATTCCAACCTTGCAAGCTTTGAAATTGTGGCGCCTTTACATTTCTGACGTACCCATCGACACTCTATCCGTCCAGACAGCCCACCATTCCTATCTCCAGCTTGGGCTTCCCGCTTTTGCCAACTGAGGGCCTTCCTCCCCTCCTATCAGCAGAGCAAAGGTGTTGCTTCATCAAACCCTCAAATGTTGCTACTGGATGATGAAATCGCAGAAATCAAATTGCGCTGCAAGCAGATCCCACAGCCTTCAATTCAACGCTCTACAGACACTCTGGTCCAACACGCAATCTTTACTGAGTTGAAAGCATTCGAAAAGCAGTTTCTCATTGATGGTTGCCTTGAAGATTCAGCTGAAGCCATTGTCTAACTTGTTAATCTGGACCGTCTCCAGGCCCTACATGCACGGATTGAGAATTTCTCCTTCTTGGTGATTTGATTGATCAATCGCCTCAGCAAGCGTCTTGTTCCAAAGAGCAATGTCAAGTTGTTCAAATCAATCTACGCAGCTAGTGATTACTGACTTGATTAGCTGTTTAACGACTGGCACTACCGCTATCGCTGCCGCCAATCTGCAACAAGACCCCCTTGTAGAAAGAATTGAAGCAAAAGTTGCTGGCAAGGCTAGTCAATCAGCATTGTCACTACTTTACATCAGCTTGATGGCCAAATATTTGATCAAAGAATTTGAGAGCTCCCAAACTCACAAGCTACTCTCACTCTATGATAAAATATGGCAGCTGTGGACACGCGATTGGATTTGACAGCAGAAAGAGGCTGAGGAGAGAGCGCAGGGTTCAAAAACGCTGACAAGACATCACCATCAAGTCGGACGAGGAAATTGAAGAAGAATTCCAAGCCCTGTTACCTTCTTGCAAAAACAATATGCCATTGGCCTCATCCTACTCCTCTGCCAACCTTGTCACGCCCACGCAAATCTCACTGCTTTGCAAGATTCACCTCTCAATCATGTCAACAGAGGCAGATGCAGGAAAATCTCCGTCTTCTTTTGACTCACTCCGGCCGCAAATTGTGGTATCAATGGTAGAAAAGCATGGTCTCGCGTTGCCATCAGATCTTGATCAAACATCCTTGGCTTTTCAGTTCAACTTTCTCTGTCAGCTTCTCAAATCATTGACATCATCATTGAATTCCCCGGCAAACTTCTACACCGGCAGTAACACTGCTGAGACCACCCTGGTCCCTTATTGACAACTTTGGCTTCCTGAATCGATGCACTGATTCAGCAGTGGCCTGAAATGACCAATTCGGACAAAATTCTGCAACAATGCCGCAAGATTGCAGCTTTATCGTCCAACAGTCCTCTCACCTTGATCATCCTGCAATTAGAGACCTTAATCAGGGCAAATTGAGGAATGGCAAAAGTACAGCTGCTCTGAAAATTTGTTGCTTTTGTTTCAGCCAGAACTCACAGCTTTAGTCCTAAACTGGAGGTGATTGGAGTTGGGGTCATGGGCTGCTTTGATTCAGACCAAACTTGATTCTTTCCATTCTACAACCGATTTATGGTGGTTCCGACTCTATGAATTGCTTGGTCGCGGTTATTTGACGCATTCACACAGGCCTCAAAATCAAGAAGTTAATTAATCCTACCTGAAAGATTCCGCTCTTGCTCTAAGCCAATTTATCACCAAATGTAATTTAGGACAATTCGGACCCTGCTTGCCACTACTTCATTCTTTTAGCGCACTACTTCAAGCTATTGGCAAGATCTCTGGCTTTGGCTGCTGGGCCTGCATCAACGACCTTTTAGATGGTATCATTTACTTCTGCTCACATTACGCGCCCTGGTTGACCAAAAGATTGAACAAGCAAAACGTTTGGCCTGTAGAGAGATGAACTACATACTGCTTGCCAGTTGGAAAGACGTCAACATCATCACACTTCAACAAAGCAGTCAAAGTCATTGACAGCTCTACAAAACAATCAGAAAATTCCGCAGCGTACTGCAAGGACCAATGAAGATATATGCTTCAAAGGTGGCAGGTGAAGAAGTCAGGAGATATAGAGGCTCACCTTCTGTCAATACTTCAACGGAATGACTTGTCAGAATGGAAGAGAACGGTTTGCTGAGCATTCTATGAACTTCTCAAAAAGTTAAGCATCTTGGGTCTTAGTACATCACCTACTGGGGGTGACAACTACTTCAACCCCAAACCCAAAAATTGGTTTAAGAACGCCATTGGTGCCGATGGAAACATGCTTGAGCGAGCTTTCAACATGTTCGTGCTTGAGCCCATCTTCAAAGTAAGTGTTTTCATGTGACCTTTCCTCAATCAAAGCCCATCCACTGACTGGTCTGTAGTGGATCTTTCATCCACACATAGATCTTTGACTCGGTTATAATGAACTTCAAGAAAGACCCAGCCATGAGTTCAGTATGAACCGAGAATTGCTGAATGGGGTCAATATGGGTTACAGCACGGTGATCGCAGATGAGATCATCAACAAGCTGGACACTACTGGGCAGCTCTCCCACAGACAAGGGTGGCCCACTACGCTACACTACGCTATTTCAGCGCTACACGTTAGTGTAGCGGCAAAAAGTGCCCGCCAATTTTGAGTAGCATTAGCGTGCTGTTAGCGCCGCTATGCTGCGCTCACTTTCAGCGACGCTAACAGCGCACCAATTCTTTGTTAGTGTTAGCACGCCGCTACAGCCGCTACGCTACGCTGCACTGCGCTACAGCGCTTTTAGCGGGAAAAAAGGCCATTTTTTTTGCTAAAAGCGCTGTAGCGCAGCGTAGCGCGCGCTCTTTTGCGCCCTGCGTGTGTAGCGTTAGCGCAATTGCGCGCATCTGCGCTAACGCTACTCTAACAGCTAACTTAGCCGCGCACCCTTTGCGCGTAGCGTTAGCACACTAGAGGTGCAATTCTGCTAACGCTACACTACAAGTTAGCGGAATTCCGCTACGCTACGCCAAGGGTGAAAAGCTTTGCTTCGCTGCGAAAAGCGGCCTTTTCAGCGAAGCGAAGCGGCTCCCGCTTTTGTGTAAGGAGTTGGGATCTCCTTCACTGTTGAGATGGCTCAAGGAGGGCACAGAGACTCGAGGTCTAGTTCACGGGTCTCTGAAATTGCAGATAGGCGAGGGGCTAGCCGGGAGAGATGGGAAAACAAGGATCTCTCTGTGAGTACAACTTTAATGGACTAGGAAGGGGCATGGAGGAGAGAGAGAAGAAGAAGGGAAGAAGGGAAAAGAAAGAGAATGGGTTAACTTACCTAGCCGGGAGAGATGGGAAAACAAGGATCTCTACCGGCTAGGATGTGGAAGCAGGAGCTGAACTAAGTTCACCGGGGCCTCTGGGCCTGTGATATCTCTTGTGAAACCTCGCTGTGCGCGGGGTCTTCACATTTTGATCCACGCCAAAAAGCGGTAGCGCAGCGGCCGACCCGCTTTGCTTCCGCTTTTTGCAGCGGGCCCCCGCTTTTTCCCTGGAGCAAAAAGCGGCAGCGCAGCGGTCGGGGCCGCTATTTTCAGCGCAGCGAAGCGGCAGCCAAAACCGCTGCGCTTCGTGCTTCGCTGCGCTTTTTGAAGCGGGTGGCTACACTCACTTACACCAGATATGCTTGTTTATGAATTTTTGCACCAGAAATGGTGTTACCACTGCGGTTTATCAAAAAAAAGCGCAGCGCAGCGGGGGACCGCTACGCAGCCAGCCCAAAAAGTGGTAGCACAGCGGGGCCACCGCTGCGCTACCGCTGCAATTAGCGGGCCCCCGCTTTTTTCCCAGCCCAAAATGCGGTAGCGCAGCGGTTGGGGCCGCTATTTTTAGCGCAGCGAAGTGATCGCCAAAACCGCTGCGCTTTCCGCAGCGAAGCGGTTACACCGTTGGCTACGCCACGCTAACGCTATGGTTAGTGTAGCTGGCCCACCCTTACCACAGAGCCCTTATCAAGTGCCATGGAGGAGACCAGCCGGGCAAGCTTTGTCGGCCAGCTCTGTGTGCTCTTTGACCACTCGGGCCGCTGAGGGGCATTGAGCCGGAGCTCAAGTGTGAGCCTGTGTCTCTAAAGTGACAACATGACACAAGGTTTTGGGTGGGCACTGATTGTATTTCTTGGGATAAAGAAACAACAAACAGTAAGAGAGGAAAAAGAGAAGATCTGAATGATGATAATCAAGTTTCTGTGGACCTGAAGGTGGGAAATAACATCGACTAGCAATGCTACCCCTTAAGGGAGTGCTGCCAAGCTGTGCCAGAGATTGCAACAGCCTCTTCTCACAATGGAAATGTGGAAGGTACCTGAATTAGAGAAGTCTAATCAGCCACAATTTTTTAGACTTCTCTGAGGACAGTCAAGGTGCTTTGAAGGGAAACCTATGTGGTATGTTTCTTACAAAAACCACAGAAAAAGAATGATGAATGGCAATGGTATGCTTTGGTTATGAGGTCAAGATTTATGAAGACCTGTGATCAAAGAAGAGCAAAAAAGAAACAGGGAGAGAGAGCAGTCAAGAGACACAGAGGGGTACCTCTGAGATAAGCAAGATTCAGTGAAAGAGTATACTAACTGTCAATATCCTAGGCGCCTGTGATGGTAGGTGTACTGGGAGCGTGGTATCCTCTTTGGTGGTGATCCTGGGTTATCTGAGTGGTTGGTTCTGGTTGTCTGAAGTCTGTGTATCCTCCAGCTGCATGGGGTATCCAGAGTTCAAAAATTTTCACAGTTTGCTTACATAATCACCTATGTACATGTGGTTGGGAGTTGGGATTCATGGTGTGACTGATTTACATGTCACAGCGGGAAACACCAAACACCATGAAGGAGTGAACCGAATGAAAAGTACTCAGTGGAGACTATAGTTTAAATTGCATGAGAAAACAGAATCTGAAGTCAAAATGGAGTTAACTCTTGACAGCTCTGTTTATGTAGCTTTGGGACAAAACCCGTCAGAAATAAGGTATTTTACCCAAGCACTTTAACTGTGCTGAAATTTAACCTTGTTGGTATGTAAAATACCAAATAAAGACGTGATTGGGAATCAGTCAAAAGGTTAAAACTCTTGTCAAAAGAGTATTTGAATTTAATAATATGTAATTATTAAATACAGTGATGTATTTGAATTCGATAATATATAATTATCAAATACAGTGATATTATTTGATATTTGATAATATGTAATTATCAAATTCAGGGATATTGGAAAATAGTAGGCAAGCGCTTGAGCTGATTGGATGCTTGTCAGAGGCGGTGGTCTTACGGCTACTATTTTTAAAGATTGGCAACTGAAAACATATATGAACACGTTCCAGGTAGGTCAGTCAATCTAGGAGTTGGTGTTGAAGCATAAGTGAGGGTACAAACCATAGAATCCCCTGTTGCACACATCAGTTAACAACCAACCATCCTCCCAGTGGACCTTGGAGTAGTCCCATTTGAATTGATCGACAGATATAGATTGGAGTTGTGAATTGTGGAAATGGGGCAAAAAAGGCATCCATATTATTGCATGAGTAGTTGGATGGCCATCAGTTGTTCTGGAGACCCTTTCTGTATCCCGGTTGAGGACCTCCCAACATCTTGCTTTTAACTTTCCTCTGTGGGTGAAGAAATGTATTGGGATTACCACATTACCCCAGGTAAGCTGCACTGGCTCATAGATATAGAAGTCCTTTTCATTTACACGGCACATTTGAGCGCGGTGATTCCGTGACATCCCCGTCAGCCACTTGCCGGATTGTGAGAACTTGCTGATCATCTTCCCGTCCGTATACTCTGGATAATAGTCCAAGTGATTAGCTACCAGGGGATTGGCCAAATCTAGGGATGAAAGTGGGTCGGGTTGACCCGGCGGGTACCCGGCCCGTGTCGGGTCTGGGGCTGGGTTCGGGTTGACCTTTGTCACAAAAACCCATTTTTGACCCGACCCGCCTCAGACCCGCCAGATTTTTGGGTCGGGTTCGGGCAGCCATTTTGGCTGTTGGGTCGACCTGCCGACCCGTTTACAGACCCGCGCAGCAGGCGGGTACCCATGTAAAACACGTGGCCCCGCGCTCCCAGACTACATCAATTGCGCGGCCGGCGCTCCCACTGGGCCACCAATCATAGTTTGCGGGGCCGTGGCCCGTCAGCACTGAATATATGTACATATACTCAGGCTGCCGCTCTCAGCTACCGGCCCGTTACCCACGACTTCACCATGGCCAGGACCCGCTCTCAACAAGTACGCCCCCTCAAGCGCAAGAAGCACGTCCCCTCCTCAACCGAAGACAATACCGGGGCAACTAACGACGCCAAGGGCTCTATTGATCAAGACCACCAGTCACCTGCGGAAAGTGAGGCCGAAGACGACATCCAAGTCCTGGACCCCAGTCAGCCCCGTGAATCCCAAGAAAAAGCTCCCCGCTCAACAAACGAAGCTTCCCAAACCAGAGAAAAAAGTTCGTCTCAAGGCCAAAAACCGCGTAAAACCACGAGCGAGATATGGAACCACTTCAAACCCAGTGGGGAAGGTTGGTTGTTAATTTCTCTATTCTCTGAATCAAAAATATTCTAATGTTTATTTATTTTTATTTTGTTTGAATGTTGAAACAGGTGAAGAGAAAAGAGGACAATGTCGGTACTGCCAAAAGCTCGTGCGGAACAAAACACCTTTGGCGACACCTCGAACAATGCACCTCTTATCGATCACGAAGCAGGCAGACTATGCTGCAAATCTCGAAGAATTCAACACCGGCCAATTGGGTGTTTTCTCAGCAGAAGTCCCGCAATCTTCTTGCAAAGATGGTCGTTACTGACAAACGTTCGTTCAAGTCGGTCAAGAGTAAGCTGTTCAGGGAATTTGTGGTGAGCTTACAACCTCAGTTCAAACTCTATAGTCAAATAACCGTCAAGAAAGACATCTTGGAGACGTATCACTCAACCAAAGCCAATATTGCCCTTGAGATCGTCAAAGCGAATCAAATCGCCTTAACAACTGACCTCCGGACGACTTCAAATCAAACCCCCTACATGGTGATCTCAGCGCATTTCCTCTCGTCCGACTGGACTCTGAAAAAGCGACTCATCTCGTTCAAAGAACTTCCGCCACCTCACACCGGATTGCTAATCGCTGAGCAGCTCTTCTCAGCGATTGTTGAATGGAAAGCTATCGAGAAAGTCTCTTTTATTACTGTCAATAACGCCGCTGCAAACAATGTTGCCGTTGTGGAACTACTCAAAGGGGAGAATAGAGCTTGGAAGGTAAATGGATAGCAACACTAGTACTAATGTAAGCTATGCAAGGGTGCTGATGAGGCTGCCTTCCTGACTAATACTGAGGGGATGAGAGTAACACTAAGAAAAAGAAAGAAAAAGGTGTGGCTGATTTCTACTTGATCTTAGGAGCTAGTACTATGAGCTGACTACTGACTACTGAGGGTAAGAGAGATGGAGGATTGATGAGAGTGGGGAACTTATAATTTCTGTATCTAAAATTATCTATAAATTCTGTATATATTTCTCTCATGAGGTACAAGTGAGGGGGGGAAGAACAGTTCTTATATGAAAGGAGGGATGAGCACAAACAATGAGGAGTTCTGGCTATGAGAATGAAGGTTGTACAAATGAGGAAGAGTGATGTGAACATAGTAACAGTATGTAATGATGAGCAATGCTGAAAAGGGGAATGCTGGTTATGGGAATAAAAGAATGTACTAATGGGGAAAAGTGATGTGAACATAGTAACTACTTGTAATGATGAGCACTACTGAAAGAGGTAAGCACAGATCTAATGATGTAATGTGTATAATAGCCATAGTACATAATGAGGAATGTATGTAAAGGGTTTTAGGATGTGAAAGTAATTATGTAAAAGTAATGTACTGTAATGATTCAAGTAAGTTACTAATGAATTGAGTATTGTAACTAATGAAGACTGTAGATTATCTGTAAGTCTTATATCCTCTATAACTACTGAACCATTGAAGATAAGGGGGTACTATGTAGGAATGACTATATGTGAAATTTGATGTAGAATCTGAATATGCAATAATAATGAGGTATTTGTGAAGGTTTATGGGGAAATGTTCAATGTAATGATGAATATATGTAAAAGAAAGCAATATAATACTACTTATGGTTTGGAATGGAGCACCACACTGTGGCTCGAGTCAAACAGTTACTTCAAGACAAAAGTCGATCCCCACCAATAATGGAAGGGAAGTTCTTCCATGTGTGATGCGCCGCACACATCATCAACTTGATTGTCAAAGATGGTTTGCATCAACTCTCTCCCGCCATCAGCAAGATCCGAGACTCTGTCCGATATATCAGAAGTACCCCCTCCCGAAAGCAACAATTCAAAGAGGCTCTTGAGTTGACGAATATTGGAAATCTAGCCCAGCCAGTACTCGATGTGCCAACGCGCTGGAACTCAACATTTCATATGCTCAATTCGTCTATACCGTACCGAGAGGCCTTTGAGAATCTAGCCCTGCAAGATGCGAACTATAACAACTGTCCTGCTGCCAAAGAGTGGGAGGAGATCTCGGCAATGAAAGATTTTCTTTCAATATTCAACACTGGTTAGTTGACATATTCATTTTATTTACTCTATCCATTTGAATAATGTACTCATTTTCAATTGTTTATTCTCAAACCCGCAGCAACATTGAAGCTGTGCATGACTCATTGTCCAACAGCCCACATGCTTTATGTGAATATAGTTAGAATAAAAAAGAAGCTGAATGATGTTCTTCAATCCGGACCGACTGAAATTTGCGATCTAGTGGAACCGATGCAAGAAAAGTACGACAAATATTGGAAAAACCCTGAAGAGTTGGCCGCAATCTTCCTCGTCTTTGATCCGCGATACAAGCTTTCGCTCATCGAGTTTCTGCTCCTTGAAAACTGTGATTTGGACACAGACAAATGTGAAGTTCCGAAAAAAATCGATGGCATAACAAAACGACTCTACGCCTTGTTCAACGAGCTCGCCTCCAACGCAAAACCAAAATCAAACACTTTGAATGCCTCTCAAGGCTCTCAATCGATCAACGATAGTACAACTTTAGATTCTAAAAATACATTTGAAGACATTGAGGAAAGTCGCTTCAAGGAGTACCTTGCAAGCAAGATGACAAAGACTGTACCAGCAGTCACGGCTACGGCAGAACTTGATCTCTATTTGCAAGAAGGCACGGTTGCCGTCGATACTCCGTCGTTCGATATCCTCGATTGGTGGAAAACAAACGCAGTCCGATTCCCAACCCTTTCAAAACTGGCGAGGTACTTCTTAATAGCACCAATGACATCAATAGCATCCAAAATAAGAATGTTCTTCAAGAACGTATGGATAAAAAAAAGGGATGGCCGCTGCACGGAACGAGGTCTTCGTGGAGTGGCTGATGATAACGAGGAGTAGCTGATGATAACGATTTGGCTGAGGGAAGTTTCGTGATAGATTGGTCAATGGGTTGTGTAACGTGATAAGATGATGGTTCGACGGGAGAAAAGAAGCTGAAAAAGAGGGGATGGATCAGTCTCTTATATTCGAGATGTTTTGAGTCAGGTGAGGCATCTGAGTCTACGTACTGTATTGCAAGCACGGTACTATAGGAGCCCGGTCCAGGCAAAAAGAGGATACGCCACGGTTGGTTGAGCACAACCGGTGGGGGCAGGGTCTACGTCCATGTTCTCGATGTCTGCTTGGACACGGTAGCGAATGGAGGGTTAATGGCTGAACACATCAGGAACCGGTTGTTGCCAACGGCCTGGTTGGATCAGACTAGAAGAAGGGAAAACTTACCAGTGGCTGGTTGGTCCAGGGCGTTTTCAGGAGGAGTGGCTCCGAGCGTGTGGTTTGAGGCTGGTTGGGCTGGATGCGCTGTGGAACTCCGACCGGTGCTGGGCCGTGGGCAGTTACTGGAAGGGAATGTGCGCTGTTAAGCGCTGCCTTCGAGGTGGTCCGGGAGATTCTAGGATTTGAGTGATAGCGGAAGTTTTTGGGGGGGGGGATTTGTTATGAGACGACGGGGAGTAGATTCCCGTCGGCGGTGGTTTGTCTGTTGAGAATCTGAGAAAAGAGTCGGCAAACTGGCCGGGGAAAGTGATCTAAACAAAAAGGACTCTAGGAAAGGGAACGGCGCCGGGGCTGAGAGGGTGAACTCAGAAGCTCCGCGAGTATAACGGCCAAGAAGGTGGGGATCAATAGACTTTAAGATTCGGGACTCTTGAGTTTGACGGATGATCTGAGACAAAAATTTATGGTTCAGACGAAGTCCATGCCGCCCCATCATCTGAGTTCGAGCTGAACTCAGACTCCGGGGTTGTGACATGCTGTGGACAAGTCATCATACACCCGCGCGCACAAGCGCGCCACAACAACAAAAGAAGGGAGAAAAGAACAGAAAGGAAACAACATCAAAGAAAGAAAACCAACCCTCCGCATACAAAACCTCTCCAACACGCGCATTTAAGAAACAGAAGAAAATCAGACTGGGAAAGAAAAGAAGGGAAAAGCAACAAAAACAAGCACAAAGAGAACCGGGACCTGCTCCTGAAACATCTTGATGATCCCGCCGCGCGCGTCGCGCGCTGATTGATCTTGATGTCCTGTGATTTGAGGTCTTGATGGCTGAAAAGCTTGAGGAATCTTCCGCGTCGTGGGCGCCACGAAACAGGCCACCACATCTCCACCACACTTGCAGTCTGTCCCTAGACTGCTCGTCTTCGGCCGCGCACTAAAGAAAGAAAAGAAAGAAAAGAAGGGAAAAAGAGGTCCTAAAGGGAGAAAACCGGGGGCCAACGCAATGCTCACGAGTTGGGCAGGTGGAGACGACGGGAAAGCCCGTCGTCTCCACGTATTTTCCACGGGAGGGTGGAGACGACGGGGGGAGCAGTGAAATCCACGTGGATTTCACAGAGCCGGTGATCCCGTCGTCTCCACAAACAGGCGGGCCAGGAAGCACCCCCGCCGTGTAGGGCATGTTAAGCTCGGTTAACTTTGGGTTCCGACGCATAGCAAAGTGACTCAGATTGTACCACCGCACCTGCTTTTTCAAAAAAAAACAAATGGAAACCACTCGGCTGAATAACAATCCACCAGCGCGGGGTAGTACCGCTCAGAGATTGGCCTCTCTCTTCCCTTCTCGATCCGAACCGGAGCCTCAGACCATCGCCGTTTATCGCCAAGTCGACTCGGTCGCACTCGACCAATCCACCACTGGGGCAATCTCCAATCGGATCAAGGATGGGCTTGGAAGCTTGGAGGACAACATGCTTAACGTCATCCAGAAGTACATCTCCCGTCTCTCGATCTCAGACTCTAAGCCGGATCCCTCTGCGAGCCCTTCTTCTGATCCATTCTCGTCCGCTCACCGTAAGTTATCCTTTGCTACATATACCCGATCTTCGTTATATAACATACCAACTCATCCCAAATACGCTCACTCAATCTAGCTTCCAATCAGGAGATCGGCGAGGTCATCCAAGAAATGTATGAAGAAATCGATCATGAACTCGAGAAAGAGTACCAGGAGGAGCTCGAGGCGATCGAGCACGAGGGTGAAACGAGGATGATTATTGATCACACCTTGGAGCTCATAGAGCATGTCGTTTGCGTTGAGTTATACGATCGGATCTTTGAAGAATCTCTCGAAGATCAAGAATTTAGCGAGAAGATTGCACAGTTGAATCTCCTTGACATGACCCTGTCAGTCTTTCTTCAATCAGAGAACAGTAGATTTCAATGTGCTTGCACTGGCAGTGATCACCGTAGTCAGTCCAACTGAAAACAAAACAAACCGGCTCTCATCAGCGATCACTTGGGCTTAGATTTGGAAAGGAGAGTGATGGACGATCCCGATGGTATCATTGCCATTCGTGCTGGACTAGACGAAATCATCAAAAATGCTTCTGCCGGTAAGCTGAACAAGCTGGCTTACCCAAAACGTTACGGCATCTGACCCACTATGTTTTGATTCTTTGCTCCTCATGCGTTGAACCTCCAGAACTATCTCGACTTCAGCAAAATGAATGCCGTTCCCCTCGTGATAAAGTTGGGGTTTTTGTGACCGTCCACAAGCTGATTGTTGGTAGGCATTTTTTAAAACTCAGATTTCAAAGCAATCGTCATCCCTTTTTTTGATGACTAGAAACTACTTTGTCTGGACTTTGACTAACTATTTAGATGGCTTGAGCTTACTGCCTCCAATCCCGATGAAAAAAGAAGGAATCCCAGCTGGTATCGCCACAGGACAACTATCTCAAGATCCAGGCAACTCGAATGAAGTTGAAATGTCGGATATAGTTGATCGTGCCGGAATTCCGACAAATACTACAACAATGGACAGAACGCTTCCAATGTCTTCGCCTCTTCGTCCGTTGCCGAAAGATCAGCCTTCTGCAAGCGACCTCTTGGATGCCATGCATACCAGCCTGATCGATCCGCCTGCGCCCCCTCCTGCACACTCTGAAGATGTCCAGCCGCGGCTGCCCGATCCCGCTGAAGTCACCAAACCACGACCTAACTCTTCGAGTGCTGACCTGATCCTGCCAATATTGATCTATCTCATCATCAAGGCAAATCCAAGTAAACTAATATCTAATTTGAATTACGCCAATCGGTTTCGATACCAGCGATTAGTCAAAGGGGAGACAGACTACTGCTTGGTCAACTTTAGCGTCAGCTGTGAATTCATCAAGAACTTCGTTGGACTCGATGGCTATGAAACTTTCCAAACTACATTGATCCAAGCGTCACGCCAAGATCAGAGTGGCGAAAACTTGAGCTCCACTCCAAGGGGTTCCATTCGAGCTGGTTATGGAACTTTTCCTTCGTCTATGAAGCGCGGTAGAGAAAAAACTGGAAACAGCGAGGTTGAGGATGCTTTGATTGCAGCAAGTCGAGCCGTAGGTGGTGTTTTGATGGGAGGATATCAGAGAGTGATCTCGAGTACACTTTTGGATGCGCCTGCTGCCAAGCTAGGGCTGGCTGGTGGCTCACGATCGGCACCACGGACGTTAGAGGATGTCAAGAAGTTGATCGGCTCAGGCTCCGGGGGAAAACGTGAGGGGAATATCAGCAATTGGGGGAACCGAGTAGGACTCCTCCGCCGCAATCAACCCAACGAACGACAAGATCAATCTCCCTCAAATGCTCTGCCAACAAGCGATACTCTTGTTAATGGGTCGAATGCCGTAAAACGCTTGAGCTCGCTATTTCAAAACAATCCAGGACCCTCAGGCGCTCTTGGTAATCCTACCCAGTCATCTCACCCATCTCAGACCGAAGAAGACCGGGTAACCATCAGCCAACGACTATCTAGCTTGCCTGGGCTTGGAAGATTGGGGCATCAGGCTTCGCGGTCTAGAGAGTTCCTCAACTTTCGAGGAACCCAGAGTGGTCAGTAGATTTCTGCCAGTCGCCCTGAAATTGTATTACTCAATCTTCTTAGATTTATACTTCTTGGTGTCGTTTAACAATTGATCTGGAGGATATAATAGATGAAAGCACCGGAGCCGGGACCGACAATATCTTGAGGGGAACGACCGACAGAGCGCACCAAAAGGGCCCGATCGAACGACTGGAACGATGTGAAACTAGTGAACACTTACTGATGGCTGACATTCCCGGTAAGTATTCTAGTTACTTATTGTATGGAAAAAGGGTTAATGCTTTGTTTTCACCCAATCGGGGCTTTTCCCTTGGTGCGTCTTGAAGTTCTGTTGGCTGATTATCAAAGGTTGAGTAAGATCGGCCGAGACGCCGGTCTATGGTGACCGCTTGCCCCAATGTATTTTCCGTAGCTTTGCGAGAATACCATGAAATGGACCCGCTCCGAGATAGCGATGTCACCTTCCTTTTTTCACCTCCGAGGAAAAATGCCGAACAGGTTTATCAAAACTGGATCTAGATGACTGTCCGTCCAAACTGTATAACATCACACAGTCTTGTTACTAGTACTCAAGCTATCAAAACACCCCCTGGCATATCAACATCTATGATGACCAAAATTGCTAACTGAAACTATAAGCAAGTTTTGGCGCAGATTTCAGTGTCCATAAAACTTGAAATGACAGCTCCTGGCCAAAATCATTGCTGTTGTTATGCAAAAGGTTCAACACCATGATTCTCCATCAGATTCCAGTCATTCTTGCTTTTACTTGCCATGTTGATTTCACTTCAGTTTTTTCTTGTTTGGATGTGTAAGTTTTAGTTCATGTTACAGGACTGTTTCCCACACCGCCACTATGTAGTACCCCCTCTAAAAGATTGGTTATCTCTATAGCATTAAACTTGAGATTTGAACTTCAAATTTGTCAGGATTTTGAGAGATGGAATTGATTGTTAATGTTACAGAGGTGTTTGACTTGGATGGGTTCCAGGAGACTGGACTCATTCAAGTTCCAGGCCTGCTATAAAGGGACACCTGCATTCTGGGACCTAAACTGGAGAGACTTGCGCGCACTAAAACATCTCCTGTACTATGTTTTGGCATCTCAACTTGAAACATAAGGAACATTGCCTTTCAAGATTTTGATTGCTTCCAGGAATTTCCAAATTCAAATGGCTCAAGCTCTCACAAGTTCTGGTTTATAAATTTTTTCATTTATTGTAAGGAATAGAAGCAACTATAGAGTCAAGTAAAATTGAAGAGGTACAATAATTTCTAGCACACATCCAAACGTTAAAGAGAAAAAAGTAAGAAATAGTATGAAGAAGGATGTGAAAGTTGACAGTTTAGTGGAAGAGTTCAACCATAATGTGTTGTGTTTCTCAGTGTTTATCTTCGAAAAGGGTGCATATCCAAACCTTCCCATCCCTGGGAGTGGATGAGAGTCGAGATAAAGATAAAAAAAACCGGGCCGGTGCTCAGCAGTCAGATTGTTTCGGAGTGACTAGCTTATGAAGAGTTATCGATCGTACCAAAGTATTTCCTGACTTTACACATCATGTGAAAACAGTGGCTCATTCCCAAATCAAACGACCTAAGATACGAACCAGTGTTTGGGGTTGAGAATTTTGAAACAAGATCAGCTGCGAGTGACTTTCGACAAGCCAAGGCAACAAATCAGACAGAAAGATCGAAGGATTTACCATCTTCAGCCACCGATGCTGTGGCGACCTTTTTGCCAGCAGGTTTGATGGAACTCGGTTGAGGTGAGCGAGTCTGGGCATTCATTCGCATACGCTCCTGTTCTCGCTTATGAGCAGAGAGGTGGCTGAGCCGTTCGGCTTCTTCGGCTGCTTTAAGGGCTTTTGCGGCCTCCTTCTTTTTAGCATTCTGGCGTTGACGCTTGGATGTTGCTTGTTCAGACACCGGCTTAGGTTTTGAGGCCGGTTGAGCAGAGGATCCGGTGCCGATCGAGATTGTAATTCCATTTGTACGCGACCCTGTGATTGAAATGTGATGTTTAAGATAGAAAGTAAAAACAAGTCAGTAGCTTGAATGGAGTATCTCATTGAGTCGGTCAAAACATGATAGACCCGCACGTTTTGAATCGGGAACTTTTTCCCATCCATCGTCTGGTTCACTTGCAGGCGATAATGGAGTTTTTGGCTCTGGGTTGACGATGTTCATGACCCTGGCCATCTTGAGTGGCTTCTGGACATCCTCGTCGACTGAAAGTAACGGATCGCCGCAAAGGTGCAAGAAGAACATCATTAAACTATCCAACAGAGCATTTCGATTCGAGATCCAAAACTTACTCATATCATCCACAATAGTCTTCCGGACGGGTTGTTGATGCCTTTCGGCGAATGGCCGCTTCGGTTTGTTTGAGTTTGTTTTATTGTTACTTTCATCTTTTCCCGTGGCGAGCGGAGGGAAATCTTGATCGTTGATGGTCTCTGTTGGTTTTTTACCGGCCTTCTTCTTTTGGGATGTCTGAGATTGAGCAGGGGGGGCGGAAACTCGCTTAGCTTCAACCGTTTGGGATTGGACGACAGGTGAAGAGTCCGTATGATTTTCAGGTGGAGTGATCGACTGTGCAGGTGGTGAAGACTGCGCTGGACTGTCCTCTAGCTTCACCGAAGGAGAATGTGCTGGATTCTGCTGACGCTTCACTGAAGACGAGGGCGGAGGGGGGCTGGAAATGGGCTCTCCTTTTTTAGCCTTCTTTTTCTTCTTCGATGCAGCAGTGCCTTTCTTCTGGTTGGAGGCAGTCGTCACGTTGGAGTTCGAGCGACCGATGAGGACGATACCGCCGATCAGACCAGCGGTCAGCGCAAAAAGCGCCAGATCCGTCCAAGAAAGTGTGATGGTAGGCATGCTATCCGATGACAATTATGTAACTGATAAAAACAACCTACGTAGGTGTTTGAAGAACAGAAATCAACCCAATTTGATTATTCAGGTGCGAGTTACACGTGAGGAGACCGACAAGGTTTAGTTGACTTACTATGTATTCAGCGATGAAAATCACTTTCGTCGACGTTTGAGTCTGGTTCCACGCATCAGTGGATATGGTGTGTCAGCTGGCTCACTCGAGTTGAGCGGGCGGCAGGGCAACGAGACACGCGAGCGGGTCAACGGTTGGGAGCCACCCCCCCCGCCCCTGAGGGTACCCCGGTGACAGCACCAAGACAACGCAGTATCAGCCCCTAGATGTACTGATTGTTGGATCTACAAATCATTTGCCGTGATCTGACAGTCTGACTCCTTGCAGCCACGAAGAATTTGAGAGAGGGGAAGGTAGGGCAATGAGGCTGTTATGTCCGGCATAGGAGCTCCAAGAACCCCAAGTGGAATCCCAACTGCCACGTGTGCGACCTGTCCAAGAATTACATGTATCCTCCGGAAGAAAGCCTGCTAAAGCGCATGGCACATAACCAAAGAAAAACACCGCAGTTCCAAAGCACAGAGGAGAGAAATTGAAAAAGAATTAGGAATATGTATTGGAAATTGAATTATGTCTCTTGTCCTGAGTCCTCATTGTCCTTAAGCCCTTCTCTTTTATCTACTTGTCCGCTCATTTATATTTCAATCTTAAACCCAGGCAAGTGCTTTCATTGATTTGCTTTTCCTGTCATTGTATTATGTCCGTCTTAATATATATCATATATAGATTCTTCTCATTTTAAAAAAATATAGCTTCACATTAGGGGCTCACGTTGCTAATGAGTTGAAAAAAGTTTGTTTGCTAGTAAACAATTCCAGGAAATTTTCCCTAATGGGATCTTCCTTCCAAAGGGGAGTTGTAAACCCCCCTCTTCCTCTGGGGTTCACAAGGTGTCACCAATGGACACCTGCCCTGTCATAGCTTTGTAGATAGCCCGTTCTCCTTCCTTCCTTGGCTCAGCAGAGAACTGATACTCATTCTCTCTGAGCCAGCCAGCCAGCCAGTAATCAAAACCCCCTGTGTTTGGTCCTAGAACCGCTCTAGGCTTTCCGCCTCGTCCCTCGTGCCCGTTCCAGCTCACTCTCAGTGAAGGACTAACAGAGTCCTTACAGGAGTTTCCAAAAAAACTTGAACACTTTCTGAGAATAATCAGAGGCCAATTTCAAATTTTTAACCAGGTTTGGATGCAGATTTGACCAATATCAGCAGCATGTGAACCCCCATGCATGAAAGAACTCAAAAGACTAAGAGTTTTATTTCTGCTCATCAGAACCTCAACTTTAAAACTAAATACATCTTTAATAGAGTAGAAATCAAATGAGGATTTTTACCTAAGAGCAGGCGAATAGGCCGCTTCGTGATGTAGATAGGAAAGTAGAAGAGGAAAGAACTTTGTTCTTCTTCCTGTGAGTTAAGTACGGTCTGCACGATTTCATTTGTTAGCCGATTGTCTTTCAGTTGTTTAGAGACCTTTGGTCCTTACTTGGATGGAGCTATTGCTGTTCCTTATCCGGTTATTTGGCGCCAGAGAAACGATCTATGAGAGCTGCGACGTTATCTGGAACAAAGTCGAGTTATCCAGCTCTCAGTTAAATCTTTATGTTTCACGCTTTGGGACAAGACTACTAACCGATTGGCTCTCCAACTCTTTGAGTGGAATCGGTTTGGTCCGTCTTATTCTGTTTTGCAGAATCTGGGGGAATGTGGCATTAGCTCTACATCTTAATCTTCTCGTCAAACATTATAGCCGGCCGCTTACCTGTGGCGCTTGCTTCGGCTATTCTGTCCGCGAGAGATTGGTGGGCAGGATTTGCCTTGAGGTTGTTTTTGCTGCTCGCTAAGGTCGGACCTGCATACATCAACTCGATGTGTCAGTTTTACGACTCCGCGGCTTTTAGCTTTGGACTGCGGAAGTGGTTCGCTTAGCTCACCATAATCCGCAGCTGATTGAGATCGCGGCCGCTTTCTCAATTTATGAGTGCGCTGCCGTTCACCTAGGCGTGTATTCTCACAATGCAAACATGCAAATGGTCTCTATATTGAATTGTAAACATTCAAGGGCCCATTAGGGGTTCACATTGGCAAAAATGCACTGCAGACTTTGTCTGCTCATGCAACTTTCAGTAAGGTATGTGTATGGTGAATTGCTTCCAAAGGGGAGTTTCCCACCAAAACCTTGCAGCTTCCTCTGGATAAACAAAAGCTGCAGGCAGCGGTGGGTAGTTACAATAGGCTACAATAACCGCCGTTATCTGTGTAGTGTAACGCTTGCCGTTACTGCACTCAGGTGTTAGTGCTACTAGTAACAACCAGTTGTAACCCCGGGCCCGTATTGTAACGGGCCTGATTTTTTTGGTGTTACTTGTGTTACTAGTAGCGTAACACGTTAAACACTGGTTAACAAGATAAAGAGGGGCAAATGGCCCCCTCTGGATCATATGTTGTCCAATATCTGCCCCTCTGTGCAGGTAGATATTGTAACGGATGTCAAATTTCAAACATCCTGGGTGTGCAATATTGTAACACACTTCTGTTACGGTTGTTGGTAACAGTAACAAGAGAAAAACCGTTACAATATTGGTACGTTACCAATAACTGTACCATAACTACCCACCGTTGCTGCAGGTGTTAGTTTTGATAACTGATTTCAAAATCTGACTTATTTGAAACCCCTTAATTGTTGCATCATGATTGAGTGTCATTAGGGGGTATCAAATATGTGAAATCTACAATTAGAAACCAGTCAATTAGCCAAAAATGAAATTTTTCACCAGTGGATCCCAAAATAGGGTAGAAGAAGGACCAGCATGTTTTAAAAATGGTGTTTTTTTCAAACCCGTAAATTAAGGCCCCAATTATAAACAATTTTTTGAGATTTTTTTGAAATTTTTTTGAAAATAAACTGAAAATTATTTGAAAACAAAATGAAAACATTTTTTCTTCCAAAAATGGTTCAAACACACCTCCTGGGTGTATTTGAGTGCATCTGCAGTATTTTTGAAATTAAAAAGATTTCAAAAAAAAGTTCAATTTCTTTTTTGGGCAAATTCAAAAACTTTTCAAAAATATCTCATAAAAGTGTTTATAATTGGGGCCTAAATGGTGGATTTTGTCATATTGGATACCCCCTTTTAATAATATATGTTTTTTGAAATATAATTCAAATTCACCAATTTATCACACTCATTGATAAAATTAACAAACAGGGCCTGAAAAAGATCCATAAACAACTCTGAGTCTAGCCTAAGATTATGTAAAAATTCCCCTTCCAAATTTAGAATAAGAATTTATGATTCAGTCCCTGTTTTGACACCATTTTTATACCATATATCTGTTGAGATTCAATTTTTGAAGAAATATATATCAATAATAATATATGTACATGTGAAATCTAGTGCTGAACCTTACCAGATATGAAATACAACAATTCCATCCAATTGGGGCCTCATTTTTGAAGCCCCTCTTTACGTTTGAATATGGATGAAGATGAGTTTTTAGAGCTAAAAAAAACAACTTGAAACTCCCAATGGGTAAGAAAAACAAGCTTGTGGTGCTGCCCCTACTAAGTATTGACTTTGGGTACCCACTGGGGGGTACCTGGCACCTGCGCCGGATGAGTACCCCTCACACCCGCTGTGCACCCACCAGGCAGTGCCTGAGGCCATTGTTTGGGGAAAAAACCCCGGGGCTGGGTACCCAGCAATCCTCCCCCAATCAAGGGGGGGAGGGGGTTAAACATTGTTCCTTCTGGTCCTAGGACCCAATAAACTTGTCAAATTAGGATAAAATCATTTAGGGTTCTCAAAGTTGAAAACATACAAATGTGACATACTGCCATACACACCTTTGTTTCAGGGAAGAATTTGACAGTCCCTGCAAATAAGGTTGTATGTTTTCATAACATATGCCGCTACGTTGCAACTTTGAGAACCCCAATTCATTCAACCAATTGGAACCATTAAGCTACAAGTGTTTCAGAATTTAGTGTATTTGTTTGTCAAGTTTATAGCCACCTTGTGCAAGAATATGGCTTTGAAAAATTTGGAAATTTGATATCCAATACCATAAATTGTGCTGGTATGTGGTGAAATATCCTATTGTTTCACAGCTCTATTCTCACACAAATTTGCTAAAAAACTCTCAAGTAGCTTCTGCTATATATATCATGATTCAATTACTGTTTTAGAATTTTTGGCCCATGGGAACATGAATTGTTGCATTGAGAAATCTTGGAGCAGTAGCACAGAGTGGGAGATTGTGAAAGGATTATCATTGGATTAGCTCAGAAATCAAAGGAAAAGAGAAAAGAGAAGAAAGAAACACTAACCGGGAGCAGCAGCACAGAGTGGAAGATTGTGGAAGGATGAGTAATAACATTCCACTTCTGCTGCTCCAGATGAATACTGTACAAGTGTTGCAGCATGTGAAATGTGCTGGACAGGTTTGAAGCAGAAACAAAAAAAGAGGAAATGAAAAGAAAACAACCGCAGAGCACCTCAAAATGAATCACAGGTCCCATACTATTTTTTTTTTTGTTCTTTAAAATTTTTTAGCATACAAAGAAGCTTACCCCCCCCCCCCCCCAGCCAACCACCTGGGGGGTGGGGGTACTTGTTGGGGACTGCATTTTTTTTCACCAAAATTCATCACCTGAAACTGCACCTGGCACCACCTGGTGGGTATGAGGGGTACCGGCCTGCCGGTGATCCCTCTTGGCAAGGAGGTATAGGTACAAGCTTAACTATGCATCTTTGAGATAGTAGCATCTCTGCTGTGTTATGCTTCTAACTCATGCACCCACAACTTAGCCTATGATGAATATGTATATAGTCTAGTTGTTCTTCCTGCTGGGTCTCCTTCCACACCAAATGATCATTATGCTTTGACTCACTGTGCTTGGACTATGTCCTTGAAACTTCTTCAATTCTCTCTCAGTACTTGTGTCACCTCTGTTACCCCCAACAAGCATCTTCAAAGGAAAGGCTTAGGACTAAATTCAGATTCTTGGCCTGAGGATGACAGGTTTTTTCAAGAAAAATGTGCAATTTTTTATTTACATTTATTTTATAATTAGCTCTACAATTTAATTCAAATCGCAGCTCAGCATGTGTTGGATTTCTGTCTTTCCACTCATCCCTAAAACCCCTTCACCTTCCCTTCTCCCTCCATTCCACCTACTTTATCCTCCTCTATGGGCTTGTTTTCAGATCAAAACTATCCAACACTTATGTTTCCCCCTTTCTATGTGGTCTGTCTTTTATTCATGGTCATGCTTCTTTCTTACTGATCTTGTAGACTTTGATCCCTGCTCAGATTGGACTGTTAGCTTTCCTTGTTTACTGCTTATCCTCTAGATTGCGCGCATCTCTGATGGGGATATCAATGTACCTTTTGACATGTTACACTGAGTTGAGAAGTTTCAAATTCATTATTATTTTTATTCATTATTATTCTCAAACCACAAGTTGATGCCATGTACATAGTCTATTTAACCATAGCCTAGTCCAAAGCAATCAACCCATTGGTTCTCTCCCTCTTTTTCCGCCATTGAGCCGATCCAGTGAGAAAACCTCCTCTCACTGTCCAGCATATCCTTACCGCATCTCCGCCCCCTTTTTTGGGCTCTCCGGTCGAAATCTCAACAGCATGTTTTAGCACTTGATCTCAGCTATCTTGTACATATAGTGTTTTCAACCAAAAATTGGCTGATCAGCAGCTATTCTTGCCAGGGCTGTTCCTGAGCAATATTGTTATGGACCCATCAGGCCACGTGCAGGTCAAGATTGGACAGGCTCTCGCGGTTTTGACCTCACAAGGACTCTGAGGAAGTTTTTCACATCACAATTACTTCCAAGGGGTGAGGATGCAAGTTTAATGGGATACATTTTAACATGTACAGAGAGAAGCTGATTCCAATGGTACCAGAGTGTCAGGGTTCGTCTCTTATGTGACGTAACTCTGATGGGTTTTTAACTCGCGGGCCGCGGCGATGAAGTAGCGGTAAGCGAAGAAATAGGTCACACTACAGTTACTAAGAGTAACAAGTGGAAATAAGTCCAACTCAACGCTGGTAGGCGGAGGGACTGGCACCCTTACGTGAGTAAGGGGACGCGGCGAAAACTCAGCCAAGTGCCGTTGCTTATAAGGGATAAACCACTTATCTTCTAGGTTACAGGTGTGATAATAACACGGAAGATACACAGAGAGAGGAGGAAGCTGTAAAGGAAGAAGAAGGTTAGTTAGATTATGTAAAAACCCCACTCACTGTAGTTTCAGTAAGGTACACGGGTTTGTATGGCAATAATCTGGGGGGAGGAATCTCTACAGGTGAGAGACCTCCCCTTTTATATTACAGGGATCAGCTTCCTCCTTCGAGTCAAGGACCTGAGGAATACTTAACTCCAAGGAGAGGAGTGATCACGGAATTCAGAAGGGGATTTACATAAATGTGTATGTAATCACCCTATTTGTACATATATTAGGCTTAAACAGGACAAATACATAGAGAGATAAGATTATCTCTCTCTGTATAAACACATATGTAATCAATGTGAAATAAGTTTAATTACATACTCAAAAGAGTGTGAAATGTGTAATAAATACATAATAATAGTACATTGAAATGAAAGGTACATAATTAACATAAAGACAGGGAATTGAACTCTTGACTTTATGTACATGAGTCAATCATTAAAGCTCTTTAACTATTAGGCTATAAGACATGTACTAAGCATTGTAGACACATGGACTTAGTGTCTCAGTGTCTGACACAGAGGCTGTAAAGAAATCAGAGGGGTATGTGGTGATATGTGTGTTAGAAGGCATTTTTGGCCATTTGGCTGGGCAGCCTCAAGCCAAATGTAGGTCATTAGGCACAAGTCACTCCCGCAAGTGGCAGGGTGCTTGCACCTTGCAAGCACAGGGAGGTACTTTTGTTAAGTTTTGTGTAGATACCTCTTTGGCCAGAGGAATCCCTCCGGTTGAGGATCAGGTGTACACACCTCTGAACAGAGGAATCAATCCCTCCAGTTGGGGGTATTTACACTTCTTTGACTGGAGTAATGCCTCTGGTTGAAGAGGTGAGTCCACCCAGCAAGGTGGATATGTTTCTGGCTTGCCAGGTGGACCACCTTTACCCAGCTGGATACAATGTATCCAGCTTGCGTAGAGGACTCATCCCAGAAAGCTGGATACATATGTATACCACTGGCCAAAATAACTCCTCACACTGGGAGGAGCTGGGTATGTATATGTCCAGCTTGCCAGGTTAGCCTCTCTTGCCAAGGTGGATATATATGAATCCAGCTTGCCAAGAGGACTCATCCCAGGGAGCTGGATACATGTGTACATGTATCCAGCTTGGCAAGGGGACCCAAGAAATATTCACCTTGAAAAGAAAAGTCCTCAGAGCAAGCTGAATGTGTCAAGTTCTCCATGAGGAGGACCTACCTTGCCAAGCTGGATACATATATTCATGTGTTTTGTGAAATGATTGGACAGATGGTCCTTTTTATTGAACTTGTGAAAAGTATGGTCCAAGTGAAGTGGGTATTGAACCCACAACCTTGCGTACTGTGAGAGTCGAACTCACATACTCAGCATTCATGAGTGATGCTCTAACCATTGACACCGCATGCAAACAGGTGACGATTTGAAATAATCGTCATCATGGGGATTTTTGCGGGGGGTCGATTCCAAATTGGTGACACCCGCGCGACATGCCAAAATAAAATCGCCTTGCGGGAATATGAGGGGACAACTGGGCTGGCGCTGCGGGTCTCATTTGCCCTATAAATCAACGGCGCGCGACATGCCAGCTGTTGCTGTGCCGGGGCCAGCTGACGATTTGCTTGTGTCATGTTGATTGAGCTGTTGCGCAGGTGTCACCAACCCGCAATTGAGCCGGCGTGCAAATCCCCATGATGACGATTGCTCGAAATCGTCACCTGTTTGCATCCGGTGTGAGCTAAGTACACATTGCATAGAAATGAGTTTGAGGTGATGACACACATAATATGCAAGAGGATGCAAACTAAGTGCATTTAACATTGTCATTGTGGTACGCTGCAACTGAGCAGACAATCTACTCTCAATACTTTTGCTGTGCACAAATCATGGCATTCTGTGATTGCATTTTTTTGCCTCACACTGTGAAAAAAGATCATCATGATCATTTTCACTTTGGCACAGGCAGCCAGGAATGCTGTTGCCACCAGGCTGTGTATGGCAGAATGGGGGGAGATTAAAGTACTGGGGCTGTGCCCAACAACCCTTGAACTATAGCATCACCTCCACTCTTGATGTCCAACCAATCAGCAAAACACAAGATGTATATCAAGCTTGCCAAGAGGGCTCCTCCCAGCAAGCTGTCAATTTTTAATTTTCCTTTATTTATCTCATAATCATTCTGAGGAACTTATTTTTCACCCCTCTAGCCAATGCCAATGAATTCTGGTCTGTGGACTGAGCTTCTGCAACAAAAAAAACTCAAACTTAAGCTCACCCACTGTACATACTCCGATAAGCTCAAAAGTGTTGTCTGTACATAGCTGTAATTTGGCCTGCGCTTCAAAATATATTTTGCGGGCAAAGCTTTACCGTGGGATGCCTTGTGCAACTGTAGGGGGATCCCAAGTTGGCCAGGTCCAACTCTTGAACACCAAATTGAAAAAAAAAGAACATCCATCCAAGAAGGTAGGAGTGGCAAAGTATGTACAAGGCTTCCATGCACTTTTGCACCTCTAAATATTCAAGTTCTGGCTTGAAAGGGGATGCAAGTTGCAGTACCTGGCCAGCCAACTATGAAACCTTATATTTTTCCACTGGCAACCAGCCTTTCCTGGATGCATCAATCCTAATTGTGAAAAACATACCCTTTTTCCAGCTCCCCACGAGGGGTTGACTTGCGCATGGCTTAGTTAATTTCTAATTGAAGAAGTTTTTCCGGCCAGCTATGGGAGCTGCCTTCGTGTCGTACTAGTCATGTGGATGAGTCATCTTGATCAGTTCTAAATGTCAGTTTTTACCAGTAACTAACCTCGGTGATTGAAATCTTCTTCCCCGATTGGTGTGATTTGTTTGGAGCCCATCGAGCAGCTATGTAGTGATTTGGTTGTCTGGTTCCGTCTGGATATTTTGTCGATCGGTGCTATGATGAGCTATGTTCATGGTTTGTTTGCAATAGCTCCTTCCGTCCTTATCGGCTACGCCGTGCGTGATCATTTTGCAGGTCGTTTCAGTTTAAATATAATTCCTTCGGATGCAGTTAAACATTCTGCGATGGATCCGGCCATCTGCTCCGGCGACTGGCCAGTTCTGCAAGTTATCGAAACCTGCAAGCCCACGGCCGGCTGCGCCAGTTCTCCACCGCCAAGTTGTCTGACTTCCACCTCCAGTCATCCTCCGCCGTTGCTGACCCCCGATCCCTCTGCCAGGAACCCTCATGATGTTCTGCCAATACTAGCTCCAACTTCCCGCCTCTGCATCCATCGCTGAGCCCACTCTCACAATCGCTGCTCTCAACCGAGCCAGCTCCCGGCAACGCTCGACTGCCACGCACCCTTGACGACCATCACCTCTTCCCCCGCTCGTCGATCTAGCGCCCCGCCCGACTGGTGCCGCCACTGCTATCGCACACCGGCTCGGACCGTTTGACTGTTAGTAAAAGATTCCGCTCTCTCCGTTCTACATATGTAAGCTCCCCATGATCCTCGTCTCTATCGACCTGCACCTTGTCCTTGGGCGCGATTCTTTGGAGACTGTGTATGGATCCCGATCTCTACATAGCTGGTCATCAGCCAGCGCCGCTGTCTGCGCAGCGGCTCGCTGATGATCACACCTGGCTCGCTGATCGCCAAAGCAGTCAACCAGATATCCACACATAAATAAAAATAGCATGTGTGTCTGCTGCTTATCCGGCAGAACAATGGACAAATCCGTGGCCGGCTGCTGCACTGCCCCGATTACGTCAGAGCTTCCCTGCCAATCAGCAGGGGTCCGTTGTACGTCCCCATGCCCCCGCTGGGCGGACTCCGAAAGAGCCCTGGACTCCAATCTGAACGGAAAAACCACCTTAACACTTTTTGGGGAAAACAAGTATTCCCCCGAGTACTTCGTCAAACTCTGTTGGCTTTAAATAAGAGCATGCAGTCCTCGATACAGTGACCAGTCCTCCTCCCCTCGAGATTGCAGGCTGATCATCATCCTTCTTTTGTAAACCTCGATCACCGCAACAACAACCACCAACTCACCCCTCCCTTCCCACCCTCCTCCACCACACCCACACCCATCACCACCGTCTGCTTCGGGTCAAACCATTGGCTCATCTTGTTGTTCTCTCTGCTGCCCTTCCTGCAGCCGCTGCGGTGGCGAACTCAACGTTAACGTGTGTTCGCTTTGCCTCTCTGGCTCTTTCTCATCCCATCTGTCCGATAGCCACTCTCCCCCTTCCCCCTCGCCGTCCTCTAGCGCACTTCCCTAATTGGATCTCCACCTAGTCCTCCCCTCCCTGAGCTGACTTGACTGACCTCGAATTCCTACCTACCTCTTTCTCTCTCTCTCTCCCCTCCAGCACCCGTGCATCTGGCAAACGTCGGGCTCGCTCTGCTTCACCTTCCCCCGCCTTTCCCGAGCCCACGCCCAAGCCATCCAACAAGCGTCTTCGAGGAGTCAAGCCCGATACTGAATCCTCATCCACCACCACCACCACCACCAACAACAACACCACCACCACCAGCAACACCCGATCCTCATCCAATTATAACCTCAGACATCGTCACCCCTCTCAAGCATCTCGTGTCGTCAGCTCCAGCTCTGCCACTGCCGCCGTGGATCGATCTAATAACAAGACCGACTCCCGTCTTCGGGCGTCTTCCTCTCCCAAGTCTACAACAGCTATGCCCAGGAAACCCCGATCTACCAAAGCAGTCATCAGCGCTGGAAATCTCAAGGAGAAGGCCAACTCATCCACTCACTCCGCCCCACTGGCTTCCACCTCCAACCCAACCTCGGCACCCGCTACTGCCAAGTCATCCGAGCAAGACGTCGAAATGAACGTTCAACACTCCATCTCATCCGATCGACCCGGAAACGACGGCACTGATCATACCTCTGCCCTCTCTACCTCCGACCATGGAGCCAATGATGATTCACAAGACGAACAAGACAGTCCGAGCAACAGCGATGCAGATGATCCCGATCTCGCTGACGATCACGGCGGGGAACATGATGACTTTGGCGATGATATCGATCCTGAACACGCCTCCTTACACGATGAAGACGACGACGACGACATGGACGAGAGTGAGATGGCCGCACTGCGTGCAAGCGAGGCTCTCTTTGGATTTGACCGTGCGTCTACCACTGCTCGTGGGGTCGGTGGAGGTAGCGGTGGTGAGCCGGAAAACTCCCCGCTCTCCCTTCTCGCAACCTCCCAGCCGTTACTGACCCTCTCCTTACAGGCGCTCTCGCCGGATTGGATGCCATGGGTATCAGCGGCCTGCGTGGCTTAGGTGGCATTATGGCCGGGTTCACCCACCGTCTCAAAAACATTCTCCAATCCCTCAAAGCTCGAGGCTCCGGATCATCCACCAGTCGATTGGCAGCCTTGCAAGAGCTCGCCGAAATATTGGCCGTCAGCACCGAGGATACTCTAGCTGGCTACTTCCAAACAGACTCCTTTGCCCGCGAGCTCGTGGCCATCCTGCGCGGAGAAAGCGACCACCATGGATCCGAAGATGAAGAAGACGAAGTTGCCCTGGTCGCCGCCCTCACAGCCACCAGCAGTGGCTCAAGTTCGTACAATCATCCTAGCTCGGGAACTGAAGTCGAACAAATGTTACTTGCCTCACGCTGTTTGGCCAACTTGATGGAGGCGCTGCCCGGGAGTGCACACACAGTTGTTCATCATGGCGCCGTGCCAGTTCTGTGCGCAAAACTCTTGGAAATAAATTTCATCGACTTGGCAGAACAGTCTCTAAGTGTCAGTTGATTCTTTCCCCCCCGGATATCTTACCAAATTTTCCCTTCTACTCACTCCCCTTTCTTTTGCCTCCCACAGACCCTTGAGAAAATCTCTGAAGAGTTGCCCTCATCGATCGTTCGCGAAGGGGGGCTGACTGCACTCCTGCAGTATCTCGACTTTTTCTCTACAAATGTCCAACGTACGGCCGTCACAGCAGCTGCCAACTGCTGCAGCTCGATATCTAGCGAAAGTTTCGAAATGGTCAGAGATGTATTCCCGATCTTGCGCAACATTTTATCGTACTCAGATCAAAGAGTTTCCGAACAAGCCGTTCTTGCCATCACCCGCGTCACCGACTCTTACCGGCATCATCCCGATAAGCTCCAGCAACTGTTAACGCCGGATGTCTTATCGTCTCTGACTGCTCTCCTGTCGCCAGTGGGCGGAACCAAGATCAGCGACAACATCTTCTCGGCAATCCTCAAATCGTTCACCAACATCGGCAGGAGTAGTCCGGAAGTTGCGACCAACCTCTTGGATGCTGGGCTTGCCGATACCGTCTATGGCATTTTGGTTGGACAAACTCCTCCGGAGATTCCCGACGAACACGATCTTGCTCTCGAGCTGACAAGCAACTCCTCGGTTATCACCCAAGCTTTGATGCGTAAAGATCGGAAGTAGGTTTCTTCTCCCAAACGCTCGAATGACATTTTCGTCCTTAGTGCCCTTGCACAGCTGTTGAACTGATTAAGATTTCGCCGTTTCCTTAGTCAAATTCAACAAGCGATCGATCTTGTCGTTGAAGTTCTACCCCCTCTCCCAAAAAGTAAGCTCATTGTTTAACGTTGAAATAATCACTGTCATACTTCTTTCCCGCTGATTTATCTTTTATTTTATTTTTTAGCTGGTATTTTTGATTCAAAGCTGGCCAAAAAACCGATAGTCCAGCAGGAAAATGTTGCTATGAAAGACGAAGAAGGCAGCTCGAACAGCGTTCCGGAGGCTCCGGCGCCACTCAACGAAACTACCAATTCTCTTCCTGGTCTACGATCCGCGATGGACGAAGACGTCAAGCCCGAAATTTCAGCGAGGGCACTAGCCGCCCTAGCCTACAGCTCCTCATCACAAAACAAGGAGTCCAGCAAAGAAGCGGCCATTGCCCATCGAATCGAACTTCTCCAATCAACCTCACGCGAACAGGTCGTCCGGCGCTTCAACGCACTCTTGCTTCCGACTCTGTTGGAAGTCTACGGTGCCAGCGTCAGCTACACAATCCGGCTCAAAGCGCTCGTTGCTGTCCTCAAGATCGCTTACTTCAGCAAAGCCGAATATCTCACCCGAACCCTGAGGCCCATCCCCTTGGCTAGCTTCCTGGCATCGATCCTCGCCAATCGTGATCAGAATTCACTTGTCATGTATGCCCTTCAGATGGTCGACCTCCTCTTGGCCAAGTTGCCAGATGATTACAACTTCATATTCCGCCGAGAAGGCGTGATGCATGAAGTCAACCGTCTTGCCGAATCAACTCCATCGGGCTCGCATTCTTCCATCAAGACCAGAATATCCAATGTCGGCGCTGGAGGATCACGATCAGAATCACACATGTCTGCAACGTCGAACTTACTCGACGAAGAGCTCCTTCAAGTTCCATCTTCGCTTGGTCGTCAAAGCAGCAGTAGCATCCATCCTTTCTCGAGCTCATCAACCTCTTCAAGCTCAACAAGCACGAAGGATCAACTTATCTACCGCGCCCGGCACTTGAAAGCGAAGTGGGTGATGGCCGAAACAACAGCTTCAACCAAAGCCCAAGACATCTTGGACAATATCCGAGCCGTGGTCGATGCACTTGGAACGGTCGAAACTGCCGATGAAGCCAAATCCTCGCTTCTCAAGCTGGCAGCCCTCTTCAGCCGCGAAAACGACCCCGTCACTAGTTTTGAACTGCTGGAAAGTGGTCTAGTCGAAGGACTCTTGCGATTTGCCACCGAGTCGCGTTCATTTGGACGTGAGCTACTTCTTTGCGTCAATCAGGTGATGAATGGGTGTGATGGCTAAATTTTTGACCATTATTTCTTTCTATAACACAGCGCCACTTAGCGTCCGGTCCGAGATACTTTCAGAAACCTTTTTTTCCTCTTCTGAAGAGACTCCCGCGTTCGTTCCGTTGGTCAAGCGCCTTCAAGAATCATTGGGCCGCCTAGAAGGCTTCGAAGTCCTTACAGCTGTTGCAAGTACTCCAGATGGTGAGATATTGTTTTAAGTTCAATTCCATGACCATGTTTGCTAACTTGATTCAAATCCTTTTGTCGTCTAGATTCACGCCGCAGCACCGCTTCCATGCTAGCTAGACAACTCAAGATTCGTCTCGTGGCTGCTGAGGGTACCGACGTCCCCAAGAATTGCGCCAATGTGGTCGTCTCAATCCACGCCATCGCTACCTTTCAGGCTTTCAACGATTATCTCCGCCCCCGAATCATCAAAGCACAGGATGACGAACGACTTGGCCGGCCCTCAGGATCCTCGACAAGTAGGCTTTCGGGTATGCTGGCTGCATTCGCGGCCGTCGCTGGTCTCCCTGCCTCCTCCTCATCCTCCTCTAGCCCCGGCCCTCACCTCGAAGATTCTGGATTCACCCTCACATCAAGGGCAGAAGCTGCGGAATCAAGTCAATCCCCATCGCTTCCGGCCGCCGCCCCTGAAGCTCCTCCAAGCAATCACGCCCCGCGACGGAGCTCGCGCCTCAGCGGTCGAGGGTTGACTGCGGAGGATCTCAACCGAGAAGCGGCGGATGCGCCTCCGACCAAGGCATCTTCCTCAGCCGTCCTCTCCTCATCTGCACCTGCGAATTCGATGGAGTTAGACACTCCTCGGCGTGATCAAATGGAAGTAGATGACGAACAGCGCACTGAAGGAAGTCCAATCGATCAAGAGATGAGCTCCCGTCCATCAAATGTTGATGAGCCTCCCGTCAACGTCCAACCTGCTCAAGACGGCTCGAAAATGGAGGCGCATACACCCCATGGTACTCGCATTGCCACCCCGCTCGGCAGTCGTCCGGGTTCTTCACTCCGAAAACACTCCAGCAGTTCCCTCGCCGGGCTAGCCGCCAGTGGAGGCGGCAGTCGGTCATCCAAACCCTCTTATGCGGCTGCTGTAAAGGCCGAGCCAAAAGATTGGCACCTAGCTTTCAGCCTCGACGGTCAATCTATCCCACTCGATACGACGGTGTATGGCGCCGTATACGCCCACGAGTCTCGAACTGGTCTCCAGAGTCGTAACATGTGGACAAACGTGTATACAGTCACATTTCGGAAGGTCGATGGACCGGTACCGACTTCAAATGAAGATGCGTCCTCGGTCGACCCCGAGTCCCGTGAAGAGGGTCAATTGCCAGCTTCCATCCTCGAAGGCTCTAAACAAGCCTCAATCTTGAGACTCTTGCGTGCCTTGCACGGCTTGAACTTGGATTGGCATGAACTCAGAAACTCGTCGGATCAAGCGGAAAGCAGTCTAGCATTTGCCGAAAGCGTATTCATCAACAACAAGCTGACCGCTAAGCTTAATCGGCAATTGGAAGAGCCGATGATTGTGGCAAGTGCATGCCTGCCGGATTGGGCTTGCGAACTGCCACAACAGTTTCCATTTTTGTTTCCATTTGAAACAAGGTAAGATTTCCAAGCGTCATTTTTTCTGTACAAGATAGTTGCTGATTCTTCTATCCCATTTGACACTCCTGTAGGTTTTCATTTTTGCAAAGCACATCGTTTGGCTATGCGGTGAGCTGCGGTTTTTCGTCTAAGCTGTAGGCTGATCAGCGGAATCACTAACTCGCAATCCTCCTTGATCCCGTAGCGTCTGATACAAAAATGGGTCGGTCAGGCTCGGTCCGATAGTTCGCGCAGGGACGAGAATTTGGGTCTTCTAGGAAGACTTCAAAGGCAAAAAGTGAGGATTAGCCGGCAAAAGATTCTGGAGTCGCTTATCAAGGTCTTCGAGCTATATTCCTCCTGTCGTGCAATGCTTGAGGTCGAGTACTTTGATGAAGTGGGAACCGGGTTGGGGTAAGTGACCGTTACTTTCGTCTGAAGTGATCCGCGAATGCTGATCGCTGTGTTGTTTGTAGACCCACTCTGGAGTTTTTTTCGTTAGCTTCGAAAGCTTTTGCCGAAAGACAATACCAAATGTGGCGGGACCATGAGAGCGACTCCCAAGCGTTACATGTTTTCAGTCGGACTGGTTTATTCCCGTCCCCTATGGACGATCGGACAGCAGAAAGCGATAGAGGTATCGAGCGGCTCAGGAAGTTTAAGGTACTCGGTCAATTCATGGCCAAAGCGTTGATGGACTCAAGAATCGTCGACATTTCTCTCAGTCGAAGCTTCGCTCGCCTGGTATTGGATTATCCACTACCACTCACCATCGCCAGTGTCGGATTAGTTGATAAATCGTTGGCAGCTTCATTGGAGCATTTGAACAAATATGTGATCGCAAAACATGCCATCGAAGCTGATGCCAGTCGTTCCGAAACCGAAGCCCGCGAAGCCATTCAGCAAATCCGGATCGATGACGCTACAGTCGAGGATCTAGCCCTAGAGTTCATTCTTCCTGGATATGACGTGGAGATGAAACCCGATAGTTCGGAAACCTTGGTCACAATCGACAACATCGAAGAGTTCATCGAGTTGGTGATTTACTGGACCTTGTCAAAAGGCGTTACTCGCCAGATTGAAATGTTCAAGGCAGGCTTCTCGATGGTGTTCCCGATCCGAGATCTCAAAAGCTTCACGCCCGACGAAATCGTCAACATCTTTGGTAACGCTGAGTCAGAAGATTGGTCAATCGAAGGTACGTTATATCCGTCTTCCGACTCGCGATGTTTGTCATACCTGTTGCTGACTTTTTATTCACCCATGTTTTTCCGATTAAGCTTTGACATCTGCTATGCGAGCTGATCATGGTTACAACATGGATTCGGCCGCTATACGAGGTTTGATCAACATCATGTCATCATACGACGTTCCGTCGCGTCGCCAATTCCTGCAGTTCATCACCGGTAAGTCAAAGATTGGGTCGACTCGAGCGCTATCGATACTGACCTTCTTGGGCTCGTTGTATCTACACTTCATCAGGCGCACCCAAACTGCCGATCGGCGGTTTCCGTGGCTTGCACCCCGCTTTAACGGTAGTCCGCAAGGCCGCTGAACCAGGGCACTCCCCTGATGAATATCTCCCATCCGTCATGACATGCGTTAATGTAAGTAGCTAGGTTCGGAAACCGGCAAGGATCCCAGATATGCTGATGTTTGGATACCGTTGAATCCGTTACTTTAGTACCTTAAACTTCCCGAGTATTCGAGTCAAGACGTGGCTGCTGAAAAACTGACCATCGCCATAAAAGAGGGTGCTGATTCCTTCCATCTCTCATGAAGCTCGAGTCTGGGTGAAGGGAGCCAAAAGTTGGTTCCAATCTTTCTTCTTGTCATCCTCGTTCCCGCTTTATTACATCGTTTTATCACATGTTTATGCGGGTTATGTAACTTGTTTTGAAATGCAACCTCATGATAAATGTTTAATCATCGACGCCTTACTCGTGTCTCGTAGACAGCTGGGTATTCATTCTGTTTTTTTTTTGTCCTCGTAGGATCTGGGTTCTCTATCACTAGCGAATGGCAACATCATCCTCCCTCGTGTGCTCTTGAGTCCTACTAGAAGGAAGAAAGAAAAAAAAACATATCTGGCGGTTAAATTTTGTTCCCTCATAATGTGAAAAAGAAACACAGAAAAAAATACTGTTCTACCATAACCCTCTTTAGATCAACTGTTAGGCCTCCTCTGGTCTCCTTTGCAGCCCGCCATCCATACCTTCTGTCTCTTTTGATTAATCCACTTGTTTTTGTTTTTGAGTGTCTTAACTGTGTTTTTCCAATAATTATGGGCGGTGTTGTGATGTGTTTTAAATTGTTGGCTGGAGTTCCAACACAAGAAACTCGCCTTTAGCATGTATCCCTAGCCAATTTGTGTGCCCTACTTGGGACCTGGGAAGATCTGCTTGATGTCTTGACTGACTTCCTGCCAATCTGGAAACCCAGATTTTCCCAGATTTTGCAGGGAAATCTAGGCAGATCTGGGATTTGGGACAATCAAGCCCAGATTTCCCCGCAAAATCTGGAAAAATCTGAGTTCCCAGATTGACAGGAAGTCCTCCACTCTCAGGAGCCATCCCTTGTTTACCATTGGCAGATTCCATCACTGTTGTCAGATCTAATTATAGTCTCAACTCCTGCTGTACTTGATTTGAATAGGAGTGCAGCGGAAAAGCCAACCATTTCAACATTTATTAATCATCTTCTTACTTGGGATCCAGATAGTGTGTGCTAATATCTTTGGAGCGGATCGGACCGTCAGGGGAGGTCAGCAAGGTCCAAGCACGCGAGCGTGTGGAACTGGACTGGACCGGGGGCTCAGGGAGGTTTTAGGACAGCTTAGGGACCGAGCGTAGCAGGTTGGATCTTTGTTTTCTCTTAAGATCCCAAGAGCTCCCTCGCATCACCTGAGCCCTCCACCGTGACCTATCCCTCACTTCGACATCCACACCTTGCTATCATCGCGTCTCCGCTCACAGTTTTCTCTCGCACTCAACGCAGTTTCTTTCGGTTTAGACTATCAAACTCATTCTCATTTTAAACCGTCGAACTCATTCGACATCGACAGCGAAGTTTAAAAACACAGAAATCTTTATATTCAAGATGGTTGAGGAGATGGTCAAAAGAGCGACACGTAGATTGGCGAAGAATGCACTATCGCAAGGCGATATGCCTCAAGGTGGTACCTTGTTAAACGAACAACAAGCATCGGATGACGCGATACGCACCGAAGATAACTCATTAACACCGAACTCAAGTAGTCAGTTCTGGTTTTTTAGAAGATTAATGCCTAAGTTGATGGCCTACTAATCTCGTCGCATTTATCTTCATGATGGGAAATTCGGGTAGGTACACGAAAGGTTCAAGGAGGGCCGGAACTCGTGCCAGATGGTAGCGAGAGTGACGATAGTGAGGCCTTTAAAGGTTAGCATCTCTAAGTGGCTGAGATAGGCATGTAACATGACTACCGAAATAAGATGTACCTTCGAGTTGAGAAGTGTTGATATTAATCATCATGCCTTCATCAAAATCTGTTGATTATAGAAGTGCCAGGCCCCGTCGAGGAGACCGGGAACGAGACGGGAGCGATAGCTGCGAGATATAAGGCTCTCTTATCGAAGGTTCCCCAGGTGCCAGATCCGACTGATTTAATCGTCGTTCACGATCAACAAGCGCCTATGGCCGTGAAAGAACCCAATTCTACGAGCGTACCAACGGTGTTGGTTTCTAATGCTGATAAACCGAAGAAATCTCAAAAGGAACGTTTATGGGAAAAGGTTACGGAAGCTGTCAGCAACAATGATGCAGAGAACACCGAATTCTTCATGGGTTTATATACTAAATTGAGTTCGATTGAAGTCACTCCGATGACGGGATCCCTAGCTCCCCCTTTGGCGAAACCGGACATATTGAGAGCAAAGTCGTCAGATGCCGTAATCCCTGCAATCAACGTAGCAAAGAGATCAGCTGAAAAGACGACCATTGTGTTCATCAAAGGATCAATTCCGAGACACTTTGATGTGGGTTTCACCCCTTATTTCGATAAGAATATTAGAGAATTTCGTGGTCCTCTTCCTTTGACGATTTTCGGCAAGGATTGGCAGGAAGATGCTATTCAAGCTCATACAAATAAGAGGTCAAGATCAGATGAAAAAGATGGGAATTATACGGGCTTCGAATACCCGAACGAGTGGACTCAATCTTTCGTGAAGTGGACTTCTAATCATAGGAATTTCCATGTCACATATCGCAACATGTACAACTTTCCTGACTTTGCGGATTGGATTCTTCAGCACAAGGCAAATGTCGACGCAATCATAGAAGAATACAAGTTCTTGACGGGTTTCAGATATGATTTGATCATAAGACAAAACGCCTTTTCTTATCAAGTACCGGTAAATGAAGGGGTAGTTTCAGCTGTTGACATATCAATATTTAGAGAAGATGTGTGAGTTTGGGCGTACAACATAACGAAATCTTTGGACGAACTTGAATTTACCGATAACCCCTACGCTTATGGTGGGAAAAAATTTGGTTGGGATCCGAAGACGGGTAAACCGAGAGAATCAAGATCTAAGGCCTATGAAGACTCGACCGGCAGATACAATAATCGAGGCGCTACTAGGGGACGCGGCGGCTTCAGGGGTCAAGGAGAGCGTTTCGGACAAGAAAGGAGGCATTCAGACTATCAAAACCATCCGGAGTACCATCAAGACAATGGTTACGGTAGAAAGAATAGAGATCTTTCCGAACATGGGTACAGACACCATGGTCATGATGAAGAATCCGGTGGTTATTACTGTGGTGGTTTTGGCAAAAGTTCCAGTGGCTATTATCGTGGCGGTTTTAATCGTGACCGAGGCGGTTATGGCAGAGATCTCGGTTTTGCTAGGCAATCGAACAAGAAGGATAACACAAAGTCGAACGCAAAAGAGAAAGACACTCAGTAGGCTTGTCTCCGTTTGAATCTTTTCCCAATGTAGAGGAATACAATTTTCAGTTGTTATTGATCAGTCTTAGTTCACTGTCAAAAGTCATCATTCCCTTTATTGTTTTCGTGAATCCTGAAATTGTTTCTCATTATTTTTCACTTGTGAATTTTTTTTTTTCCTTGTTGGTGTAATCAATAACAACAGAAAGAGGAATTTAATAACGATGCAAATTGATGATTCTAGTGAGGTCGAGTGTGAGAATTCTGATTCTTGGCCAGTGAAGGTAAGATGTGAGATGAATTTGGTTAATTGGAGTAAAGCGTTAACGGAACACAGTCTCCTGCCGGAGTATGAAGACGTGTTGTTGGGTTTTGAGAACGGCTTCGATCAAGGTATCCCAGAACACCAACTGGGGGATTTGGAGTTTTTTACACCGGATAATCACAAGTCATCTCTTTTGGCAAAGGCTCAAATAGAAGAGTCAATAAGGAAGGAGCTGAAGGCACATCGGATGTTCGGTCCGTTCTCTCGCGAAGAAGTGGCATCCAAATTCGGTTTTTTCAGATCAAATCCTCTGGGCGCGGTGGTGAATAACGATGGAGTCATTCGACCAATCAATGACTTGTTGTTCCCGCGGAATGATATTACAATCAGATCAGTGAATTCCTTCGTTAATAAAAGGGATTTCGATACAACGTGGGATGATTTTAAAGTGGTCTCGAAGTTCTTCGCATCTGATGACCGCGAATTGGAACTAGCTTTATTCGATTGGGAAAAAGCATATCGGCAGATCCCTACGAGGATGGATCAATGGAAATATCTCTTAGTGAAGGATTTCGACGGTAATTTTCTGCTGGATACTCGTATCACCTTTGGAGGCGTTGCGGGTTGTGGTTCCTTTGGTTGACCGGCAGACGCTTGGAAGTTGATAATGAAGAGCCATTTCAAGCTTGTTAATGTCTTTAGGTGGGTCGACGACAACCTCTTTGTCCGACTTAAAGGCGAGAGTGTGGACATGCAAGACATAGTCAAGTTTTCTTTAGATTTAGGAGTTTTAACAAACGACAAGAAGTTCTCAAATTTTTCCGAAGAACAAAAGTTCATCGGATTCATATGGAACGGAATAAAGAAGACCGTTTGATTACCGGATGGCAAGCTAGAACAGAGAATAAATCAGATAATCCCGTTTCTGAAGAAGGGAGAGAAATTTCATTACGAAGAAGTGGAGGTTCTAGCCGGTAGATTGAACCACGTTTCATACCTTTTGCCACATTTGAAATGCCGCTTAAACTCGATTTATCAATGGCTGATGTCCTGGCAACATAGGAAAACTGCACGACACACACCTCCGGATGCGATTTTGGATTTGGAATTTTGGTTAGAAACCCTAAACAATTTTGAGGAAACAAGGATTATCAGCTACGGCCCCCCAGTTGATGTCGGCTGGGTGGGAGACGCGTCCACTTCATTCGGAATAGGTGTCCTTGTTGGAAAAAATTGGGCGCAGTTTAAGTTGTGCAATCCGCGAGAGGACCCACGGCGGATATCCTATTTGGAAACAGTGGCGATCCGTTTGGGCCTCTTAATGATTTTGAAATTGCGTCAACAAAAAGGCAAAACTTTGGTCGTATGGACCGACAACACGACAACGGAGAACGGTATCAACAACAAGAAATCCAGGGACGTGCAAGCAAACACCGAATGGATGCGAATACAAGATATCCTGTTGGAGGAAGGCGTCGACCTTGTGGCCAAGAGAGTTTCGTCAAAAGACAACAAAGCAGACGCGCTGTCACGCGGCATCCGGTCGGGACAAGAAGTACGACATCAAATCATAATAGATGTACCCGCTGACTTGCAGGACGTGTTGTCCCAGGTAATCTTCACCGTCTAGGGGGTTTATCAGGCTATTTTTTCGGCGCGGCATTGGCGGTGTGTGCAGATGGCTCTTACCTTTGGTATTGTTTCGAGGGACTGTCCTCCTTTGTACACGTATGAAAGGACCATTTGCGACACAATTTGTGTTCGCTTGTTTTGGTTTATTAAGCTACGCTCTCTTGATTGTGTTTCTGGTTGGGTTTTGGGGGACGTGAGAGATCAATTAGGTAGAAGTTGGGGGTCTCGCTCAGGCTCAGGCTTCTCCCTGAGTTGTGGGTTTAGCGCTAGCCCTCACCTTCTCCGCTTGCCAGAGGCACCTATTTCTCTCCGCCTCCAGGAAGGAGGGAAACTCACCAGTCACCAGTGCCCAGCCACTTCTATAGGCCGGGGCTCATCACGGTGACCTAATAACCAACAAGGTTTTAGGTGAGTCTCTCCACCAAGACCCAGACACCGACCCTAGTGAAAACCTACCCTAACAGTAGGGACCACGAGGGTCTACGGATCAATCTTGCTCATAAGCACTGCGCTGCGGCAAAGATTTATCCGGAAAAGTGTGCGGAAGAGAAAAAGCGTAGACGGCTTGGATTGGAGCGGATCGGACCGTCAGGGGAGGTCAGCAAGGTCCAAGCACGCGAGCGTGTGGAACTGGACTGGACCGGGGGCTCAGGGAGGTTTTAGGACAGCTTAGGGACCGAGCGTAGCAGGTTGGATCTTTGTTTTCTCTTAAGATCCCAAGAGCTCCCTCGCATCACCTGAGCCCTCCACCGTGACCTATCCCTCACTTCGACATCCACACCTTGCTATCATCGCGTCTCCGCTCACAGTTTTCTCTCGCACTCAACGCAGTTTCTTTCGGACCTCCCACCCACCCTACTTTCTTCAAGGGAAGGGGACACCGCGGAGAGGGGGGGTCGGCACGGGTTTAGCGCTAGCCCTCACCTTCTCCGCTTGCCAGAGGCACCTATTTCTCTCCGCCTCCAGGAAGGAGGGAAACTCACCAGTCACCAGTGCCCAGCCACTTCTATAGGCCGGGGCTCATCACAGTGACCTAATAACCAACAAGGTTTTAGGTGAGTCTCTCCACCAAGACCCAGACACCGACCCTAGTGAAAACCTACCCTAACAGTAGGGACCACGAGGGTCTACGGATCAATCTTGCTCATAAGCACTGCGCTGCGGCAAAGATTTATCCGGAAAAGTGTGCGGAAGAGAAAAAGCGTAGACGGCTTGGATTGGAGCGGATCGGACCGTCAGGGGAGGTCAGCAAGGTCCAAGCACGCGAGCGTGTGGAACTGGACTGGACCGGGGGCTCAGGGAGGTTTTAGGACAGCTTAGGGACCGAGCGTAGCAGGTTGGATCTTTGTTTTCTCTTAAGATCCCAAGAGCTCCCTCGCATCACCTGAGCCCTCCACCGTGACCTATCCCTCACTTCGACATCCACACCTTGCTATCATCGCGTCTCCGCTCACAGTTTTCTCTCGCACTCAACGCAGTTTCTTTCGGACCTCCCACCCACCCTACTTTCTTCAAGGGAAGGGGACACCGCGGAGAGGGGGGGTCGGCACGGGTTTAGCGCTAGCCCTCACCTTCTCCGCTTGCCAGAGGCACCTATTTCTCTCCGCCTCCAGGAAGGAGGGAAACTCACCAGTCACCAGTGCCCAGCCACTTCTATAGGCCGGGGCTCATCACAGTGACCTAATAACCAACAAGGTTTTAGGTGAGTCTCTCCACCGAGACCCAGACACCGACCCTAGTGAAAACCTACCCTAACAGTAGGGACCACGAGGGTCTACGGATCAATCTTGTTCATAAGCACTGCGCTGCGGCAAAGATTTATCCGGAAAAGTGTGCGGAAGAGAAAAAGCGTAGACGGCTTGGACTTGGAGTTTAACTGATGAAGGGAAAGTACTGTAATTCTATACCAGAATTCAGAATTGTCAATGAATTTATCTAACTCAAGAAAGAAGGATTATCTCCATCAGATTCAGAACTGCCAACTGTGAGCCTTGGAAGTTCAATTTCTGAAAGCTCATTGGAGCCTCTGATCTAACCTCATCTGTATTGGAGCACTATTGAATCGTTTCCTCACTCTTGAGAAAGCTGCACAAGCATCTAAACTTGGCTGAGGCCTGGTTTTATCAACTCCATGTACACGTCTGAAGGAAAGGAATTGGGCAGATATGATTCAAATATTTCAATGGCTTTCTGGACACTATTTGAACCAATATTAGGTGAAGATTTTCTCATTTGATGTGTTTTTTGGGGTTGACTTAAATGTTAGTGAATATGATGAATATTTTTGCTCCATACACGTGTGGTGAAAATTTCACTTCTGAGAGTGGAAATTTTAATCAATAGTGAGATAGGTTAAGTGTCACTGTCAAAAGTGAAAAAGTGCAAATAGAAGACAAGCTGCACAGTGCACTTACTGTAGAGCTTTGAAGGGTCTTACCAATTCCTTGGCAGCTGAACACAAAGATTGGAGGACTCCCTGTTGATTTGGAAAGTCAGATCTGAACCCACATATTTCAGATTTTGCTGGGAAATCTAGGTCCCCAAAGGTCCCCAAAGTGATCCAGAGTTCCAGATTTCAGATCTCCCTGCAAAATTTGAAATTTGAGATTTATTGAAAGTTGATGGGAAGTCCTCCATCAGAATTATTTCTTGATATTGGCTGCTTATAATCAATCAGACTGTTTTATCATCAGCTTCTCAAGATTAATCAAGGTGTTTTATCATCAGCTGCTCTAGATCAATCAAACTCTTTTACCATTGGCTTCTTTAGATCAAATAAACCTCTTCATTGCAAGCTGATCTGCATAAACCAAGCAAAATGTCTTATGATTGAACAAGGCGATCCCATATCTACATATTATCAAATGAATTCATCCTCAGAGTTGAGACATCTATGTAGAATCATAACAACATATGTCATAAAATTTGGAAAATACAACCTTCTTTCTGTAATCTGCAAACAGCACTTCCTAAAAAACTTGCTTTGTAGGACCAGTCAAAAAAGTAGAACACCTCTCTGCCTTGTATTCAACCCAGTCTGCACACCAGGAGAAACAAGTTGTCACCAGACATCAGGTGATATGAAGCAAAAATGGCTTTTGCTTTTTTAGATCTCTGATGCAACCCCACAACTAACCGCAATGGCCCTTTTGTTTTCTACAGGGGGCTGTCCATGTGGCCAACTGTGCAACTGGTGGGTAGCTCATTGGACTTAGGCTGATTTGCCTGTAGTCAAGTGAAAAGTAATTTTTCCTGGTGATAGGGATGAAACTGGGTTGGGTTTGGGTTGGAAAACAGTGCCTGAAGTTGAACCCAACACAGAATTTAGTGCGGGTTGGGTTGGGTCAGATTTGAAAACATGCTTCCCAAACCCAACCCAACATCTTACTGTTTTGGGTCGGGTCGGTTTCTGATCCGACAGCTCTCGGGTAGACCCAACCTATCAGGTGTCAAAAACCCCCCCATTTATACTGTTGTAGGCGTTGTAGTTGGGTTTCAGGCCGGACCAATCATAAAATAGGCTAAACCTGACCCAAAAATCTAGTGGGTCTGTGCCAGCAATGGTGGGCCGCTATGCTATTTCAGCGCTACGCGTTAGCGTAGCGGCAAAAAGCGCCTGCCCATTTTGAGTAGCGTTAGCGCGCTGTTAGCGCCGCTACGCTGCGCTAATTTTCAGCGGCGCTAACAGCACACCAATTTTTTTTTAGTGTTAGCGCGCCGCTACAGTCACTACGCTACGCTACGCTGCACTACAGCGCTTTTAGCAAAAAAAAAAGGCCCTTTTTTCAGCTAAAAGCACTGTGGTGCACCGTAGCGCGCGCTCTTTTGCGCCCTGCATGTGTAGCGTTAGCGCAACTGCGCGCATCTGCGCTAACGCTACACTAACAGCTAAATTAGCCGCGCACCCTTTGCGCGTAGCGTTAGCGCAGAGAAGGCGCAATTCCGCTAACGCTACGCTAAAATTTAGCGGAATTCCGCTACGCTAACGCTACGGTTAGCGCAGCTGGCCCACCGTTGGTGGCGGGTCGGGTCAAAACCCAGTTTTTGAGACAAAAGCCAACCCAAACCCGGCCCCAGACCTGACACAGGTTGGGTATACTACCTGGTGGGTTGACCCAACCCTATTTCAACCCTACCTGGTGATATGTGTTAGAATTGGCCAACTGTGTAACTGGTGGGTAGCTCATTGGAATTAGGCTGATGTCACCTATAGTCTAGTGAAAAGTAATTTTTCCTGGTGATATGTGAAGTTGTCAAGGGTGAGCTCAGGAAGAGGGTATTGTTCAGTTGACATGTTGGCAAAAGCATTGAGAAGATTAGAGATGATCAACAAGTCCAAAACAGAACCAGAGGGGACAATTGGGAGGGAATTATCAAGACTGAAGAGCTGGGAACAGGGAGCAGAAGGTCTGGTACAATTGAGAGTCTTTGAGACTGTAAATCTGTTAGAATCTCAGACTCATTGTTGTCATGGAGAGAGGATGAGGATGAAATTTTGACCAAGGAGCTTTTAGGAAATGACCAATATATATATATGATGGTGGTCAACAAGAAGAAAATCTTTGACTTGGTGGTTTGATTACAATGAGGTCAGAGGACTATAAGAACTAGATTGATATTTCACACTTGTGACAGCTAAATACAATGAAAACCTGCTCAAGAGCTACACGTCTTAAGAAAAAAAAAATAGAACTACACATCTAAATCTTTCTAGAGCTAGTAGTACAAGTCTAGAGTGAACAAAATTAAGAACTACATGTCTTAAATGAGATGATAGTTTTATAATATTAATAATTTTAGCTTTTGGTAAATAGAACTAGAGGATGAGAGAGACTAGAAATCAAACAATACAGCTACAGCTCTTGGGGGAAGAAATTGTAACTTCTAAAATTTTGAGATCCAAGTTTTGAAAGTTGCAAGCTTTCCGGCACATGCTGCATCTTCCTGTAAAATGGTTTTGTGTAAACCCTAGCTTGTGTGTTTCCTCTATTCTACCAGTAACAGTGAAACCATTACAATACATGAATCATAACTTCTGTTAGATTGTAGTGTAACTGTATGCCAATAAAAAACATGCCAAAAATGTGTACAGCATTTCTGGGCCAATTTGAGTCATCACTCCATCATCCCCAGATTCCCATACATTTTTGGTTACTACCCCTCTCCCCCTCAAAAAAAAAAAATGATACATATGGGGTGAGTACCTTTACCTGCCAAAATGGTCATTCATACATCTGGGGTGAGTATCTTTTATGGTTTTTGGTCAAAAATCAATAACTTTTGGTTACTCTGTTCCATAGGGACTTTCCTGGGTCCTATTTCTAGTTTCTACCAATCCAAATGATCACTGAAGGAATTGGTGTTGCCAAGACAGTTTCTGTAGTGGATCAAGGAATTGTCACACTATGCTAATTATTTGTCTCTTTTTTTATTGGCTCATTGTACTTCCTTTACTTTTCAATTTAACACCAATACGTAAAAATGACATGGTAATACAAAAAAATACGCTCAGTGCTACATGCCGCTACAAATACATGCATTGCAATGGTTTCACCGCTGCTCTCCAGAAATCTCCAGTTATGTACTCAACCCGGCATCAGGTTGCAGGCCAAATCTTCTTTGAGGCATGACATTATAAAATTCAGGGGTTGGCCATCATTTCTCTGAATGGTTTACAACGGGTGAAGTTTGATGTAAATCGCGGTGACTCCGTGATACTTGAAATTATTTATGTACTGCAAAAGAAAACAGCTACGAGTGGAACGAAAATCACATCAATCACCTAGATGAGGGGCTTCACAATTAAGTCTCACATACAACAACGATCAGGGAACTCTTACAGTCATGTTATCGATGTTTGAAGCGAAAATATGGATTAGTAGCCTATGACGAGCTATGACGAGGCTTTATAGTCTGCGGTCAATCCACTGTTTAGTATTTCGCGAGCAACCGATTGTACACAAAACAGAGGTGAGGCGGTAGGACGTGACGCACATCTAGTGTTGCCTTGAATGCTCAGAAATTGCCGTCTACGTGATTGGTGGAACGCAGGTGCGGGGCTAACTCTCTTAAGAAGAGCCCCGCCAGCCCCTTTTTTGAATTATATCTCCACAGCCCCAGGTGAGACCTTGTGCTCCGTCCACAGCCCCCGGTACACCCTGTGCTCCGTTTGGGTTGAGCCGGTACCATGCGCCCTTGGATCAGCACTTGGCAATGGCTGGCCACTTTGTAACCGGTGGAGTTTCAGCCATCCGGTGGATGTCGGAGCTGGTGGGTCTCGACTCTCGGTCCTTAAGTGCTCTGTGCTCTTTCTATGATATCCACCAATTTGAACAATTGGCGCTGAACTTTTTTAGTATGATGTTGCATGCACGCATATTTATAGACGTAACAGACCTCCGGAGCAGAGGTCTCCCACGAACATAGGACCGGAAGCTCTTTCTTCTCAACCTATTCATAATTCGCGGAAACGTCGATATATCATCTTATATATATCTTCTCCGTCACAAACGCCTATCGGCAATTTCGGTTAAGACTCTCAATCCAGACGAAATAGCCTCTCTTCAATTTTGTCACATCAAACAATGCGAGAATCACCAACCATGCAGCCGGCAGCATCAGTGCAGAGGAAAAGATCTGATCGTCCAGATGCCAGTATGTCAGCGCTAGAAAGGCGTGCATTACTAAAGTTAGACCTGTTGTAAGTGAAGCCTTGTCCAGTCTTACTTGGAACTACAAGTTTAATGGTCCATTGTGCTTTCCCGACAACAAAACCAGAGTGATACCCATGTCGAGCTTGTTCTACTTCTTGAGCTATTTGGATCGATCAAACCTTGGTATGTTCATAAAGATGGCATGGAGACCGAGGAAGATACTGAGTAAATAAACTCAATTTTCGACGAAAAACCCAGGTAACGTGCGGATTGTAGGTAGGGCCTTACACTGCTGATTTTCGTCCATGAAGGATCTAATTATCAATGAACTGACCAAAACCTTGTCATATCTTGAAATATGCATAACACCAGGACTTCAAAAAGACCTTCATATGAGCGACTACGATTTCTCAATGGCTTTGACTGTGACTTCAATGTGAGAAACCCTTTACATGATTGCTCAACGCTTAAGCCTAGAACATCTCAGCAAGATTTTTACTGAAGTGTGAAACTCTCTCTTTCTTTTTCACGGCGTCCGAAGACCCTACATAGTTGAGCTAAATTTCCAACACGAGATGATTATCGATTGGTATATTTATTAGTTTGGAATGCAGCTTGTGGAACTTCCCTCGAGCTTATTGGTAGGCCCTCTCCGTCTTTTTCAGACCCTCCTAACAACAGTCACATATTTCCAGCTTTTTTTTCCTTAGTTCGGTGCTGATTTCTATTTTTTCTTCATCCGTGTTTTACTGATAACAGATGCGTAGGATAGGTGCTGGAGTGCAAATACCATCCATTGTGATTATCTGGGGGTTGGCGACTTATTTACAGGGTTTTGTTCGCAGGTAAGTATTTTGATCTGACCTGGATCTCTCTTATATTATACATTGTCTGACATATATATTCTTATGGTGACTTTTGTGATCAGCTACCGTGTATTGCTTGTGACTCGGTTAGTCAAAGATTCTCACTTGTCACGTATGGAATAGATCTTGAATGAAAAAGAAGGAGAAATTAAAGAAAGAAGAGTTAATCTTTTCTCTATTCACTTGTGCGATTCATACTCTAGGTTCTTTTTGGGCTTGCTTGAGGGTGTGTTGAACCCAAGAAGTACATAATTTCAGAACACCAGAAAGTTAATGATTTGTCCCTGATTTTCTAAAGGTGGACTCTATCCATCCCTTGTGCTCTATCTATCAATGTTTTATAACCGGTCAGTATAGCCTACAGACATTTTCCAAGCGAAAAAACGATTGATCGGATTGTTTTTTTTTTCTGCTCATGATCTGTGAAACCCTAGAACGGAGTTGCAACTTCGCATCGCCTTCTTTTTTAGTACAGTTTGCTTAGCTGGAGTTGCTTCTGGATTATTGACATATGCGATCGTCAAACTCGATGGGTGTTGGGGACACGCAGGTTGGAGTTGGGTTTTTCTAGTAAGTCGAATGGTTATTTCGCACCACTGGAGAAACGAATAGCTAATCAATGGCCATTCACATCACCTGGCCAATTCCGATCTTGATTCTAACTGACGCAGATTGAGGGCTCTATCACATCGGTTTTTGGGCTGATAGGTCTCATCTTCCTGCCATCAAGCATCAAGAAAGCCAAATTTTTAACCAATGAAGAGCAAAGGTACTTATTACTTGAACTTATTTTCACGGAGCAATCGAATATTTACTCACGACATGCTTTATTATGTTATCTTGCAGAATTATTATCTCTAGACTTGAAAGCAATGAAACCTCCAATCTCGCGTCATCAACAACTCTAGCCAAAAAATATCCCCTCATGTCCACAAGTCAACAGTTCTGGGAAGCTATGAAAAGCCCGCATGTGATCATCCTGACCGTGGCGCATTTTCTATCTGCATTCAACATTTCCACTCTAGCATATTTTTCCCCTACCAGTCAGTGATAGTTTTATGTTTGGTTTTGGTTGCTTCCTTTCACGATTTGTTGACATATTCATACCTCCAACTTATCAGTCATCAATTCGGTCAGTCCCGATCTAGAGACCACTTTGAGATATTTTGGCTGACTGACATGCTTAATTGCCCGATAGTTTGGTTACTCTCCAAGAGCCACGCAGCTTTATTCAGGTATGTAGATAAAATACACGTTCTTTTAATTGTAATCTGCAAGCTTGCTAGTCTTCTGACGCGCAAACCACGATGATTCTGTCAAAAACAAATCTAGTCGCCCCGTTGGCTTTAGCGTTTGTGAACCTCTTGTCTGTGTCGTACTTGTCAGATCGCTATCAAGCTCGTGGACTGGTGACTATCTGTTGTGCAATACTTGCGGTGCTTGGCTTTATCATCTTTTACGCCGCGGATAACTATAGAGTGCGGTACGCTTCACTCTTTCTTTCAACGCCCGGTACATACGGCGTGGTACCATCCCTCGCCGCTTGGGCGACATGCAACAGTGCACCTCACCGTCGTAAAGCAACCACAATCGCCCTCAATGCCATATCAGCCGGGTTGGGTGGATTACTCAGTGTTTGGGTGCGTTTTGCCTTCCCTTATGTATCTGAGTTTGATGAGTCTCCATATTTGATGGCCTAATCAGCTAGTCCATTATTTTGATCCTCTTTCGGGGTTTAGGTTTTTGTTCTGGCACAAAAACCAAGATATCACCTTCCAACGGGGTTGAGCATAGCCTTGTAAGTTGATTCAACCAGCAATTTTGAGAGATATGCTCTAGTGAAGGATACATTCTTAACAAAGTCACAATGGCGCGATCTGATGACTTTTTCTGATGATATATATAACAGTGGATTTATTCTCATAATATGCTGTGTCCTCAACATCCTCTGGCTCAACCATGCTCAACAAAACAAAGCCAAAAAACGAAAGGAGATACTGAGAAGGTTTACCATTCACCATTCAGAAGGCTGTACTATCCAAGAGGAGGGCGATGGAAATCAACAAGACTTGTTGTCGGCGTTATCAGCACAGTCATGGGACCATCTAGGTGATCAACATCCAGACTTTGAGTACAGTCGTTGATCTTTTACAATCTTTGCTGTTTGAACTCTTTTTTCTTGCCCAGACATTTGGTTTTGAAACAAAAAAATAAAAAAACTGTGATGTGCAGCGCCAGCCCCACTAAGAAAAAAAAAGCAACCACTTCTTTGTACTTGCATCTTTTGCCTATGGATCAGGGAATTCCAGATCAAATCAAACTGATAAAAAAGGAAAATATTCCATGTATGGATGCTACTACTTCAAAGCAATAAAGAATCAAAAATACTATTTACCATGAAGACTGATCCACTTGGGTCTGGCTGGAGAGATCAAATCTCTCCCTTCAGCCATGTTTAATAAGAAGTGTGACTAAGTTTGGTGGACCAACAAGGGAGATGGGATAGATCATTAGATGGGCAAGAAAACATACGGATAATCATAGACTTGCGCACTGTGCAATTTGTAGCATACCTTGCGCACTACAGAATCATTCATTGCAATTTCTACGCCCCCGCGTGCACATCCCAAAAAACACTGTGCGTGTGGCCAATTCCCCAGAAAAGTGATGTGTAGCTGGTTTCATCTCGCTGCGCAGGCTCGCTTTGGCCTACCCCCCGGGGCTCGGGCCCGAAGTCTCGAGGGAAGTTCGATCAAGATTGAAGTGGTATGACACAGCGCTTCTTCCTTTACGTCGAGATCTGGGCTCAAGCGAAATGAGAGCGAGTTTGATCCAACAACTTCGGGTGCTTGTGCCCATCAAACGAACGATTGATTATGCAGTGTCAGTCATTTCATCCTTCTCTCCGCTTACCATATCATTTCTCATTCGAGATCAGACGAGAATGTCGGGCTGATGATCACCTGACTTATCCAGGAAGATTCGAGTGAATTCCGCCAAAACCGCCGTGGAAACGAATGGCGTGAAACATTCCATGGTGAGTGATATAGCTGCTTTGAACCTTTCATCCTAAAGCCTTTTTTTCACGCTTCACCAAGGAAGAGGCCGGAGAAATGACTATGCAATTTGTTTCCTGTTCTGGTTTCTCAGAATCCCTTTGACGAGATCGCCGTGGAGGAGGCCATCCGGTTGAGAGAGTTGATGAAGGAAAAGATCGAATCCATCACTCTTTTGACAGTTACTAACCAGAAGAAAGGCGGACAAGAAGTCTTAAGAACAGGTCTAGCGATGGGAGCCGATGAAGGGGTCCTAGTCGAATGGCCTGAAGGCTCGTCTGAACCAGAACCGCTCTCCGTAGCGAAGACGATCAAAGCTGTACTCGACAAACAATTCAAAGAGAAGCCAATCGATTTGATCATTTGCGGCAAGCAGGCCATCGATGACGATTGTTCTCAAGTGGGCGGAATGTTATCTGGGCTATTGAACTGCTCGTTAGCTCAATTTATCAGTCAAGTCAAATTCGAAGACCAATCCAACCTCAAGCAAGTCAAGATCGAACGGGAGATCGACGGCGGGATCGAGAAACTGACCGTTCCCTTGCCCGCCGTCTTAACCACCGACTTGCGATTGAACGAACCGAGATACGCTTCGTACGTTTTTTTTTACTACACTATAGGGAAATCAATATTGAAATTTTCTCTCATCAATCCATCTGGCTCGTTGTCATTATAAGGCTACCCAACATCATGAAAGCGAAGAAGAAGCCGATCACAACCTACACAGCCGAGCAACTAGGGATCGACACTAAGCCCATGCTAAAAGTGTTGAAAGTCGAGGAACCGCCGGCACGAAAAGGGGGCCAGAAAGTGGACGATGTGGATGCTATGGTTGAGAAACTGAAGGAAGTCGGGGCTATCTAACAAAAGGCCCGATCTCTAGATCACTCTTTTTTGATTATGTATTCTTTTGGTTAGCTCTTCGTTTTTGAATTTGTACTAGAGAGAATAAGCCGGCTCCGCCGCCCCCACTATAGTCCACCATTTCCACCCCACCATTGCCCATCTCATCCCAAATGATGAGCTCCCAATCAGATATCTGTCTGTCTCTGGTGTGTTGGTTCAAAGCTACACTTGGCTCGCAGAATGACATTGATGTGAATTTTAAACGTTGAGTACCCAGTCCAACCTCCGCTTCACATGTTTCTCTAATTTGCGCATGTATTTATGTAGAAACAAAATATCGGTTTCTTTCTTCAATTTTTAATAGAATTGTTCAAAGTTCATATACCCGCATGTTTCTTGCAATCCTCTGTTTTTTTCATATAAAAACTGCAGAAGTAAACATGAACAGCCTGTACAAAAAAAGTGGGAATATGATAGGCAATTGCCGCATATATAACCGACATGCTCACCCAGTAAGTCGGGCACTGTTTGTTGTTGGCAGCCCAATAAAAGCGTTGCCGCAGTGAATGATGGTCTAGAGATATTCACTGACACAAAGCACCGAGACCCTTTCAGCGACTCTCAGCTGGCTTTATTTCTCTCTCTCTTTGCCTATGCCCATTTCATGTTATGTGGCCACCTATACAGCCATCTGATCCGCTCGTGCTTGGGCTCGAGACTCCTGAAGCGCATGAAAGGCTTTATACATGATCAAGGCGGCCAGCCAGACCTGCAGCCGGCCGTCGGCCGTCCTCGCCCGGGGAACAGGCGGCACGGCCTCCTGCAGTGTCGCCCACAGGGAGGACCAGTGCCGGCTGCAGGTCTGCACTGCGATTCGCCTCCGTTTCTGGACGGGACGTGAGTGTATGTAAGGTGTACGAAGGGAACTTGGGGCCCTGGAGCTTCCGGCTCACTGCGGGTAGCCTCTGTATCCCTGCCCTGTCTGATCCATCAAGGCCAGTGGCACACCGTCTCCGTGGACAGATCTTCCCGGCCCATCACAGAGATCCTCCACCGGCCTGCATCGTAATTAAGTGTTCGAGCTTGAACCTCCGGGCCGGGATGTCGGGGACAAATAGGAAAGTCCCACCACTTATTACAGTGTGGTTGCTGTTCTCGCTCCTTTTTGATTTATCTTTTGGTGATATTTAGCTCCCCAGAAACACATGAAACACCAGGGCGACGAGACAAAGCAAACACGGCCGCCGAGACAGCGCGGCGCACGATTAAACCAACATACATATGTTTATTTATATATATAAGAGATCCGATAAAAAAAGAAGAAGAAGAGAGCAGTCTTGACGGACGAGGAAATGGAGAGGGTCTTCTTCGTCGTGGCGGGGCGGTTCAGTAGGCCGTCTTGTAGAAATAGAACGGGCCGACCTATCGAAAGCCAGCGTGTAAGCCCCAGGCGTGTCGAAAACAGGGAAGGGGGAAGGGAGAAGGACGTACGGGAGCCTCGACGGCGCCGCGATCGACGTCGGTCCACACGCCAAGCACGCCCCACCTCGCGCGCACGCCGCCGACCTGGATGCCCTCAGACGCCCATCGTTCGGCGCCGGCGAGGGTGCTGACCGTCGACCAGCGCACCTCGTCGTCATCGGTCATTGACACGTATCCCCGGACACGGGATGGGGGCTGGCCGGGGAGAGGCACACTGGTTGCGCCGATGTTCCTCCTGTACCCTCCCTCCTTCCCATCTCAGCACTCTTTCTCTTTTTCATAAGATATGAAGGGGGGAAAGCTTACGCGGAGGTGCCCTCGAAGTAGATCGGCGGCCGGCCGGGTACGTCTGTGCGCATCTTGGCCGGGACGAGGGGGCCCGGGTTGCCCTGTGGGTCGAGGTGGCGGGGGAGGATGCCGATGTGGACGACTCTGAGCTCGAGGGTCATGGCGCGGACGGCCTCGTCGAACTGGTCGAGGCAGATCGGCGGGCCGGGGCCAACTGTGCATGCACATCTCTCTCCTCTCGATCAGCACACACACACACTATGTTCATATCACGAAGAAGAGGAGGACACGTACAGTTGTAGGCATGCAGGTTGCGGTAGTCCAGGAAACAGACGATGCGCAGCCAGCGGCCCGTGACGCCGGCCCAATCGAACTGGTCGAGATCGAGCGCTGCGGGATTGCGAGGGATGTCTTGGGGATGGTAGGGTCTCGCGGGGGCGGTATAGGCGGGGTGCATGAGTTGGGTATGTGGGCGGGCGTTGGGAAGGCTTTGGAGGATGGGCCAGGGGATGAGTTCGGTGGATGGGCGGTGGGGGCGGCCGGGGAGTTGGTGGTGGAGATGGGGGGGCTCGTGCTGTGCGCCATGGTGCTGGAGGATCTCGCGCAGGGGCAGGTCGAGCTCGTTGGGGTTGGTCTCCTCCTCCTCCTCCTGCTGCTGCTGTTCCTCCGGGTCATCCTGGAGGGCTGCGTCCTGGGCTTTGCGGCGCAGGGCGTGCAGGTTGAGGCCGACGATGATGCTGAGGGCCTCGAGGTGGGGCCAGTTGACGCGACAGACGCGGATGTCCTCGGGCTCTTCCTCGGCGTCCTCCGGAGGCGGCAGCGGGGGGTCGGGGTTGGGGATGAAGGGGCCCCAGAGAGTGTTGGATGAGTAGTTCCTCAGCAGGTAGCAGCTCTCCCGGGCGATCCCTCTGGCGCGTGACCGGTTGATGTCGAAGGAGGTGAGTCCGTAGAGGGTGTGGAGCTTGGCTGCGGCGGCGACTAGGGGGTCGTGCAAGGAGTCGCGGAGGGCATAGACGGGCTGGTCCTGCCAGTTGAGCCCGGCATAGTGGATGATGCGGAACTGGGCGGTGGGGTTGGCCAGCAGGCTTTCGAGGAAGGCGATGTTGCGGGAGTGCGGCTGGGCTGTGGCGGTGGCGGTGCTGAGGATGAGGAAGAGGAGCTGGTAGAGCTGCAGTAGTTGTTCTCCAGGGTAGTGTTTGTGCTGTGTGGAGGGAGTCAGTCTGTGCTGGACGGGGCATGGATCGGCAGCAGTCGCACATACCAGCCGTTCTTTCATCAGCCCATCGTCGGCTGTCGCGAGTATCTGCCTGAGCGTGATCCTGGCAGTGAGTGTTTTGCGCCAGTCGATCGTGCTGTTTCCGGATGTGGGTGGTTCGTGGTCCTGGGGGGGTTGGTTGGTTAGTCCAGGCTGTCGGCTGGGGTGGGCTGGACTACTGACGAAGTGTTTCCGGGCCAGCTGGTGCCAGAGATGGTTGTTGGCGGTGTGTTCTCGGAGGAAGCGAGCGGTCTGGGCGAGGCTGCTGATGTCGAGTGGGTCGGCGAGGAGCAGGATCCGGTCGAGGATCTGCTGGGGGGTCAGCTCAGCCGTGGAGGGGGGGAGGAGAAGGAGGAGGACCTTACGTACTTCTGGGGGGGCGCTGTCCAGCATTCTAATCTTTCGCTACATAAAAATACCGCCCGCCATTAACTTCTGGCCAGCTCTTTAACCAGCAGCAGACATATCCACACCGTTTGATCGGCAACACACACACACACACACACACATATATGTACATACATATAAACAAAGGCCAGCTATCATATACACCGCAGTCCATGCACACCGATAAACGAGCGAGCCGCGCCGGCAGATAGCAGTGGGGTAAACGAGCAGCAGACACGTCGGGAGCGGGTGCGAGAGACGCAGAAAGAGCCCCAGACGTAGAGATGAACACAGAGGAGGAGGCAGGGAAAGGGCCCCACCTCCATGGAGGATTCTGTACAGTTCTTGTGAGTGGTCCCAGGTAAGATACTACATATCTTTTTATATGATTAGAGCATCTTCAGAAGCACAAGCGCATTGACACATCATGAATCACTGGGTATAAAAGAGAACTCAGCAGTGACTTGATACGGAGAAGAGCGGAAACCCATGGCTGCGCAAGAAGCTCATGTCCAAGATCTACTTTAAGGCCATTGCAGCCATCGATCACCCAGTGGAGGAGAGGCAGGAGGATACTGGAGGACTTGCCGTCGTGTCTGGGAGCCTCCCAGATCTCAATTTACACAACCAAACTCTTAATTTTCAGGATCAAGGAAAATGTTTTCCTAAGCCTGTAGTTTGTCGCTCTCATGTGTGCTTCTCACGGTTTTGGTAGGTGTCTTAATTTAGGAATTAGAGAGGCATTTAGAGCTCTCTAAATGCCGATGGGAAGTCCTCCACTATCCTTTCCAAACGCATCATCAACCCACTAAGGGCGCCTCTAGCAACGGCCCATTCCAATCACAGTCAACATCTGATCATACCAGGCGCAAATAGACCATCATCAGAACCTGACCATTTCTTCAGGCAAGCTATTCTACGCTATTGGTTCTGATACAGACTACAACCACGTTGGTTTCACCCCTTTCCTAGACAAGAACATCTGGAAGCTCATGTCTCCAATTCCCCCAACCATTTTCAATAGACAATTGCAACAGTGTGCTATGGCACAAAATTGCAAGTCAGACAATCAGAACAACAAAGTTATGATCTGGTGAGCAAATGGTCACAAACTTCTGCGCACTACCACACGTTGGAGTTTGTAAGAATTCTGTTTATCAATAAAGACAACTGCAACAACATTGTCAACAAGTTTGGATTCATGGTGGCTTTTTGATATGACATCAAAGTCAGAAGTAATGTCTTCTCTCACCAAATCACCAACTCCCATGGATAAAGCAACATCCCAGACATCTCACCAAGAAAACACTCTGAAATTGAACATTGCTAAATTCACTCAAGGAATCATTATCTAGGAGAGCTTGACTGGGAAGAAAATCTCTATTCCAACAGATTTTTGCACAGTAACATAGACCCCTTGACTGGCTATCCAAACTTGAAGCAGTTGAAAATATGCAACATGCATCCTGCAAACAATGACATGATATAAAAACCTCTGATTTCAAACCCAAACTGGCCAAATCAAACCCCGCTCTACAATACCAACGCTGAAACAAGTATGATACATGGAGCGTGTCTGGTAAACGTTTTTCATTGAAAATGGAGACCTACATATCCTATTTTTTGTTTTCAGCCATCCTATACATAATCAGGGCTAAAAACAAAAAAATAGGACTTTCTTCAATGAAAAACGTTTACCACATACACTCCATGTATTGTACTTGTTTCAGCGTTGTCAGCACCAACCAACAACACCAGCAACACTACCAAGGCAACTGACCCCACCAATCTCACCCAAACAGCCATGGTAATCAACAAGTTCATCAACAGAACCAACAAGGCAAACACTCCAAAAAGAGACCTTGCAGCAAATGCAAAGGATCCAACCAAATTGAAGGATATAGAAAAGGTGGAGGTGGTGGTTTGGTGTGCTTTATGGTTACCCATCTAGCCCATTTCAAAAGTTTCTTCCTTCTCATATGTACACTCACCAATCAAAAAACTTGGCAGCACCACTGGATTCTATGGCCAAAACTACACAGGACACCATAGTCAGCACACTTTACAGTGTACACCCATGATCTGGATCAGAAGTTACAACTCCCTTCAAGACACATCATTCAGGCCCTGTACCATAGCTTTCCAGGGATTTGAAACTTGGATTCCATGGCCCCAAAAATTATTTTCTGCTGAGATTCCATTTCCCCCTTGGATTCCCTGAGTCCACAATCTGAGGTGTCCCAAAAGGCGTACCATGGAACCACAGATTTGTCAGCATGGAAGTCACTCCCCCATTCATCAAAGAGAGTGATTAATCCTCTCCAAGTCCATTCCTTTCCGCTCATCAAGGGGATACTGTCTACTCCTCTCAATGGCCAGAACAAACTGGCCATCAAGGGGACTGATTACTCCTCTTGATGACCAGAACTACCAATATCCACTCTGTGTGGGTAATCAAGGGGATGATGTAATGCTTTCAATGACCAGAATGAGCCAAGCATTGTGGTGAAAAATACAGGCGCAGGGCGCCAGAGCGGCCGGCGGGGTTTGCGGGTGTATGGTGCTGCGGAGAAAAGGGGCTATGAATGCCCTGGGACGGCGCAGGACTTTCTTTAGCGGGCGGCGGAGCGCAGAGGCCAGGCGCGGAGCGTGCGGTCAAAGGCGGCGGAGCAGAGCGGACTTTCCCAGTCCAGGTAGTCCAGCGCGGACTGTCTAGTAGCGGCGCGGTGGTTGGGGGAAGCCTTGGCAGCCGGAGAGGGTCACGACAGCGGGCGGCCAAGGCGGCGAGTGGGATCTCAACACCGGAGGCTAGACAGGGGCGTGGATGATGGATGATCAAGGGCTGGCGGCTGTCTAGGCAAGCGGTGGAGGCGCACATGACAACGTGGGAGTGGAGGCTGGTGGCGAGCATGGGATGGGAGGAGGAGTTCCTTTTGTATTGGTTATTTGTTATTTCCATTTCTATTGGGTTATGAGATGCGGTGGGAGTTTTCTCACGGGGGGGGTTTCTTTGTACGGCAGAGGGAGGAGGAGTTTTTCTTTCTCACATTGTTTTTCCTTTTTATGTACAGAGGGGGGGGGGGGGGGGGGAGTTCCCCCCCCCCCCCCCCCCCATCATCATCAGGAGGATGATCATCATTGGATGGGTTTTTTAATTCGATGGAATTTTACTTCTTCTTTCACTACCAAGATGGATGAATTTGCGATGTCATATATTGATCAATATAGCGTATTTTGATCAATTTATATTGATCATTTTTTTTTATTATTCCTCTTGATACCTTTGTCTGTGTTCCATGTCTCCTTAATAATCTTCTATAATCTCTCTCCTTACCCTTAAATCATGAGAAGTTTTTATAAACATTGCATTGACTTCTGAATCAATTTCAACACTATTACCAAGAGCTTTTGATTTGTTTCTGACACACATTCAGAATCATTTCCTAATGCACATCTGACTGACATCCAACCAAAAATCACATAAAATTCAGCTCTGGCACTCTCTGGAGAGTGGGAAAATATCTCCCCTGGTGGACCCCGCAACAGGGGGACGTCCGGCTGTGTCACAGTCAAGGTAGTCAGGTGCCACACATCGGGAATGCAACCTGTGAGGGTCCTGGATAGGTGGCACGACGGGGAAAGCAGGTCCCTGGAACGCACTTCTGACCATATGACCCGGGGCTCATTCAACCAGATTGTGGGCTGAAAGATTATCCGGTCGGATCATGTGGGTCATGTTATCCTGTCACATGACTCAAAAGTGGTCCGGACATTGACCTGTGAGAAACATGCCCGATTTTTTGGCCGTATGGACAAAGCTGTAACCCCCCGCCCTTGGGGTGTCACAAGATGGATCACAGAATCCCAAATAGACTGGTACTTAGTCCAGCTAGGGATGAAAGTGGGTTGGGTCGACCCGGCGGGTACCCGGCCCGTGTTGGGTCTGGGGCCGGGTTCGGGTTGGCTTTTGTCTCAAAAACTGGTTTTTGACCCAACCCGCCACAGACCCGCTAGATTTTTGGGTCGGGTTTGGGCAGCCTATTTTTTAATTTGGTTGGCCTGTGACCCAACTACGACGCCTCCAATAGTAAATTTGGGGGTTTTTGGCGCCTAATAGGTTGGGTCGACCCGAGACCCGTCAGGTCAGAAACCGACCCGACCCAAAACAGTAAGACATTGGGTTGGGTTCGGGCAGCATATTTTGAAATCTGACCCGACCCAACCCGACCCGCACTAAATTCCGGGTTGGGTTCGGGCACTATTTTCCAACCCAAACCCGACCCGGTTTCATCCCTAAGTCCAGCCATTCCCCTGCCCCTCCTAGCTCAGTAGAGATTTTTCCCTTCATCTCTCCTGAGCTATGTAAGTCTTCTCATATTCCTCTCTTCTCTCCTCCTTCCTTTCCCTCTCATCTTGTACATAGACTAACACAGAGATTGTTCCCTTCATCTCTCCTGAGCTAGGTTTTCTGCAATCCACACAACCGTTGGTTCTAGAAAGCTCCCAAGGCTCAGCCTTCCTTGTTCCCAGTGCCAGTTTCCGACCAGTGAAGCACACCCCCTATTTGGAGCGCTTACACAAGCAATAGGATGAATTTTTCTTGGGTTAGGTTACAGCAAAATACACGGGCAGATATTTTTTATTTCTCAGGGGGGGGGGGGGGGGGGGAGGAGTACACGGATGGGGGTCTTGGGGACATCATCAGAGCTGAGAGCATCCACATCCATTGCTAGATTAGCCTGGGCTGAACTAGCTTGGATTACAGTCAGAATAGGCTATTCCAATCAGCCATCCGCATGAGTGGGGATTAGCGGGTCCGAGCTGTCAGAGGTTGTGTGTTTAGGTGCCTATAAGTCATGTGTTTGGCACCTAAACACATAAAGTTCATGCTTACAAGCATGATGCATATTCAATTTGAGATTAGTCCCAGGATTAGTGGGGTCTACATTTAGACCCCACTAGCTCCAAACGCATCTCTGGGTCAAGTTGATCCTTGGTTGATCCAACCCACTGCGGGTATGGGGTCAAACTAAATGCTCTAATCCGGGCTAACTTAGCGCCCGGTGCGGATGGTCTGAGAGTACATATGAGATCATATAGAAAACTGTGGGACAGGAAATTGGCCAGATACTCATTATGCTGGGCCAGACGGTGAGGCTGAGGCAGGCTGCTGGTGCTGGAGGTGTGAGTTCCGGGTGCTTTTTTGACTGGTGGGGAGGATGGATGGAGGAGAAACTGGAGAGAGGGGACACCTTGGGGCATAGACAGTGCGGGAAGCGGTTGGCGGGGCTGGCTGTGGTGGCTTGCTGATCGGGATTGATAGCTGGAGGGGCTGGATGGACAGTCAGAGGAATGGGGAGGGTAGTTGGGAGGTTAGCAGGGAGGCATGATAATTAATATCATCACAGGCAAGTCAATTGTTGAGAGTAAGCTGTCAGAATATAGCTGTCATGACACAGCCTGCCAAAAGGCGCAGGGGAAATACAGACTACAATGCAGACAACTAAGAGTGTATTTCTTATTAGATCTCTCTGTTATAATGCTATGTACAATCGAGGCAATGATCTAAAGAGGAAAGAGAATAGCAAAGGAAATGGTTTTACCTAAGAGCAGGAAAGGTTTGTCGCTGCGCTTGGCTGATTGTTATCGCCGGTGGAAAGGATTGATTGAGAATATGAGAGAGAAGATTGGAATGAAAGAATGATCCAATAATGACAAAGATCCTAAGGACTGTGGGATCTAGGATGAGTGATCCTTGCAGTAGAATCAGTGATTCTGCTGTCTATTGAATCTATAAATCCTATCTTGGATTTACCTTTGCAGTAGCTGAGAATGGCTGAGCTCATTTGGTCTACTTTCTGTCCTTTGACAACAAGAGGTCTTATCGATGCCCAAATGAAACATGAGCTCATTAGATAATGTTCTATCATCACACCCTTCTGTTTTCTATTGCCACTCACCTAATAGGATTAGGGCTGATTCTGGTGGCTAACGGAGGTGCGGTGATTCTTGGAGCGATGGATGTTCTGTGAGCAAATGATGTTGAAAGCGTAGAGACTTTGTTAGCCTGGCGCTTTTTTCTCATCACTCAATCACATCTGCTCTTATACTCACAATGCCGAAGATCCTGGAATTGTGTCTGCTATGGTGTTGCCGTCTCCTCTCAATTTGGCTTGCGCCCTCGGAGACTTGTTGCTCGCATCACCTGCTGTACATGGGATGAGACAGGTTTGGGGTTAGCGACCGTTTCTCTCACTAAGTTTTGAGCTTGTTTGTCTGAAGGGTGAGTTTCAGGACTTACGTTGCTTTGCACTGTAGTCTGTATTTCCCCTGCGCCTTTTGGCGGGCTGTGTCATGAAAGCTATATTCTGACATAAGCAACAAAGGGTAGTTACGTTACGTTGCGTTATCCACGCAATTTTGGTAACGTAACTACCCCTGTTATCTGTGGCCCCCCGTTACTTTACTAGTAACGGGGTCATTTCAGGCCCCGCGCGTAACGTCATGGGCCTCATTTTTGAGGCCCGTTATCGCGATAACAGACCATTTAAGGCTTTTTTAGCCCCATTTTTTGACCGTTCTCAGGGGCTCCACACGCCGGGATAACGCAACGAGCATAAAAAAAACGGCTTAATGTGATGCAATAACGTAATTCCACCGCCGTTACGCGTAACACGTATATAACAACAAAAATTTTGTTATGTTACCGTTATCTACGCGTTACGCGTAGCATAACTACCTTTTGTTGGAGTAAGGTCAACAGGAGTCTGGGCGAGGAGCCAAGGGTCTGGCCCTCAGTGGTGGGAAGAGGTTCTGGGCAGGTTGGGGTGGCTGGTTTGCACTTGCCTTAAAAACTCAAACAAACCTGGGCCCCCCCACAAAGGGCTCCACTGGTTGAAAACATCCATTGAATTAGAAACTGTGGGTGCAAGCCAGGGCTGGACCCCAGGGAAGGGGCTACACCACCACTGGGTGTCGGCGGTGGCACAGCCTGGGTCAACTGTCTAATGACAGAGCAATACTGCTTTTGTGATGCAGTGAGGAAGCTCAAATCCTTTTTGGGTCACAGGTGCATAGGGGAGCCAGGCTAGTGACTGGACACGTCCCAGTCAGTGGCATTGGTGAAACACAGGGACTTGCAGTCACAAGTGCGCCCTACTGCATTGTACAACGCCACACCTCCTGTTGTGTCCTTGTTGTGGTTCCAATTCACATGGGGTAGTCCCGCTGTGTACCCAATCATCATCCCTAGTGAGCTTCCAATTGGCTGTGTGGGCAACGGCATACTTGGAGAGCAATTGATTGTGTGGCAGATTTGTGACATTGAATTTCCAGACGTTCATCTTCTTTTGGAAGTAGACAGAGGCAAGAAAAGAGCAATCAACTACATGGTGGTTCCACAATTTTGGGTTTTGCCCCTCAAATTGAACACCCCCTCTGGCACTTGAGCTCAATTTAATCTCACTTGACTTGGGGCAAGTTATGTTAACTTGCTGGGTCGATTTGCCGGCAACAGTTGCTGCAGATCTGCCAACACTAAGTAGCCCTGTAGTGTAGTGTAGCTTAGAGAACATTGTGGGTATAAAGTTTAAGCAAGTTTCATTTTAATGGCAGACACTCATCACAATATCATATACAAGTCCAGTGTAATTCTGACTAAATTTTGATTTCCTGCTGCTACCCAGAGCACTAAAGAAGTGGTTCAAAGATTTTTTTCCTCCGGAGCTGCAGAGGAAAAATGGGTGATGACTTCTGGACATGGTGGGTAGGTACGGTACGTTTATTGGTAACATGCTAATATTGTAACATTTTTCTTGTTTCTTAATTTTACCGTTAGCTGTAACAAAAGTGCATTAAAATATTGCAACTTAGAAACTTGTTATTTGATATCCATTACAATATCTGCAGGTAAAGAGGGGAAGATATTTTAAAGTTCCTTAGTAAGAGGCGGCAATTTGCCCCTCTTTATCTTGTTATCCAGCGGTTAATGTGTTACGTTACTAGCAATGCGAGTAACACATTAGATATTCTGGCCTGTTACAATACGGTCCTAGGATTTGAACCATTTTTTACTGATACCAATAAGGCCTGAGTGTAGTAATGGCAAGTGTTACACCACGCGGATAACAGCGGTTAACATAGTGTATTGTAACTTAAACTACCCATTTTTGCTGCTGGGTTTTGCTTTTCTTACCTCAATTAATCCTGGTGTGTTGCTGTGGTGTCCTAGCCCTCCAGTTGTCACCCTATCGTACGCGCAAACAATAGGGTAACATTGGCGAAATGAAAAACAGATTCATATGCATATGCATCTGGAATTTTCAAAAACATGAACAACAACACAACTGAGCGGCTGATTTGTGTAACGCTGTTGGTTCCTCTATACAAAATCTGGCAAATAAAAGCCAGTCTTGACTTCAACCAGTTTTCTGCCCCTTTTACAAGATATTCTAGCCATTTTCTGAGGTAAATTCAAGGAAACTCCCATCACATTAAAGGAATAATTTCCTTCCAGTTGTCACCCCATTGTATGCGCGTACAATAGGGTGACATTGGCGAAATGTAGAACAGGTCCATGTGCATATGCATGTGGAAATTACAAAAGCAAAATATAAGAAGCTGATCTATGTGAAGCAGTTGTAAACTCTGGATGAACTCTGGCACAGGAAAGGCAATCTTGACTTCAACTAGTTTTCTGCCTCTTTTACATAATATTCTAGCCATTTTTTGAATGGAATTCCAGGAAAATCCAATCAATCTGAGGGAACTATTGTACTCCAGTTGTCACCCCATTGTACGCGCGTACAATAGGGTGACATTGGCAAAATGTAAAACAGTTCCATGTGCATATGCATCTGGAAATTGCAAAAAAAAAACAACAACAACTGAGCGGCTGATCTACGTGAAGGGGTTGTGACCTCAGATGAACTGTGGAACAGCAAAGCCAGTCTTGAATTCAACCGTTCTTCCACCCCTTTTACATACTATTCTAGCCATTTTTTGGTGAATTTCTAGGAAACTCCTATCACTTTGAGGGAATCATTTATATAAACTACTTTTGATAAAGTACGTGAAGAATTCATTTCACCCACATGTTTTGGATTGATGTCACATCTCAAATTTCAAAATATAACAATGGGGCCAAAGAAGCTGTCATGTCACATGCAATGGCGGGTAGGTACAGTATGGATATCAGTAACATACCAAATTGAAAAACACCAAAAAATTACATTGTTTGTGTTTTTGACTTCTTTTGGCTCATTGCTGGCCCATACATTTTTGAGGAGGTCATCCTTCAAAAATATCATGGTGCCAAAGACACTTACAATATTGCTGGAGGCATATCTCATAATGGCAGACACACTATTCAGAGTGCCGGACACACTTTTGATAGTGGTGGACGCACTTTTGATAGTGGCGGATGCACTTTTCATAGTGGCAGACACACTTTTGATAGTGGAGGATGCAGCTTAGCGCGCGCTCTTTTGCGTCCTGCGTGCTTAGCGTTAGCGCAATTGCGCGTATCTATGCTAACGGTACGTTAGAAGCTAAAATAGCTTTGCGCCCTGTGCGCGTAGCGTCAGCGCAGTTGCGCGCAATTGCGCTAACGCTACGCTAAAAAACAGCGCAATTGCGCTGTGCTACGCTATGCTAATAGCTATGGTTTGCGCTGCACTACGCTACGCTAACAGCTATGGTTAGCGTAGCTGACCCACTGTTGGGCCATTTTAAACTCATCTGGGGCCTTTGGGCCCCAGGAAATCTTGCATTGGCCCTCTACGCGCCCCTTTGAGCCATTATTTGAATTTATTCAAATATTCGAGCTTAAATTTGCCCAGGCATTATTTGACTCAAATCAAATTTGAATACGAATACTCAAATTGATTTGATTTGATGTGCTATGGTCTGCTCCTCCTGGTTGCAACAGGATATCCATGATGTGCCACAAACTCTGCAAAAGTCACAGATATGTTGTCTAGAGTTTTGTGATTGCCATTGGGAGGCATGGGGAAAATCCACAGTGGATTGCCAGTTGCCATATCAACGGTCAACCTCATATAGGTGTCTTCATGAAAGTTCACCACAAATTTGGCCACTGGTTGGGATGTTTTGTCTTTGTTGTCATCTTCTTTGTCTTCCTCTTGATGTTTTCTAGGAGTTTTTTCTTCAATTGATTTCAGAGCAGTTTTTTTTTTGAGTGTTTTAGTTTTTTTGGGGGGGCTGGCTTTATGCACTCCAAAAAAGGGGTGAACTTGTGTCTACTTCAATAAATGCTGGAGTGAGCAAAGGTTCACTACAAAAGTGGGCTAAATTGGAGTGTTCAGAAGTTCACTCCAATATATATTTGGAGTGAAAACTTGTGCACTCCAAAAATTTAGTATAAAGTGAGGCACTCAAACTGTGCAGTGGAGTTCAACCTACTCCATGTTTTCTTTTGAAGTGTGGACCACTGCAGTCTGGGCACTCCAAAAAAGTGGGGCCAGTGATTCCCATTGAAAAAGAGCAGATAAATAGGCTCAGACTCACTGGAATTGAACGGAGTTTGCTACAATTGAATTGGACCAAGGAAAAAAGATTCCTTCATCTCTCCTCTTTTCCCTTGGACCGGTCTTGTCCCTCTTCCCACACGGACCGCTCTGTACTATTGTTTGGAGAGGAATTCTCCTTTCTCTCCAAACAGAAGTTGATTGTTCCGAGAGAAAAAAAGGAACTCAATGGAACAAGAAATATATTTGCCATAGGAAGGAGGAGCAAACCTCGGATCCCTCCTCCTTCCCTCCCCTTGGACATATTTATAGAGCTAAATCAATCCAACAGGAAAGACGAGGGGATTATATTTTGATCCTCCCATTGCCTCTGACAACAGGAGGAGGGAGTTCCTCTTTGACTAGATGAGTGATTGCAGGCCTCCTCCCTCTTGGACCGGTCTGAAGATTTACCAGGGTACCAATGATTGTCCAAGGTGTTCATGAGTAGGGAAAGCACCACGATGACCCCTTCCCTGCTCATGAAGATTTGTGAGCGTACCAAAGATTGTCTTCTGGTGTTATGATGATTGAGATGGATGGTGGAGGAGCAGTGCGGATGTGGAATCTGAAGTGATGGTTGTGGTACCCATTATTGAAATCTGTTTTTCCGAATGAGAGTTTTTTGAAAAACCAGAAAAGTGCAAAAAAAAAAAATGTTTTCTCTGCGCAAGAAAAACAGAATTTGTATGGTACAGGCCATTATTGGAGTGTACAGTAGTACACTCCAATCTTGAAACATACCAAGTTTCAAGCTTGGAGTGCACAAGTTTCCACTCCAATAAATATTGGAGTGAACTTCTGAACACTCCAATTTAGCCCACTTTTGGAGTGAACCAAGGTTCACTCCAAATATATATTGGAGTGAACTTCTGAACACTCCAATTTAACCCACTTTTGGAGTGAAACTTTGTTCACTCCAACATTTATTGGAGTAGACACAAGTTCACTCCAACATTTATTGGAGTAGACACAAGTTCACTCCTTTTTTGGAGTGCATGTAGTAAATATTTGGAGTGCATAAAGCCGGCCCCTTTTTTTGAGTGTTTTCATCATTTTTTGCAGAATTATCTCTTCATTACATTCACTGCTATCTAATACATCATCTGAACTATTTCTATCTAAGAGGCTTGAGCAGGATTCTATCATAACTTCTGCTTTCAATTCTTCACATATTTTTTCTTGAGTTTCTTGATTTTCTTCTCTTTATCTTGATTGGTTGTTTTCTTCCTCTTCCTTGTGTGCTTGAAGGATTTCTTGGGTGAGTTTCAGAAGTTCTGGATCTAGGGTGGCATTTTCAGAGGCTGGGGAGGTAATTTTGGTGAGGGAGAGAGCTTTGTTGAACATCTTGATGTGTAGGTTCTACACCACAGGAGCAATTGAGGAAATCTCAAGTGTTCCCTCAACACTTGACAAAATATTGAACGTCTGCTGGAAACTCAAGGGAGGAAAACGTGCTTTAAACCCAGAAGACGTCATTTTTGCATTGGGGGTTCTGGTACATTGTCAGAACCCTCCCTCAACGCAAAGATTATTCTAACAATGGGGCGGTTCTGGGACCCAGTTCTCCCAACGCTCTTCCAAAGCGTTGAGGGAACAGTGGCCCAGAACCAGGCTGTTCTCTGAACACACAAGTTCCCTCAACGTCTGCCAATCTGTTGAGGGAACTGGAGCCGGGCCACTGTTCTCTCAACAATTTGGCAGAGCATTGAGGAGACCCTTGTGTCCAGTTGACGTTCTGCCACAAGATTAAGTTAACAGCATGAAAAAACCTTTTGCTGCTTGTTTTCAGGCTTTTGATGATGCCCCACAAAGTCTCTGATTTTTTTTTTTTTTTTGAAAAAAGCTCAGCTAAACAACTTGAAGATTCATAGTGGAATCTAATGAATCGAATAAGGCAATACTTGATAGTGTGGATAACTCGGCACCTATTCTCAAGGAAGGTTTTTTGAATAGTTGGCTAAGATCACCCCTGGGCTTCCAAGGTTGATCAGCAATCAGACAGGTTTGACTCCAAGCGTTGAAACTGCTTTTGACTTGGCCCACTTGGCTGGCAATGTTGAATCAATGTTGCGTAACACCAGTTAAATGAACGTCCTCCCCACCAAAACCACCAGAACCAATTTTTGGTTAAGGATGCGCTAACCGTGTGTCACGTTGCCCTGCATGCAAAAGCGCAATGTTTGATTAACCTCCAGGTCATCTGATGACCCAATGTTGGACTGCTCCTGTGGTGTAGCTAGGAGGGTCTGAGGTCAATGTGTGTGTGCTTGGGGATTGATCAATTGGTTGGGGAGGTGTGTAGGTGCATGCGTGAGGTCCATTTGTGTTGGTGGTTGGGAGTCAATCATGGTTGATTGTGGGAAACAAAGTGTGGTTTGCACACTGACTCCCATGGGATCATTTTGGGGGAACAACTCCCTTTCTCAAGTGGGGAATTTGTGTCCAACTCCCCTGCAGGTGACAAAAAAATGATCATATACATTTATGGGGAATTGTTGTGACATAGATGTCACACTCACAGGCATCTCCGTGACTCGCTGCAGCACGAACCATACTCCTCTTCCCAGGACAATCCCAGGCAGAGGAGAGTTCTACATGGAATCTACAGAGTTTGAGCCTCCCTAGTCTCAATAGGAATCACATCATCAACTCCCATTCTATCTGGTGGAATTACATTCCAACTCCCAAAATTCCGTTTTAGGAGTTGGGATGTAATTTGTGGGAGTTGATTAGTTAATTAAGCCCCTAATTTTCTGAGCTGTAGCATGGGCTCTCATATGTACATAGCTTACACGTACATTTCATGTGTCAGCCTGTATGTAACTAACCGTGTCTGAGAGGGTTGTTACTATCAAGATGATGGTGTAAGATGCCAAGGATGAGCCAATGGATTTGTGGTAAGACCTGTAAAAGGTTTCAATCTATCATTAATCTTGACTGAGAGGCTTGCTCAATTAAGGCGCATCCAGATCAACACAGGGTGTTAATAGGCATCCAAGGAATAACTCAACTTGGGTTCGTGGTTTTACCTACAGAAAGGTAAGGGTAATCAAGAGTTGAGAGTATTCCTGAATTGAATGATGGGTGAGAATGAAAGCACTGTTTAACTATAGTATGGGTTAAACTTTGCTGTAATAATATTCTGAGGGATAAACAGTCCTGAGGGGCGTGTTTATATAGAGGGGAAAGAGCAGGAGGAAATATGAGGCGCTTGGAGGCGCTTCAGGACCAGGGGGGAACTGGAAGCGCTCAAGGGAAGCAGATCCTCATGAGGATCAACATTGGAAATGATCAGGGCAGTGTAATGATCAGTACTGATCCTGGATCAGTAGCTGTGCACACTAGCTGATCATAACCAATCATTGATTCCATTCAGTGCTCTTTGAATTGGATTACATCATGTATTGTTTATGTATTTATATCATAACCAATATATTATGTAAATGGGGACTGAGGCGTAACAGGGGATAAATGAGTGATATCTGTCTTGGGGTATTTCACGTGTACAGTAATATTACAATGTATTGTAATCTTACTGTTGCACGTAACTTAACTCTCATAACAACAGTACATTATGGTAACTGTCTTTAACTATGGTTATCTGTAATATAATGTATAACAGGAGTACATTCTTAAGCTTGTATCTAATGATATACATATGTAATAAAGGTGTAAAAAGGAATGTACTATATGTAATGTGAACAATTGCAGGTACTTGGTACGTGTAAGGTACTGTGACATGTACTCTGTGGCTGACATCATGGACCACACTATCAAGGTTCAAGACGCAGGAGATCCAGACTGTCAGGGCAGGTCTCTATTGTGGCCGTGCCCTGAATATTAACCTTAGATATGTTCTAAGGTTTTCAGCTGATCTCAGCTGTAACAACGTCTGTTGAAGCTCGACTTGGCCGCAGCGCAAGGAAGAAAGCTGCGCCTCCGTCTGAAGGGGCTGGTTGAGCGTATACAACCGAATTCCTAGGGACTCGTGGGATGGGTCCTGTCTAGGACAGGGAAGAGAGAAAAAGGGAAAAGCCCGACTTACCTAGTAGAAACGGGGAGTCGGGTCAAGCGCACAGAGAATGAGAATAAGAAAGGTGGATCAGGAAATAACCCCAATTGTTGTGTTCGGCGTAATTGGTCGAATACAACAATAATGTTGGGTTTGGTAGCTGATCTGGGGATCTTCTTGGTAGGAAGGTTCCCCAGTACTTATACCCCAGGTGTGCTGGGCTGACTTGTGGGCCGATGCCCACCGGTATATCTACGATCTATCCACCTGGGAAAAGATGCTTACTTCAGCAGCTTTTGTGCTCTTAATTTTCTGCGGGCCGTCAGCGCTTGCGACGGTCCGTGGTTTGTCAACGTCTGCTTTGTCTGGACTAGTAGGCGGCTGACACAGACTGTCATCCTGATCCTGCAATCTATTATATAGAATCCTGAAACCCCAGAGCCCTGATCCGCGCTTCCTCTCCACAGAACAGACCATAACATTAAATGTGTGTGCTTTTCTCTTCTTTTTTCCAAAAAAATTTGTACTCTTTTGGATGTGTCTTCATCCAAAAAAGGAATGCAAAAAGATCTGAGGAAGTCATCTTGGGAGATTTTGCTGCCAAAAAATACCCATGGCCCTGGGTCCCCGTGAGATTGGCTGAGTGTCCCAACTTTTATACCTGAGAATACCCAACTGGTATTTTTAAAAAAAAAAGCCTCTGACCCATTGAATCTGATAGCCTTAGATGTATCACAAGTCTAGTCTTGCCTGCTGGAGTGTACCTCCTGTCAGGCAGGAACTTGCATGCAATCCCTAATATCTGGTGTGACAGCCCCACAAACAGTTTCAGATTTTTGCTGGTGGCCAACTTTGTACCCCCAAAACCCTTACTTCCCACAGGAAGTTTTTGAATGGCCTGCTTCTCTACCCAGCAGGAGCCATTTGGACTTCTTTCATGAGCTGCAGGGGAGTTGGAAAAAGGTCTCTTTGCAAGGCTCATTTCAGCTGATGTGACCATAAAGTTCTGTATTTCAACAAGATTCCAATCTTTCAAATACTCTTCTCCTGTAAACGTGAATGGAGTGACATGTTTGAATAGAAATACATATGGCTTGATTGAATGCCATCTCTCTCTGTATGGTCCCCTTTCCTCTGCTTTTGAGAGCTTCAAGCAGCAGGATGAGGGGTTTGATCTGGAGCTAGAAGGCCAAAAAAACTGTGAGGAGTAGCGCACTGACAAGAAACTCTCTCATCCTGGTGGGATTCTCACACCATTCAAAAATCATCTTGAAAATATGAAAACAGAAGAACAAAGTCTGATATAGGCTGAGATTCCTGGTGCTCTCAGGCCAAATACAGGTTTGTGCAGGTAAGCCTCTCTGTGAGACGGAGACCCTGCGGGGCTTCCCCTTTGGGACTCTCACTGGGAGGCTTTGTTAAGCTCGGGATCGCCGGGTATAACTGCAATGGTACACTTCCTGCAGGCTTAGGACTAAATTCCTTCTTTCACCACTCATCTTTTGACATCTTTTATCAATCCTCCATGATCCCAAGCACCTTTACTCCCGCGGCACAATAACCAATCTTGTTTCTCTCATCATTATCATCACATTATAATCCTTTCTCTATAATTTGCGACGTTCGAGGCTTATATGGACTGCATTATCAGGGTAGGTGTATAAATCCGAGACACGAAAGCGGGTCACGAAGTGCTAATTGGTTGGAAAAACGCAGGCAGAAACGCCGATGGCTTAGGTGTAACTAGATGTGTGTATGACGGACAGAGGGCCGGGAGAGGCTGCCGGTGGACTATATCCACAAGGGTGACTAGAGATAGAAAAGAAGAGGCAGTGACAAAAAGAGAGAGTTTGTGTGTGGCGAAGGAAAGCGTGGACGATGGGCGCCGGGGACCGTGGCGGAGACTAGAACCACGAGCCGGTGTATTCCGCGGGATTAAAGCAGCCGCGTCCGGGCGGATTGATCGGCGAGACCGGGTCAAAAGGTGCGGGCTTGGATGTCTGGGCTGCTGCTTGTTGGGGCGCTGTAGAGAGAGCGGGATCGGGCGGAGGTCAGCGATTGCACGCGAACGAGCGAGAAAGGAGCCCGGGCTCGGGAGGGCACGTACCTGCGATCTGCGGGGCGTCGGCGGCAGCTTTGTCGACCGATGCGAGTCCTGAATAATCCACGCCGAGCCATAAGTCATCATCAGCAACACCGCGATGGTCGGGCGGGCGAGAAGGGCCCGCGCAGCTTACCCATCCTCTCCGTGCTGAACAGCGCCGACGGCTGCGAGGGAAGCCCGGCCACGCGGTCAAGAAGGACGAGGCTTTGGAGCAGCACGCTGAACACGACGCACGCGAGCCAGTGGGTGCGCAGCGCTGGAGTGGAAAACATCTTTCGTCTATGGACCAATGAACACGCGGTTTGTGGAGGCACTGTTTCCTTGTGGAGCGGCGAACTAAGCGGGCTTGGCACGGGAACTACTGGGATCTAGACACGGGCGGTGGGGGAGAGGTCGGTGAGAAGGATGATTGGACGGGTCCCACCCCCCACGAGGGGAGCCTTTTATATCCTCAAGACCGCCGTGTCATTGGCCTGCCAAGTATAAGTGGTACACGATGTCATGGCCTGCCAAGTACACGAGGGGCGGATTGTCAGGAAAGATGTATGCCCACAGGAGGCTGCAACCGATAGCGGAATGCTCTTGCTCGAGTCCGGATTCCACCTGGTGTAGATACACTTTCTCCCGGTGCCACTCACCAGAGCGATCCCTGATACACACCTCGTCAAGCTCGTCAAGCTCGTCCAGATCTACATGCGCGGCGCCGAAAATGAAGTCTGGAGATAAGAACGATGTACAACACTCGTGTCTCGTAGCAGCCCGCAGTCGAGATACCTTACATCTGAGCAAGCCCGGTGCTGTTGGGTGCCCAGTAAGAGCCAGGCCGGGAGGTCGGCGAAGACAGATAGGACATGTGTGTCCACGATAGCCGTGCTATCATGTATCTATAGTATCTCCTCCAAACTGGCCATCTTATCGTGCACACGAGAAGGACATTTCCTGATATTTCTCTACAATCAACCTTATCATCGCCGTCGACCTCCTTGCCCCGCAACACCAGTCAGCCGTTACAGCCACAGATCCCCTGAGTATCGCATACAGACCCTCGGGATGAGATGTACAGAGCCAGAGACAGTGTTTCAGCACATCTGGTGTCTGCTACCCAGTGCTAGCTGAAGTTCACCGAAGCTTCGCACATATCTGCCCCCTCCAAAAATACCCTACAAGCGTCCATTGTGCGGAGAAAAAAAGAGAACACGGAGGAGCGAAAAAACGAGCACACAAGGGGAGGGAAAACAGGAGCGGCATTAAAAGGCGCCCGGGAACGACGAGGGCGGGGACGGATCTGTACAGGTTTTTACAACCGGGCACACATGTACATGCTGTTTACTTGCTGCTGTATGGACTTGCGAAAGACGACCCAAAGAAAGAGAGATCGGCCACCCCCGTTGGCTGGCGTAAAGAAGGAGGAATTTTGGTTGCGAGTGGCGGATAGGAGAGAGGGATCAGACCTGGTTCCTGAGGAGCCGATCCAAGAAGGCCTTGTCGTTCGGCGGGCGTCCCAGGAACTTGGTAAGACTGACGAGCTCGTCGCGCGCCCCTCCCGGCTTCAGGATCTCGTCCCGGTAGCGGGTTCCGGCGGCGGCGGACATCGGGTCGTTGGCGAACACGCTCTCGTACATGTCTGCCGAAAAGACCTGCGAATACAGGTATCCTGTTGTTCAACGGATGATCCATCAGTCTTCTGGCTCTCACACTCTTTGGGGAATCGGCCGGCACAGCTTACCGTAGTATCCCGCCTAGGGTACCATTTGTTGGTGGTGGAGTGGAATCAAGTCAGTAGATGTATGGGATAAGGAGACTGGCCGGAACCACCTACATCATACCCGCTACGAGAAAAAAATGCAAATAAAAAATGAGGGTCAGTTGTGAGGATGGCAGTGGGAGGGGAGGAGAGCGGGCGTACCCCACAATGTGGCCGAACGAGCTCTGCCCGGGCGCCCGCGCGTCTTCGTCGGAGTCAAGCAGCGAGATCTGGTCCCTCAGCTCGCACCAATACTTGGTCAAGTTTTCGGTCTCAGACGCAGTATGGACATGCATATCGTACCTACACCCCCACACATCGAAAAAGCGATCAGCCGGGAGGGGGGACACACACACACACAGGGAGAGGGACAGACAAGCCGAAGAAGATCTGGCGCAAGTTGAACAAGCCCGAGTTGACATCCCGACTCGCGATGATCTTGCGGACGAGCTCCTTGGGCAGCTTCTCCTCCTTGCGCAGATAGTGCTGGGACATCTTCACCAACTGGCTCTCCGTCCAGCACCAGTTCTCGAGCATCTGCGAGGGCGCCTCGACGAAGTCTCGGGCCACGCTGGTCCCGTGGAAGCGCGAATCTGCCGACCCCAGACATCAGCTTAACTTCGCTAGATAGTGTATGTGTGTGGGCTCGGGTGACATACATTTGGTCTGGCTGCACAGTTGGTGGAAGACGTGGCCCTGTCGGATTCAAGCAACGTCAGTTGACTGGCTTAATAAGAGAGAGAGACTGTCAAGGACCGACCATCTCGTGGAAGAAGGTGACCACGCTGTCGTGGGTCAGCAAGGCCGGCTTCTGGGCGGTCCCTTTGGCCAAGTTGGCCACCCTGATGAACACCCTCAATGAGCAAGATGTGCATTTCCAGGAACCGCGAGAGAGAGAGAGAGAGGAACGTACATGGCCGCTACAGGGTAGTGCCGGGAGCCGTCCTTCTTCTCGTAGCCCGGGAGCAGACCCCAGACGGCGGCATGGCCGTACTTATTGGCTCTGGGCTCGAGATCCAGATGTAAATCTAGGAGAGAGACGGATAGACTAAGCTTCGAAGTGGATATGATGGACGGTATGGGACTGACAGCCCAGGAAGCCTTCGCCCTTGGTGGAGGCCCGGCCATCCTCGACGGCCGCCGAGTCCCAGACGGCCCATTGGGAGGCATTGGGGTGCCACAGCTCGGCCTCCTTGACTTGGAAGAACTTGACCGAGAGCAGCGCTTGGTATGTCTCCAGGATGACTTCCACCACTACCGATACGGGGAAGTACTCCTTGACGAGCTCTGCCTTCAGGTCCAGGTTTCCCTCCGTATACAGGCGGTCGTAGTATCGGTAGTCCTATACAACCCACAGAAACCAATGAGTTTTTCGACTACAACGGTGTTTTTTGCGTGTGTTTTTTTGTGTGTGTGTTTTTTGTGTTTTTTTTTTTTGTGTTTTTATTATGTATTTTTTTGTGTGTTTTTTTGTGTGTTTTTTGTTGTGTGTTTTTTGTTGTGTTTTTTTTTCGTGTGTTTTTTGTGTGTTTTTTCGTGTATGTTTTTTTTGTATGTGTATTTTTTTTGTGTATTTTGTTTTGTGCATGTTTTTTGTGTGTGTGTTTTTTTAGGAACACTTACCCAGACGTAGAGCTTGCTCGGATCGGTGTCCAAGCCCAATTTCTGGACTTCCTCGGCCTTGATCTTGAGCAGTTCGCGGCGCTCTTTCTGGGCGATGGGCTGGATCTTCGTGCGCAGGTCGTCCAAGAATCCGGCGACGGTCTTGACCTCCTTGGCCATCTTGATCTCGAGCGCATGGGCGGCCCAGTTGGGTTTGCCCAGTGCGGCGGCGGCCTCTCGCCGGAGGTTGATGATCTCCTCGAGGATGGGCACGTTGATCTCTGCGCGCGAGTCGTAGCCTAGGGAGGCTCTCTTGCGTGTCTCGGGTCGGACCGCATACTGGGGATCGGTGGGGGTGAGTGTTGTGTGGTGGTGTTTGGGGGCAGGGTGGATGCTGCTTACCTGGATGACGGGTGTGTAGTCGGGTGTCTTGAAGGTCATGGCCAGCCTGCCTTGATCGTCTTTCTCGAAGCCGGAGAGGACGTCCTCTGGGACACCTTCTAGTTCCTGTTGTTTGATGCAGAGGATGTGAGCTGGATGTGGTTGGTGGTGATGATGATGGCAGGATACTTGCCTCGGGGGTGAACCAGATCTTGCCTTGCTCTTCGTTCAGGTTCTTCTGGAAGTCGATGGCCAGGTTATTGATCTTGTTCTTGAGCGTGTTGAATTTCAGCCGGGCGTCCTGGTCGAGATGGAGGCCGTTCCTGGTGCGTTCGATCGACAGTTTCTCGATGAGCCGGATTGATTCGTCGTCGAGTGAGTGGTGGTTGATGTTTTTCTTGGCGGCCAGCAGTGCGTGGTAGATGTCCATCCGCGAGCATACTTCGAGGTCGTACTCCTGGATGAGCTTGTCTGCTTCGGTGGCCGCCTTCCTGAGCTCTTCCTCTGGGGATACGTATTGGTAGAAGGTCTTTGGGAGGGTGTTAGCCAGTTGAGCATCTCGGCGGATGGCTTGGTTTGGCTGCTTACCAAGCATTCGGGGGTGGTGGTGATGAGGTCGTTGTCGGCGAGTGGCAGGATGACTGTGTTGAAGTTGGCCTGTTCTGGGGTGGTGGCTGCGATCTGGTCTAGCTTGTCTCGTGAGTGCTGGATGGCCTGTTTGGTGAGGCTGATGATCTCTTCTGGGGAGTGTTTCCATTGTGGTGGTGGCTGGGGCGGTTGTGGGGGTGGCATGGTCCGTAGGCTGTGTGCTGGGCAGGCTGCGTGTCGTTGTAGGCGGAGTGGGTGTTTTGGTTTGGGGGTGACTGAGGGGAGTGTTGTTCCGATGAGCTGTGTGGTTGGTTGGGGGTCAGTTTATGTGGTGTGTGGTCAACAGCGAGGGCACACTCACTCCCCTGCTGCTCCTCACCCTCACCCTCATCATCATCATCATCATCATCATCATCATCGTCGTCGTCGTCGTCGTCGTCATCCTCGGCGAGATAAGCAGATGGTGCCTTCTCCGGGCCCCACCGGCCGACCTGTGGGTCTCCCCTCGCCGGCCAGCTGGCTCCCGGCTGCCGGCATTCCCGGCCTCAGCCCGGGTCTGTGCCGATCGGCCTGCCTGGAAGCTGTCCCCTCCGAGAAGATGGTGTGCTGCACTTGGGCCGCACGCCTGCTGCACTCCATGGCTGCCGGGGGGGCCCCGCGCCGACAGTAACTCCCGCCTTCTCCATCCATCTCCACACATCCGACATGGCCGACCTCAGCCAACCAGAACGAACGCCGGACAAGCCACCGAGGATACTGGTCCTATCCGGATGGGTGTCAGTTCTCACCAACACAGCATATTTACATCCACTCACTAGCTCATCTCCTGTATAAATATTTACAGCGGCAGCGGAAAATCAACCTTTGCCACCCAGCTAGAAAACTCAGACCCCGTAAGCTTCCCCCCAAAAAAATAACTATGTACGTACTAGGCTCATCGTCTCTTCTCCTATCCGATAGAACTTTGTCCGAATCTGCCAAGACGTCTTGGGCAAACGCCAGGCATGCGAAGCCATGGCCAGGAGATCTTTGAAAGAGGTACATACAAACACATACATATCATCGTTCAAAAAAAATAATGATCCCCATATTCATGTGTTGATCGGACAGGGGAAATCGATCATCATTGACCGGCAGAACTTCGACCCCAAACAGAGACGGACCTGGATCCGAATCGGGCAAGAGTTCGACCAACTCCAGCCGCCGGGGACCCAGAGTGTGGACTGCGATCTGATCGAATTCGCGACGCCATTCGAGGTATGCCGGATATCCGTATTTCGCCATTAGAGGGGCGGGGGAGCTGATCAGCCCCGGATCCATCCGTCGTCGCAGGAGTGCGCCAGACGCCTGCGTGCCAGGACCGGCCACGAGACCATCCACTCGGTCCGCGAGGGAATGGGCATCCTGAACGTCGTCGCAAACAAGGAATGGGTCGCGCCCCAGATCTCGGAAGTGAGTCCCGCTGCATGCACACCTATCGCTCCTGCACCCCAGCATTGCTCACCCCCACCCGGCCCAGGGCTTCACCCGCCACCTCGTCCTGCGTCCCGGTGCCGCCTCCTGCCAAGCCCAGCAGCCCGCCTCGGCCCCCGTCGCCACGATCCCCTTCCCTGTCACCCCCCAAGTCGTCCGCTCCATCCTCGCCACACTCGACTCAATCCCTCCTCCATCATCCGCTCGAGCTCCTCCAGAATCCGCGCCGCCCACTGCCACCCCTCTCTCATAAACCTCCCTCCTCTGCACACTGTACCCCTCAGACCCCCGCCCAACACTGCCAAAAAAATTGATCCATAGAAGATCTCCGCACTCGGTATTCACCCGACAGCCCAGGAATGAGCATTGGAGAAAAATCAGGAGCCACAATGGTCCTGTCTTGTCGAAAATCGACTCAGATCGGGGGACATTGTGTGCAATCAGTTGCAAGACCGCGGATCCCAAATCCAAAGTGTCATTAAGCCCCATCCAATTCCCATTGTCCTTGGTCTTGCATACCATCTGTTAGCTCAGGGGCCGTTTCTTGAATTCACACGTCGGATATATCCTTGCTGTGTTTGTGAGGGCTTTGGAGGCCAGAATACTCTTGTTGATACGGATTGTTTGAGGTTCTGAGAAGACGATACTCAGCCACTCCATGAGAAGATATTCTGTGATCTGCTTGAATCTTTCGTTCGACTTAACCAGTTTGCTCTTACTCAACATGCACCCACCATGCCCCAATCATTCACTTATTTTGTAAAGAACAAGGAGACAAATAACTCCAAGTCATCTTTCTCAATCATAAGAATAATGTCAATTAACATGCAGATCAGACAGTAGGACTAAGTATGAAGTACACTGAAGTCTGGATATTTTAGTAACCCCATCTGTCTGGGACCTATCAACCACAGACTGCTGAAGGGAGAGGTCGCAAATGTGAATGAGACAGGCGGGCGGCCAGTCCGTTCCCCTAATTGGGCTTCTGACAACGCGAGCCGTTGTGGCCGTAATCCAGAATGACCGAGATCGGCTGACTGGCCCCTATCGTCGCATTGAACGGCTGTGTATACACGCGTTTCACGGAAGATAAAACTCATCCAATCAGTGCCTCTTTTCAACAATGGAGCATGATGACTCTTTGCTTACTTGGTTGCGACATTCATCCAGGCCAAGATGAACCGCTGTCAACGCATACTCGAAAACGCTGCATGGAAGCAAATCGGCGGGATTTAGATTCTCAGTTATGTTGCCAAAACTTCGCAGCTTAAGTGGATGAGCAAGCTGACGCGTTGTAGACTCTTTTCGGGCGAACACTAGGCTTGGTAAGAGACAGCTTTGAGGAGCCGCAAGAGTGCAAAGGAACGCGCACGTTTAAAAGCAGCTTCTACAGAAGGTAAGGGTCGGGGAAGAGAAGGCAGCGGGGGGCGTACTCGACAAGTCCCACAGGTGCGCATGTTGCTGTCAGAAGACCAGCTGACGACGTTACTTTCGACGAAGAACTGGCCGAGCGTGCTGCCAATCCACCGTACATACTGAGATCAGAGTCCGACCCATCACGATGGGGGCGCGCAAGCGACGCGGAGAAGCCGAGAGAAATCGGGCACTCACTCGGTGCAGTCGCGTCGGTCAAGCAAGGGCTGAGACCCGTCGGCGGTAGCACACCTGATCGAAGACGGCTTCACTTGCCCCGAAACAAGCTGCACTAGGACGAGCATGGGGAACACGATTGAGGCGAACATGGCCTTCGCTGCGTCGGGCACTCTCTCTGGCTGGTTGCTTTTTTAGGACGGCGTCTCGAAAGAGTCACAAAGTGGGCAAAGTCGGTGCGTCGCGGTAGGTGGCGGTCTAGGGTGCTTGGCAATGGGAATCGACTGGCCCTTTTAATAGCTTGGGATGCCATTTCCACTTCCCTCGCCCTCAGTTCAACGCTTTACCTCCCGCCGGATGGCTGCCAACAGCGCCGGAAACCTCGTGCTGGGCTGCCGCACTGCCTTGATTAAATTCAAGTTGAAGATTCAAATGTCAAACCGACATCACTCGGGTTTGAAAAACTCTGCATCACATTTATCTCCTTCCTTGTTCTTTTCCCAGGTTTATGTCGACTGACCAGGTGGGCATGGGCATCTGCGGTGTCCTCGGCGATCCAACTCTCTTACGGTCTATGAAATGACATCACACATGAGCACACATGACATGGGCTGTGGGCATCTGTGTTGTCTGAAACCGTTGCCGGAATAACCCTGAATAACCACGACAAAAGACTCCAAACCGGGTCCCATCGCCCATAGTCACCACGAGTCCTCTTTCTGCATCGGTGACGCGTCACAAAGAAAAAAAACCATGCCTCAATGAAAGTAGGGGTGCCCAAGAGCGAGCCAGCCAACAATGGTTCTCTCGATGCCCGAAAGGGTGGAACCGAAGGAGCAACCGCAACCCCCCGATCAACTTAACTATTCAGTTGGCCATGGGCCCCCCCCTAGGTCGCGCGAGACAAGTTCGGAGCCCCAATATCCAGCTTTGCGCGCTCCGCAGGAACGAAAGTTCATCTTGCCCTAACCATATTCTCAAAATGACTGTTTGTGCGTAGAAGAAACCGCACTTCGTCGCTTTTGCCCCAGGACGACTCATTCCAGGTTCCCAACGTAAGTCTCTCTCGCAATTTCCCCAGATCTATCTATCCCTTCTTTTTAATCGACATCATTGAAATGATGAGCTACGCACCCAACAGACATCTGTTGCAATCCTTCTGAGAACCTAGTTGAATTACTTCAACGCCCAATCTGAAGTCAACTTTACAGGGTGTCATTTTCATAATGCGTCTGATCCTTGCACACCTCACTCTTCCTGGCTCAAATATTAACTCATCAGGTCGTATCCCTCGTAATTGACTTGTGTCCGCTTTTCTTTCTACGAAACAGGTTCCCTGCGAGGTCAACATCCGTCAACCTAACACTTCCTTATCAGGTAGTCACATGCGCAAACAGTGTGCCACTTGAACATGTTCAGACGGCGGAGAAGGAATGACGCGCCTATCAAGTTGTATACTGGACAGAAAGTCTCTGCATTTCTTCAACACAAAGACTCACAAATTACACCCACAAACTTTGGTCATGAGAGTCTCACTGGGAGTAATTAGTTTCGTTCGTGGTCCGCACTAACGTTGCTTGAGTACATAACAAGATTGGAACAAGTTCCTTGTAATCTGGCAGGCCTAGGCGCGTGATCTGTTTCAATCCAGAAATCGTATTCTTTGCAGGATACCAGGAGAACGAGAATACGTTTGAAAATGGTACACAGGAGGTGCCTCTCCCCCTAGATTCAGGGGTTTACGTCCCCCGTATCTACCAGCCAAGAAGGATTCCGTCTCAAAGAGCAGGTACAACACGGGTGAAGTGCATGGAAATGATTTCGATCGGCGACCGACACGGTGTTGGTTTGCCCGCTTGCGAGGGCGGGCTGTCCCTTGAAGCTGGTTTGTAGCTGAGTTGTAGCGGCCACAACAACCGCTAAATTACAAAGCTACAAAACTAACCGCAGCGTGACATGTGCGGCCTTGCTGTACCGAGGGGGGATGTCCCTCGGCAAGCAAACTCGGCGAGAAGGAATTCTAGGAATCCTCCTTGGCCGGAAGGCACAACATTTACCTATTTATCCTCCGAGGAAGATTCCTCCTCGGCAGTACAGGCCTGCTAGAGCAAAGCTTACACCGCCCGGCCGCCGTGCGAGGAGGATTCCTCCGTGGCAGAATCTACCTTCGCCGGTACAGAATGTACTCACGAGTCATAAATGGCTTGCTGATCGGCCAACCCCCAGACTGAAATTAATTATTACATGAACTCAGATCTGGGAGCCCGACTTGCAAAAAAGTACGGAAAATATTTGTTTGTTTGTATAGGTTGACAACTCCCATCCCCGCCAGGGCTCTGGAGGCAGGACTCCCAAAAAGTATCGGATAATTATGAAATTTGGTGCCAGGATCACAGGCTGTCACTCGACCGTCTTCCGGGTATCTCCAACTCGGCGAGTTAAGTGGGAGTTGTATTTCTTACCCCTCCATTTTTTTCTCTTGTTTTGGGCGAGGCTTGAAATTCAATTTGCTTAAAACAGACAATAAATCAAATGAATTTTTACGGTACAAGCTAAGAGAATTTGGTTGATGTGCAAGGTCTGGTCCCTTTGCAGACAAAAAGAAGCAGGCCGAACACAGAACATGTAACCAATGGATGCATATAGACATATACATATGGATAGTTGGGTGGAGGGAGGAAAGGGAGGGGTACATAAACATTAAGGCGCGCTAGAGGTAAGCCACCAAGATCTTTAAGACAGAGTGCATAATGAGATTAACCATCAAGCTCCAGAGCATAATTAATAAAAAACCAAGCAAGAAGGAAGGTCAAGAATTGATTGAGAACAGCAAGAGTGCCAAAACGCTCATCGATGGGCTCGGCATTATGGGGACGAGGGATTCAACGGGTAGATCAGCTTTGCAGGTACTACTGCAATTCTTCCCGGTCAAAACTTTCGCCGGTTGCGGCAAAACCGGATATCAATTGTTGGTAGTCGGCGGTCAGCATGGACGTGCTGATATCGCCAGAAGTTGTCCACATGGACCCGGCCGTCGAAGGGCTAGAGTATGTCCCAGAGTCGCTGTTCCGGAAGGTGTCCTGAATGTTCTGGGAGCCCGTGAGTGATTGGAGTGATAGGTGTTTGTAGTTCTTGTCCTGGAAGGAGCGTCGACCACCCTCCTGCGACTGGATTTGCCCGAACGTCTCAGCCCGGACCGAGGCGGCGGGGTTGTAGGAGGACATGAGGTCGTACGTATTCAATTCCAACGAGGTAGGGGGCCCTGCGGAGCTCATGCGGGATTTGCTCAAGTTGTCCTCATGAGCTTGCTCAAATGAGTTGGAGGGTGACTGATCATGCTCCGAACTGGGACCTGAGTTATTGAAAGAGTCGTAGTGCATGATGGCTGAGGTGCATTGAAAAGTCTGTTCAGGTTGAGAGCTCAAGAGATAGGGGACATTAGTGGGGTCATATAGATTGTTGGAAGAGCCCTGTGAGGTCATGGCCTCAGAAGAAATACGTGACTGGTGCGGGTGGAGATTGAAATAAGTCTGATCATCAAGGAAGAAATCTTGCCCGGAACTTCGTACTTCATGGCCAGGGGCATCGACTTGAACTGAGAAGATGGGAGGACAGAAACTTTGCTGCTGGAGTGCGGCCGTCAGCTCGGATAGATGGTCGATATTATAAGAATCGTACACCGAGCCGCCCTGGGAGCCGACCGCGGACAGCAGCGGAGATTGGAAGCCAAATCCAACGGGAGACTGTGCGAATTGTTCTTGTTGAAGAGGGTAGCTATTGTCGAGGAGGGGGAAGGTGTGACTACGAGCATGACTGGTACCCGGATCAGGGAACAAAGTCCCAACAACGCCATGCGAAGGCGCTCTTCTCAGGGCAGTACTCAAGGTTGGAATTGTCAACCTTTGATTGTCTTCCACGGGATAGAACGGGGAGGTTGGATGATAGCTACTGCTCTGGTAGGGGTTTAAGGAGTGAGTTGGATGGATTTGTAGCGAGGATTGGTCCCATGAATCGATGCTTGAAGCAGACTCCAAGTGACTGAGTGGACTGGGTGCATCTCTGGCGCTTTGGGCGTTCGCCAGTTTGTCTTTCTTCACTGCTTCATTGCGGGTCTTGCAGGTCGGACAGACTTCCAAGAACAGACAAATCAAGCTTTTACGAATGAAAGAGTGCGTCTTCTTCACGGCTTTGGCGGTCTTGTCTCGACCCCCATGTCCTTCCGAGGCGTGTGCTTGCTTGAGGATAAAGTACATCTTCTCCTTCGACGCCACCGGTTGAGACATCGATTGCCCTTTATCCTTGTGACAGACGAAGGTGCCATTACCAAACGATTTGAGCATGAAAGTTTTTTTCACCCAGGTCCGATGGCTGACATCGACCTCGGCTCGCATGGCGGCCGGGTCCGACAAAAGATGATAGATTATCGCCAGCTCGCCTTCACTCTGTACAATCGAAGAAGACCGGCAGTGGCAATTGCACGCACGTTCATCCGTAATGAAGTCAGCCTGAGAATATGTCGTCAAGATTCAAGTGCCAATGGTTAAGATCACATACAACCACAGTCCTCTCCGAACGTTTTTTTCTAGCAATGTAGTGCTCCATTCGCCGATTGAATTCGGCCTGGCAGGGGTATCCATCATTTCCGTTGGTACAGGCCATGATCATCATGTTGGGCAGCAAGGAGGTGGGAATAAGATATTTGATGGCTGAATGGCTGAAGGGAGGGAATATAGCCGGTGAGGTCTCCTCGAGGTCTTCGGACTGGAAGGGATGGACCAAACGAAGAGCTCCGGGAAAGATGAAATTCAATAAGAGTGCGAATAATTGAGTTTTTGGAGAGAGGAGATACAGACTGGGGTCGAAGAGTGAATTGGAATGAAAGTACGACCAGATAAGTTAACCGGTTGCAGGGTTCCAATGCCGTCCATGATGCCGTGCACTGAAGCCGAAGTCCAGGTCCCAGACTGATGGAGGGTAAAAGGCACTCCATGTTCATACTGTAGTACGGTTCTCAAGTGGACTGGGTTAGAATTCCATGAGAAACTACTTGCGTCGGGCAAGGGCCTTCAGGCTAACTCTGGCCTGCAGGCCGGGTGGATCTGCAGTCTTGGCATGGAGCGCGCTACGGCACTCGGCCACTCGGGCTTCTGTTTATATATACTTCTTACACATTCGATTCCGTATGGCATCTAGGGAGTCCTAGAAGTAAGGGAGTGACTAGGGGAGCAACTTTGTAGGGTTTCTGATGAGGCCACGAGGGCTGAAGCCTCATGGGTAGAAAGGCTCAACTCCTCGCCGCCGCAGAGATAAAAGAGAGGTCGGAGGGGACCTCCTCTCTGCAGCAGCACGAACGGGTGTGTGTCGGGCCTCGGCAAGGGTGTCAAGGGTGTATAACGTCCTGAGGAGGGGGGGGGGGGGGGGGGGGCTAGAGCCCAACCCGTGCCTGCTAAACAACAAGTGTACACTTCCTAAATCTTTCCCTTCCGCCACGATGGAGATTGATTGTTGAACACCCGTAAACCTTGACTCTTCTCCCTCCTGTCATCTTCACTATTTCTGTGGGTCCCGTTGGCTTACCGCAACCGAGGTGTTGAAAACCTCTCACACAACGCTGTTTATTTGTTGCAATCAAAAGAATAAAACGGTTGATGGCACATTTTTAAAACGAGTGCACACAATTTCGAAAATAAATCCAAGATATCCATACGACGGATATTAGCATAAGTACATCCGCTGCAGAGTAAAGGGAGCTAGAAATTTCATGGTCGATGGGTATATGCACTGATTCCAATTCTCAAGTACAAGAGTAAGGGTGCTTTAACATAATGTTACTGGACCTCTTCATCCCTTCTGCCATCTGGGTAGCAGACAAACCAAGACAGGAGCCAGCTTGTGCGTAGAAGTATGTGAAGTCGATTTGAAGTTGTGTCATTCTATTAGCAATGGCCACGGCTATGATTCGAGAATACCGGCCAACGCATCTACTCGGTACATACTTCTCTGTTAACTGTGGTCACAAAGCTTGCTGAGCAATTATTCCCAAAAAAAAACAATCTCGAAAGCTTTACTTGAATAGAGTTTTACTGTTTACTGCCCCTGGCCAATCACGGTGCACAAGTTACGCGTACCAGTGTTTTCCGATCACGCTGCAATGGTTAGAAAAAGCTCAGCGGAGCGCCAAATTACCCCAGCGCGTAAGAGGGGCGAAGCACAAAGGGTGGTTGCAGCATTCTACCATCGCAGCAGCATTAAATGCTGAACCAGCCATCGTGCTTAAATACACCGATTGTTTGGCCTTCCAGCTCTCTTCCCTAGTCTCTGCAGCCCCGACCCCCCCCCCCCCCCCCATCTCACGCACACACGCACTCCCTCTTCCAACTCTTTACTTGCGAAGCGCGTAAGTGAAATTTCCTCCAATCCTCTTATAGATATCCTCGATAGCTCTCTCCTTTTCCGATGTATAGAGTAACATTTTTTCTGGGGATCATCGCCTCTGATAAAAACATATAGAAAGCCGGCCTTTAGCGCATCAAACAAGCCGTTTTACTCTTATTCCCTTCCTCTCCGGCAAAAAGGCAAGTTATCCCTACACCTTTAGTCCTTCAACCTTGCTTATCCTCAGCGCATTTTAACTCCTCCGGCCGTTGTTTTCTTCCTACATCTCAGGTGTAGCGTCATGCGGGTCGTTTACGACACCGACTCCCCCGTTTGCCCTATTGGTGCCCCTTCACGCGACAACACTCGCCACAGAAACTTGAAGCCACCACGCCCGGCAGCTCCTAAAGTTGCTGCGCCTCAGGTCTCATCTCGACCAACCCGCCGCCAGGGCATTGTCTTCAATGTCCAAGAACTCCCACAAGAGCTCAAGGACCTTCAGGGCAAACCCACCACCGGGCCCGCTTGAATTAATAAGCCCAGTAAATACTCACTGGCAATCAATTATTCTGCGGATTCAAAATAACATACTAATATTTAATTGACTCCTTCCTTCATTGCTATCATTGCTTGCAGCAACTGTTTCATATTTCCCTTCTCAAAAATATTCTCAAATCTTGCTTGTATACTTCGTCTTTCATGAATACCTTGTCTTTCTTGGACACTTTGTCTTGCTTGCAGTAGTTCTGTTATAGAACAGTATAGAACATGCAGAAGTCTCTTGCATCTACTTGTATGGTTTGGATAACGACCTCTTAACACCTTGTGCCTAGTTTCAAAGGCAGTCGCAATCCATGAAGCCTAGAGCCTTTATCATCAAATCTAGTTTCACTGCCAATTGTGCCATTTGTTTCATTACTCTCGTACTTCTTTGACTCAAGGAAATTCAGTTTGTTATCTAAAAGATTTAAAGGAGCCAGAGATGGTGAGCTCATAAAGCTCCATGGGGTTCTGGATACTTTGATGTAAGAAAGAAGGAGAATTGTTTGGATTTCCATCCACCCTTGTAGCGGGAATGATTCGAAGACTGAGAAACGCATCTGTTCAAACTACATCCGCGTTGTGAGCACATGGTATTAAAGTTTGGCCAATCACAGTCCAAGGTTGGCGTCTACAGGAAGTTTGTTATTGAGTTGTGATCGTGGAACAGCTCAGCAGAGGGCCAAATCAAACGCGCGCGTACCTATGAAGGGGAAAAAAGGGTAGTAGTAGGAAACCGTTGCAGCAGCATTCACTGCTGAGCTATCTACCTTAAATAAGCTCGCAGATTGCCTGGGTTTCCGGTTCATCTTCCCTCCCCTCGTCTCTTTCTTCAGCTTCCCCCTTTACCTCTCGACCTTCTCTCCCTGACTAAAGGGCGGAAGTACTGACTGGAATCCTCTCATTCCTACCTACATCCTTTCCTTTCTCTAAGCTTGTATAGTAACACATACCCTTCCCCCCATATTACCCCCCCCCCCCCCTCTACAGCAACCACAACGCCTTAGAAAGGCTCTTCTCAGCTCCTCAAACACTCCAAGCCTTTTCACAAAAGTCTGACTCCTACGTCCTATTTTTCCCTCTTCTGATCCAACATTCCAAGGCAAGTTTCCATCTTCTGTCGTATTCCCCCCCTCTTCTGCCCATTCTCACCGCCATCCATCAATCTCTAACATTTTATTATTTCTGCGCGCAGTCCATAACATGTGAGGCTCACACCTGTGGTCCCAAATCTCTATCTGGCCGGGCAACACTCTCCTACTAACTCTTCGAGGTAAATTCTGATATATCTTACTTTGTTCTTATTATGAAGAAGGAGAAGGCCCTGTTGCTTTTCCTGGGGGGCATAGCAATCTTGGGCCTATCCACAAGATGTTTTCGTCAACCTGTCCAATTGGGGCCCCTTCCCGCAACCCAATCATCAAGAGGAAAAAGCCAGCATCCAAGCCAGCCCCTAAATGCGCTACCCCCCCTCCCTCATCCCGAGCAGAGCGCCAAAAGGGCATGATCATCACCACCCCCCCTGCCCTCCCCCCATCCCCATCGCGCTCTCAGCACCGCAAGGGTTTGATTCTTGCCGCCAACGAGCTCCCTCCAGAGCTCAAGAATCTCCCTCCCTCACCGCCAACACCAGCCTCACGACGCAACGGCATGGTTCTTACTGTCAAAGACCTTCCTTGAGAAGTCAAGGACCTCAAGTTTTCTGGAGGAAGCGTTACCAAACCCGCTTGAATGATCAAATCTAGTGAGTATTCAATTCTTTCTCTTTTCTCCTTAGACCCCAGTCCAACGCAGAAAGCTACTTTCCATTATTCCTCTTATCTCCAACGATTCATGCCAATCCTCTTTCTCTCTCTAGTGCTTGTATTATTGGACTTTCTCTTGTTTTTCCTTTACTTGTCTCTTGCTAGAGAATTGTATTGAGGACCCAGATGTATCAAAATATTACCAAATATATCACTCCTTCCACCCTTTCTTATACTGTAACACATCAAATTATCTATCTTTAAATCTACACCATGTGCCTAGTTTCAAAGGCAGTCGGGAACCGTTTTCTCCTTACAAGCTTCTATACTCTCATTATCTTAGCGCCCTAGTTGTAGGCTTAACTGTTGTAACTCTCATATTTCAGATTCATCAACTCCAATCAAAATCAAGCTGAAGTCTTGTCATCATACCAAATTCGTGCAGTAAACCTCAATTTCTTTATAAAGTGATTTACTTATGGATCAAACTATCCATCTAAGATCCATCTGAAATCAAATCTTGTTGCAATTTTACTTTGTGTATCATTCCAAGTTACCTAACTGCAATTCAAGCCGCATTGGCACAAATTATCACATATTTCCATTGTATCAAACACAGAGGCAAGTTTTTCTTATGTGCAAAGTTAGATGAACTCTGGAAAAAACAACACGATTCTTGGAAGTAGAACCTGCGTGAGTGAAACACTCATCAATTGCCTCGCAAAATTTGCATCCGTGTTCTTATTCCAGGCAAACCTCTTACATAGCTGGTGCCCAAGTTCCCAGGTCATTTTCGTGTCAATTCTAGGGCTATGCATCTGATTGTTCTACAGGAATCTCCAGGTCATTTGTCTCTTGTATCCGGAAGAAAGAATAGTAATTTACCCTTGATTGTCCAGGAATACGGACATGCATTCCCAGCAGAAGCACGCGTTCATGCAGGAAGAGAGGAAACAACATAAAATGGATGACAAATGTTTCTAGTTTTTATATCAAGTCATAGCAATTAAAAAAGACATCACATCGAAAAAATAGTGAAGATGACAGGAGGGAGAAGAGTTAAGGTTTACAGGTGTTCAACAATCAATATCCATCGTGGCGGAAGGGATTGCGGTGTGAGTTAGATTGGACTTAATGAAAACAGTAGAACAATAGTGGTCCTCAAGCTGTTGGTTGACCAGTTTGGGAAATATTGTTTGCAGAGTGATAAACAGATCATATCCATCTGGTCAATTGGTTCATCAAATTTTGCTTTCAAATACCCATGCTGGTTCTCTGATGTGCCCAACTTCACACTAGGCTTACCTGATTCTGAATCCCAAATTTCTCTACAATGACTCGGATTGAATTGGCCAAGTACTTGCTAGTGTGCTCTTGGGAAAGCTGAATGATTTCTAGAGGAATCACTTGATCTAGTTCAAACTCACAGGTGTCTTTTTCTTGTAATCTATAACCACACCTAAGACGTCAAACCCATTGGATGTCTGCCACACATTGACCCTCTTGAATTTGCGTGCATTTCAAAATATGAAAATTAGTTTATTTGTAATCTGACTGCACCAGAATGGAGAAAGAAGGGGCCCTCACCTGCAAAGTAGATCAGTAGCTATATTGTATGGCTGAGTAAAACAATATGTTGTGATGAAGCTGCTCAGCCTTTACACTTTACAAGTTAACTATTTTCACTCCAAGAAATGCCGGATTGCACAGGTGTGCACTCCAAAAAACCTGGAAGTGTACACCTTTTTTGGTGTGCGTGGGTGAATCTTTAGGTGTGCAAAAAGGCTGACCCAACTTTTAGGCCTTGTTTGGAGCTAATATAATCCGTTCAATATGTGACTTTTTCTGCCTTAGAAGAATCTTAATGTGAATCTATCAAGAAGAGCTCCTTGCAATGAAAAGTAATCTTGAGAAGAGCTACTCTTGGTTGAGAGAATACTGTTTTTATTGGTGAAACAAGAACCAGAACTAATAACAAAACTATCAGAAACATTGAGGAATATAGGAAAAGAATCATGGACAAGGAAAAAAGAGCATACCACAAAAGTTGTAGTTTTTTGGGGGAAGTAGAACAGACAGACTCAAATAGATGATGTCAAAGAGAGTGTAGTAGTAGAAACTGTGAGAGGTTTGGAGGATAGGAGACAACGGTGAGCAGGGGAGAGACAATAGAAAGTGGAAGCAATCTGTTCTCACCAAATTGGAAAGATCCAATTGATGATGTTGAGAGACAGGGTCGGAATGACCAGAACCGGTGATGGGGAGACTGAGGCCGAGTTGAATTGGAGTTGGAGCCGACGGGATCGGAGAAGCAAAATGATCGAGGAAAGAAAGAATAGAGCAAAAGAGGGGAGGAGTCGAAGGCAGAGGGAAATCTTGAGGTATTGAATTTTGAGGACTGAGCAGGAAGGTTGAGATCGAGAGAAGATCAATGAGCTGCTGAGGATCCAGTTTGGTGAGCTCAAGGAGCCGTATTTGTAGGCAAGGAGAGTGGGGCCGGATTGTGGTTCTGACTTTTTGGGATTCGGTCGGTTTGTGGTTGAGGTTAGGATGTTACGGCCGGCTTGTGGTTCTTGAAGGGTTTCAGGATGGTTGATTACTGGATTGAGTACTTGATGAGATGAATAGGGAATTGACGGTTGGAAGGAGAATTGGAGACATGTTTGACTGGGTTGCTGGAAGAGAGACTAGAAGAGAAGAGCGGGGAAAGAGAGAGTGGGAGAGACGAGCGGGGAGTAGGATCAGGGATCAAGTTCGAGAGTCCGTCGCGGAGCTGCGGAGAAGAAGGGACTTCAACATTGGTTTCACTGGTTAATAAGAGCTCCTTTTTACATGATCAGTCATCAAGAGGAGCTCTTCTCAATGGACTTGCCTCAAGGACAAGATGCATTTTCTTGATTGGCCAGTTGCATCAAGTCTCTTAATTGTGGACCAGTCATTCAACTGAGCAGTGCACACACAGGGGTCCCTGCAGCTTACCTGTAGTTACCTACTAGATGCTCCCGGGTACCCACCTTTGCAGGTGCAATCTCAGATGTACAGGAACACAGATCCCAAACTGCCTGGGCAGGTGTTGGAAAGTACTCACACCCATGGATAACTTACCTTCACCAAAACTGGGTATTACTGGTATTTTAATGGTATCATATTGATTCATGATGTGCTGAAATTGCCATTACAGTTTACTGGTAATGAAAATTTGTTGTCAAGTGTTAGTTGGTTAAGGTTGCAATTGATTGGAGATTTGGCCTGGATACTGCCGGTTCAGCAGTGGGTGAGCTGGGGCAGCCAAAGCGGGCTCCACCAGAAAGTGGAGCTGGGGTGCATTGGTGAGAGACCAACTGTTGGGAGCTACTCAAACCTTTACTCCACTAATCTTCAGTGCTCCACGATGAGCCTATCTTTAGGTGAAATAAAGCTCTCCACTTCACAGGCAAGGTCCACATTGCACAAATAGTAAGTAGTGTTCAAAATATGATAAATCTCTCTAATACCAAGTAATATGATGATTAGTAAGATAGTGAGTTCCCCCAAATCAAGATGAAAAGAGAAAGAATCTTCACCCCCATTGCTCCTCCCCCTTCCATGTATGTCATCTGCCTTTCCCATTCAACTCTGCTTCAAGCAAATTTCCTGAACTAGCTTGTCATTTCTGCCCAAATTTCCATATGCTCCAGTCCCAGCCTTTCTTGTCTCCAATGATTGAAACTTGAATCTGCCTCACTCATCCAAATTTGATGTAAGACACATGTAAATTCCCACCTGCACCATTGCTGATTGGACATTCTGTCAACTTGAGCCCATATAAGCCACCACAGCAGTAACAGGATAAATATTTACTGTGAATGAGCTTGGATGGGGCTATTGAAAGACCGGTCTGCTGGCACGTAATCACTTCAAGGATAATTAAATTTCCCAAAAAAAATACTCAAAGTTTGAGGTTGGGAAAATCGTTGAAAAAAATCACTCCGTACTGAAAAAAAAATGCAAACTGAGCGTGCTCAGCCAAAAAAATAAAAATGTGTCAGACTGAGTAAAAAACAATGGGGCACATTTTTGGGTTGATTTGTTGGACGGGCCTGCACAAGGCCCGCATGGGCCCCTAACAGGCCTGTTGGGCCCATTGAAAAAGTAGTATTTGTTTTGAATTCCCATGCTCTGCTAAAATGTGAAATGGGTTGAAATGAATGAAAAATGAGGGGGTAAATTTTTGGGGAGATGTTTTGGACGGGCCTGAATGAGGCCCACATGGCCCCCACAAAGCCCACTGGGCCCATTGAAAGAGTAGCCTTGGTCAAGAATGCCTATGCTCAGCTAAGAAACAAAAATGTGTCAACCTGAGTAAAAAACATGGGGCCACACTTTTGGGGAGGGCTTATTGAAAGACCTGCATCAGGCCCGTCAGGGACCACCCAAAGCTGGTTCGGCCAACCCAGAAGTAGTATTGCTTAAGAATGCCCATATGATGTTTGAGAACAGCACCAATTGACCACAAATCAACAGAAGATATTGAAGGGCTTCTGACATCTGTGTGACATTTGTGCACTCACAGAATGTATGTCCAGGCCCTTTCCTTCCCTTGGAAATTTGTTGGCCCATACGGGCCTGATGCAGGCCTGTCCAATAAGCCTCCCCAACAATGTGCCCCTAGGGTTTTTACTCAGTCTGACACATTTTTGTTTCTTAGCTGAGCATAGGCATTCTTGACCAAGGCTACTCTTTCAATGGGCCCAGTGGGCTTTGTGGGGGCCATGTGGGCCTCATTCAGGCCCGTCCAAAACATCTCCCCAAAAATTTACCCCCTCATTTTTCATTCATTTCAACCCATTTCACATTTTAGCAGAGCATGGGAATTCAAAACAAATACTACTTTTTCAATGGGCCCAACGGGCCTGTTAGGGGCCCATGCGGGCCTTGTGCAGGCCCGTCCAACAAATCAACCCAAAAATGTGCCCCATTGTTTTTTACTCAGTCTGACACATTTTTATTTTTTTGGCTGAGCACGCTCAGTTTGCATTTTTTTCCAGTACGGAGTGATTTTTTTCAATGATTTTCCCAACCTCAAACTTTGAGTATTTTTTTTGGGAAATTTAATTATCCTTGAAGTGAATGGGGATTGATTCAATACAAAATTGGGCCAAATGTTGTATGGAATGGTATTGACCCATTTTTTCCCACACTCACCACAGGTAACTGGGTGCAAAGTGCCATCTCCAATCACCACTGCAAAATCAAGGCAATATGCCCACATTGACATGATTAAAACATTGTTATTACACATGGATAATCCATTCTTGACACAAGTTGAACCTAGGTGTTGCAGAAGCTTAAACCAGTGGTTAAAGAAGTTTAACCCATATTTTACAGTGCTCTAACCAGGGATGGTTTTGGCCTGGTACTTCCTGGTGCCGGCGGGTGCCTGGTTTTTTGATAAAACATTTAGGTCCCTGGGTATGGCCTGTCCACACCCAACCTGAGCCCCCTATTTTCATGGCGGTCAGGGGACTTGTTTTGGTATAAAATAAATCTGAGCTAGCTGTCATCATGGGCTTGGCCCCTGTGGATGGGGATACGCCAAGCAAGGGCTTCGGCACGGAGGTAAGCGGCTCTGTGGTTCCCGGAAGATAGTTGCTTGAAACACGATACCTGGTTCAGCTGCCTTGATGAATTCTCCTTGGACAGCCTGCATGGGGAAGCAAAGATAGGAGGACTGGAAAGCAGGCACACATTTTGAGAGCAAGTGCAGCCAGAACACCACCCTTGGTACCTGCCAAGGCAAAACCCGGTGCCCATTTTCTGGTAACCTTACCCGTGGCAGGGACCTGTTTTCCAACCTGCAGGTTGTCAATTTTATCCTAAGACTGACTTGGACAATTTTCCAAAGTCCTTAAAGTTAATTTGACAATCATCCAAAGTAAATTCACTTGGACAATCATCAAAATTCCTCAAAGTGGCTTGGAAGCTTGTGACTTGTCCAAAGTACTTGAAGTGACTTAGACAATTGTCCAAAGTACCCAGGGCCAAAGTGACTTGTACAATAATCCAAAGTCACCTGGCCTCAATTTGGCCTCTGCCTGATGGAGTACATCCTCCATTGTGATTTGAATGGAGGTAAAAGCTCCATTCAATGGAGGCCTTACCCCCATCAGATGGAGGTACAGCCTTTCTTCAATCAAGGTTGTGCCCCCATAGTGCGGAGGCACAACCACCATAAGGTGGAGGTACAACCTCTGTTCAATGAATGTGGTACCCCCATTTGGCAGAGTCAACACCCCCATTCAATGCAAGTTTTACCTTCACATGATAGGGGTACAACCTCAATTGACTGGAGTTATGTAACTCCACCTGATGGGGGTACTCCCTTTGGATCAAGAAAGTCTAAATTCATCCCATCCAGGTAATCCCATTGCATAAAGTGGTTGTACCTCAATCCAATGGAGCTACAGCCTCACCCAATGGATGTTACACCTTCCTCAAATAGTGGTATTCTCTTAATTTAATGGAGGATTTACCCCCATCAGTTGTAGGCTCTCCGGGTCCCTCCATCCAATGGGTGTTGAAACTTCATCAGATGAGCCTGATGAAGCCACAACCTTTGTTGGATGGATGCTCTACCTCCTCCAAACTGGGGTAAAACTGTCTTCCAATGAAGTTAGTACCTTCATCCAATAAAGATAGAGCCTCCAAACAGAGGATATACATCTTCTACTGTATAAAGTTTCTATCTGCATTCTAGTTAGGTAAAATAAATTGCATTGGGTGTAGGTTTTAACCTCATTCAAAATGCAATTTGCATTCAAATCACAATGAAGTTTCTACTTCATTGGGGTAAGGCAGAGCCCCCAGAAAATGCAGCACATACAGAATCCCAAAAAGGATCAGCAAGTAAAACTATGAGCAGTATAAACACAATAAAATTATACAAAGAATATTTTTGGGCAGTGATTTAAGAATGTATATTGAACATTGTTTGTTGGATGCATGGGCATTTCTGTTGAGGTGAAATTGAACAATGAATTTTAGAGAAATTTCAAAGAATTCACATGTTGTACTCCATTCTTTTCAGGGAAATTTGCATGAACAATGGAAATAGTTGGGTGTTTGCAAGGTATAAGTAACAAACATATAAAGCACTGTTTCAGTAAAATTTGTTCTGAATACAACTATTTAAAACTAGTTTTAAATCATTTTCAGAGCATGGCAATGTGCCCACATTGCCTTGCTTTTTGGGGTGGTGAATGGGAATGATGAGGAGTGATGAGGAAAGTCATGATCCAAACATTTGAGTGATACAATATGGGCCTTGGTGAGGCCAGGTCATAGAAAAGCAGTGGTTATTAGCCCTGATCATCAATAACTTTAATTATAATCTTAACAAGTTTATGAATAAAATTTCATAAACTGATTTGGCATCATGATGTAGGTGTTTTTTCAGATTCTGAACAAGTTGAAAAATTGATGTAAATTTGATGCTCAGTGCCATATAATTATAACTAAAATTCACAATGTGAACAGGGCTGTTACATGACATCACTGCTGCCAATGGCATATGGGGATTTAAATTTTACGAGTAAGCAAGCTTCATCCCTCGGGAAGCAAAAAATCTTATCGTGAACCTCCCTCAATGATCGGGTCGAGGCTTTCTAAGTTTGGACCCGAGTTTAGAGGGACGTATCACAGGCATCAAGATTCTGCTCAAGAGCTTGAGTTCGGAGGTGTAGTGGCAGTTTGGCTTGGGTCTAAACCTCGAAAACGTTTCCTCATGTCGAGCTTTGAATGGTCGAACAAAAGTAGAGAGAAATTATAAAATTAGTTGTTCTGGAGTACGGACATGGAGATCGTGGAAGACGTACCAGACCACGCTTGCAGTCGAAGAAAGCATATCGCAGATGAGAACATTCGGCAGGGAGTTCATCGAGGTGAGATTGGAGGCATTCTTTGGGTGTCCGATAGGGTGGCTTGAGCACGCAATCAGACCGAAGGATACAGGCGGTCAGGTCTGCTTTGATTTGCTGGCATGGTCCACCTCGTCCACCTGTTTTTGAGGCTATTGGTGCGATCGTTTCCATCGGACTGAGGTTTGAAGGAATCTGGTGGCTTGATGGTCAGGCCGAAGGACAAAAGGAAAAGCTTCCAGTCTCTGATTGAACGAGGTTTTCGGCCGGGGGCCCGATAGCACTCCGATCACCCGAAGGGGGTTTGCCCCCAAGTCGAAGGACGCCAACTCGGCGGAAGTTTTACCGCAGCCAACATCCTTAAAACCTTGGGCAGTCATCATCGACATCGATCCAGAGCAAAGCAGAAGCATCGGTAGCCCATTTCCAAAATGTCAACCGCCGTAGAAAAAATCAAGGCCATCGAAGATGAGATGGTATGATCGAGAATTTCGTCAATTCTGGCCACGCATGGAGACTGATCGAGAATTATCATTTTTCAATCCACTCGGAATTATCTCGCCATCTTCAGGCCAAAACTCAAAAAGTTAGTCTTTATCGCTGATTGGCAATTATTAGAAAACCATAAATTCTCGTTCGTTCCTTGGCAAAATAATTGACTGATCGTTGCTTTTACCCTGTCTGAACTTGTCAACAGAACAAAGCGACCGCTTTTCATTTAGGTGAGTACTTTGATTGAAGATTCTTCTCTAATTGCGATGGAGGAATAGATGATTACGAAGTTACCTTGACTAAAGTTTTCGATTCAACATTTTCACTTCAATAACCCTAACCAGGTCAACTGAAAGCCAAACTTGCAAAACTAAAGCGGGAACTGCTAACTCCTTCGTCTAGTGGTGGTGGTGGTCCTGGTGTCGGATTTGACGTGGCTAGAACAGGGGTGGCCAGTGTAGGATTTGTTGGGTGTATGTCATCAACCTAGTCTGCAAAATACTGGATTTTTTCAATTGGATTGAGATCGTCGCTTACTTATTTATGGTCTTGGTACCAGTCCCTTCGGTAGGAAAGTCTTCACTGATGTCTGGCTTAACTGGCACACAATCTGCTGTCGCTGCCTACGAATTCACCACTTTGTCAGTCAATCAAATCCTCACCGATCTATCAGCTGCTGGCCCCCTGACACGGGCTATGTGAACATATGTAGGACGACTGTTCCCGGAACAATGAATGTCCGGGGTGCATCTATCCAAATTCTCGATCTTCCGGGAATTATCGAGGGTGCCAAAGACGGGAAAGGTCGTGGTCGACAGGTTATTGCTGGTCAGTCACATAATTGCCTTCAAGCTTAGTTGATCTGCGCTGACTTTGGTTTATTTCTCTCATGTGTGGTCTTTGAATTTAACAATTTGTGAATCAGTTGCCAGGTGCGTCGGATAGTATCATCTGCCTTTGCTTTTACAACGCTGATGCGCTCTTTTTCCGCATCTGCTCATCGTAGGTCGTGCAATCTTCTATTTATTGTTCTGGACGTACTGAAACCACTGGATGATAAGCGGATCATTGAAAACGAATTGGAAGTAAGAAAGTTTCCAAATTTTCCCAAGAAAGTATTTTAAACTAGTGATGACTGACTGGGGTCGGATTTGTCTTGCAGGGTTTTGGAATTCGTCTGAACAAGAAACCGCCTAACATAATCATCAAGAAGAAAGACAAGGGTGGAATCTCGATCTCGAACACCGTTCCACTTACTAAACTCGAACCTGAAGAGATTAAAGCTGTCTTGGCTGAATACCGAATGAGCAATTGTGACGTCGCTTTTCGGTGTGATGCTACTCTGGACGAGCTGATTGATGTGATAGAAGGAAATCGGTTAGGCCATTTTCCCTAGCTTTCGGCTCACCGCTCTCCCCCTAAAGGTTTCCGATCGAGGAATCGCGGATCACTAACTGTTTTTTTTTGTTTGGCACCCAACAGGGTCTATATGCCTTGTCTATATGTACTGTGAGTAGGTTAAGTTGGATTCTTAAGGACTGCGCGTGAAGGTGGGCTTACATAAGCAATCGGTATCTAACAGAAACAAGATTGATGCTATTTCAATTGAGGAGCTGGATTTACTGTATCGAATTCCAAACAGTGTGCCAATTTCGGTCAAGGAGTGGTTGTGAGTGACAGCGGCACTGATAAAGTCTTCTTTCAATCACGCAAAAAAAGAATGGTGGCCCAAAGCTGATCTGGGATTGGGCACATCCGGATCAGGAATATTGACGAGTTGATCGACGCTCTTTGGGTCAAACTCGACTTGGTTCGAGTCTATACCAAACCTCGGGGAAGGCAGCCTGATTATTCACAGCCCGTCGTACTCAAGACTGCGAAATGCACCGTAGAAGATTTCTGTAACGCAATCCACAAGGAAATCGCTAAGCAGATGAAATAGTTGAGTCTTTCAGTACATTCTGTTTTCACCAAGTCGGTGTCTCAGCAAGAGGACTGGAAACCTTATCGAAGCTCAAATTTTCATTATTGCCTGCCAACGACGACCCTTGATGATCGAAACTATTGATCTCTCGATAGCTGTGTCGTCTGGGTAAGATTGATTTGTTTTTCAATCCAATAATCTTACATCAGCATGAAGATTCTAATTCCATCTACCCTTCAAATTGTGATTCAGGGCACATCCGCCAAGCACGCCAGAGGACAGAAAGTTGGGCTCGAACATGTCTTGGACGATGAGGATGTAGTAACAAGTAAGTTGAACGATTCTTGCTCAATCTGACATCACGGTATATGTTTTAAATCTGGTTGGTTAACATTTCTCCCTGACATTTTACTTACCATCGAAAAACTTCAACAGTTGTGAAGAAGTAAAAATCAAAACTATCATGCATTAGATACCTCAATGTATACACTTGTTTTTCCTTTTTCAACTTTTTTTTTGATGGAAATCTACCTTGATGCTCTTCTTGGCAGTCCCTTCAGTATTCTATTTTTGTTTAACCAATCTAGGAAACAATCCCTAATCTGATCTGCTTCACAACAATATAAAAGCAAAGCTTCAGTCAGTTGGAGGACCTATACAAACTTAACTAAGTCCCTCCCGAGGGAGGCCTTCGGAGGGACTTATGCCTTATCGGTGAAATTTGCCTGAGAGAAATGACAATAATCCTTACCTTTTTATGCTAAGGCCCCTGCACAGTGCTGCCTTGGTGTAATCACCCTCTGCATTTACACTTAGACTCTTGAGATGCCTGGCTATCTCCTGCCACCTTTGTGTACATTTTTCTTCTTCCCAAACCCAAGATACAAGGCATGTAGTAAAAAAACTTCATGCTGGCAAAAACAGTCGAGGTATAATTGTTTTTCAAATGAGCTCCCTCGGAATCTTGAGTGAACAGGCCCAAATGCATTTTCTCACGCAGTTGGTTGGCAAGGCTGGACATCAGTCCTGGATACCTGTCATTTTTTTTTCCGAGGAAAGTGTATGGATTTACACTAAAATGATGTTTTACGGACCTCAGGCTTGGCTTTTGCAACCCACCAACTTCAATGTGTTATTATGAGCAAGGAATGATGAAATTTGATGATCTTAGAGCATCAAAAATTAGCCAAGATGCAGGGCTTTCTTAACATCCAAAAATATTGGTGAAATCTTCGGAGGTGTCAGCCTTAGAGATACATCAAGTATCCAAAAGACTGCAATAACTCAGTAAATAATAATAATTATTAAATTATTATTGCAGAATCAGATTCCTCATCATAAATTAAGGGGGGTCACCCACTTAAAGTACCCCCTTATTCCTATTCCTTCATGTACTAATTGTATAAATTAGAATTGGCCACAGAAAGCGCCCAAAAATAGTATTACATACAAAAAATTAGTAAAACAATTAAAGTACATAAAATTAAACTGTTGTACAATAATGAGTAATATTACTTGTGTAAAAATACCCCGTGAAAGTATTATGTAGACTTCTACTGAAGCTCTTTCACATGACAATTGGTTATAAACATGTCATGTGACAGAGTCAGGGAAATTAGTCTATTTTAATACAATTAAAATACCCCCAGCCAAGCCCTTTTCACGGCTACAGCCCTGGATACTCCCATAGGGAGAAAAGGACTCAGTGTTCACGCCCACTGAAGTCCCCTCTATAAATAGAGGCCTATTTGGCCCTCAGGAAAAGATCCCCCAGACTATTCACCCACCATAACCTGTAAGTTACTCGTGAATATTTTCCTCCTGCTTTCAAGAGCAGTGTATCCCTTATAAAAACCCCACCTAGCACGTCAAAATTACTAGAATCTACACTTTAAATTCAACAAAATCCCTTATATAGCAGTTTTTAGCATAAATTCTTTAAAAATAGTTGCAGTAAGACTACAGCCTCTGTCAAGCAGCCAATCAGCTTAAGCTCTTACCAGCTATTTTTACGCCTCAACTCCCTGTTATTAATAATTATATATTATTAATAATAAAGCCTTCTACCTCTTACATAAAGAGAGAAAAACCCTTGTAGTGGCTAATTACCACGTAACAAGCTTGGTATTATTTTTACCAGTGTTTTATTTCAGCACAGTTATAGTGCAAGGGTCTACAAACCTTAATTACATATAAAATTTACGGTTTTGACCTTTAGTTTCATAAACAGAGCTGTCAGGAGGTAAGGGAGCTATTGCAACATTCGTTGAAAATGGTGTTTTTGGCCATTCCTCTCAGGCCTAAATCACCGATACCGCATAAGTCCCTCCGGTGGAGGCGCCGCCTCCACCCTTGGACTTAGCTAAGTTTGGGACCTATACAGCAAATGCCAAGAATTGGCACATCCTCTAGATAAACATTTCTGTCTAGAAACATGGAATTGGTGTGGCCTGGCAGTGTTGATTGATTGCTGGATATTTCTCAGATTGTCATCCTGAAGCGGCATCACCTCAATGCCTTGGCAAAATGACATACCTCTGTACATGCGCTGATGGAGATGTCCATTTTATTTTCAGTCTGCTCAAGTGTCTTGGGATGAACTGTCAGCCAATACGGCAATCTTTGCATGAAGGCTCCTTCTGGCCTCTTGGCAGGCTGTAGTTGTGATACATGGTCCTGCATGTGGGGTGGAAAACAATGCTGAAAGACTGACACACTTTTCAACCAAGTGGTCAGATTGTGGGTTTGGTAGCTCCAGCAGGCACAGCGTGTTGGGTGTCATCACCTCAACCACTACCTCCTGAGTGGGATATCCAGTAAGAAATCCAGGATTCTGTGCATCCCAAAGCACACTCCTTTATTAGCAGTGTGTCAAAGCACACTATTGGGGATGTTTACATATCCCTCTTGATGACTGGTCAAACAGATCTTGGAACACAAATATCAAACCTCTTGATGACCGCTTTGACTGGTTGTCATTGAAGGATTGTGTACTCCCTCTTGATGAACGGTTTGACCATTCATCCAGAGGGGTATAATACCTCTTGATGACCGTTTGACTGGACATTTATGGGTTGTATCATACCCCTCCGGATGACTGGCCAAACTGGTCATGAAGAGATATTCACATATGTATACGCCTTGGTGATTGGTCACACGCTCATGGAAAGGGTGAAGTCCTCTGGGAGTCTGGATGATCATCAACCAGTCATCAAGGATGATTATAGGCAGGTACCCAAGTACCTGGCCAATATTTTCAGAATTTTGAAGACCTGGATACCCGCCAGCAGATTGCAGGTACCCGCAACGGGTTTGCCAGGGCCATCTCTAGAGCCCCGACTGCGTCAGAGGATCAGCCTGCTGGGTCAGCTGTATCCATGAGCAGGTGTGGATGACCAATACCTGGGTACCGCAACAGTGGGCCACTACGCTGCGCTAGAAATCAGCTAACTGCCAATTACAGTGGTGCAGCTGGCAACAGGATTTTCCAAACTCCCTGAATTGTGCAGTCCTAATTGACTGATCCCTCAGGGAGGCTTGTAGTTCAATCCACGCAAGGCAAGCAGTTGAATGCTGCAAAACAGACCATGTTAGCTAAACTGTCCTCAAAATGAAATTTTGGCTCTGCATGTGGTATGACTTCCTGATGCAACGGTCCTGCTGGACCATTTTGATCAGGGAGGCTCCTAAAATATTCTCACCTGTTTAAGTGGTTCAATGCTGCGGAAAGGGCCGCCTAATCTGCTGTTAGCTCATTTTTTGGCATATCGTAGCGGCCCACTGTTGGTACTTGCATGGCTTTTTGCAGAATCCTAGACATCCACATCCAAACCCGCACACACTGGCAGGTACCTGTTGTGCACAGCAGATAGCAGGTACCCGTTGCGGTACCCGAAAGCAGATCGCAGGTACCCTAACTTAACACAAGTCCCCCCTGGTGGGAGCGCTGTGGCTGGCGGCGAAGCCGCCCCTCCCGCAGGGAGGGACTTGTGCATTATCCCAAATTTTACGCGGGAGCAGAAAGTTCATTTGGCTGAGAGGTTTTTAAAAATTTTATAGCTCCTCCCCCAGCCTCTCCACCAATATGCCCTATCTGTACCCTATGCTACTTTTCTTTCTCTACATTTTGGTCTACTCAGATTTTTTCTATCTCAATCTGTTGACCTTTTCAAAAGATCAAAAATGCACAAGTCTTCCAAATGAGGCTCCACTTGTTTGGGACTCCAGGAGTTGTTTTTCTGGCTACAAGATAGATAAGTGGCTCAAATTCCTTGCAAGAACAGAACCTACAGCTCTGTGTATTCAGTTTTTCTATATTGGTTGGGATTTTTAGTGTAGCAGATCCTTTCTGCTCCTGCTTAAATCAAGACATAACTCATAAGCCTCTCCTGCGGAGAGCCCTCCGGGCGGGGTTCCCCGGACCCTCCGTTCAAGAGGCTTAGTTAAGCTAGGCAGGTACCCACAACAGGTTTTTCTTGACCAGCTCTAGCACACTCCTCTTATGGATTGTGCCCTAATGAGGGAATGTGCCAAAGCACACTCCTAAAAATGGAGTGTGCGCCAGGGGGGACTGGTCTCAAGTTACGGTTTGGCTGGTCATCCAGCAGAGTACATGGATGATTGGTTGGACCAATGCAGATTGGAAAAACGGGCTTGCCAAACACACTTGTCATAAACAATGTGTCTTATGAACAATTATGTTGAGTTTATGACAGCCCAGTTTCATCTTGTGTGTCATGTAAAGTAATATTGAATTTATGATATAACATTGCGCGGCCAAGCGGGGCCTTAAGACATATCAACTCTCATGAGGGTTATGTTGGACATCCGATCGAAGCGATCAAGTGGGCTTGGCCAAGTTCTTGTCACCGAACAGGTAAGTGAGACCACACTTTCCACAGTACTGTCGGTCGTGGTGCCACGCCATGAAGACACCAGCACCACAAGTCCTAATGAAGCAGATTAACAGTGAACAAAATCAGGAAACAATGTACGCGGAGAGGATTGTTGATTGAAACTTACTGGGCAGGGCATTCTCGGCGTAATCGCTTGATGGTACCACTGCTTTCGACCTAAGCATGATGGAAAATAAGGCCATTAGAAGGGTGCACAACTCGTGTTACGGTCAAGTAGGCGTGGATAGGCTTACCTTGTAGTATTTCAAGACGGCCATCTTGACTTTCTTACGCTTGTGTTTGATTTTCTTGGGGCTGAAGTTAGAGGCAGGGAGGTTCAGAACTTGTGAGACGGTGAAAGCCAACTCGCTCAGCGGAGGGGAGCAGGTGTGATGGATACTGACGTGGTGTAGGTTTTTTTTTTCCTCTTCTTGGCACCACCACGAAGACGCAAGACCAAGTGCAGGGTAGACTCCTTCTGGATGTTGTAGTCGGCTAAGGTTCGGCCGTCCTCGAGTTGCTTACCGGCGACTGAAATTTATGTAGGATCGGGAGAGGTTGGGAAGGTTCATATTTGAGGGACGGGTTTTTGGATGGAACGTGGTGAGAGGCGCAGACATACAAATCAATCGCTGTTGGTCCGGAGGGATGCCTTCCTTCTCTTGAATTTTGGTCTTGACATTGTCGATCGTGTCGGCGGATTCGACCTCGAGGGTGATGGTCTTGCCGGTGAGGCTACGGTAAGACACTGATGTCAGCAATTGTGGTGATGATGGGAGCGAGACGAAAGAACAGCGGCCCACGTTTTGACGAAGATTTGCATCTTGACGTATCTGGTTCCTACTCTGTCGTAAGAGAGGTCCTAGGAATTCCAGTCGATAGTTACCTGACTTCAGTCGCACACAGGCGAAGGCGGCCCGAGCTACCAAGCCGGTCGGTGCTTCTGGCTGCGGAGGGCGTGGTGAGCCGAGCAATGCTCCGGATAGGTTTCGGTCGCGGGTGTCCCACCAGGCAGAAACTCCAGCGCCCAAACTGACCAATTGGCCATTAGGTTTCGCGTCTTCGCTCTGTCCGCCCTGCCTGCTAATTTCCTCCAGAGGGGTCTCCGCGCGGAACAGTCGAGGGTCAGGTGAAAGCAACCAGCTGCCGGGCACTCAGCACTCGATCGGAACACCAGCAGCCGAACACGAAGAACCCACCTCAAGATGGTCAGTCACTCACACCCTCGTCCCCCCGTCCCCATCCTACCACCCCCTGACCCGCTTGTACTCGCCAATAAGAGGCCCCTAACATGGATCCCAGTCTAACATTTTCCGTCCTTTTTGCCTGCTTCGTTCCTCCGAGATAGACGAAAGGTACATCCTCCTTTGGTAAGCGCCACAGCAAGACCCACTCTCAGTGCCGTCGATGTGGTAGGAGATCGTTCCACAAACAACACAAGAGTCAGTCGCTTTTCATCTTGTTCTGCTCAGGAATCGCCCATCGCATCTAACGGACCAAATCTGCCTCCCAATCGTTTATCCAGCTTGTGCCGCCTGTGGTTACCCAGCCGCCAAGACACGTTCGTACGAATGGGGAGCCAAGGTGAGCTCCTGTGACGCTCCACTCCCAACCGTCCAGGCCGAGAGCTGATCTGAACTGATCCATTTACCTACAGGCTAAGCGTCGGCACACCACCGGTACCGGCCGAATGAGGCATCTCAAGGATGTTCCCCGCCGATTCAAGAATGGATTCCGAGAAGGCACCGTTGCCACCCGAAAAACCCCCTCGACCACAAAAGCTTGAGTGGTCTGAGCACACCCCTCGAAGCGTTCCTGTCCTCCAACTGGTCTCCTCTTCGTCTATGCCCCAGACTCGTCCCCAATCCAAGTATTTGATCGATGCAATGTCAATCCTACCCATCATGAAGATCCCCCAAAGGAGTACTGGTCAAACTCCTCTTGCCACCCAAAAACTCTTTGTGTCCTTCCCCTGTCTCCATTGAGATTAAGAGTCAATGTGGACACGTAGGCTTAACCTTTAATCGTATGCATCTATGCAATCCTCTCCCGCCATCTCTTGCTCTCACCAAGCAGTCACCCAACTCCCAGATTCTCGTGGCTTGCTGCAGCTGCAAGTCAGTGGTGATCGACTCGAAAGAGGAAAACAAGGACATACCTCGCAAGACTGGATGCGTCTTGCCCTCTCAATGCCTGTCCCTTCTCCATCACAATTTTTCTGCTTGTAACGCGGCCAGATAAGGGCAGGTACAGGCCATTACATATGCTGAGTCCTTCCTGAGTAGCAAGCCTAACAAGGCCTCTCCGATCAGGAAGCACGAGGTATCTACGAAGGGCAGGCTTATGTTGGTTGCTTTCTGACTTCAACATCCTGCAACTCAGCATTTTAACCAGAAAGGAGCCCTCTTCCTAACTTTTAGAAAAAAAATGTTGATACACTGCAAGAAAAACTCGCGCAACTGAAACCAGTTGAAAACCAGAGAGCTGCAAAGAAGGTTGTGGTGTTAATTAAGGTGTTCAAAGTTAAAATTTTCAATACATAAAATCATAAAATCATAAAACTTTCAAGTGATGATTTCATATGTACCATTCTAGAAATGTTGCTGTAATTTGAGTGTTTGGGTGGTACATATTTTTTTCAGTTTAGAATTTTATGATTTTATGGTGTTATGATTTTATGCAAGTCAACTTTGTGCACATAGAATTTTTCCAGTTTGAGATTGGGGTGAATTTGAAAACAATGAGCTTCAGAGTGGAAAGACTTTAGGATGTGCTTCCCATTCTTGTAGGTATGATTGCTTGCCTTCATGAAATTTTTGGTTTTGTTAGTGTTTTCAAGAGGGTTGGAATCAACAATATTTTACTTAATTTGCTCATTAAAAATTGCAAGGTTAAAAATAGATGTTTGTAAATACAAGACTTGATGTTCTTGTATGGTGCATCAAGCCTGTCTGGGCACTTGGCCCAGTCCCGCTTGGCACCTGGCCATGCAAGCTTGGAGATGTGCAGGCTTGCTAACTTATCTAAGGCCCCGTTTGGCTGCCGCGTTATACGTCATAAATGGTCAAATTTATGACGCGCAACCCCCGGGGGTTTCAAAGTTTTGGTGGCAACGGGGGGCAAACTTTGGGTCGCGGCGTCATAAATTACACGATTTATGATGTATAACGCGGCAGCCAAAAGGGGCCTAAGTTTACACAGCCTTGGTGATTTAGGACTGGGAGCAAAGGCCAAAAACACCAATTTTCATGAATGTTCCCATAGATCCTTTGAAAGAATAAGGAGAACTAAGATATTTATTCCTAGTTAGACTAACTGTTGTAACTATCTACAATTGGTAATCTAAAAGAAAAGAGATTACCTAAAAGCAGGCATCTGGCCGCTCTCTTTGTTAAGAGAAGAGAGGAAGAGGACAGTTGGTCTTCCTGGTTGGTCACGGTCAATGGGACTGCTGAACAAAGACTGCATTAGTTTGAGTCTGCTGCTTCTTCTCTAATTAGGCTTGTTTCTCTTGCTTGGATCATGCTCTAGTGCTTGCTTGATCCGGTGTGAGACTCCAAAAGCGGTTTGCACCTCTTATGGCTGAATTTAGAGAAGTTTGTGTGGGGAAATCCCTGCCTCTCTGAAAGAAAATGACTGACAACACCCCCAGCTAGGCTGGAAGCAAGAAGACAGTGGTCTAGTGTAGTTGAATACTTTTCCCGCAAGTGGCTCACAATGGACTGTGTATTGCAAAATATAAAGGTAGTATTTTATTATGTGGCGGAGAGTGTGAGGGTGAAAATTTGTTTGAATCTTGTGGGGGGGATGATCTCCCGGATTGGATGCCATTTTCTGATGTCATGGGGGACAAAGGAAGAGAAAGCCCCTCCTTGTATAGGAAAATGTGAGGTATTTGTGCTGGTGGTCTATGTACATGAGGGGTTTTGGCTGGTGTGCCTTTTACAAATGAGACATTTTTGGATGGTCTGCTGTGCAGAATACAGCTATATACAGTGTGGCAGTGTAGACATGAGCAAATTTAGCTGGTGATCTAGTTACAGGTGTGGCTTACACAGCCCTCTGGTTGCTATGGAGTCTTCTCAAGTGACCTGCACACCTTCAGCCCCATGGTTACTATGCTGCTTTATCAATGTGGCTTGTGGTTGCTATTTACTGTAATAAGTGGCTTGTGGTTGCTACACCACATCTGAGGCTGGCTGGTTGCTAAGCAGCTGCATATATACACATAGATATATGTAAAAGGGTAGTATGTAAGCTATATACATGCAGTGTTGTACAACTGTGTATGCAAACTGAAGGGAGTGTGTATCAAAAGAGGGTGGAATGTAACACTACATATGTAAACTAGAAATTTTTGAAATTTTCCATCCAGAAAAAAAGTTTCTACCACACTGTTTTGCAATTCTGCTTACTTGTGCCTCAAATCTTGTCATTGACAATCATCATCTTGTTTTAGTTACATTTCTAAAGCATTACTGGTAATTGATTAGTACCTTCTAGCTCACAACATGTAGTCAAAGAACCTTGAGCAGTAGTGTTAGATGAGTCATTTCATATTCATGTGTAATCTCAAGAAGTGTTTCATATTCAGTTTGTTCTTTATTCATTATATCTCAAAACAACAAGTCTGACACATGTACATAGTCTACTTATACCATAGCAGTGTCATGTCAATCAACCCATTGGTTCTCTTACCTCTTTTTTCCGCGCACCCAACTGATTTTGCATCCAGATACTCGCTTGTATTTGGGAATCCAAGGCCCTTGCCTGATTCTTGACATCCGCATCCGCTGGCGGATGCCCCCGTGTCTGAGCGGATCCCCCCGCGGTTATCAGCGGATACCTGCCCCTTAAAACTTGGCAATTGAGAGGGGGAATCCCCCCTTCTGGTGGCAAAGGTTTTGCACACTCTCTGCAACCAACCTCAACAACCTGAGGGAATCCCTTCAGGGGTTGCTTGTGGTTGCAGAGGTTATGCAACCTTGGTGACCGGAAGGAATCCCTCCAGTCGCTGAGTTAGTATGAACCCTGCAACCGGAAGCAATTCCTCCGGTTGTCAAGCTGGAATTTATTAAATTTGTGCCTGGAGGGGATTCCTTCCAGTTGCAGAGGTCTTACATGCAACCGGAAGGATCAAGGAGTTACCTCTGGGCGCAGAGGTACATAGTACAACCTTGACAACCTGAGGGAATCATTTATGGTTGCAGAGGTTATAGATATAACCTTGGCGACTGGAAGGAAGCCCATTCAGGTCGCATAGGACATACAACCTTGGCTACTGGTGGGATTCCTTCCGGTAGCAGAGGTTATGTAACCTCAGTGACCGGAAGGAAAGGAACACCTCTGGTTGCAGCAAGGCTGAAACGCTGCACTGCGCTACAAAAAAGCGGTCTTTTAGCGCAGCGCAGCGGGGAACCGCTGCCCGGTCAGCCCAAAAAGCGGTACCAGCGCCGTGCAGCGGCCACCAAAACAGCTGCGCTGTGATTTTTTGGCTGGCAGCGGGGGAACGCTACGCGGCCAGCTCAAAAAGCGGTAGCGCAGCAATTGTTCTGATGCGCTACCGCTGAAAGTAGCGGGTCCCTGCTTCTTGCCAGACCCAAAAAGCGGTAGTGCAGCGGGCGGGGCCGCTACTTTCAGTGCAGCGCAGCGGCCACCAAAGCCACTGCGCTTTCACCCTTGGTTGCAGAGGTAAGCCAACCTCCACAACCGGAAGGGATCAAATATTCAAGGTCAAACAAGCTCCAGGACTGGCGGGGGCTCCCTTCTGGCGGAAGAGGTGGCACCAGGAAAAAAAAGTAGTCACTTGATGGCAAGTGACATGATGCAGCTTTGTTTTCAGCTCCAACACTGCTCCAATGCTGCTCCTCTCCACCAGCAAATCTAGGGCTCACATGACAACACCAGGAAAAAAAAATATTCACTTGATGACAAGTGACATCATGCCAGCTCCAGAGGGCTACCCACCATCTACCCATCATCTACCCACCATCTACCCACCATCTAACCACTTTCAGAATTTCCACAGGAGATCCTCAGTTTTCACTGGGCACCACTGATCCCGATTTCTGGTCAGCTGATACTCAGCTTTAGCTCCAAGCTTATGCTCAGCTTTGTTGCCCAGCTCATGCTCAGCTTTGTTGCCCAGATCAGAACCAGTCCTGGCCCAGCTGCGTTTCAGCATGAGTGGGTATCCGGATTCAAATCAACCATCTCTAGCAATTGCACCCCAGTACTGGCCACTTGCACCCGGGTACCCACTGGGCAGGTGCGGGTGTGGGTGTGTCTGTCTGATTTTACTGAAATTCTGTCCGGGTACCCGTGTCTGGGTACCCGGGTGCAAAGTGCCATCCCTAACCTGAACCCCTGCTTCTTCACAGAAGAATCCACCAAGTCCAACAAAGATGGATTGGCCAAGAGAAAGGTTGGAGTGACATCACAAGCCCCCCTCAGGTTCCTGCAGGTTGACCCAGTTATTTTTGCAGGGTATAATTTTACAAACCATATTTTATGATACCTATAGGCTGTAAATTCAATGGTCTTAAAAATTACACAAAGTGCGCACAACATTAAAATTTTGCAACCCATGCCCCAACAAATAGGGCTGCAAAGGAGAAGTTATACAAGATGAGGTGTGTAAATTACACATCAGTTGCACCAAATAAGAATTTTGCAAGACGTTTCCCGCACTTCTTACAGTACACAATAAATTTGTGTTGAAAAACAACACAGAAGCTTAACTTTATAGAATTTTGAAAGCTTTTGGATCACAAATTGTTATGAGCTGCAAAGGTTGCCTTGCAAAAGCTGGACACAACTGTCAGAAGTAAAATTTTGCAAATCATACTTTGCAATACAAAAATTTTGGGGAGGCAGAACAGAACTCTTGACGAGTCATGCAAGTTATGTACTTCTGACATAGCATATAGAAATAAAACAAGTTGGTAGAGGTAAATATAAAAACATTTAATCAATGGACTTACTTTGCGCACTGCGAAAAACTCTTTGCGCACTGCACAGTCCACAAAGTCCCACAACACTTTGCGCACTGCGGGAGAAATGTCAAAGTTTTCCAAGTTGTAATTTCTTGACCAATCAATAGAATGGCTTTTTATTGGCCTCTGTGGAATTTTTTGGGAGTTTTTCCAGATTTCCTTGTATGCTAAAAAAATATTAAAAGCAAAAAACAGATGTAGCATTTGGGGGCCTGAAAATCAAAGTTCCCATGGGCCAAAAAATCAAAATAGTTTATTGACTCATGGAACATATAGGAACAGCCATTTGGGATTTTTTTAGCTACTTTTTGCAAGAGTAAGGGTCTCAAAAATGAGGAAATTTCACCACATAATAGCAAACTTTGGTGGATTGCACATGCAATTTCCTCGTTTTTCAGACCCTTTATCTTGCACAAAGTAGCTAAAAAGTTCAAAAATGGCTGATCCTACATTTTATTTTCTTCCATTTCCCATCCAACCAATATTCCATCAAAGAAGAACTCTTTGTTCTCTCGGAGCATACTATGAGTCTTGATCAAGTGTGGGCTTGAGGGTACACAATATTTGACTTTGAAGCTCTTCACAACCTGATCCTAAGAGAGTGTTGTTAGCCCCTGGTGGTTGATATGGAATTGAGGCTGGCTTACCACTGGATCCCAATGGCTATGCACCAGGGGGGAATGTGTGGCACTCTCTACAGAGTGCCATACTGTAATTCCATCAGACCCAGGTACTGAAGTGATGTTGATGTTGAAGTCAAATGATCTGTAACTTTCGCAGCAACGGGAAGATAACTATTGCGTAAACTATAATCAACTCCTTTGTTGATCTGTTCATGAATGGGTGATCAGGTGCCAGGGTTGTTTGTTCACAAGCCATGGAAATGGGTCTTTCTGCACAATGATGTAAGAACTTTGGTACCAACTTGGGAAGCAGGTATGATTTGTCTTGTAGGGTGACTAAACCACTCAGGTGTCACCGAATCTCGCACAAAGATACAGCAGAGAGAATAGCACATATTGGTTGATGAACCAATCTTGTATTTGTGCACGGGCTCTTATGTTGGTGGGTCCAAATCATCCCTGCCTGTTGGAGGGAAGACGCTTAAGATCACCTTAAGTTGGGAGCTTGAAAAGTTTTGCTTGAAAGTCTCAACATGTAGGCAGCCATTCCTGCCCGATATGAGCTTCAAAATACCGTGCCGGCGTGCTCATCTGTAGTAGGCTGCGACTATGTTGTGGAGAGATGTATTCATGGGAGACGACAAGCTTAAATGGAAAATTATGCTCCCAAGTCTTGAGACTTGTTGCGGGGCATATCATGCGATTGCTGGACTCCGCACCATCCGTCCAGGGGGAATGGCCACGAACAAGCTGTTTTGTGATGAGAAACAAGCAACTGGCCTTGATGGCAGGATCAATGCAACATGACGTGTTGCGTCCTGAGGGCATACCGCAACTGGATGATTGGCGAGCTACCATGTAGATTCTACATGCTGGGGATGTCCGGCTTGTTTGGTACCATATCACCCAAACAACACAAAGGCGAAAGAGTCACTCCCATATGTAACGAAGACCACAGCCTTGTGGGTTGTTTTAAGGCTGTGTCTCGAAATTTTGCAGGGACAGAAACCAACAACCCATGTACGTGCCTCCGCTCGATGAGAGGATGAACACTGCTGACACGTCGTTCCCCCTTCCAGCATGGCTAGCACATATTGTCTTGGTCTATTTATCATCCCAATTGCTATCTCAGATCGGACTTGGATCAGTGAAGACGCACAGGTTGCCTTTCTTCAACGAGGCCGCCAGCGAATCCATGTCTATTGCCCCCCCGAGCGGAGAATCAGTGATCTGGACCGAATGGCAAGTGAACACCTCGGCCCGTTGTTAGGGCCAATTGGCTCCTGTTCGACTCCAGTTGCCGGAGAAATCCAGCCTCCCGATTTCAGCATCATCAAGTTGCGTGCCTTTGTAGTGACCAAACATCGAATCCAACCCGAGCTACGGGGATGTGTCTTCAGTCGATCTGAGCATGTCCCGCAAGTCCGATTGGCGTTTGAGGGTGCCGGGGTCGAGCTCACACCTATATGGAACTACAATCCTAGTCTATTCTTTGATATACCCCACTATGTGCCTGAAAGTGCTGAAGAGAACATCTCTGAGGACCATTGGCTTTCGACATCGCGGAGGCTATGTACAACTGTGTTGAAACCACATCAGCTAACTGCACTCAGATTCCTCCGGAAGAACGAAGACTCTGGAAACAACCTGACCTCCCTGTGGGATCATCCTGTCAATGCTTGGCTTCGCACAGCTTTCAACAGGTCTGCCGAGGACAAGAAAGAAGACTCGAGCAAGGCGCAAGGATCAATACTCGCTGATGACATGGGTTTAGGCAAAACCTTGACAACACTAGCCTATATCGCGGCTACTGGTGATTCAGCAGTAGAATTTCTGTGGTCGGAATGGACGGACCGATCGGCGGCAACCCTGGTGATTTGCCCCCTTGCAACACTTTCGAATTGGGAGACTGAAATCAAGATCCACTTCAAAAATGACGCAATACCCTACCTAGTATTCCACGGCCGGGACCGAGCACAAATAAGCAGACAAGACTTGCAGTCGACTAGGGTGGTGTTGACGACCTACGAAATGATCGGCGATAGTAGGAATCGGTTACATTCAAACCAGCCAACAGTTGAATCTCTGGACCTCTGTTGGTTCCGCATTGTTTTGGACGAAGCACAGTGAGTCAGATACGCTGACCGTAATGTCACCTTCATCTTACCTAATTGTTGCTCCAATGATTGCAGCCTGATCAGGAACCCCAATGCAAAACGGCACCAGTACATTTGCGAGCTGCGTTCTAAGTTCTTCCTATGTTTAACCGGAACACCAGTGCAAAACCGACTCACCGACCTCCAAAGCTTGATCACGTTGTTCAACATCCCTCCATGGAGTGAAAACGAGCTGTGGAGGCAACATCTAGTTCCACATTTGAGTGTCGGGGAACCAAACGCGATAAGAACACTCACTAAACTAATGGAAGCCATCTGCCTGAGGAGGACCAAAGATGTAGTGTTGAATCTTCCACCTAAGGTTGAGAAGGGCATCATGGTACAGCAGGTGTCGCAGTGGGAGGAAGTTTCTCGAGAGTTGCATCAACGGTTTATAAATGATTTTGGCAGGCTGCGGTTGTCAGGAGCGCATTGGGATCCGGCCGAGTTTTTCCGACAGCTAACTCGGCTTCGTCAGTCCTGCAACCATCCAATCTTTGCTCGATCACAGATACTCACTGAACCAATCTGGCGATGGCAAGATTCAGGCAAGATTGTACATCTGGTCAACAACCTGTCCCAGTTTCTAAGCGGAGTCGAAGGTATTCCGCGGACCAAGGCCGTCATATTCTCAAGTTTTGTTGAATTTCTAGAAATGTGTGTAGATTTCACAACATTCAACCTTTTCTTTCTCATGCTGATGCAATTTTCCAGCATCAACCGAGCTCTCACAGAAAACGACATTGCCTGTGCTCGGCTAACTGGTGGATTCACCCTGCAGAAGCGTGACGAGCAACTTCACCAATTTCGAAACAACAACCAGTGCAACGTTCTTCTGGCGTCATTGCAGGCCGCAGGGGTAGGTATAGATTTACGGTGTGCACAAAATGTTTACATGATGGTACCAAGCAATCTTCATTTTTGTTATCAAGGGAAAGAGCCGACACTTACAACTGCTTGACTCCGCAGGAACCCAGCTGGAATCCTGCGAGTGAGATGCAAGCCATTGACCGACTCTACAGATTAGGACAAGTCCATCCTGTCCATGTGTACCGATACTATGTACAAGGGACTTTGGAGGTAAACATATATCAAGTACAGAGGAGGAAGGCGGAATTGGCTATGTGAGTGAAACTCCTGCAATCATGCTGTCTGAAGAGGATCCTGACGAGTGGTTGGCCTTGATGCGAGTGTAGGCTGAGTGTGCCATCTGTAGGAAACGAGACATATGAGTGTGCTCAGTTACTTATGGGCAACCTGTCAGGTTGATGTACAAACAAGTCAACCACGGAGCAATGAGAATTCACCTTTCAGCCGAGTGCGCTATCAAAATCTACAGAAGCCTGGGGGTTGAGCAGTTGGATTTCTGAAACCAACAGGGTGAGCATGTAAGATTGTGCATAGCAGTTGACTGGGAGGCTCCGTGGGACATCGTTGATTGGAACCACAGGAGGAGAGGCGGGATCCGTTCTTCGAGATTCCAGATTGTATTGGTCTACAAATCGCCGACCTTTGGTAATTGTCTTCTTACGTGTGTAAATGTGATCCAACTTCTGGGCGAATTGTGCAAATTCAGCAGACCTCCACGACAGGGGCAACTTGAGCAGAGTTCTAGGAGGAATCTTCTCGGTGTCAGAGGTGGCTTTGATACTGTCAAAGAGTGTAGCCAGTCGAGGTGGCAGATTGAGTTTGGAGAGTGTTTCTTGACGATGAGCCTGAACCTGTAATGCAGTTGAAGTGCATGAATACAATGGCGGTTCAGAGGGAGCACAGGTAGTGAATAAGTGCATACCTGCCTGCGGAATTTTGTTCTTCTTTGCGATTCCTTTTTCTTCACAACCTTGTCCTTGGAAAAACGACCTAATCGAAGCCCATCTTGCCGACCAAGAAACCATCGATGGAGGAGGCCACGCGGAATGGAGTTGTCGCTCGCCTCGGCAGGATCGATGAAAAAGACTTTGAAAGCACCTATCTCATAGGCATGCTTCCAATGTTTCAATACAAACTTTGCGAAGAGCTGGTTCCAGTGAGAATCCCAGGAATGATCCCAGGCAAAGGTGTTACCGGGGAAGTTTGAGGTGGCGAGGTCCTGCAGAAAAAGAGCTCGGTAGACAGGGGGGACATTCTCCGACTTGAGCTGAAGGGCTTCGGCTGGAATGGCGTCTATCGGATGCAGAAGGATCGAGTCGGGTAGATTTGAACCAACGTGAAAGTTGTCCGCGGCTGGAGCTATCCTCCAGTCATCAGGAGCGGCTTTCTTGGGTGTGCTGACCAAGTTGAGTAAGGTTCTGATGAAGGCGGATATGCTGCGAGCGCAGGATGAATTGGAGTCTGGGAGGAGGGTTGAGTATATCTTATTTTTCCCGGCGGCCGTCGATGGTGGTTTGCCAGACGCAAATAGGATTGTAGGGGATGACATTGCGGGAAGCCGCCACAAGCAGGCACACGCAGGAGGGGGGAATGATAAGCTGGGCCATTCGATGGATGGAGCTATATGTATTCCAGGATCAAACTTGTTGTAGCTGAGACAAAGGGTTCTCATTGACAAACAACGACAAGGGGAGGGACAGGCAGCCCCGGGGGCGAACAAAGGGAGCTCCTTGGCCCAAACAGAGCTCAACGGAGTATGAGAGGCGCTCTATTTGTGGTTGTAGCTTGGGGCATGATGTCCACCCTGACGTTCGCGCGAACGTCAGGGTGGACATTTTCGTCCACCCACAGTGGCGCAAGCAGGGGCGTTTGAAGCTGGAGTCTCGGAGCAATGCGGGCATTGCTCGGTTGCTACGCTGTTGAACGACCGCTCCTGACCTCCCACAGGACAGTCTAATGGCAACCTCCACCCCGTCCTGCGAAGACATGAAACTTGCACTGTCATCCCAAGAGTGCGGCCACCAAAAGCCCTAACTCATGGTAGAGCTCAAGTGAAATGCTGGTACGGATTGTCCTTGCGATAAGCCGGTATTCCACCGAGCTCCTGTTGCCACAGCAGGATGAAACCTTCAAGTAGCCGCGGAGGTATCTTGAGGTTCCATTGCAAACAATTCAAGCCCTACTAACATGTCGGGCAAGTTTCCAGTTTGGAACCTTGTGCCGATCTGAATTTCCGCTCCCTGATATCCCTATAACTGCATGGCAGCAACTGGAACCATGAGAAGATACAAAGAGATCCAATGTGAAAGGAAGGCCGGGCATTTAAGCAGACTGTCGCACTACTAGAGAAGGGCCTTGTCACTGCCGGAGGGCACGGCACCCTGGGGAATGCGGCACAATCTTCTTTTCACTAATTCTCAAATATCACATGTCAGCATCAGTGGCTAGGATGAAGGAATTGGGTTCAGAGTACACGTACACAGAGGATCAGAAACTCATGGCCCCAGGTCCACTGGACGAAGATCCTTGCTCGTCCCGTGCAGTGTCAGGGCTGCGTTCTTGAGCCTCGTCATACAGGATCGGACCTGCCAATGCACAAGGAGGGTTTGTCTATCTATCAGACCTCCAGCCCAACAGCGTCTGGAGTGAGGCATACTTACCTTTTCCAAGACGATTCCTGATGACATTCCAACTAGCGTAGACATTGGGAGTAGCCTTTTCTGGGATCTTCCTGTTAGCCGCCTCGCATATGAGCTGCCCCTGGAACCGGTACGCAAGATTCCAGTTGACCCAAAGTTGAGGTTCAGAATCTTCCTTGGGCTGTGATGTTGTTGGATCCACCTCCCGGTCGGTCATCTCTTGATCAATCAGCTGCTGCATCTCTTGTAGCCATTGCAATTGCGCATGAGTGAGTTGGACTCGAGTGGGTGGCATTGTAGGACTAGTAACTATGGAGCTGAGGATGTGTTGGTGTCGTTGTGAATAAGACAACTGCAAGTTGGCGGAATGTTGACCTGCGGAATTTCAGGCAGAGGGGGATCCCAGTGATATATGTGCGCTTCGGTCTTCCGTCGCCAGTTATTTCAGTCATGCAGGCCCCGCTTCGGTCATGAAGACCATCAGTATCTGCGCAAAGAACTGGGGCATTTAGAACGGACACGTCATTTTAGAATTTGCGTACTGCAGATTCTGCCGTGCCGGAAGATGACTCATGAAGACATGAGGCGGTCTCCGCCAGAATAGATATATGCAGCCATCGCCTATGGTATTGTTTGAGTGCTACTGGAATCACATGTTCCTAGTGTGTTTTGTGTGGCATCACCGGTTCCAAGAGAACATTCCAAGGTCACGCCTTCGTCGAAACACGTTCACCTTAGGAGGGCGTTAACTAGGCTCATGTTTCTCCTGTCTTCCAGACTATGACTCTGCCACGGAGGAGACGGGGCAGCAGACACAACATAGACTTGACCTAATTCATTGAAAACATTTACCAGCTTCCAGTGGCAACTTTCTCACGTTCTCAAAGCCTCGACCATGTCCCAACGACCGAAGTACATTTGCCGCTGTGAGCACTTCGGCTGTAACAAGACACAACACGAGCAAGAAGGTGAAGGGATCGTTTGTGGCAGGGTTTTGTCCAAGCGTGTGTTCGAACAACATCAGAAGAAATTACCCAATAATGCACAGCACGCTGGCGCACCAGCAGCAGGATTGCTTGCCTCGACGTTGCATGTAGGTGATCTTGTCCCCCTGTTCACTATTTCATCAAACAACTGGCTGAGGGCACTGATAAGCATTGGTAGAATGTGGCCAGTAGCTCCACAGCCGTTGCGGAGGTTAACACCAAATCAAGGCCTGGTCTCCTTGAAGAAGATTACTGCCGGCAAGTCATGCTCCAACTCGCAAGCGCCATATTTACCCATAAGCTTAGTAAAGCTGGAGCAGTAGATTTCTTGAAAGCCGCACGATCGAATGTGTTACTTCTCGGCAGCATTTGGAACAACAATAACCAGACTGCTATTGACCCAACCCCCATCATTCAGCAAATTCCGAAGACCCAGGAGGCCGTTTTTCATCGTCTCGGCCTAAATCCCGACTCAACAACCCGGATCTGTTGCAGAAAGTGTTTTGCCCTCTACGTGATCGAATCAGGGCGCCCAAACAAGCCGCAAAAATGCACCCAGCCGTTTCTCTCCAAAAGGCAAGGATATTGCAAGTGGGCTAAAGCGCAGGAGATTGACCCAAAATGTGACGAAGACCTCTTCCAGGTGGTCGCAAAAAACCAGCTGATCCCTGTTCGCACGTTCACGTATGTCTCTTTGAAGTCGTGGTTGCAGGGGCGCCTTCTCCAACCCCCCTTTGAAACCCTTCTAGAATCGAGTCTGGTATCTACCACTTGGACCGACGACCAGCCAATGGAAGATGTGTGGCATGGCTCTGTCTGGCGAGAATTCCCAAATGCCGATGATGGTACCGGGATCTACACACAGGCTTCGGGAAACCTCGTCTTCAGTCTCTATCTGGACTGGTTCAATGCCGAAGGTAGCTCGAATCTGGGCAAGCACAACTCTGTGGGAGCAATTACTATGGTTTGCTTGAATCTACCTGCAACGTCTCGTTACAAAGTGGAAAACATCTTTCTTTTCGGTGTTATTCCCGGGCCAACAGAGCCCAAACTCGAACAGCTGAACCATGTCTTGCAGCCTTTGGTTGATGAGCTGAATGAGTTTTGGAGAGGAGTTACCTATGAAGCAACAAGTCTGCATCCCACTGGGAGAACCATCCGAGTCGCGATCTTCCCATTGATTGCAGACCTTCCAGCCCTGCGGAAAACTGCTGGATTTGGTAGTCATGCGGCGAACCTTTTCTGTTCTTATTGTCTTTTACCTAAAACAAACTTGGAGGAGACGGATCCATCTAAGTTTCCGAGACGGACCAACGAGGAACACCTACGCCATGCCTCCGCATGGCTGACTCTTCAGAACGCAACTGAACGAAAGAAGTTCACCAAGACACACGGAGCAAGGTGGAGTGTGCTTAACGAATTACCCTACTGGCGACCAATCGATCACTGCTCAATCGAGTTGATGCACGCGCTAGTCCTTGGGGATCTCAAGGATCATAGCGTCAGATTCATGTCCTTGCCTTTGGCTGGCGCGCAACTCAAGTCCATGCAAGAAATAGATGAACAGTGGCAGAACGATGCGTCCTACAAAGAGCCTCCTTTCAATGAAGTATCCCGACCAACGGCAAGGCGCAAAGGGAAACGAAAACTTGAAGACCTTCAAGAGACTGTGGCCCCTGAGACTCGGGTCAAACGAAGACGAGGCAATGTGAATCCCCCCATCACCACGGCCGATCAAGATCCATCGAGGTCAAGCTCTCACTCACAAGCAGGCTCCGGAGAGAAATCGCAACCATCATCCACGCACTCCTACGACCTACGGCGGCGCAAGCGAGCGCTTTACAGTGAAAGCGAGGATGAGTCATATGCTGAGTCGCAAGAGGATCGGGAGAGTGACTGTACAATCACCGGTCAACGCCGGACAACGGAACTACTTTCCCAACTGCAGGACAAGGATCAACCCCGGATCTTGCCTGAGGAACTCGATGTTATCCGCCGCACCATTCTTCATACAGTGGTGCCCGCGTGGATTGATAGGGTGCCACGCAACTTGGGCTCGGCCAGCCATGGTTCCCTGAAGGGAGCAGAATGGCTGATTTTGTACAAGGTTTACTACACAATCGCTCTAATTCCGTTGTGGGTCAAAGCTTCTGAGAACGCAGGCACAGCGGAAAGCAAACATCGAATTTCCAAGCTGTTAGAGTCAACTACCACATTGAGTCACATCACCCACTTCCTTACACTACCCAAGATCAAACTGAACGACCTGGGAGAACTTGATGATATGATAATCCGCTACCGGAAATGTCTTCAGCAAGGTTGGCCTGCAGAAGTGAGTAAGCCCAACTTACATCTCACCCAGCATTACCCGGATGTCATTAGGAGGTTTGGTCCACCACGCTCAACAGCTGCATGGGCCCAAGAGCGGGTGAATGGGATGTTACAAAAGTTGCCTACAAATCATCATCCAGGTGAGATCGAGCTTTGCACCTTGTGCTGCCGTTCAGTGATGTGAATTGACTCTCTGTTCCACCCCATACGACAGATGAGCTACCAAAGACTTTGACGCACAAATGGCATATGCACTCGACATTCAAAGGCCTTCTTAATGGCGCAGCCAATGAACACCATTCGACGGAAGATGGCTCTGACAGGATACCAATGAACACAAGCTTGGATGAGCCTGTGTTTTTGAAGTGGAAGCGTGCGGTGTCTCGACAAGAGCGGTCCCAAGGGCAGTCGCGTGTTGTTCCTGAAAACCATCGGCTCACTTCTCTGGTCAATGTAGTACCCAGTATGTGTATCAACCGGAAGACGTTCACGTCGAGGGAGAATCACCATGGGAATTCTTTGGTTGAGTTCCACCTTGGTAATTGTCAGCGATTTGGGGAGATAGAGCGGATTTTCCTTTCAGACAACACACCCGGAAGAACTTGGGTGGTGGTCAAGCCGTTTCGAGAAGTACCCCGGGACGAAGATCCGTACAGAAATTATCCAGACCTCAACTGTCGGCTGGTTCAGGCTAATTACGAGGCATTGGCTGTGATTGCGAGTGAAGAGATCATAGGTCATGTGGCATGTATGAAGAACCCTGCGGGAACGTTTGGATTAACGAATGAAACAATCAGTGCGGTGGGACTAGGGTCTGCAGTAAGTAAATTTCGATTCGAAGGGGCAAAGCCGTGTTTGGTTGGAATGCTGAGCAGTCTGTTGGACCTTGTTTGGTTGATCTTGATTTAGGGATGGGAAAGCCTTGTGGACAATGCATGAATGAGTGCATTGGCGGCATTGTCAAAGGGGATGGTTGCTTGGGTGCATTTGGGACAGACAGAAGGGGGATGAAGTGAGCGGCAAATGATGCGAGGTCCTCTCTCTCTGTACCTCCGTGCTTTAGCCTCAGGCAGAGTGGGGGTCATTTCTGGAACATTTCATCAAGTCCGCTGTTATTCATCTTGTTGTTGCTCTGAGCTCTCCTCCTGCCTGATCAAGTTCGACTATTGAAACCTTGCCATCAATCCACTTCTGAAACGTCTACAATGTCTGAGAATTCTACTGCCAACCCTCCCGGTGAGGGAGCGCCCAACGGCGGTGCCTCCAACGCCAACAAGGACGAATCATGGATCACGCGCCTGGTGGATGTTTTGGTTCCTCGATTCCAAACCGCGGGTGGCGATTCGGCAATGCAGACTGATGTTGGCGGCAAGTTGATTCATACTCCAACTATTCCCATACGGGTAGTCTTCTGACTTGTGAGGGCCAACGCAGAGGAGGGGCAGGAACCGACCAACAATGGACCCGGAGAGGCGCCCGATGAAGTGACGTTGGATCCTAAATTCGTTGTGGAAGAGGCGAGGAAGGAAAGGAATTCGGTGCAAGAGGCTGCAAACCAGCGTCGAGTTCGCCAGCGCGCGACCAGGATCGCACAGAAAGGGGCCCTTGCGGAACATTGCGATAAGTACTCTCGGGGCATCCAAGGGTTTGTGAAGTTCTTTCTTGGAGGTCCGGAGAAGCTTCAAGATTATCCCCCTGCTCCAACACCAAAAGAACTCGAAGACCTCTATTGGGTTGAAAAGAGGACTCGCACAATCTTAACACAACTCGAGCGAATTCGGGAAGCCCTGTCCGACAAAACTGTCGCCGAGCAAGATTACTGTGTTTCCGTTGCCGAAAAGGAGATTCGCAAGAATGTGGTTTTGCCGGTATTCACACCAGCTTCGCAAAAGGACCACACCCCCAATGCCGTTAAACCTATCACCTTGCACACAAAATCTGATGTGGAAAGGGCTCTGGCATTGGCAGGCATTTCAAGAGCCACTTTTGAATGGGAAGCGGGCCCCGAATCCGCGTGGAACTCCACGATTGTCGAGGTACTGGCGAACAGGCCCGTTGACTGGCTGCGTCGCACTATGCCATTATCCGAGGAGCAAGCCGGCCAAGCCCCGGCAATCATCAAACGATGGCTCCACACAAAGTCGCGGGAGATGCGGGATTTCACCAGGATGGGCCCTGACGCATTTGAGAAGAAGAAAGCATCTAAGGCTACCAAGGCGCAATACCAACGATGGCGAAAGAAAGTGAGTTAGCACCCTGATCTGACCGTTGTTGTCATTTCGTTGACATTGCGGCCTGATTCGGAAGATCTGGGAGAACCGATGTGCGATGGTCGACAAAGTGTTCAAGCACAACATCACATTGGCGCATGTTGTGGAACAGAAGGAGTGCGGCTCTGACATTGAAGATGGGCCTGAGGGTGACGCACCCATCAAGTTGATCCCCGATTGGCGAAGCGCTCACCTCACCACAGTCCTCCACAGCCTCGACAAGATGGTGATTGCCCAAGCGCGACATCACAAGACTGTTACAACGAACGACAGACTCTATGCTCGATCAAAGCGCAACTTCATCAGAACGAAAGGCATCTCGGCTGTGCCGCATGGCTTACCGCTCGATTGCTACAACACGGCTTATTGGAAACTGTTGAGTCAATACGAGCAGCAAACGATTTCGAAGGCACCACCATGCGGGCTTGAACTCATTGCTCAGGACATCGAAAGGCTCTGCCAGCGTAATGCTAACTCAGCTCCGAATGCTCCACCTGCGAATCCAGCGTTGGCTCACCCTGGGGCTCCTTTCACAGGCAGCAGTATGACAGCCGGGCCTAGCGCGGGTGTTGGCGGGACGATGAATGTAGACTAGTCTTTTTATCTGTTTCTGCGGTCGGGCCCTCCCTTGTGATGAATGAGGATCTCTTGTCTTGCGTGCAGCAATGGAAGCTCAAATGTGTTGGGCCGAAGGACCCCATGCTACGCCAAATGCATGCGTGGTGCCATCAGTTGTGGGTAAACTTGGTTTTTGTGCGCGCCTAGTCCCAACTGTGATTTAATGGTGGACGAGGACTAGACTGGCTGCCATATTTGAAGAGGTGTGTGGTGTTGCACCGGATATGTCTCAAGGGGTCCGGATCAGAGGGCAGTTGAGTTGTTGGTCAACGCTGTGCGATGTCCACCCTGACGTTCGCGCGAACGTCAGGGTGGACAAACATCAGACAGCCGCACAATGGGGTTCGGGGACACTTCCCCCTACAGACCCCCGATGCGCGGTCACCAGCGGGTCTTGCACTCCCGCCCGTGCTGGACATTGGGCCCAGCCAGACGTGAGTCACAAGCTCCATGCATCTCACCCCACTGTACATGCAAAGCATCTGCGGGTGCACCTGAGCCGCAAACCTCCCTCAGTCTGTGACGCGCAAAATTCACAAAAATCGCAGCGTCAGCGCGCGATCAGCTTGCATGTGATGACCTGTACTATCCCCCGCGATAGGTCAGCACAGGTTCAAAGGATATCGCGCTCCTCACAAAGGCACCAGCCAACAACGGCCTCCACGTCTGGCCAGGCATTCAAAAGAGGCCGTGTCTTGTTGTTTCCCCACCCAAGTCAATTTCGCCCCCATTTTGTAAGCCTTCACTTCTTGTCCTCGCCTTCTATCTCCCTCTTCACGTTCTCCCACCCGCGACTCCCCCATGGAACCAGGAACCCTCGTCATGGATCCAGCCATTCCCGCAAATGTCTCAGGTCCACCCGAAGATCCTGATCCTTCCAGTCATGATCCCGAGGGGAACACCCCACCCCCTAGTAAGTTGGATATCATCCACCCGACAAACTTCAGCCGGAAGTTCTCACCAATTACGCCCACAGCCCAACAGGACCTTGATCAAAACAATCCACCACCGTTCAGACCCGCCCCAAGTTTTGCGGAGTTTCTTGTCCGGTCCAGAGACGCCGGGCCACCGGCCTCGCTTGAACCCGCCGACGCCATCCTTGATAGCGAGATCCAAGAAATCACACCGGAAGAGTTTATGCGCTCCATCACAACCGCTACGAATGCCGCTGCCAGCCTCCTTCAGCTCAAACTCCCACGGAGCTGCAAACGCCTAGCTGCCGATCTAGCAACTTCGATTCGCAGCAGTAAGCGAGGTAAGCGCATTCCAGCATCACCAAGGGCTCATTGGTTACACCAATTGATAGCCATTTGCAGCGTTTGAGGAAACAGGACTTGTGCCTGATGATGAGGCGATTCGTATCCGCCCACCTCCGAAGCCGATGTCGAGCTCAATGTCAACCTCACCCGCCGTTTCCCGCAACATACCCCCCAAAAAACGTACACCAAAGGCCCGGTCCATCAAGCCTGTCGATCTGCTGGCCAAGACCGCGAATGGGGCCTCAGGCAGCACTCTGGGAGGCCAGAGCGACATCACTGGCACCGCAGATCTGAACCACAGTAGGAACACCAGCAACTCCGACACCCCAGACACTCACGAACCCACACTACCTTCTCCTGGCCGCGAGAGTAATAGCATACCAAGCATCACATTGACCCGTCCGTCCCCTGAGCCTTCTGCAGGCACCGACCCAACCGAGCAACCTCCACATACTACCACGGAAGTCCTCTCCCCTGCTCCGACATCAGTCACGGCTGCATCTGACGCCACGGGCCCCGCTCAAACAGAAACAGTTCCTGTCCGCCATTCGGACTCAGAGGCGGCCCTCGCTGCTCAAACAGACCTCACCAGTCACCCTGCTCAACCAGCTTCCAACTTGCAAGAACTTGCGGCTCCCGGCAACTCCCAGATCGTCAGCATTACCAACAGCCCCCTCACCATAATTCTTTCCGATGACATCAGAACCGAAGTTGTGAAGATTCACCGGGAACTTCATGGATCAAAACCCAGTTGGGACAAATACCATGCCACTTGGAAATCCCTAACTCCATTGCTTCAAACTTGCGCTCGCTCGATGCAGGCACTACCTCCGGCCAACATCCCTTTCCGATTTGAACGTACAACCTGTACCTACACCAATTGGATCAAATCTATAAGCGGTGCTGGTGGGTGTTGCACAGTTTGTTTGCTCTCCCTCTACTTGTGACTAACCAATCCGTCCCTGCCTATCCAGCACCCCAGTTTCTGTCTCCGGCCAACAATGAACAGTGGAACTGTCCCGACATCATCGATTTTCCGCTTCTCTCAAAATTTTGTAACCTGGACAATACCCTTCCCCCGCAGTCATTCATACCTACAGTCACCAAAACAGCCCATCCGGAGTCCACCCTTGTACGTTTCCTCCATCGGCTCAGTCACCCCCCGCCCAGTGTCCACACGGAATGGGCCAAGCTGGTTGCGGCATCTGTGGACGTCATGGCCGAAAACTTGTTTCAACCCCCGCCAGTGACCTATGATGATGGCGATGATCGATTGACGCAGGGCGTGCACGTGCTTCAGTATCTTGAAAAGCAGAAGGGTTGCTCGTCGAGCTTTGACACCACGCCGCAAGATGATGCCAATTGCAACAACCCAGCCGATCAGCCCTTGCCCCGATCACATTCTCTTGATGTTCTCACCGAATTTCGAGATCTGATTATTGATGTCATAATGGCCTACGTTATCATCCAAACCCATGCGATCAGCGAGCCGCCATTGTCCCAAGCCCAGAAAAAGTCCAACCAGCGAGCACATCAAACAAAGTCAGCTCGTCAAACTCAGACAGTCTTGCGAACTCAGCAAGCCGCCTCAGCTGTGAGCAAAGATGCTCCAGATGTCCATCTCCAACTCCGCTCGTATTCGAAGAAGCAGAATTTCCAACCGCTCGTATATTTTGTACTTGGGGGAGTTCGCGGTCTCTTCATCGCATCAAGGAATTACCGCGTTGCCGGAATCACCGAATGCATGTCATTCATTCAGGCAATATCGATCATATCCCAACGTTCAACCACCGCACGCATCCCGGGAGAGCGCATTTGGAAGAATCTATCCGCACTGCTTGTCCAGCTACTGAGACCGATATTTCAATCCACCAACTTGATCTCCCCAAACATCCACCTGCCCAGTCGTCACGCAATTGCGGAGGCAATCACCAATGATTTTCTCCTTCACTGGCAGACTTCAAACCCGACACTGCCTTTCCTCCTCCCGCTCTCCAACCGAGATGCTCCATAGTGGATGCATCCGTTTTGCGCCATGCCATATTTGTTCCACATCCACTCTCTCATCTTCTGTCTGCCGTCATGTGGCTTAAGCTTTCCCTGTATCTAAATGTGTCATTGTTTGTGAAGAGCGGGAATCTTGTAACCCACAACCCCCATTGAAGTTGAATGTGTGTTTCATAGTGATACCCATGACTTGATTCCTGCCTGCTGAGTCCGATAACACATTGCGCTGCAGGTGCCCTCAGAACCAACCGATACAATCGCAGGTGGCTGCATTGTGGATTGGACCGTCAGGGTTATCAACCTGACCCGTATGACGTGAGATTGTCTCATCCCACCCTCCCATGTGGCTCTCGCGGCTCAAATGTCAGTCTTTGACCCTGTGAACTCATGAGGCTTGCAACCAGTCACATCCGATCATGCTATCTGGGTCCCCATCCATTAGTCCTAAGCAATGTCGCTGGCGATGACATACTTCAGGCAGATATCCCCCATTCAAAAGTGTAGAGTTGAGAGTGGGGAAATTTCCGGAGGCGCCAAACCCAAACATGTATCTCACAAATATACAGACATTTGCATTTGCAATCCGAGAAGAAGACATATCGTCTGATTGGCATCATGGCAAAAAGAGTCGGATATTTGTGCAGGAAGAGATGGTGAAGATGCAACACGTGCAGCATACAAATGCTCTGTAGCCGACTCCTTCTCAAAAATCCTCTCCTCTTGCTTCATCGTTTCGAAACCGCTGCCTTGAGGTTGAATCGCTCTTTTGGGTTGTTTCTCAAGCCGTATTTCGTTTTTGCGCCTCTGGATAGTTTCACACAATGCTCGACCTACAAAGAAGGTTATTCATCTTAAGTCAGCCTCAGGACTGGACATTCTACCGAGGGTTCCTCCTTACACCTATCGCAACCATTTCACTCCTTGGATTTGATGCCCTCCCAGCAACACCACCAAACCTGATCACATCTCCCCGTGCCACGCTTCGAAATGTTTCGTGCGCCTGCGCATGCGTTGGTGTTAACTTGATCCTGCGCCGCTTGGACTGCAATGAAGATATAGATGAGCTGAGACACCATTTCAAAGTTCAAGATGACAGGTTATGGGTTTGCTAAAAATATGAGTCCTGGTAGATCCTCACCATGTTCATTCCTGGATCAACACATTCCACATCGCCTACGCAGCCAACCATGTTCCGGTGGACTTTCACAACATGTCCAGTTCCAAAAGCATGGGCATGCTCGAATTCGGGCGCAAGGGGAAAGTGGCCACGGTGAACTTGCCAGTCGCCCCGCTCCACGCAAATCATTGGCTGTCCGTTAGGGTCAATTACGAGCTGGCCTGTGAAGAAGACCTGGGTGAACGCGTCATGAAGAATTGCTGGAACCGCTGACGAGGTCGACTTGAGGATGATTAGATATCTTTGGAAGGCTGAATCTGGGGTCTCTGGGGGCAGCGGATAGGATGCGAGGCAGATCTTCAAATGGATGTTATCACCTCCACCATATATATTGGCTGGGGTGGTGTTGGCGAGATGAATGTTTCCGCAAACCTCTATCATGATGAGTGCACTAACTACGACAGACGAGGACACAATGATGTGTTGAACTTCATATGGTGAGAAGCGGCGCAACTGGAGCGAATTCATGTACCGTTGGACTGCACGTTTAACTCTCCATTTGTCCCTTTGTCACAAAAACACACGGAAAGGGCCACTTGGTCCCCTTGTGGCCCTGTCCTGTTCCTCCCCACAAATCCGCAATATTCCGCATAAAAACATTTGGTCCTTTCCCTTTGCCTCAACTTCAACGGTAGTTCATGATTCTCTGATCTTACCACATTATTGATGTCATTGCATTTTTCTTTGGGTCATGCACAAAGTCGCCCCACCCACTTTCCCTTTCAAGCAGATTGGACATTGCAGATAACCCTCTTCCCGCTCCTATGACTTGCTCTCAAGGCCAATCATCAACCTATGTTATGTATTCCTCGACGTGTGCGCACATGTCATAGTGGTCGTTTTGTTGCCATTCTTGCACCGACATCTTACATTCACCCGGGATGCCAAGCCCTTCTTGGATCAAGAATCCGCAAAAGACCGCCGGGAGATGGGCCAGTGGACCATTTCTCCCCTGGTTCCAGTAGTGGAGCATGCGCGACGAGTTATGCCGCACTGCATGTGCTCCACAACAGGCGAATCAGAGTGGATATTCATGCTAAAGCCAACGGTGCTTCTTACGTACAGGCAGCGTCAACGCGTCTGTGCTCGTCTGTACCTCGTAGCGTACATGTATGCTTGCTCAACATCTTGGCACATGTATGATTTCCTTGATGTCAATGTCTCTCGTGAACATGCAATCAGCCCAGGGCAGAAGAGACTTCCGCAAGGGTCCCCTTGAGTTGGAGCTCCCGTATGCATTTTCCGGAGTCCAGGGAGACATCTCGTGCTGACTGTACATAAGGAGGCGAAGACTCTACTGCTGCGTGCAGATTGAGGTCGGACGCATACAGACTATGTGTGCATCGCACTCACAAGCAGCACATCACATCACCCTGGATAGCCCTGGATGCAGGCAAATCTGTCCGGGGTGAGATCAGCTGAACAACACATGAATTGTTTTTGTTTCACATTACATACATACAAACATCTTTCTGCGTAATGTCATCTGTATAATGGCTGCCTGAAACTAAGGGCCCGTCTGAAGGAACACCCCTGTTTGCCTGCTGATACCATTTGGACGAACCGACAGGGTGAGGTTTGGCATATGTTTGCTGACTGAGACTCCGAGTGTTCCCAATTTCACCCACAATAGCCCAAAATGTGCTGTTGACAGCCACATGCATGGGCTTGCGCAGATGTCCACCCTGACGTTCGCGCGAACGTCAGGGTGGACAAACACAGCACCAGGGTTGACAACGTTGGGCCACAGCCCTTTGAAGGGGTGAAGACTTGCATGGCATAACCATTAAAATTGTTCCTATGGTCCGCCAACACTGGAGGACTTCCCGTCGGAATCTGCGGGTCTCCCAGAAGTGATCTGGACCCCAAAAAGCTAGATTTCCCTGCAAAAATCTAGACTTTTCGGGTCTCTATTGACATCTCGAGAGTCCCAGATCGCACGGGAAGTCCTCCACTTATTGGTACAGCACACCGATGTTTGATATCCCCAGCCCCATCATCCATCATCTCACGCAGCTTTACCAAATATGTCATGAACACTAACCCGATCCCACCTTTGTGCAAGCTTCTCCGGCAAGCTTCTGCGGCATGGCCGTCTACTCCACTTCGGCAAGGTTCTTACCCAATTGGTCTTGGATACCTCCTTTGTCACATTAGCAAGCAGTAGAGTTCCAGAACCGCCACCTGCAATGACATCCAGCCCCTGTGAGGCCATCAGTCTTTGCACAAAAGAAATTGTTCTGGTGGCGACTCTGACAATCGCGCACCAGCCCGCCTGCTCTAACGTGTGCCGAGAAGGTGTAACGACGGAATACGCCTGATTCAGCAAAGGTTTCACACACTGATTCCCGTCGCATTCCACCCTACTCGCACCTGGCTGCTTGAAGCCTTCCAAGACACCATCTTGGTTCCGTTGACCGGGAGCCATGACACATTGCTTACAACTTGCTCCATAACCACTCTCTCTCTCTTGGAGATCTGTCTTCAATCTCTCCCACCAATGAATCTTCCATTGTTGTCGGTCTCACCAGACTGTCATCTGCTTGCTCTCTGTTGGTCTCAGATAATCACATAATTTGGCTGCCGGCGCGCTACCTTTGGATTCATCGGCAGTTAGTTGTCTGCTCCTCAGATATACTTCCCTCTTTTCTTTCCCACTCCACATTTTGTCTGATATCAAGATCTGTTTCTCTGGAGTGGATAGTGCAGTAAATCTGGAGTATGCCACATCTACCTCCATAGGATGCACCTCATCCCCTTATGCTCAACCCAGGGGCAGTGCAGTTGGTATTACAATGGGTTATGCGATGGCTCCCCAGACTTAAGCACGACTATTGTGATTCAATTTATGATCAGGAACTCGCAGGGACAATCCTTCAGAAAGTCACTTGTGAGTTGTGAATTGTAAGCTTCTATTTCGTATGAAAGACACAAAATCTTCCGGAATCCAGTGTGTCTGGAACAGGCACCTCATCAGAATGGGTAAAAACTTTATGAGATGGGGGCAAGGACACACCTACAAAAGTGAGGGCTGGCCCACCACACCCGACCAACAACCCTATCTACCCACTGCGCCTCTGAACCCTCACCACAACCCAAATTCAAACAGCAGATGACCAATCACAAAACTCCTCTCCCGCATCAATCACCATGTCCAACTTTCCTATGGCCCATGGTCCTTGCATCATTTACCCACCCCCCGTGATGGTCTACCTGGATCAGAGTTTTCCTGTGACACAATATTGCCATCAAGCAACAAACACAGAACAGGGAAATGTGTTCTACACCTGTTCACTGGAATTAAATTGCACCTTTGGTCCACAAAGTGCCTGCATACACAGTAAAAACGGGCATTGACAGCTGGAGAACATCTTCAAACTGTGGGAAACCGTCCTGGAGCTCTGACGAAGGTCAATGGGAAGACTTAGTTTGAATATGATGATCCCGAAGCATGACTACCAGCTGTCGCCTGCATGTTCATCTACCCAGGTCATGTGTGTTGGTTGCTTGACTTATGTTGAGCAAATATTCACAATCAATTATCACCAATATTAAATCACCGGTCAGTCACACTGGAAATGGTGTGGGCATGGTTGGCCCAAATTCTCTTCTTGTGATAACTGTTTGCTCGATTTCCCCATTTGAGATCATCACCACCAACATAACTGGGAATGGATGATGATTTGAATGACATGACATTGGTAGGTTGGATCACCACTCTGATTTCCAGAAGGCCTCAAAATGCACAGATCATCGGCAATGTACACATCGGCATCATCTGTGGTCAGTTGTCCTTCTGTCCTGACTTCCACATCTTCCTGGATCTCATAAAACACCAGGGGGGCCTCTTGCTCTTCAAACTACATCTTTGAATCTCATGATCATGACATTGGACAACACTTGGCTGCCCTCTGACTGACACATATAACATGGTTGTTCTTTCACAACAAATGATGAAGTTGAGGGCGGGTGCTGTAATGTCTTGTGTCTAGTGGACATGAGATCCCGTCAAGCAATTGGTGGCATAAAAAACCAGATGGATGCAGCAAATCAAACAGTACGTCGTGTTGATGTAGATTGAAAACCTGTTACCCTTGTCCTCCTATCTGCTAGTGGTTTGTGATGGTTCAACTCAAATCAACTTTGCCACATAATTTTCCGGTAGCTCACTTATTGGTTAGAGAAGACATAAGCCGGAGTTCAACAGCAGATGAGCATTAGTCAGGCTTGATTTACGCATGCACAACCGGTTGACTTCTGGGAAAGTTACAGAAAGAAATCATAGTATGGCACTCTGTAGAAAGTGCCACACATTCCCCCCTGGTGTATGAGAGACAATAGCCATCAAACATGGGCCGTACCTGGGATTATCGTCCTCAGTTTCCTTTTTGAAGGAAAGGATTAAGCCCACGCCAAAGAAGCTTGCATCATCAACAGTAGTACCCATGAAATGCTTGCTTGCTGAGATCTTAACTGCCCGTTCGGGAAAATAATTCAAGACGGGTGCTTTTGATTTGATATTGAGAAACATGGCTTTTGCCGTAATCTTATAGACGCAATCTTTCATCAAACCATGATCTTTGGAGGTATTGGTGCGTAGCAACACTTCATAGTCAAGCAGATTTTCCTTATTGCAATTGAAGTAACTGATGGTTTCAATGGGTCCATATTGCTGGTTTTCTCAAAATAAAGCGGAGGACTATTGGAATAATATCAGTGGGAGTCTCAAACGCAAAGAGTAAAACTCACTTTGTTTTTGACTTCAAAAAGAGACTGGCACAATAGGGGCTGATTGCCAGGTACTGTAGCAGCGGAGGACATGACAGCTAAAGGATTTGTTTGAGATTTGAAAAGAGGTGATATAATCCCTGTGGCACTCATCAGGACCTTGCAATACCTGTGTATTATAGCGGATACTATTCCAAAGGACTACAGACTCCTGGTGTCATGATCCTAATGCTCAGATTTACGGCGGTGTGAAACCTTTTGTTACGGGACCAGCAGCCGGGCAAGCATTTTGATACAACCCAAGCTGGAAAACAGGGCCTCTGAGAGAGGAAAGACATCCATTTCTCATGAGGTTTTGCCATTGCAACACCGGACATTTGTCCAGGCTTGTATCCACATCCGCAGTTTATGCCTGGAAACAGCAGCTGGAGGTGCTGCAATCACAATAACCACACATAAACAGGGTAATTAGGATAGCAGGAGGTAAAAAACAAAAGCTCAATGCGCGGTGGCTCCTGAGGCCTGCCAACACTTGCAATGAAAGTCCGCATTTGGAGGCGCTGGACCGACAAAAACGGCCAAATTTGTGTTTTTTTTTGTGAAATGCCGGTGAATCCACAACAAAATGGACAAATGAACCGACAAGCAGCCATTGTTATGCTTTCAGAGCAACAATCTGGCCACTTTGGTGTTGGTCTGACGGCGCCTCTGGCGCGACAAAACAGCCACCATGGCTCTGAGCCGACATTCCTAGCCAAACATGGTGCCTGAGCCAACACTCCTAGACAAAAATGGCTCTGAACCAGAAATTATGGTCAATCAAGTTTCATGTTTTGAATCTAGCAATCTTTCCTTGCTTCCGCTTCGAGCATCCACCAAACATGTGGGATCAGTATCAGTCTGTATCAGTGTATGTATACAATGGTAGCAGTACTCAAGCACGTGTCAGTGTCAGGATTGGTTATAAATCCTGTAATAGTACAAGTACCTCACCAGGCAGGAGAGCAGCCTGGTTCCTATATATACCTCTTCTGTTTTAACCCGCTCCAACCCCCCCATCATTCTTTGCAACTTCTTGATCACTCAACAGGGGGTCGGTTAGGTGCCCTGAAGAGTTGGTCAAGCTGTTTACATGCTGCCTTTTGTGCTCTCTCTATCATGCTCCTCTCTGACTTGATTGGGGGTCGGTTAGGTGCCCAGGAGAATCAGAACAGCATTTCAGAGCATATAAGCTGAGGAATTGAGACCACCTCTTCCTTTTATTCCAGCAAAACAATCATTATTGACTGGATAAGAAGCAAAATGGTTGTCAAGTTATTTGCCAACTTACACCAGACTCTCTTTGGAGGGCCTGGTGCAGCCTGGCTGACGCAAAGTACCCCTTGCAAAGGGACCCTCCGCAAATCACTCTAACTTAACTGAGTCGACGGGCCCTGTCCCGCAGGGACCCAAGTCCACTCAACAAGCCGTTAACCTCTGCAAGGACATCCAGCAAGCTGTAAGACTTGTAGGACATCCTCAGATGGCCTTTGTGTATGGTTAAAGGCATTGCTTTCATACCCATGCGGTGCAGAAAGTAGGTAGAGTTGCCACAATAGCCCTTATGTACATATTTATATACATATTGGTCTGTATATGTGGTTGTGGCACAGTGGAAACCAATAATCCAATGGCTTCTGGCCATCTTGGAGAATGAATTTGTATAAAAAAAATGCCAATGCAAAAAAATTCAAGACACTGCAAAAAACAAAAAGCTGTCCAACATGTCAGTCCAGCGCCTCCATAATTGGAGGCTATAAAAGTAGGGTTGAAGTAACACCCATGGGAGTTTTCTCCCGTGCAGATCAAGTGGGGATCAAAGGTCCTTGGGTGGTCTAGCGTGTTTCCTGGGGCTCAGTTTGTTGTTTAAAGTACACCAAGAATTATAAACACTTTTTTGAGATATTTTTGAAAAGTTTTTGAAGATGAACTGAAAAGTATTTGAAAACAAAATGAAAACATTTTTTTTCCAAAAATGGTTCAAACACACCTCCTGGGTTTATTTTATGGAGGCGCTGGACCGACAAAAACGGCCGATTTCGTGTTTTTTTTTGTGAAATGCCGGTAAATCCACGACAAAATGGACAGATGAACCAACAAAGCGGCCATTGTTATGCTTTCAGAGCGACAATCCAGCCATCTTGGTGTCGGTCTGATGGCGCCTCTAGCCTGACAAAACAGCCACCATGGCTCTGAGCCGTCATTCCTAGCCAAACATGGTGCCTGAGCCGACATTCCCAGACAAAAATGGCTCTGAACCAGAAATTCTTGTCAGTCATGTTTCATGTTTTGACTCTAGCCATCTTTCCTTGCTTCCGCTTCCAGCATCCGCCAAACATGTGGGAACAGTATCTGTCTGTATCAGTGTATGTATTTATATGATGCATGTGTAGCAGTACTCAAACAGGTGTCAGTGTCAGGATTCGTTATAAATCCTGTAATAGTAAAGTGAGCAGCCTGGTTCCTATATATACCTCTCCTGTTTTAACCCGCTCCAACTCCCCCCTCATTCTCGGCAACTTCTTTATCACTTAACAGGGGGTCGGTTAGGTGCCCTGAAGAGTTGGTCAAGCTGTTTACATGCTGACTTTTGACATTGTGCTCTCTATATCATGCTGCTCTCTGACTTGGGGGTTGGTTAGGTGCCCAGGAGAGTCAGAACGGCATTTCAGAGCATATGATTTGAGGAATTGAGACCAGTCCAATGGCTTCAACTTCTCCCAGTCAACTGGACTCTGCAAGGGAGACCTGTTCTCACCAACAAAGCTCACTGAGAAGCATGCTGCTGCATGTACATACCTTACCAGCCAGTGGCAAAATTTCATTGTTGCCCACTGGCTCGCCAAGGCTCCTGGAAAGTTGTTTGTAAAGTACCTTGGCTTCCCAAGGGCTACCAATGAGCTGATTCAAAATCCTGGACGCACTGGGGACCGGGTGGTCGGTCTCTTTTGCTTGAGCCGTGGGTAACACATCCTTCTGCTCACAGTTTCGGCGCCGTGCCGTGGCACCTGGGGAGTCCCAAAAGCCGGTTTAGGCTTCCCAAGACTCTGTCTGGGTTGGAGGGAGGTTTGATCCCGGGTCCGCTGAGAATGTTCCTCCCAAGGGCCTCGCTTTGGCTAGAGCTTGCCCAAGAGGGATCTCTTGGCCGAGCAACGTTGGTAAGGGAGAAGGGGTTAGCAAAGCGGGTCCTCCGGGAGCAGGGCCAACCCAAAAGGAAGCGATGACTAAGGCGCTAGTGGAAAGTTTAACGGTTCTTTCCTGGGGGCAAAAGGGCAGGCAGGGACCGAGGGGACTATGTACACACCTCCCTGTACTTCCGCTGGCACGTGACTACGCTGGAATCTACAGCGCCCCTTGTCACGGAAGTGCTTATAGGATCCTACAGTTGTACAGGGACCAAGCTAGGCGATCATGGGCTACTTCGCTCCCGCTTTGCTCCCAGTAACAAATATTCTTTCTTGTTTTTTAAAAATAAAAATAGAAAAAGTGAAACTAAAAAGCTGTCCGACATGTCGGTCCAGCGCCTCCATAGTATTTGAGTGCATCTGCAGTTTTTTTTGAAATTAAAAAGATTTCAAAAAAAAGTTCAATTTCTTTTTTGGGCAAGTTCAAAAACTTTTCAAAAATATCTCAAAAAAGTGCTTATAAAGCGCTGAGCTGTATATGTATTCAATATGTATCCGCCAAACTGCGGAGTGCTGTCGTGGAAACTCGGAAGAGCTCATGAGGGTCAGCACTCAGCAGCATCAGCACACAAAGACGCAACCTGATCCAAACTGAATGATTCCACCTCGCCTGGCTCACCAACTCCAAAGCTTGATCACTCGCAAGGTTCGTTGCCCTGTCTCTTGTATGTAAGCTGATATTGACACCCTCCCGGATGCTAACCAAACAACTCTCGCGAACGACCCCGAGCAGTTATTAGAATCCACTGTGTTCAATGAATTCGTTGCCAGGACTGATGGCGCCTTTCACTCGATAAGGCTCGGGTTGAAAGAAGGGTGGCAGGAAGGAGATAAAAATTCGTCGAACGATGGCAAATCATCCAATGATGATCAAGAAGAGCCGAAACCTAACAAAACCACGCATGGATCAAAATCTAGCTCAACAGGTGCACATCTATTTCTTGTTTAAAAAACCATTACCTATTTATAGCTTACCCACCACGCCCCTCTTATTACGTGCACCAGACCACGGGAGACCATTTCATTCGACTGAGGAGCCACAAGAACCGCCAAAGAGAACAGATCAGGACAAACAAAGGCTCGACACCGAACAGAAGCTCCACAAATTACTGGACAAGCTTCGTCGCCAGCAACCTAAATCTTAGCATTCCTCGGCTCCAATTCGCCCCCACCTACTATCTTGAGACTACGAAGTCGAGATGTCACCCACTTATATACCCCCGTGCGATTCGGTGCAGGCAAAGGAATTCAAATCACCCAATTCATTAACTTATAAAATGTACATTCGGTTGTCCAGCGACCCCCTTCGACCCTCTCCCCTCAGCCCAGTCATATTGTATTGCAAAAACCATCACGCGCTTGTACAATATTCACTTTTTGTTCTAATTTCCTCGTGTAAGCTTCTCTCTCTGTCGATCAGTCATTTTCACCTGGCTTCCAACTTCCTCTCTCTTTCTCTAGTCACCATAACTAGGCGGCTTGCTCGTTTTTATTGGTGTCATTCTCTGACATGAGCATAGTCGTTTCTGAGTACCGTAAGATCATTCCGCATCTACCACTTCAGCTTGCGAACATATTCCCGAGCTCAGCGTGAGCCTCTTGAGCAAGGATCCGGGAGGGGAAGCCCCGCAGGGTCTCTTTCTCACAGACGATCGCGGCAGGGACAAGGCCACTTGCATTCCAACGCCGCTCAGAGCAGGGAACCTCTCGAGCTTGACAAAGCCTCCCAGTGAGAGGCCCCGCAGGGTCTCTGTCTCACATAGAGGCTTACCTGCAAAAACCTATGTCTGGCCTGAGAGCCCCAGGAATATCAGCCTGTATCAGGCTTTTTTCACTCTTTTCATTTTTTTCAAGATCCCTCCGCCTGTTGAGGTTGCCCCTCTGGCTTCTTCTGATGCAATTTGGGTCTTGTAGCTGCTGATATGGAGCCCGGATCCTCCTGATTGAAGTTTCCAAGCACTGAGGAAAAGTAGCGTATAAGTTGCTGTACAATACTGTACAGGGGATGCTCCAAAATTTTTTGGCATGCATTTTTGCTGCTTTTGAGGGCCAAGGAAGACTTGCAGGATACCATTTTTTTCTTGCAGTGTCTCAGGGAGCGGGTGACAAGAGTCCACCTTTTTGCACTCTAAAAACTTTATGCACTCTAAAAAATTACCACATGCACTCCTAGCTTAACAAAGCCACTCAAATGGATGTCTGGGGGACCTGCGCGGAGTGGTCTCCGTAGGAGAGGCTTATGTGTTACCTCTCAATTGGGTCAGGAGCTGTCTGCTACAAAAAAAGGGTGAATAGGTTCTGTCCATGTGAAGAATTTGTGCTATTCACCAGTCTTGTAGCAATAAAATGATTCATAGAGTAACAAACCATGGAGCCTAATTTGGAAAACTTGCACATTGTTCATTTTTTCAAAACATTATTAAAGGTCAGTGGTTAGTGATAGATGAAATCTTAGTAGGCCAAATTTTAGAGGCAATGATGTAGCATAAAGTGTGGTTGGGACAGACCTTTGGAGAGGCTGGGGGAGGAGCTATAAAAATTCAAAAACCTCCCAGCCAAACAAAATTTCTGGTCCTGTGTAAAATCTGCAATAATATGCAAGTCCCTCCCTGCAGGAGGGGGTGCTTTGCCGCCATCCAGTGCTACACAGTGATCCTCCCACCAGGGGGGACTTGTGTTAAGTTAGCATGCACTCCAAAAATGGGGTGCATTACAGTGTGTGGTGTGCACACTTTCCTGCTCCAAAAATGGAGTGCATTACCTTGTACTCCAAAAATGTTGGAGTGCACATGTTATGCACTCCAAAAGATTATAAGCATGGAGTGCACACTATTGCACTCCAAAAGTGTAGTTCATTCCTGAAAATGTAGATATTTTCAGAATGTACACGTCCTGTACTGCAAAAAAAACTTGGGGTATGATCCCCTCAATGGCTGATCATGGACCACTTTGTTTCATTTACTGCCGTCAAGAATCTATGTTGATTCTTTTTCAAGACTAAAAATTGCTGAGAATACTTTATCCTGCTGATAACTGGGACAGAATAGTAATTAATATGTCATTGCACTCCATTTCTTTCAATGGCTAGTCTGTGTTGGCCCTTGGTTTTAGTGTGTTACCCTTGATGATGTGTCAAACCCAGCCATCAAGGGGATCTATACACTCCAATTAAGTTCATGAAGCAGAAGTTTACATTCTGAAATATTTACATTTTCAGGGATGCACTACAATTTTGGAGTGCAATAGCGTGCACTCCATAATTTTTGAAGTTTAAAAAGTGTGCACTCCATGCTTTTTGGAGTGTATAAAGTTTGCGCTCCAACATTTTTGGAGTACAACATAATGTACTCCATTTTTGGAGTGGAAAAGTGTGCACTCCTGCAAGCTTATGGAGTGCATGAATTGTGCACTCCAAATTTGGATTGCATGCAATTTCCTCAATGGGAGGTCAAACCTGTGTGAGGCACTTTTTGCCCCTTCTCCCTGGCAGACAAGGTACATGTGCTAGGTTTGAGAACATGACAGCCACCAACAAGCTTTTTGGCCAAAAGAGGCTCTAACGGTGCCTGTCTTTGGTTGTAAACAGGTACCACTCACACGCATGTCTGCAGAACAATTCTCTAGGTTCATTGATATGGTGCCTCCTGATCTAGATAGAGCAAGCTAGGACCCTTGAAACCCCCTATAAATGTGGGTAATGGAAAATCCACAATTTTGGCTAAATTCATACATTAGGGGGCGCCAGGCAATGGCCTTTTTGGGGCCAATTAATACATTTTCATGCATATGCTTGAGGCAAAATCCCCCCAGGAACCCCAAAACCCAGACAAAAAGCCGGGTTAGCTGCAGGTAGTAGCAGATTGAAGCAAATTTTGGTAGAAATTTCATACATTTCTGCCATGTTTGATTCCTAACCTCTTGGGCTTTAAATCCCATTCATACCAACTTCATGCCTACAATTTTTCAAAAAAAAAAAAAAAAGGAAAATTCATACATTTACATCCCCCACCTACTTCGGGTGTTTCCAGAGTCCTAGCAAGCTACAGGTGCTCCAGTATGTGTGAATTTTGCACTTGTTTTAGGTCTGGTTGAACAGCCAATTCATACTCTGCACAGCCATGTGCACCAGAGGTGATTTGATGCTGAAGGCTTTTGTAGTGCAGGTGTATGTAAAATGTTTCTTTTTTAAAATGTGATTAATCCCAGAAACCATGCTTTCTAAGAACTGGTGTAATATGTAGCCATCCAATCTAATACATCATGGTCCAAGTGCGTGCATTGGGCTAGGAAATGCAATCAAGCCTCAGATGATTTTGTGTATGGGATGAACAACAAAATGGAGGACTTCCTGTGGATATCTACATACACAGCCTACAGAGACATTTCTGCATTCTCTGAGACAATGTTTCAATATGTAGAGTTGCTTCTTTTTGTCCTAAATAAACATCTGCAGTGCCTGAAAGGATTTATTTGAAAATTCAGTATTTTCTTGTCATGTATACAGTGTTGGTGGAAATGAATGAGTCAAAGAGGGGTTTGCTCTTGTAGCTTAAGCACAAAGCCATTCAAATGGTGGTGGGGGGGGCACTGGGTCAGCTACACTATCATTAGCAATATCATGGCTTCATTCTGCTAAAACTAATGGGGTTGCCCGCTAGCTGTTAGCGGATTTAAGCTAGTGCTACCTTCCGGCAAACAAAAACTAAGCCCATTAAGCTGTGTTACCTCTCCTTTCAGCATATTTTTCCGCTAAAAGTGGCATAATGTAGTGTAGTGTTAGCGTAGTGCTGCCAACAAACTCTAAGGCAGCAATAACCAAAGCTAAAACCCACTACACTATCACACAAGGGCCATTTAGCGTAGTCTAGTGTAGTGGCCCACGGTTGGGCAGGGGGGGTGTTGCCCTATGGAGCACCCATGGGGCTTATCTTTTCACTGCATCAAAACCAGGGGTGTGAGCTGGCTCCTAATAGGGGGGTTCACGTTGCAAAAAAAGCAATGCTGATTTTGTCTGCTCATGCACCTGTGAGTAAGGTTTATGCCTTGCAGAGTGCTTCCAAAGGGGAGCTGCCCAGCCAAACCTTTTTGCTTTCTCACGATTTTCAAAAGCTGCATCTGCTGGTTTTGGTTGCTGATTTTTGAAATCAGCCTTACGTGAACCCCCCTAATACTATTATGTGGCCAACAGACACACGCCTCCTGTTGGATGGGAGACAGTTGTATGCACATGTGGTGTTATCTGATCTGGGAGGCAGCTTTGATGATCAGCTGAATGCTCCCCAACTGGACGCTGAGCAAGGCCTGATTCAGAAACAAAACCTGGCATCAGTTTGATTACGGCTGATTAACAAGACTAGACATGATGAAATACATAGATGCAAGCCAAGTTTGAGCACCAACTTGATTGAAGATATTTCTAGCAAATGGGATGTTGTGGGTTGATCTTGGTGATTTGATTGATGAGTGGGGACAGTGCCAAAGCAAGCTGAATGCTCTGATGGGTTCATGAACCATATATATGACTGCTGGATTGGCTTGACACTTCTTGCTCTGTTCGCTCTCCTCTGGTGATCCTGAACTGGTCTTGGCTGTGGAACTGATGACTGAGGTGTACATTTTTATGTGTCTGTGTTGTCTAATTGGGACTTGGATATCCGACTGATGTTTTCCTGGGCTTTCTTGACGATTGGTAGAAAGGGAACAGGTTGACTGGGTGAATGATTGTTCTGTGGAGGAAGATGCAAGCAGATATACATGGTGATGGGACAATCTATGTATTCATGTATGTAAATATGTACAAATGACTCTCGAAAGATGTTGTACATATTTGTTCTGTCAGGATCTAGTTTCTTCTGAATATCCAAGCCAATATTATGTAGGATTAATGCGTGTATTGTATGTGAGTGCTGTGTTGATGGTGATTGTGATGAGTCAGCGGAGCAAGCTGTCTGCTGGGTTTGAACCCTAACCCGAATACATAGCTTATCGTGATGATTCTGGTGGCGAGAGTGTGGTTGTGTTAGGTTGAGGTGGGCTCTCGGCTGATGTGCTCGGCGGGGTGATGTTCATCCAGGATTCCAGCTGGAGGGGAATGTGTCGGAGTGGAGGGGCAAGTCATCTCTGAGCAGTGAGTGAGCCCGGGCTGGTCTGTCGCAGCCGGCTCGGTGGAGTGAGTGTACAGGCAAGCCTGAGCCTGACAGTCGATACAACCTGTCCAAGGAAGTGTACGCTGTACTACACCCTCGAGCATGTCTCGCCTGCCAGCCTGAAATAGCCACCCTCTAGTCTCCCTCTCTCCCAATATTCCCCCCCACCCCCCCCCACCCCCAGCCCAGCCCCAGCCCCCAACCCTGCACATAAAAATAATACAACTTCATTCATTCATGGATCTCCTCCAGCTGCTCGTCTGTCTCTCCCTCGCTCTCGCCGCCCATGTCCACGCCGCCGGGCCTGCGCTCGGCGAACTCGACCAGATCTACTTCGGCGTCTGGGTCGACCCCGACCTCGGCTTCCAGGACACCCCCACGCTCTTCAACAGCCGGCTCCAGCGGAATGCCTCCGTCTTCCACATCGCCCAGCGCATGCCCCTGCTGCCCTACAACTACACCACCGGCGTCGGGGGGCCCGCGCCCGAGTATCTCATCGAAAACACCGCCACCGACGCCGCCGTCTTCCTCACCGTCTACCCCGCCGCACTCAACACGATCTCCGACGCCGACTACACCATCCTCGGAACTCAACTACTGGCCTGTCAGTATCTATCTATATACACACACACACACACACACACACATAACACATACTCTCACTCATCTTTGCTGACCCAATCCGATCTGCACATTCAGACACCAAGGACTTTAACCGAACAGTCTTCCTGAGATGGGCACCCGAAATGCAGGGTCGATGGAACGAGTAAATCCCTTCCCCTCCATACCCTCCCCCCCCCCCCCCACACAAACCCTTCGCTTACTTCTGCTTCCTTCAGATATGGGCAGCAGCCGGTGGCCTTCGTCCAGGCATGGCAGGCGATGTACAAGGCCGTCAAGGCGATCGCCCCGGAGACGATCGTCGTCTGGGCACCCAACTTGGGGCACGACTACCCCTACGGCCAGACCGCCAACATCGACCCCACCGACATGGCCGTCCTCGACACCAACCAGAACGGCAGGCTGGACAAGGGCGACGACCCGTACACGCCCTACTACCCCGGCGACGACTACGTCGATTGGATCGGCATCTCCGTCTGTCAGTCCCATCTCCCTCTCTCTCTCTCTCTCAGCCCGTCGTAACACACACACACACTGACAGACACTACTACCACCAGATTTCAAACAATTCTCACGGAACATCAATGCTGCCCAACCGGCCGGATTCTGTGCGGACATCCTGACGGGGATCGAGACCCAGACACGGGCGAACACGGGCTTCGACTGGTACAACCAGTTCTGTGCCTCGAAGCCGACGAAGGCCTGTCTGATTGCCGAGTCCGGCGCGGCCTACCACCCGGACGTGCCCGGCGGGGCGAGCGAGCTGGCCATCAAGCAGGCCTGGTGGCAGGACTGCATCACCAACACCACCTTCCTCCAGGCTTACCCCCGCATCAAGCTCCACATGCACTTCGAGTTCCAGAAGGTCGAGGCGGATATCGGGCCGCCCGATGTCCGTGACTACCGACTCACGAACACCACCGAGATCCTGACGGCCTTCCAGACCGACCTGAACACCGTCCAGAACAACTATCTCTGGTAAGCGTCCCCCCCCCCTCTCTGTCTTTCCCGAAAAGATCTGGCTCCTGATCCGGTATATATGTGTCTGTGTATGTAGGGCCCAATACCGCCCGATCACCCGGCCGATCCAAGTCAACGGTCCCGGCGTCTCTGCGCCGGCCACCTCGAGCTTCTCCGTGCCCACCCTGGTCCTCCAGACGGCCCGGAACCCGCACGTGTCCGGGCTGCCCACGCTCTTCGGTGTCAAGCGCCACAGCGGCGTCGACAAGCGCCGCACCGCCCTCGCCAGGGCCCTCTGCGTCGTCGCCGCCTCCAGCCTCGTCCTCGTCTCCGGCTGGCTCGGCCACTCGCGCAAAAACGCCATCCGCCGGAGACGCCCCGTCCCTCAATGATGTGCCCCCCCCCCCCCCCCCCCTCCCCCTTACGAACCCCCCTTTTTGTCTCACGACGGACATCCACACGACGCTTGATTCCCCGCCTCTCTTGGCCTTTTCTTACCACCTCACGCTAGACCTCGTGACCTTACTTTCTGCGCCCTCTCTCCCGTTCGATTCTTCCCACCCGGCCTCCTTATATCCTCACACCACCAAAAACCAATCCTCCCCCAAAAGTAATTACCAAAAAACAGAAAAAAAATCGGTAGCTTGGGTTATTTATTTCATGCTTAGAGGTCTCCTTCTCCACGACCACCACCATCATTACCCTGGGCTTATTTTCTCTCTCTCTCTCTCCATCTCTCTCTCTCTGTGTGTGTGTCTGTTACTTTCTTGATACAAGCGCCCGATCACACAGATGATGCGGGGCAAGATATCTTGAAAACTGAAAACACACTCTCCATTCGATGTGCTTCGGGCTTTGGTCTTCTGGGGTTCCATATGTATAATGATCATGTTTTTTTTTTGATAACTCTCTTGTCCCAGAGGAGGTCTTCCTGGGACGCCTTCTGGAGCCATGTCCTGGAGCGGTGTGTGTCTGCGCCACCCTTGGACGCCAAGTGGCGGGCGGGCCGGACTCTGGGGACACTCGTCCTCCTCGGCCCGCCCAGACACTATGAGGCCCATGATCTCCTGCAATCTGGAACGCATCGGAGGACTTGCTGCCGGCTAAAAATCCGCCGACATTGGCCACTTAGTCCTCAATGGGGAAGCGGCGGCTAGCGAGGCGGCAATCCGCCGGCACTGGCCTGGCTTCAGAGAGCCCTTCACTCCTCTCTACGGACCACACAATCCTCCCGCTGCGCTTCGGTGCATGCCACCCCGAACTTAGCTCAAGTCCCTCGCTGCTGCGGGCGTCTGGTCTTGCGAAGCAAGCCTCCGATAGCCCTCGGCAGGTGGGACTTGCGCGCTATCACCCCCTTTCGCAGAGCCTGGAAACTCCATTTGGCTGGGTGGTTTTCTCAAACCATCGCAGTTTCTTGCATTCATAACATTAAACCTTGATTATTCGCTTGGCGTAGAGCCTTGCTTCTTGCCTCTCATCTGATACAATCTTAGTTATTTTACACAACTCCTTCAAATAGAAATAAATTTTCAAAGTTGTCCAAACCTTGGAATTTACTGAAGTCAAGCAACAGAAGAGATCCGTGCTCAATGACATATACATGTATTTTTTTTTTTGACTTACAGTCAAGCCTCTGAGCCCTCGATCGACGCACAGACCCGCCATCAAGATCGTATAACCCTCTGGATGACCGGTAAAGACCGGTCATTGAGAGAGATATATACAATGCCTTGGATGACCGGTTCTGTACCGGTCATCGAAGGGATATGTACCACCTCTTGATGACCGGTCTGTGCCGGTCATCAAGGGGACTTGACACTCTCAATGGCCAGTACAGACCGGCCATCAAGAGTATACAACCCTCTCGATGACCGGTCTGTACCGGTCATCGAGGGGACTTGACACTCCTGATGACCGGTATCGACCGGTCATCGGGAGGACTCGACCCTCTCAATGACCGGTACTGTGCCATTCTTCAAGAGGGCTTTATCCTCTCGATGACCAGAACATACCGGTCATTGAGAGTGTCAAGTCCCCTCAATGACCGGCCGATCCCGGTCGATCCCGGTCATCTTGGTGATGATTGGTTATGTTGATGGTGTACTTGTATGAGCCAACGTTCACTACTGAGCACGGTCCTCAAAATAGCTTCATGTGAAACAAGCTGTGTATTACTTTGAGGGTCCGTGCTCTTGTGTTGTGATGAATCTCTGCCATTCTGGCTTACAGAGTCAGTAGCACTCTTGAACATATTTTGTATTGTATAATTTTTCAGGATTGCCATGAGTGCGTACATAGAGAAAAAAAAATACAAGCCTCAGCGCTTGCATGTTGGGCTGATCTGGAGCAAAAAAAAATACAAGTTCTTGCGGAATGACGGAGATACACAAGGAAAAGTGAAAAGAGGGGTGAAAATCCCATTCTCCGTGCGCCAGGATGGGGAGGTACGGTATAAGGGCCTGTACCATACGAAATCTGTTTTTCCCGCGCAAGGAAAACAGTTTTCTTTTTTTTCAATATTCAGTTTATCAAGAGGTAAAAACAGCCTCCCATAATCGTGTACCACAACTGCAGGCTTCCTGCACTTCTCTCCTGGCCCAAACTGTGTATGTACATACATAAATACATAACACATGGGTCCGGGGGGGATGGAAGGTCCTCAACACTAGACCAATACATTCATTGTGTATTGGTCCAAGATGAGATCCCTTCAGACCAATACAATGTATCAATCTGAGGGGAACACTCCCCTTCTTCCTCTTGGACCAATTGTATATCGGGCAGAGAGGAAGAAGGGGAGGATTCCTCTCGGACCGATCCAATAGAGCGGCCCAAGAGGAAGGGGGAGAGAGCTACTCAATACATAGTATTGGTGGCAGACCCCTCTCTCTTCCTCTCCAACCAATGTAGTTGTATTGGTTGGAGAGGAAGGAGAGAATTCCTCTCAGACTGATAATATCAGTCTGGGAGGATAGACGGACCGAGTTGTTGGCTTGGTCCAAGGTGATCATGGGTTGGTCCGAGGTGAGAGATGGACCGATACATATGTTGCATTGGTCCGAGATGAGAGAGAGACCAATACACATGTTGCATTGGCCAAGAGAGGCCCCGGTGTCTTGGTTGGAGGGGGCTCAGCAGAAGGAAAACACACATGAGAAACAGGGTCAGACCTGTTTCTGGAAATTGATTGTTTTGAGAGAAAAACAAGTTCTGATTTCCCCCAGAAACAGGTGCTGTGGTACACGTTTTCGAGGGGAAACTGTTTTCCATGAGGAAAGTCATTTTCCGGCCGAAAAACAGCTTTTTGAGCCGCTATGGTACACCACCACTCAAATTTGAGCTTGGGTTGACGTGGGCCCAACGGCGCGGTTGGCGAAAGGTTGGCCCAGGTGGGCGCCAACCTGCCCACCCAGACTTTGACCGCGGGATTGGATTGTGTCAAAGATTGGTTGGGCCCCCCTTGACCCGACCCATCCAGCACCGCGGGTGAGGCAACTCAGCCACCACTGGGTCGGATGGGTCAGCCGTGGCTAACCCAGCCAACCCATCCCGGCTCTGATCAGCGTTCCCACGGGGGGAGCTGGTTGGGCATGACAAGAGCCCAAACAGCTTCACTCAGCGGGTGGGCCAAGCCGATCATGGCTGGCGCTGAGTAGCGCACCAATGTTGCACTCTGGTTGAGCCCGCATCAGGCCAACCAAAAAATGTTTTTTTTTTTTTTTTTTTAAAAAAAGATATTTTCTGAGCCTCTTTCCATGTTTGGAAAAAGGCTACATAAGTGAGAAATTACACAAAAAAAAAAAAAAGGATGAGTCTTGTCCAAATCTGCAGACTTTGTCTGACAAAACTTAGAAACATGGTCTCTATGACACAATAAACTACGGTATCACCATAGAAATTTGTGGTGTCCCACACCACCAGCAAACAGCTGACGTAAACTGGATTTTGTTGCGCTGACAAAATCCAAACTCAATTTCAAACTTGCGCCCCGGGTGTGTCGTCACCTGCCATTCTCAGTGGCAGGTGCAAGAGAGCACGACTCCCTTGATATCAAGGGGACATACACAGCTAGCTCCCTTGATGGCCCGTCTGTACCGGCCATTGCAAGGAACACCCTACACCCTCTCAATGGCCGGTCAGTACCGGCCAGCAAGAGTAAAGCACCATTTATACTCTTGATGGCCGCTACTGACTGGCCATCAAGAGGTGATACACATACCCCTTGATGGCCTGTCAGTACACCGGCCATTGAGACAAAAACACCAAACTCTTGATGGCCCGTACTGGCCGGTCATCAAGAGCAAAACTCTCTGGGTGATGTGTATACACATCACCCTTGATGACCAGTCAGTACCAGCCATTGAGAGGAACATAATACACTCTTGATGGCCTGGACTGATTGGCCATTGAGAGGACATACACACCCCACTCAATGGCCCGTCAGTACCGGCCATCAAGAGGAATATACTACACTCTTGATGGCCTGCGCTGACTGGCCATCAAGAGTGAAGCGCTTTGCTGTCAATGACCAGTTGGGTCACTGTGCAAGATGCGCATGTCCTCTTGATGGCCGATCAGTCCAGGCCATGGAGAGTGTATTATGTTCCTCTTGATGGCTGGTACTGACTGGTCATCAAGGGTGATGTGTATACACATCACCCAGAGAGTTTTGCTCTTGATGACCGGCCAGTACGGGCCATCAAGAGTTTGGTGTTTTTGTCTCAATGGCCGGTGTACTGACAGGCCATCGAGGGGTATGTGTATCACCTCTTGATGGCCGGTCAGTAGCGGCCATCAAGAGTATAAATGGTGCTTTACTCTTGCTGGCTGGTACTGACCGGCCATCAAGAGGGTGTAGGGTGTTCCTCTTGATGGCCGGTACAGACGGGCCATCAAGAGGGTGTAGGGTGTTCCTCTTGATGGCCGGTACAGACGGGCCATCAAGGGAGCTAGGTGTGTATGTCCCCTTGATGGCCGGTGTTGTGCTCTCTTGCACCTGCCACTGAGAACGGCAGGTGACAAAATCCACAACAGGTGACGACACACCCGGGGCGCGAGTTTGAAATTAAGTTTGGATTTTGTCAGCGCAACAAAATCCGGTTTACGTCAGCTTTTTGCTGGCGGTGCGAGTTGGCAAGGCTGATAGTGTGCCTCCCTCCTCGAGGTGCAGTTGCGGTCCGGGTTCCATCCCAGTAGCAAGTCATACTTCCTGAACCGCTCACCGGACCCCGACCGCGGGGCCCCACGGCAAGCCACCGTTGGCAGTTCTCCAACCGCGGGCTATGCACGTGGGGCCCACGTGAGGGGTTGTGCCGACCGCGGGTCCCGTGACCTCCCGCTCAGAGGCACGCCCAAAGTTTAGGGCGGGGTCGCGGGGGTTGCCTCCACATCGGACCCCACGTTGAGCCCAAGCTTAACCAAGCCTCTCTGGAGGAGAGCCCCGCAGGGTCTCTGTCTCACAGAGAGGCTTGCCCCCAAGCGGCGAATTCTGGCGTGAGAGCTGACAGACCGTAGTCCTGGCCAGCACCCAAATTCCACTAAATCAATGCCTGCACATTTTTCACGCAACATACGGGGTCATGAGTAGCACGGCCTTGTAGCCTGGCTGCTTGCGCAGCCAGCCATCCATCCATCATCTATCCATCCCCCCAGAGCAGTGCTAGACATCCTTTCAAAAAACACAATGAGCTGTTTTCCAAAAGTCAAACTCTTGTTTTTTTTACTCCTGTACACTCCACTATCCAATAAACTTGCTGCATCCTACCTGTACTGTGACAAAAACGTAGTACAGAAGCCACCATAACTGTACACTTTGGCATGTGTATTTAGCTCTTATGTACTTGCCTCGCATGTACAAAGGTACGGACAATCCAAGAATCTTGGTAAGATGAAGTTACAAGCTTTGTAACTTCAAGACCGTTTGAGTTAATGACATGTGATCTATGTTGGATTGAAGGCGAGATGCAGGCCTTCAATCTGGCACCAGGGCGGCCTGATTGGCCCGCAGGAGGCAAATTTAGTGTGGTGTTGAAGTTTGACACCAGCCAAATGGTTGGAGGTGGTCCTCAGCGCTCACGCCAAATTTCCCCGCTTACTCCCCCTTCGGAGGCTCGCGCGAGGGGCGCCAGCCTGCCAACTCAGAAGGGAGGACTGACCAAGTTCGCGTTGAGCCGCGGTCGGGCGCGCTCCGTGGTGTACAGGCCCTAAAATGAGTCCCTCCTGCCGAGGGCTGTCGGAGGCTTGCTTCGCGAGTCACACGCCCGCAGCAGCGAGGGACTTTGTTAAGTTCGATGCCACCCAAGCGTCTCCACTCCGTTTTGGGAAGACCTTGGTTGAGTTTTGTACAGCTGTAATACTCAGCCAGGTCAAGCCTCGCCAGCAAGATTACATATGCTGTATGTATGCTCGGGGCGTCGCTATCAGGTCTGAAGGCAACACATATATAAAGCGGCAATCCTTCACCGCACCGTCCTCCTTAAAGCCACACATCAGCACCCTACTCATAAACCGACTCGAGAGTAGATCCTCAAGCCTTATCCTGACTTCCCATCCACACATATTCATCCGACTCGCTCCAGCGCGTACAATCTAGTGGCAACGATTTTACCATGCAGTTCCTAACATTAACCGTGCTCACATTTCTCGCGGCTGCCCTTGGACCGATCCAAGTCTCCTGTGCATGTGACGATGGCTATCCGGTCAGCTGGTGCTTGACGTATCGAGAGGAGCCGGGAGGCCCGCAGCCTTTGGCCAAGGATTGCAAGCGTACGCTCGATGTCTCTAAGTTCATCTTCAGGATATTTATTTGTATATTTGGCCGAACCTTTTGGCTGCTTGCTTCTGACAGTCCACGGGGTGCCTCGTTCCGGACGGTGCAACAAACCGGCCGACCCATGGGAGCTAGAGCGGCTCTGCTGCGACTGGAGTATTCAACCTGATCCCAAAGTTAGCAGTGTTGTATCCACCTCTAGGATAAATCAAGCGCTGATTATCTTCTCGGGCAATCTCAATCTCAATTCCATTTTTGCGTGATTGATATCCATAGGACGGATCTATAGATTGTGGCAGAGCCACGGCCGACGGAGAATGTAGGGTTGATAATGGCCATTGAAGCAGGGCTGGTCACAGAAATATGGCACTAGGCTGCAAAGAACGAATGGGAGATGAATTGATGTAAAGCCCCAACAAGCACCCCCAAAAGGAGGGGCCCATGGACCGCGCGGAGCTCTCTCCGCGAGGCTTTGAGCTTCTGCAAGTCCCTCCTCCCTCCTACTCCCCCGAAGGAAAGACTTGCCAAATAATTTAAGTAGAAAGCAAATACATGTGTCCAAAATGTACCTCCAGGATCCAGGATGCAAACATCACCTCCGAAGTTCTGGGTGTAAACAGGTCGGGTTAGGGCTAGAAAACAGTGCCCGAACCCGCCCCGACCTTTCCCGGAGGGGCTTTCTTAAAGCTTGGATGATTTCTCAGATTTTCTGTTTGTTTTGACCTTGGGTAATGCCACGTTTTTCATATTCCTTCAAAGGACCCTGGAAACCCCCAATGAATGGGTGGCATGAAAATGCATACTGCCAGAGGGCAGTGGCTGGTAGGGTAAAGACTCCGGTTCTGAATATGAACTTTGTTTTTCTCTAACCCAACTCCTAGACCACCTACTGGAGGATGTTGGCTCTGTGTGTGTGTGTGTGGGGAGGGGGGGGTTGGCCTTGGGCCTTATCTGACATCTGTCAAGATGCAGCATATGGAGGGAAGCCCCCTATAAAAGGGTGGCATGTGATATCTTGAATTTGGCCAAAATTACATGGGGGCACAGAGGAGTGGCTTTTTCTGGCTGATTCATGCATTTTCATGTTGCCCATTTACTTGGGGTTTCCTGCAGAGGGATATGAAAGATATGTGATTTCCCTTGGTCAAAATACACAGGAAATCTGAGAAATAATCCAAGCTTTAAGAAAGCCCCTCTGGGAAATGTGAGCACTGGAAATCTTTCTGGCCAATCATCTTTTGGTTTCTTTTTGGTAGCGGACTCGGAACAAAGCAGTCTAGGGACAGACTGCAAATACAGCAGTTCCAAGAAAGCTTGCGCTTCTGGACCTGTGATTTTGCCCCCCAAACTCGACTTCAGCCATCTGTATTGCCTCCTGTATGGCCGTTGCCATACAGGAACATGCATTTGGTGCAAAAGCTATCTTTGTGATAGCTAGCTTTTAGCTTTGGAGAGTGGCACCGTTGGACTCCTCATCAAATTTCAAGTCCAGTGGTCCTCTGCTCCCCTGCGCCCGTGGGGCATGACCGGGCACCAGGCTGCCCAGTCAGGCCCCTCAGCCCTGTATAACCCAGGCTGTCTAGAATACAGGGGGGATGTGGCTGAAGTTGAAGTTGAGTTTGGGGGGCAGAATCACAGGTCCGGAAACGCAAGCTTTCTCGGAACTGCTGTGAGGGGGGAGATATAGTGTTCAGACTGGTACATGCAGTGGAACACCTGATTTGGTGCAGGACTAGCAGACCTGCACTCCAGATGTTTCAGGATTGGGATCTCAATCTCCACCAAGATATTCAAGGTTCGGAATCCACCTCCACTGATTCAGGTTCAGTTTCATTACACTCTTTTTGTTGGCTTCTCTGGTTACAATTCCCTTTTTCTCTCTAACTTCACTCATTGTTTCCCACGGGTTCTGTGTACTATTCCTTCCCTGCAGTCAAGGCCATGCAGTCTTGTTCACAGGTACAGATTGACCATTTGTGTGGCTGCAGTTCACTCTTCTTGGCCTTTGAGACTGTACAGTCTTTATTGCCACAACGGTTCCTTCCCAGCCATCAAGAGCGTGCAGTCTTGATGGATAGGGTTTCTTGAATTTCAAGATGACAGCGGAGGAACCATCTTGGCCATGAATACTGTTGTGAGCCTGTGTCTCTATAGTGAAAGCAGGACACAAGAATTTCGTGTGTTCTCCTTATTATATTTCAGGATAAGAAATGTAACAAGAATACAAGAGAGAGAGAGAGAGAAAGAAACAAAAATCTGAGAGAAAATATTATGAGTTTGAATGATAACTGGTGGGTAATAACTTCCACTGGCAATACTACTCCTCAAGGGATTGCTGCCAAGCTGTGCTAGAGGACTATGTAGTTGATATTCAAGGTTCTTTAAATGGAAACCTACATGGTTTTTTTTTCTTACAAAGACCACAGAAAAAGAAGGATGAGATGTCTGAGAGATCCTTTGGATATGAGGTCAAGATATATGAAGACCTGTGATCAGAAGAAGAGCAAAATAAAACACTCAAGAGAAAGAGAGGTGTACCTCTGAGATAATCAAGGTTCAGTTAAAAAGGGTACTAAATGTCAATATCCTTGGTGCCTGTGATGGAAGGTGTACCGGGAGTATAGTGGCCTTTGGTTGATGATCCTGGGGTGTCTCTGGGTGTGGTTCTGGCTGTCTGAAGTCTGTGTATCCTCCAGCTTCATGGGGGATCCTGAATTCAGAAATTTTCACAGTTTGCTTACATAATTACATATGTGAAAATGGTTGGTGTGCTCTGTATTGCCTGCGCAGCGGGGGCGCGTGCACATTTAGAAACACCAAACTCTATGAAGGAGTTGAGCTATTGAAAAGTGAATAGTGTGGACTAGGGCTAAAATTTTATAAGAAAACAGATTCCGAAGTCAAAACAAGGTCAAACCAAAGTAAAAAGATATAAGAGAGTTTAGGAAGAAATAATGGTATGGGTAGACTTTAGGTCAGCTGCACTGACTCTCAGGCTGACAACTGTACTAGACTGTACTCTTGATCCCTTAGATAATTCCTCCACAGCTATATTGACACTCAAGATGCCCCAGCCATTGAGATGGCCAGGAAGATTTTTTTGTGAAGTCTCAAAGGTCATCTGCCCATCAAGAATGTATAGCATCCATAGTCAAGATGTTCTGGCCATCAAGAATGTGCAATCTTGATGGCTGGAGGGCAGGCATCAACATGCACACCTTAGCAAGTTTGTGTAGCCTGGTAACCCCACCTGCACCCGCCTTAATTACTGCTAGTAACCACCAAGTGGTGCCAGTTGTGGTACTAGGCACCAAATTTGGCTGAAAACACAGGGAGGTACCTGTAAACCCCCACCCCTTGTGGATTTTTACAAGTCCTGTCACCCGCTAATTACATCAGACCAGACTTGCCTCAAGTAGTTATACTCAACTCTTCACCCTCCTTCCTAGTCTGGCAGAGACCTTCCTTCTCTCTGTTATAGGTAAGATATTCTTTCCTTTTTGCCTTTCTCCTCTCTGTTCTAGTTGTACTTACAGAGAGAGCTTCCCTCTCTCTGGTCCAAAGCCCCCCCCCCCCCCAATGTTGGAAACAAAAAAACTTCACAGCCCTTGTACCCCTCCCCGTTTTCCTTCAACGACAATCAGTGAAGGACTTGACAGAGTCCTTAAAGTACCCAGCTGTTTTCTCACCCTTGCATGAGGTTGCTTGTGCCCTGCCAGCACAGAAAGGTAGTAATTTGAAGTTGTGATTTTTGTGTGGATTACTGTTGGGGAACACTTGACTCAAGGAACTCAATTGGACCTTGGCTCCCTTGGATCCCAATCTTTGACTGGATCACTTGCTGCTTTTTCCTACTTTCCAAACAGGTTTAACAAAACTCTCCTGATTCCTTCAAACATCCCAATTTCACCAAGCAAAATAAAACCCATTACCCTCTTCATGCTATCATTCAATTTCAGATCAAAACCAGTTTTTGGTCTAAAAATGAACTAAAGTTGGATTTCTAAAATTGTTTCAACCCATTTCACATTTTTTATGCTTGAAGACAGTTAAATTTTTTTGGATGTTTTGACAGTTATTTGGGAAATAGGCCCAACTGTGGATTAAGATAATTGATCATAGATGAGGTTGAAGCCACTAGGCATGTATTCAATCTGCTCATCACATGGTTTACAATACTTCAACCACAAGGAGTAATAACTCCAGAATGAGGATTTCTCTGGCCATCTTAGCAATGGCTTGAAACCAACCCTGTACAAGTAATTTACATGGTTTTTGTACCTGCTATCTATGATTCTAATCTTCTTGTACAATTCTTTGAATTCTGGATATAAAAGTTTCAATCCACTTTTGAAATTGTTTTTAATGGATGTTTTATTGATTGAGTTTTCCTTCAGAATTTCAATTTGATGAGGGTTTAATTGTGGAAATAAATCTACAATATGCATTGAAAAATAAATCTTGAATGTTTTCAAAAGAAGTCTGTAGTAGTATTTTGGGATCCTATCATCTATGTCTATTTCTGTCATGATACCTGGGCATATGTGTGTTTCAATTATCTCCAAAAATTCACAAATATCTCTTGATAAATTTGCATAATACTTATAAATATTTCCTGGATTGTTTGTTTGCATCAAAAGTTGCAAAAGATTTTGGACATCAATTTTGATTACACTGCTGGTTGGGGAAGGTATACCATCATTTGATATGTTCACGTTTTTAAATTTTTTCATATCTTTTAAACGAGTTGTGTATGTTCCACTTCTGAAATGATCATAAAAATTTCTCCATGCTGGTGAATTGACTTCTCTTTCAATGGTTGTAAAACGCTTTTCTGTTTGTAAGAAGTTTTGAATGACCAAGTGCAACTTTATCCTCATATGATCTCCATGTTCAAGTGCTGAATTTATTTATTTATTTATTTGTATTTCAATTCATTTTTCCCCCCAAAAAAATTGATTGGTATTTTGTCAAGTTTCAAATGAGTTCTGGGAAGAAATTATCATAATTGAATGTAATCAGAGGGAATTACATACCATCAAGAAATTTTAACCCCAAAGTTACAAGAAATGGTTCAGTAATATATATCTCATCAATGCTTTCATAAACAAGAGAGCCCATGTTTATTGAATACAAGCCCCTTGAATGCAGACTTGCCCTTCTTAGAAACATATCATTTTCACAGATTTCTTGCAGATCTTTCTCCTGAACAAATTTATTCTTCCACAACATTTCAATTGTTTCAAACAGATAAGACAGATATCCTGATCTTTTGCAAGCTTCTTCCTCAGATATATAAACTTTGTTAGGATTATACTCCACAATTTTATCCCTGATTGCATATAGAGTTCTAACACATTTTCTTCTCACTTCATCCTTCAGTTGAAAAATTTGGGTCTGGTCTGTGTGAAGTGATGAAATCTGCATCAAAATCTCATCATCATCTCCTTATTTTAATGTATTCAATTTAAATTCCATAGATTTCCTCATGAAAAAATATCCACCCTGCTCACCTAATTCATCATGCTTCAAATCTTGCAAAAGTGATATTTCCTCCATGGTATGTTGGATAAACAACATCTCATCAGTTTCTAATTTTCTGTGAGTTCCCAAAAATGTACTTTCATGAACAATTTTTGCCCAATTCTTTAGTCTTTCTATATAATTGGAGAGTTGATCTTTTATAAAATTTAAAATAACACATTAGAATCCAAAAATGAAAATCAAATAAAATGGACTAACTCTTGTCTTCTTCAAGCTCTGAAAGTTTCAAAGAAATCCTCAGGATCAACAATAATTTGGTTCATATCAGTAGATATCTCATTAGTCAAAAAGCCTACTGACCTTTGAGGGAAACCAGCTTGGTGGCTGGAGATTCCAGTTGGTGTTGTCTACCAGTCACCAATCCTTTTGGTGCCTGCTTGTAATTAGCAGGCTCCATATTTGGGTATATCTTGGGGGGATTATTTTGAGCTTCTGACACTGTTAATGACTGCGCTCTGCCATTGCCAGAAGTCTCTGGCTTACCACTACATATCAGTGCTTTTGAAACTGAATTTGGTTGGTTTGACAGATGATGGATCAAGAATAAGTAGAAATCAGCATCCAAAAAGGCAAGGGTAAGGCGCAGATAATTTTCTAGTATTTAAAAGATGATCATATACCAGTATCACTGCATCCAGTATTACTTGCCTCTTTATAGACAGTGTTAAACAATGCACCAATTACCCTGTCAGAGGTAGTCCAGAGCAAGCACAAACCCACAAGCATGAATTGTGAATGCATTCTGAATCCACAAGTGAAATAAAAATATGAGATAAGTAGTTATTTCTTGGAATGGATGTTGGCTTTTGAAGGTGGGGATTTCAATTCTATAATGGCTAAAAACAAAAAATAAGACATGTAGGTATGCATCTTCAATGTGAAACGTTTATCATATACATTTCTTGTATTGAATTTGTTTCAGCATTGGTCATGGGCAATATGCCTCTTGGTGAAACTTGGGTGAACTGGGGGTGTTACATGTTTTCACCCTGCGCCAAAAATTATAGCGCACCCAAGTTGGAGGGTGCTGTAGGACACAGAGGAGTGTGGCAGCAGCAAACCTCCAACTTAGCTAATTTCCTCCTTGGGGGAGCAAAGCGACCTCCAAACAAGGGACTTACGTGCTATGTCAACCCCGCAGCAGTAGAGAATTAGGCATTTTGGTGGGGAATTTTTTAAAACCAATCTCCCACATGAGTTTCTGAACCTTTTTTTCTCTAATTTACATTTCTGGGATGGCTTAAGCTGTCCCCTTCTTTCTCCTATTTTTTCTCATCTTCAACTCCTCTGGTTGAGCTGCAATCATAGTTGTAACATTATCTATTTCAGATTCTGTACAGTGCAAAATGTGGAATGCACAATGAAGTGGACACTTGTCAGTCACAAAAAAGGACTTCATGGGGCACCCAAGGCCCCAAAAAATTTGTAAAATATGTACAAAGGAACTCTATGATGTTGTGCACATTTTGCTCCCCCAAAAATTTATTACCTGATGACAAATGGCGCGTCCAGAAAGGATTGAAAAACATAATTTTTCTAATTCTCTACTGCCACCAACGCTGAAACAAATACAATACATGGAGTGTATCTGGTAAACATTTTTCATTGAAGATGGAGACCTACATGTCCTATTTTTTGTTTTCAGCCATCATATACATAATAATGGCTAAAACAAAAAAAGGACATGTAGGTCTGCATCTTCAATGAAAAACGTTTACCAGATACACTCCATGTATTGTATTTGTTTCAGTGTTGCTGCCACGGGGCCAACATAGCACACCCCTCCTTTGGAGGGTCCCTGCGGGACGGCGTGCCCCCTCCAATAGAGGGACTTGGTTAAGTTAGAGCAAACCTCATCACAAGATACAGCAGCAGGCCAAACTTATTCATTCCCCCCTCCTGAGTTGGCAGGCAGACACCTCTTGCATGAAGCGCAAGCCTCCAAAGGAGGCACCACGGAGCAAAGATTACCAAGTGAAACCGGGTACCCGCCGCGTGTCCGGGTACCCGCCGTGTTTTTCGTGATATTCAGACACCCGCACCCGTACACGGCACCCGCGGTACTTTTTGCGGGACCCCGGTCATCGAGGAGGTTGTTTCCTCTCGATGAACGGAGTCTGTCCCGGTCATCGAGAGGGTTGATTCCTCCCGATGACCAGGATCTGTCCCGGTCATCGAGAGGGCTGAATTCTTCTTGATGACCGGGGTCTGTCTCGGTCATCGGGAGGGTTTATTCCTCCCGAAAAAAAGAGTCCCCCCCCCCCCGAATGGGCTATGTGTTTGTGGCCACTCATTCCGTATTGGAGATGCTCTCAAGGCCTGCTCCATAAAATGTTCCAGTAATTGTTGTTCCTGAATTGCACAGGAAACGTGTATAAATCTAGAACAGTCTTGGAACGTGCCCGATGCAAGGCCAGGCTTACAGTTACATCTTCGATTAGGCTTGGGCAGACTGACGGCCTTGATGGAATGTGTGTTCAGTTTTAGGTAGAGGGGGGATGATAGTATTGAAACACAAGGTTGCCTTTCTATGAGTATCTAGACATAAGATTTGTATCGTAGATGGGGGTGAACAGAGGAAAAAACAAACTAAAAAGATCAGAGAGCGGTAGATCCTGGGGAAAGGCGTGAAATTCTTATTTCTGAATCAATGTCGGTTTGATGGCTGACCATCCCATGGCACCTGCCGCCATCAGGGAAGAAGCAATGAACATTTTTTGGAGCCCGGCTACTCAAATCAATAGAAGCAGACGCCAAAGAAGATGCATCCACAGGAATGGCCGCAAGGCAAAAATAGGTCCATGATCAGTTATTCGCCAGTAAAACTTAAGGTTTTCGAAGTGGGGCGCACCTGTGCAGCGAAACAAAGCACCGGTTAATGCTCCGGCGATCACCGAGTTCCATTGGTCGTGTTGGCCTCGCTGCCGATCAAGTGTGCAGTTGAAAGCATTGTACATGACAGCTGGAAGATGCAAAGTTGAAATGAGTGGATTGTCTCTATTTTACCTAGGCCAAGGATTCTCACCAAGGATTCCGCAGGTATTTCCGGTAAAACTGCCCCTTCGGGTAATACCATTCAAGATTGCGTTCAATCTCAGCCGCCAGCTGATCGAGCCTAATGAGCTTGAGTGAGTTGCTGATGCAGCGCCTACAGAGGCACCGGAAGCTGCTGTGCTCATTCCTGCGGCAGACCCTGTGGATGATAGACCGGAGGCGGGCTTGGGAGGAGTGGAGAAGGTAGGCATCGATTTGGCGACCCTACCAGCAGCGATGGCCTTACTGCGCCCCCAACCTTCCTTGAATCCCCAGAGGCCACCGAATGCTAAGCCGCCCACATAGACCGTTCCAGTCCCGTAGCATAGTTCATCGCTCCATCCTCGATTCGGTAGGACCGATTGGCTTCCGGCGATCGTCGACAGTTTCGAATCTTCCAGCGACAGATAGTCTAACCCGGCATTCACGTTTGATAAGGGATGGAGACTTGAGGGTTGGGCGTACGCCGATAGAATAGGGTCCAAGATAGGCAGATTAAGCACACTGTCAGGGGGATGACTTGACTTTGATGCCTAAAAACCATAAGCAAACAAAAACCTGTTCAGCAACCAGCGATATGTTAGGATGACTATCCGAAATCCCCTCCCCCAACTTACTTTGCTATGTGTGTCGAGATGGTCTGGTGACGCTTGTTGATTAACGGAGGACGAGGATGGGCTGGACATGACGGCTGTTGCTGCGGTTATGTTCTTCAGAAACTACGGGTTTTGAGTCGTTCTGCAGTCTGAGTGATGCTTTTCTTCGTGCGTAGAGTAGAGGGTTGGGTTTCGTGAACTTGAGGGGGTGTTTTATGTCCAAGTTGACCGTTGATGTGGTTCTTGAGTCGGCGAGCCCTGTGAACGGCGATCGGACGATTTTGGGATAGGTGACACTGATTGGACCCGAGTCATATTGCATATGCATCGGGGAGCGATCCAGGCCGTCCCGCAGGGACCCTCTTCGGTAAGTTATGTAAATATGTAGGCTTTTTCAGCAGTCCATGTAGGCTTTTTCAGCAGTCCATGTAGGCTTTTTCAGCAGTCCGCACTTCCAAGTCAGGTTTTTCAGTCATTATGATCAAGTACGAAAAGCAGGAAAAGACGGCAAAGCGGGTGCCGGCAAACGCTTCGACTGTCGCCGCTTTCTCCGGCGAAGAAGTTGCTTCAGGAACATGATTCAAGGTATGGATCAATCCTTCACTCTTCTGCTGTTTATTTACACTGTGCCGGTGCACATATGTCGGACCTTTGACCGTTAAAATTGTAACTCCCACCATCAAGTATGTAATACATAACTGTCTTTTTTGATACATAAAAGGATCCGTTAAAGCATCGCCCTCAGCATGATGCGTGACGGGCGCCGGCCATGGCACTATCCCATGCCTCTTTTAGCCGGAAGGAGAAAATTCGTATGATCATCTGGGCTGCTTGTGCCCTGCCGACCACCCCATCCATAGCCACCGGGATTCAAGAAATAATTTTCGATACTCGATATGACCAACGGCGAAGCTAAACACGACTCCGAAGGATCTTGTTCAACAGCAGGCCCCCCTGCAAAGGCCAGCAAGACTGCGCTGGAAAGGAATGCTGTACGAAAATTGGACTTTTTGTGAGTCTAGCGATGAATAACCCATTGGCACCCGGGAATGAACTCCTTGCACGCATCGAGGAAGTTGTATCCTGACTTATTTATTGAGTGCAGACTCATGCCCATTCTGGGCCTTTACTTTTTCCTGAGTTTCTTGGATCGAGCGAACCTTGGTATGACATGCTCGACCTCTCCGATATTTATCCAGATTGGTTTAGCTGATTTGAAACTTATCCAATTCTTAAAAACAGGAAACGTGCGGATTGTTGGTGAGCAATTATACGCGTGTTAATTTCACAGAATTGTGATCTCCATTTGGGTAGCTCACTGTGATGGACCTACTCTCCTCAACCGAAATATCAGGACTTCAAACAGACCTTCGCATGACTGACTATGACTACTCGATGGCGTTAACCATGACTTTTATGTAAAAACATGATTTCCATTCATTGATTTGGGTCGCACACCTTGGAAAGCTAATGCTTTTTTTCTTCTTGTGGATGGCACGAAGACCTTACATAGTTGAGATATTTTCTAGATTCTAGAGAAATTTTCAGTGAATAGTTTCGTGACTGGGTTGAATTTATTGCAGCTTGTAGACCTTCCTTCAAATTTATTGGTCCGTCTTCCAGATCTAGGATATCCATATTTCAGACCAACTAAATCTCGTATGGTTTCAGCTATTCACTCCTACCTCTCTCTCTTGTTCTTCTGAGTGGTTCAACAGATCCGTAGGATTGGTGCCGGAATACACATACCTCTAATGGTTACAATTTGGGGGCTCGTAACTTGTTTGCAAGGCTTGGTCACCAGGTGTGTATTTTGTTTTAAATCGAAATCATCAGCTAAATCGAAATCATCAGCTTTCTTGCCGGCTTCATTCTGATGAATACCTGTTGGACCAGCTACCATGGACTTCTTGTATCTAGGTCAGTCAACAGCGGATTAATGTTGGAGCATGAAATGTACCTTAGAAGTGCACCCGCTCTCGAGGGTATAAAGCAATAGGTCGTAGTAGCGAGGGAGATTTAATAAATTGATATTTGCTACCAATCAATCTCGTCATTCAGATTCTTTCTAGGCTTGGTCGAAGGTGAGTGCTTGACCAAGCAAACATTCCGGTAGATTTGAAACCTGCTAATCTCTTCATGCTTTGAAAGGTGGGCTGTATCCAGGCACTGTACTCTATCTATCAACGTTCTACACAAGGTCCGTAAGCCACTGAGCAACTCACCATGCAGTTTTTTTTTTTTTTGCTGACTCTACATATATAAATTTGAAACCAGGACCGAGCTCCAACTTCGCATCGCGTTGTTCTGGGGTACAATTTGCATGGCTGGAGTAGCGTCGGGATTACTGACATATGCGATAATCAATCTGGATGGTCACTGGGGACACCCTGGTTGGGGTTGGGTTTTTCTGGTATGTCTTCATACACTCTGCCTTGCACTCGCGAACAACCCAGACGCGCTCAATATCAGCAAGCCATAACAGTCATACTCTTCACTTCAACTTTTGGTCATTGGTCCTGGAATAGATCGAGGGTTTCGTCACATCATGTTTCGGAATATTGGGCTTCTTTATACTGCCATCCAGCATTCATCAACTTAAATTCAATTTTTTGACAGATGAGGAAAAAAGGTGAATATAGGACAATGGGATCATATCCCAATTCAACCGAAAATTTCTGATTTTGTTCAACTCTGTCAGCTTTCTTGTCTCGAGATCACAGAAAACCTGTGCCCCCAGTCTTTCTTCTTCTGCTTTCGCCACCAAATACCCAGCGATTCGCCAAGTCTGGGAAGCTTTCAAAAGCCCCCACGTTATCATGGTGAATGTAGCTCAATTTGCTTGCGCGTCTAATATCTACAGTTTAGCTTATTTCACACCTACAGGTGAGTAGAAACCTTTCTCGAAAATCTAACCACGGAATTTGTTTAGATTCATTGAGAGTTTCTTTCGGAAAATCATTTGCATTCTGAAGTTGTCCATACAGTCAGTTCCGCCTCAATATCAACTTAGCCGCCGTTGTGCTCATTAGCTGACTTGAAGAATTTGTGTAACAGTTTGGGTATTCTCCCACCGATACTCAGCTGTTCACAGGTATTCAGAATCTTCGAATTATTAACGATGTCAACTTGACAGATTCTTCAGCTGATTATTCCCGAGGACAATCTAAACCGCAGTCCCACCGTTTGCTCTAGGTTTCATTTTCCTCTTGGGATTGTCATATTGGTCAGATCGGCACCAAGCTAGGGGCCTGATGAGTAGCTTGAGTGCGGTACTTTCGATAATTGGCTTTGCGATCTTCTATGCTTCAGGCGATCAGAAAGTGCGGTATGGTTCCCTGTTCTTCTCGATCCCAGGTGCATATGGCGTGTCGCCATGCTTGACAGCTTGGACGGCAGATAATAGCGCACCCCACGAGCGCAAAGCCACCGCACTCGCCCTTGGTACCATGATTGGGAATTCAGGAGGTTTATTCAGTGTTTGGGTCAGTTTTGATCATTCTTTTCATCGCGCAAAACGTCAGTTCATACCTCTGACTAGACAAGTTTCTTTTTGGCGGCGCTTAGATTTTTACCTTAGGTCACAAGCCGAGGTACCACCTCCCGACTGCAATAAACTTGGCTTTGTAAGTTAGATAGGTCAATGAACTCCTGCAAGCAACTAATTAGAAAACATTCATGAAAAACAGCTAATGGTGGTTTCTAATCTTGGGTATAATACAAATGCAGTGGGGTGATGATTATAGTGTGCTCTATTTTGAACACAGTGTGGTTAGGTCATGCACAGAGGAATAAAGTCATCAAAAGACACAAAATCCTCAAAAAATACACCCTTTGTCAGGCCGGCGGAGACCTCGTTGCTGGCAAAAAGCCAAATTTCCACTCCCCCGAACAGGAGATGTTATTTGAAGAGGCTTGGGACCATCTGGGCGATCAACACCCAGATTTCAAATATGTTTATTGACTTGCTTACATGCACTGTCTTGGACTCTTGGTTTTAAAATTTCTCAGTTCTTGCTCGTCAGCCGCACTATGCTGATGTCTTGTCAAATCAATCTTGATGTACTGTACGTCATAAGAATTCTAGCAAACCACTGATGTGTTTGATCCATCTTTGCAGTTGTCATAGTCATGGCATGATTAAAAAATCAACTTCCACTGTTTCTTTAGCTGTAAATCAACTTGAGCAAGGAACAAAGCTAAAACAATCCGACAAATTCATTGAAGTTCAAAGTTTGTAGTCTCAGAGATTAGTATGATGGTTGTGTTGTGATTTTTTCCCCTCAAGATCATTTGCTGTGCCTTGAAATTTCCCTTGCTTCCCAACCTTCATCTATGGTGTTCAAAATTGCATGTGCAATTGTTTACATAAGAGTATAAAGCAAATCTTGGTTGGGAACATGTCAAAGTGCATAAACTTAAGCTGACATCTCCCAGCCAAAATCACTAAGGCTGTGACCCGGGGTTTGGGTTGGGGCATGAGTGATCAGCCCACACCCTGAACCCCGTATGCCCCGAGGTATGCGCCAATTCCCGGGGCATGACTTTTTCTCCAAAACGGGTTTGGCCCGGCCTGGCCCGGTGATCCGGAGACCTTGGAGGAACCCTCCAACCACCCAATAGATGAATCTGAAGGCCAGCAAAGCCTCCTCCTTCCTTGTTTAGGCAAGTTCACCGGCCGTCTTGGATTGACAAGTGTGTTTTTTGCCTTCTCCACTGATTTGTAGGCAACCAACCTTGATTTTATCCCTGCTAAGTTACCAACAAAACATGCAAATGACACATGTTCATTCCTGCATGAACACTGACCTGGTAGATCAGACCTCTACCGGGAAGCACGAGCAAACCAGTCTGCCTGGTGAAATACGCCACAGGACCAGTATTTGAGATTTGGGCCTGTCACAATTAAACCTGGGAGAGCTTCAATGTGCCCTGAGGACACTACAGGCCACCACCGGTCCCAAGGATGTCCTCACAAGCATACTGAGGAGTCAGGACCCATCTGCACCAAGAGCATCCCAAGGATGCATTATCCAGCTCAAAAAACCTCATCATCAGGATACATTTTGGAAAGTTCTCCTAAGGATGATTTTGAACACCAATCCCCAGGACACCCTTCACCAAGGTGTCCCAAGGATTACTTTCAGAAAATTTTGAATCCATTTGGATGGTGTATGCCTTAACATGCACACTCCACATGAATGTCAATAGGTGAGTTGGTAAGCTGGGATTACCCATCTTGCTGCCAACGCAGTGGGTACCACCAACCACCCCATTCAGGTTTGCTGACTGAACTCAGTTCTACAACATGCAATTGCCTGCCGCCAGGTGTGCAGTTGTTGAAACTGTAGTTGGGGGGGGGGGGGGGGTATGGAGGGCATTTGTGCCCTGAGAAATATGATAGAGTTTGTGGGTTTGACACTTGCTGGTTCTGCTCTTTTTTTTTGGTGGTCTGAGTGGGCAGAAAATTATCCTGAGGATAACTTTTTAGCATCCAGAAGATAACCAGAGGACATTGACTATGCAGACCTTGGGGATGCTTTTTGCCGCACCACAGGAGGTGCATCCAAATGAAATTGTCACATGCATCCTTGGGAGGAATGATTCAGCCCGTGGTGTACATACACACACCCAGAACAACACCAGTACCAATCCATCTGATTAATACATGCCTTATGGTGGGTTCAGAATCAAACAACTTCTAAAGTCAATCAATTTTCAACCAACTTTTCTAAAATAGAACACCAGAACCTAGCCCAGGGTTTAAAACTCAGGATCCAACCTTTGGGGCGATTGGGTGGTGGGTTGATAAGTCGAGTTTGATTCCATTGGACGAGAATTGAATTGGTATTGGAGCAAGCAGCTGGATCTAATACAGGTTTACACCTATTTACACGTTGTTTGCATAGATTAAGGGAGGACAGATCTATCAAGGCATCTGTTGGTCAAAAGATCTTTGAAATTTTAGTCTGTGAAGGGAGTGTATATCCTATGGGAAGTCTTTTAATGAGGAATAGATTGAAAAAGAAATCAGGATACAAAAACCAGCTATGAAATCAATTCAAGTGCAAATTTTCTTTTCAACTGCTAAAAACTACACTGCAGTCATTCACATTTATGGTGCTCAAAGTTGAAATTTATGCATGCATGCATAAAACTTTGTTTGCAGGATACTGCATATGTAATCTTTGGTTTCCCAGCCAAAATTGTTTGTTTCTTTCACCTGCAGTGGGCCAAGTGTTTGGAAATGCACACGCGGCACACTGCACAAAGAGTTTTTTGCAGTGCACAAAGTAAGTCCGTATATTTATGGTGTTCAAAGTTGATCTATGCATGCATCAATCATAAATTCATAGAAACCTTATTGCAGGGGAGCGCACAAGTTTGATTATGTAATCCCACTGAAAAAATCCCCTGAACTTATGATTTGTGCATGCATAAATCAACTTTGAACACCATAATTCCAACCTCAAACACCGCAATTTATGGTGTTCAAAATTGCATAAGATGTTTTTAGATAAAAGCAAATTCTTTTTGGCTGGGAGATTTCATCATAAGCTTATGCATGTTGACATCTTCCCAGTCAAAATTTGCTTTTTAAATTGTACTCCTATGTAAACACTTGCATATGCAATTTTGAACACCATAAATGTACTAAAGTTCTGAACCTGACTTCCCCATGCACATTCAAATTTCAGAGATACAGGCCTAAGATTATCAAAAAGATGTTTTATTCAGGAACAAGGGCATAGCCCCCAATTTTGGGGTTCCAGGGGGTGTGAACGTCAGAGCAGTTTGACAATCACCGGTTGTGAAAGGAAAAAGGGGAATGGGAAACCAAAATCATTGGCAAGCAGACTCAGATTGATACAGAGAGATCAGGGGATGAGTCCAACTCTGTTCAATGAAGTTATGGATTGAACAGAGGCGGTTAATACAAAAAGAGCATCAACACTGGTGTTTCATGCATACCAACACCGGCTTTACTTGCATGACAGATAACTGTGCAGCTTTTTTTGGCCCCCAGAGGCTATTTCTTTATTTATATGTAGATGAGATCTCATGTGGGGTCAATAGAAATTGATGTAAATATGTACTGATATTCCTGTACAGACTGGATGACTTCCCGTTGCCTAAAAGGCTTGATTTAGAGGATTCCACTAAACCAAAAAGTTTTTTTCACCAGCCAGTAAGGTTTAGCCTGTCTCCAGATCAAGCATTTCAGCCAATGGGGATTCGTACACTACAGCTTCAATCAAATGCTTCTCCTCTTCAATCAAATATTTAATTTGCAGGTCAACCAGGGCAGGATTCTGGATGTTTTGGGCCCAAATTCAATGGGTATTCTGGAATGCCATTTCTGAAGTTTGAAGGCACATTTCTTTAACCTTTTGCACTTGACTGAAACCTCACAGAAATAAAAAATGATGGTGATTCATTTGTGGATATATTCTGAGAAAGTCTAGATTTTTGCAAGGAAATCTAGCTTGTGGGCCTCCAGATCACTTCTGGGAGCAACACTGCAATAAGTACAATACATGTAGTGCATATGGTAAATGTTTTTCATTGAAGATGCATAACTAAATTTCAAATCTTTTGTTTGTAGCCGTTATCATACAGATAGCAACTAAAAACAAAAAATTGGACATGGAGGTATGCATCTTCAATGAAACATGTTTACCATATACACTCCATTTATTGTATTTTTTGCAGCATTGCTGGGTGCCACCCATTTTCACATTTCCAGACTTTGAACCTTGAACACACTTGATGGTCAATCACATGTATTGAAATCCTGTGCGCTTCATACTAATTATGATAAGTGGGCGGGTTTGGGATGTCTGTGGGCCATCCTGGCTTGACCCGCTTCAATTCTGGACAGGACAGGCCAGGTCAAAACACACCAATCTTGTTTCTGGGCCACAACCATGTCCGCAATGAGGCAGACACAGGCGGTTCAGGTGGACTTTCAGAGGATTATGCCTCCCTGCCCTGTATTGAACCCAGTATAGCTATAGCCATTTTGGTATGAAATTTTAACTTCTAAAATTTTGTGGAGTCAGGGCAATTGAGGGAGGTTTTTCTCTTGATGATCAGCCAGTCTGGGCCATCAAGAGTTTTTGTCTTGATGGCTGATGTACTGACAGGCCATTGATTGGTGTGTGTATCACCTCTCAATGGCCGGTCAGTAACAGCCATCAAGAGTTTAAGTATGATTCACCCTTGTTGGCTGGTGCTGACCAGCCATCAAGAGTTTACATGTGTAGTGCTCTTGATGGTGTACAGACAGGCCATCAAGGGTGTATGTCTTCTTGATGGCGGGTTAGCACTGAACATTGAGGTGTTGTACTTTTCTCTTGCACTTGCAAGGATGGCAGGTGACAAAAATCCCACCAGGTTACAATTGGGCTGGTGTGCAAGTGTGAAATTCCCTTTCTGTTATCACCAGGGGAGATATGTTCCCACTCCCCAGGGAGTGCCTTACCATAACTTTTTTTCCATAACTGTGCTGGAGGTCTTTGGTAAAGAAATATTGAATAGGTATGAACAAGACTGGAAGTCAGCTTGAAATCAGTTGGAAATCATCCTGAAATAAACCATAACTTGCCAAGGAATAATCCAGAACTCATGTGGAATTCATCCAGAACTCATCCAAAATAAAGGCCTTTCTTGGCTCCATGACCAGTGTGTCCTTTTCATGGGGATGTGAAAGGCGAAGTATGTCATATTGTCCCCCTCATGTACTCGCGTACATTAGGGGGACAATTGGTGTCTCAACACAAATTTTTTACTTTTCATGTGGCTGTTAAAGGCCCATCCTGTGATATTTCCACCTCAATGTACACAGGTACATTAGGGTGACTATTAGCAAAGTGCAAAAAAGTTCACTTGCATGTGCACATGTGGATTTTGAAAAGCAAAAAAAAAAAAAAATCACACAATCATTTTTGTGAAGAGGCCAGGATATGTGGCCAAACTGGGGTGGCACTGCAATCCAACCTTGACTTACCTCAGACTTTCACCCCAATACAATAGTTTATCACCATTTTTTAGCCAAATTCAAATTAATTACAGCATTTCCAAGAAAATGGGGCTCACTAATTTTACTGAAACATTACCACATTCCAAAATTCTAAACCCAATAATACCAAGTCAACTTTTACTTTGATTTTGTACATGAGGGCATATAATGTGAATTACAAGAAACTCATTTTTTTTACAGGAATTACATTCAAGAATGGCAATTTTGCTTTCCTATCCTTTGAAATCATCAAACAGGAGCAATTGATGAGTTGGACTTGGGTGAAATATCATTTCATCATATTTTTTCCTCTAGTTGTACCTAGAAAACAAAAGAATTCTACACAACATTGTGTTGACTCCCAAATCAATTCTGACTGACTTTTGACTCACTTCTGCATCCACTTCAATTCATTTAGGGATGAGTTACTGATGCACATCAGGCTCACATCCGACCAAAACTCACATCAAATTCAGCTCTGGCACTCCCTGGGGAGTGGGAACATATCTCCCCTGGTGTATGTCAGTGCAAAAAAAAATGATGTTTTTTCACCTGCTTGCAAGCTGTGCAGCTAGGCTAGAGATGCTTGTGGCTTCCAGATTGGTGTTTGGCTGGTAGTGCTCATGGGTCAGTCCTACAGGCTTCCATACTGTGGTGATACATCATGGTAGCAGACTAACAGAAAGCTCAACAGTCTCAGCAGGAGGTTCTGTAGGGTTGTGGGAAGTAACATGCAAGGCCCAGAGATTCAATATTACCACCCACATATTACCAAGGTAGTTGGAGGTTTTTTGGGAATTGCAGGTTTCCTCAAGGCTGAAGTGTAGGTATTGAATCTTGTAACAAGGATCAAGGACAAGCCCTAGGGTGTCAATTTCTTGAATTGAGTCCCATTATTTGGTGAACTTCTCCTTCATTGGCTGAATGATGTTTGTGAGGTGGCTGTTGTTGAGATGGGAGCTCTGTGCAAGTTGATTCTCAATCACCTTAATTGCCTGGTAGGTGCAATTCATTGTTGGATACTGACTCACTGAGTGCCAATCAATTCAACTGTGGCTGAAATTTAAGGAAAAATAATATGATTTCAGTTCTGCCTAGTGGAAGAATCTGATCATAAAAATGAAAGCTCACCTTTGTAGAATGGTTCCAAAAACTCCATCATCACCACCAGCTCATCTGAGTCAGCAGTGCTGACTTCAAACTTGTCTTCATCCATCTCAACCTGTTGGAAGGCTAACTTCAAAGGCACCACCAACTCAATCATTATTTAAGTTGAATTCTAGAGAGTTGGAACATCATTTGAAGGATTCTTCTTCCTGGGATAAAGGTTGGATTTCACCATTGCTCTCTCAAATGCCTCCATTCTAGCTGAGGATCCATGAATATATTTGACACTTTCTTGAAGACAGTCAACCGGTCCACTGATTTTCTTGAGACCATCTTCAACTTTAAGATTGATTAATTGGGCTGAGAATCAAAGGTGGAAGTAGCTGGAAGTTGTCAGATGGCCTGATACTTGCAAACGGTCATTGATAAATCGTGGGAGTTCAGAGATTTCCACATTGTTCACGCTGGTTTTTTCAAGGGTGACAAAGGCAAGCTTGTTGAGCTGTCTCCACTCAATCAAGACCTGGCTGAGGTGGTCCGCAATGAGTTGGGTGGTGTGTGGGGACAGGAGAGGGTGGTAGCTGATTATGTGTTTGTTTAATTGCCATCCTTGGGTGATGACCATGAATCCAGCAATATCAGAAGAGGTCCACAATTCAGTCATTAAAGCAATGTGGTACACATTGGCCATCAAAATTGTTTTGAGCTCTGGAAACATTTGGAAGCAATCATTCAAACCATCATCCCCCCAAGGATTGAAAACTTGGGCACCTGGACTGCCTTCAAAAAATTGATGAACCCCTGATGATTGGCCACACTGAAGGGATACTCATGCTTGATTATCAACTTAGACAAATTTTTGTGAGCTTCTTCTTGACAAAAAATCCAGATCCCCTTCAAGAGACCGGGAAAGTTGAGTACGGATTGTTGCTGAGAGGTGATCCCACCAATGCCATGCTCAGTGAAGTATTTTTCCAAATGTTGTCCAAGATGGTTGGTACCTGATTTCAAGGTTGCAGAAAGGCTAGTCTTTCAATAATTGCAAATTAAATTCACTTTATTACTGGCTGGGGTGGCATGGTGTTTGAAGAAAAGAATATGAATTTCAATCAGTATGGAGTTAAAATTGAATCACAACTTTCACAGATCAACGGATGAGGAGAAATTCCATGTAAGCTTCCCTCAACTGCTCTTGAGAAATGATCCCAGACCTTACTTGTGGCCTTTTTTTTGATTGACTTTCATCAGTCTCACATTTTGGTGAATTAGTCACACTGAGCGGCGGTAATTTCTCCTGCAGGGATCTCCTGGATTTTGGCTCTGGTGTCTTTTTAGAAGATGTTGGGATTTGGACTGGCACTGGCACTGGTGATGGCACTACTGATTCTCAAAGAAGACATGATGAAGCTTGCGGAGATGATTTTTGGGCAGAAACTAAGTGTGAACACACTACCAGCATATTTTGCTGGGCTCAATTCATCCTAGTTTAACTGGGATGCACTCAACCAATTTAAAATTGGTTGATCTCAACCAATGAAATATAAACCCAAGGGGGGTACCTTGGATTCACATTTCATCAGTTGAGATCAACCAAGTTTAAATTGGTTGAGTGCATCCCGGTTTAACTGGGATAACCTCAGCCCAGCCAATTTTGCTGGCAGTGACAAAGTTGATGATTTAGGGTGAATTGGTGATGATATTGACCAATATGCTTCAAGCTGCTGTGTGAAGACAAAGCAAAGAGAGAAAAGCTGGAAAACAGGCTTCTTTTATGAGCTCCTGTTCAGCAATACAGCTTGCCTTCTGTTGTCCAGCTCTTTTGAAGTGTGATTGTGAAAATCTAGCATGGTATTAATCTACATCTAAGCTCACAATGTACATGGATAATGGGTGAACGTGGTGATCCTCAGAGTTCCTGGAAGTTGGGCAGAATTTTGTATCACCCAGCATTATTCAAAAATTTTGTTGTTGGCAAAACACTCACCCGGGGCAGAGGGGCTATCCGCCAATCCGGGACTATCCGTTTCTTTCGCTCGGATAGCAAAAGCCCACGGGCGCCCGCTGGACAGCCGGCGCCAGCCCGCGCCGTTTAGCATCTGTGACGGGTCGGGCTGGAGTCTGGGAATTTCACAAAACTGGTGTCCGCGCCCGGCCCAAACCCGGCCGGGTTCGGGCGGCCTCTTGGACCCCCGGCCCAATTACCATCCTTCATACACAATCGGTCGACGCGTTCGCGTTCAGAGCACTCCTGTTCCGCCCTTCTCGTTCAACCACCTTTCCAAGCTACCTAATCATCGTCTCTCTGCCCGTCGCCTTCGCCTTGCAAATGCCTTCCAAGTCCGATCAAAGCCGCAAGGAATCCCTTGAAGTCCTGAGGGCTAGGCGAGCTGGCGAGAAATGCGATTATAAAGTAAGCAGACATACGCACTTGCCCGCTACAATGCAGCTTTCTGACAATCATCGAGCTCGTTACTGCAGGGATCGCAGGATGACATCTATGAAACGGTCTCAGAAGATGAGTACAAGTCGGTTGTGAAGGGACGATTGGCCGAAGACGATTTCATCGGCAAGCATTTCTTGGCAAGCTTCGTCTGCTATTCTACTAACACTTCATTCGATCGTGTTGCAGAGAACGATGATGATTCGGGTTACGTTGAACAGGGAGTGATCGATTGGGATGAAGAAGAAGAAGAGGTCGACAAAACCGTGATACCCGCAAGTAAGTGATTTGATTCAATGCCAGTTTTTGTGCAATTTTGTGACTCACCGTGTTGAAATTCGTTGAAACTCTCTGATAGATATTCACCGCAAAAGCCGAGATCAACAGTCGACAACACAACATTCGAGCTCAAGCACTCGTCCAACCTCGAAACTCCCTACCACATCGCACAAGAACGCGCGCCCCGCATCAGGTGCTCGAGGAAAAAATGTGGCTAAGGAGCCTCCGACTCTGAATGCTTATCGGAAAACTAAAGATGCTGTCGCTTCCGAAGGCTTTATGGACAGTCTATTGAGCGGACTCGGCCAAGGCACTTCAAAACCATCCAGCGCCTCGCATCTCCCTAATCTCAGCTCTATTCAACCAGGCCGACTGCAGGGCTCCGAGCAGACCTCCGAACAGAAGAAAAGAAAAAATGTACCTAATTACTCACGCCCTGGTCTTTCTCCAACCGCTCTACGCAACACTAGTCCTGAAAAGTCGAATGGGATACCCTCGTCATCATCGTCCTTCGGTGATGAAGATTTTGCCCGAACAGAAAGCTTGGGTGATGGCTCCAGCGCTGGCGTCGGTGGATTTCTCAGCAGTGAAGGAGTCGACGACGTTGAACGACATTCCAAAAAACCTCGTATCGCTACTTTGCACCATGATCTCGTGGACCTCAAGGTGGAAGACTTGGCTATGGATCTCAGCGATGAAGAAAATTTAGACATGCGTTTGGATGATTTGAAAACAGACCCCACCTCGACCTCGACCTCCATCCCCACAGTATCTTGCAAACTAGTTCCTAAAGTTGGAAAACATGGGAAGAACAGGCGTCAACCACTCGGTGGCGCTGTGGTCGCATCCGACCGGCACTTACCCTCTCAAGATAGTACCAAACCGATGGAACCCTCTAAGCCTCAAGGTCTGAATTGGCAGAAAGCACTTCAAGCTCTGCCCACAGTCTCTAATATCGACCCCAGTACTGACGCTCATCTCAAAGCACTCATCGAGGACAGTGAAGACAAACCACCGTCAGCTGACACCCCTAACGCCGTCGTTGTGGCTCCGACTGAGATAGACCTTTCAGAAACTACGGAATTCTTGGCCAACATTCCTCGCAAAAGCAAAGTTTCCAAACCCCCACGGATAACAAAAAAAGCGCTCGCACAAGCGGAAGCCGATCGACACTTACCCAAACCCGTGAAAGTCGATGCTTTTGTTCCTACAGATCCACAGAAAACCGACAAGGCCGTTGACACGCCAACCGAGACTAGTGAAGGAAATCAGCTCAAGTTCTTCTGGCTAGACTATCAAGAACTCGAAGGTGTCATCTATCTTTTCGGGAAGGTTTTTGATCAGTTATCGTCGAAGTATATCGCTTGCTGTGTGATTGTCGAAGGGATGGAGCGCAACCTGTTCGTTCTACCTCGGCCTACCATGACAGACGGTAAGCGAGATTATTCGACCCTATGGCAATTTTACATCTAACTATTCTGAACTTTCGTAGAGGATGGAATCGAGGTAAAACCCACGGAAGATGATATTTATGACGAAGTCGAGACGATTCTAGAAAATCACCAGATTAACGAGTTTAAAGCAAAGATGGTCGAACGCCAATATTGCTTTGAGGAGAAAGATATCCCCGCCAACTGCGATGAGTGGCTCAAAGTCGTATACAGTTACACCAGTGCGTCTGCCTCGACTGCAAGTTTTCCTCATAGTTGCTGATACCAATCTTTCACCAGAGCCTCCCATTGCGCGGCTTACAACTGGCAAAACCTTCAGCAAGGTTTTTGGAACTGGAACCAGCGCTTTCGAATTATTCCTCTTAAAGCGTAAAATCATGGGGCCTTGCTGGTTGGATGTTCAAGGCGCATTCCCTAGTACACGAGCTACACCCGTATGTTTTGTTTATTCCCAAACACCAATTGGCTCCTACTGACGACTCGCTTGATAACCTCAGGCATCCTGGTGCAAACTCGAAGTTGTAGTCAAGGACCCAAAACTGATCAACCCACTTAGCGATGCCGATCCCACCGCGAAAGAGATTCCTCCTCTTAACATCATGAGTCTTAGTATCCGGGATATCATGAACCACAAGGATAATAAGAAAGAGATTGTCTGCGTTACAGCACGCATGTGGCAAGAAGGTCCGTAATGTCTCACAAACTCCACAGTATTACTCGTAGATCTAAAAACACATCACCTATTTGTTTGCTACAGCTAACTTGGAAGACACGACACCGATTGAACAGCAATCATCGGTGGTGAAAACCTTTGTGAGGCCCTTAGCTTCCTTTCCCGCCGGTACTCACGAGGCCTGCCGTCGAACAATGCCACCCATAACGCCGGTAAAAGAAGAGCACATGCTACTATCTATTCTACTCGGTACAATCAACTCTTACGATCCGGATATCATCGTAGGGTATGACTTGGCAAGTGTCGCATTGGACGTCATTTTACACCGTATGCGAGACCTCAAAACCTCGCACTGGTCTAGAATCGGTCGGATGCGCAGAGAAAAGCTTCCATCGCTACGTACCGGCGGATTTAACAATCACCTACTAACCGGCCGCCTAGTGTGCGATCTTAGCAGCGATGGTTTCAAGTCGATGGTCACCTCAACTACATGGTCGTTGACAGAACTCTGTCAGAAATATCTGCAGATATCTCGAGAAGACATCGATCCCGATGAAATAGTCAATTTCTTCGATTCGACTTCTGCTAAACCCGATCGTATCATCAATTTCATCAAGCACTGTGAAGCCGACTCGTACTTCCAGATGGCTCTGATCAACAAAGTCCAGTATCTAAGCTTAACGAAGCAACTTACTAATTTGGCTGGAAATAATTGGAATTCTACTTTGCATGGAGGTCGTGCCCAAAGGAACGAATTCATCTTGCTTCACGAGTTTCATCGCCAGAAATTTATATGCCCAGATAAGTTGAGCTTTAACGACCGAAAAGCATTGGCCGCAGCTACAAACATGGCAGGAGACCAGGGCGAAGGTAAAGGCGGTGGTAAAGCTGTCAAGAAGGACAAATATAAAGGGGGTCTTGTATTCGAGCCCAAGCGAGGATTGTGGGACAAGTTTATCCTAGTGATGGACTTCAATTCCTTGTATCCCAGCATTATACAGGAGTATAACATCGACTTCACCACCGTCAATCGTGCCGGTTGCGACGTAAGTCTTAGTAACTGCCCACTCTCCCCCCGAAAGAAAAAACGTACATAACTCATGTTTCTATTGGCTTTCGCTGTAGGATGATGAAAACGACCAAATTCCCGATCTTCCTCCGGCTGAAATGAAGCAAGGAATTCTCCCTAGGCTGATCGCCACGTTGGTCAATCGTCGACGGGAAGTCAAGAAGCTGATGAAAGCCCCAGACACCCCTGCATCAAAGATAGCACAGGTACGATGTTTTCAACGGCGGCGTTGTTCCGTAATACTGACGGCTTGATTTTTTAATAAATATTTGCTATAGTATGATATTAAGCAAATGGCTCTTAAGTTGACTGCAAACTCGATGTATGGATGTCTTGGTTTCGAAGGGTCCAGATTTTATGCGAGGCCTTTAGCAGCATTGACGACATCGAAAGGACGAGAAATCTTAACCAACACCCGAGACTTGGCTGAGAGTCAGAATCTTGACGTAAGGCTGATTAGCTAGAAACTCGCGCGTGAAATTTGGATAGACAAGTTGATGTTATAAAAAATATCTATTATACTATTTCTACTGCAGGTAATATACGGAGACACTGATTCAGTCATGATCAATACCAACGCCTTGGACTTCGCAGCTGCCAACAAGATCGGCAATGAATTCAAAAAACTAGTAAACGAACGGTACAAACTCCTTGAAATCGACATTGATGGTGTATTTGAGCGGATGTTGCTGCTGCAAAAAAAGAAATATGCAGCTTTGAAAGTTGATGCGATGACTCAGGCTCGAATCGTCGAAGTCAAAGGCTTGGACATGAAGCGAAGAGAGTACTGCAAATTGTCGAAGGATGCATCTCAGTTAAGTGTTTAATATCGACATCAGTAGTCAATTGCGTTTTTTTTTTTAAATTTGATTCTTATTCGATCCCCTTCTTAACCTGCATAACAGGTACATCCTTGAGCAGGTATTATCAGGTTTATCGACAGAACTTGTTGTAGAGAAGATTCACGAGTATCTTACCGAACTTGGGCAAAATGTCAAAGAAGGCAAAACGGATTTAGACGACTTCATTATCCACAAAAAACTCGGTAAAGACCCCAAGGATTACCCGGACGTCAAGTCACAGCCGCACGTTCAAGTTGCGCTACGAATGAAACTGAAGGGCAATACGACCCCCAAGGCGGGCGATGTTATACCTTATATATTCTGTCTTGGGGAAGACAGTAGCTCCAGCACTCGATCAGCTCAAGCAGATAAAGCCAGACACCCGGATGATTTGCGTCGTGCGGACACCCCTTGGAAAATTGGTATGTCACTGCAACTTTATCATGGCCTTCTTACTCGCGCAATCTCACGACATTAATACACTGACATGGACCTGAGGGGTGGATTCTAGACTACGACTATTACTTATCTCTGCAGGTTTTACCACCGATTGAGCGTATGTGCGACTCTATTGAAGGCACCGATCGCTGTAGACTGGCAGAATGTCTTGGTCTGGACCCCTCTCGTTTCAAGAATATCGCCACCTCTGGCCCAGATTCACAAAGAGAGTTCCACACCCTGGATTCCCAAATCCCCGATTCGGAACGGTTTTCAGGCACTTCAGCATTCCAAGTTAGGTGTCGACATTGTAATGGAAAGTTCGAGTTCAAAGGTGTGCAAGGCGAAATGGTAAGCCTCGAGTTGGATCTTACTCTTAATAGAAAATTGATTGGCGTCATTGGGTTTTACTTTTCAGGCGCGTATGATATCACTCAGCGGAATAAATTGTCCGAATTTGGAGTGTCGCAAAGCGCTTGGGGTTCCATCGATGGCGACACAGTTAGAAGTTCAGATTCGAGATTTTATCGGCAAGTTTTACGAGGCTTGGTTAGTTTGTGATGATGCAGCCTGTAGAAATCGAACGCGCATGATGTCGGTTTATGGGCGCAAATGCTTGAACACAAGTATGGGATGCAGAGGCCAGATGAGCTACGAAGTACGTATTCACCTATGTTCATCTTACTCCTTGGCTTCCACCAGTGAATTATCGCAGTGATATTGCTTTGCTCACGTGTTCCTCTGCTGTTTGCTTGGTAATTAGTACACCGATAAGATGTTATACAACCAATTGTTGTATTTTCATGGTCTGTTTGATTCTTCAAAAGCTCAAAGCAAGTTCAAGGAGGGTACGCCCGAATCAGGTATGCACATTTGTAGTTTAGTTGAGTGGTTGTTCGTAATATCCGCTGACTTGTTGGTTTTGCATTGTTCATTGCATAGATGCGATAGCGAAGATTTTACAAGCAAACCAACAAGCTCTTGGCACACTACAAGGCATCGTCAATCGATACTTACAAAAGAACGCTCGAAGATTTGTGGCTATGGAGTCCCTCTTTTCTTTCATGACAATCAGAGGCCTCTAGGGCATCTCAATAGCTGTAATAGTGTATATTTCTACTTGTTACAATAGCGCTTAATCGTTCTTGCTTTCCCTTCGAATTTTCAAAGAAGGCGGTGCGTACAAATTTCGTAGCGTGAGGATGTTTATTCGCAATCTTTATTCATTTGTCACTTGTTCAAATGTCATATTAGTAGTACAAATTGATTGAATAAAAATCAACTGACCCATGGGAGTTGAATCCCAAACATGCTCAGGCCGCTTCCAGCAGAAGTGGAGGAAAGCTGTTCTGCAACTTAACAAACATTGCTACAGATCTGTGTCTGTTGCTTATCCAGATCAAGTCATTCCACAAAGAGCATCTTATGTGTTTTGAGGCATTATTTGCTTGAATTTTATACCTGGATCACATTTGGATGTGTGGGAAGTTATCTACTGGGGACATTTGCACAACATCACAGCCAATGTTTCCTTGCCAATCTTTATAAATGTCCTCCTGACAGTTTTGTAAACCATTCAGCAAACACTGACCATCTGGCCCATCGTCAGGCAAACAGGCATCATGGTGCCCAACCTTGCCTCAATTTTTCTAATTGAACATTCTCTAAACATTTTCCCAACTGTCCAGAGAATATTCATGGGACAGGGCTCCCATTTGCTTCAGGAACCCTTGTGCAAGGGTATGTCCTCTGAACAATTGGCCCAGTGTGGAACTCTCACTCAACGGCGTAAGACTCAAAAGGTGTTGTGAGACCCTTTTGCTGAATGGCAAAATGTATGGATGAGGTGCAAGCTCTGCCCTTCTGGATATCAGAAAACAAGACCACCAAGCTAAGCTTGGCAGTTTTATCTAGTGATAAGGATCAGGGTGTAAACGGGTTGGGTTTGGGTCAAAAAACAGCGCCTGAACCCGACCCAACATTTAGCGCGGGTTGGGTCAGGTTGGGGCAGATTTTAAAATATGCTGCCCAAACCTGACCCAATGTCATACTAATTTGGGTCAGGTCCGGGTTGGGTTGGGTTGGGTCTTGGATCGACCCAACCTCTTAGGTGCCAAAAGCCCCCAACTTGACTGTTGGAGGCATCATAGTCGGGTTGCAAAGTTGGGTTGGGTCAGGTTTGGGTCATGTCATTTTCTTTAAGAATGTGCCCAAACCCAACGGGTCTCGGGTTGGTTTTGGGTAGGCCCGACCCATTTACACCCTGAGATAAGGATATGTTCAAAGATGAAGAGTATAGTTGGATTATTTTGTGATGAGTTCTGAGTTTCTATGAAGTGGATGAGATGCTGAATTAGAGATGGCACTGCGCACCTGGGCACCCTCACGGGTGCAGGTACAGAATTTCACTAAGATCAGACACCCACACCTGCAGAGCGGGTACCCCCCAGGTGCAAGTGGTGGGTACCCAGGTGCAAGAGGCAAGTACCCGCGGCCCACAGGTAAGATTGGGTCCCCAAGACCCAATGATTGGGTCACCAAGACCCAATGATTGGGTCACCAAGACCCAATGATTGGGTCACCAAGACCCAATGATTGGGTCACCAAGACCCAATGATTGGGTCACCAAGACCCAATGATTGGGTCACCAAGACCCAATGATTGGGTCACCAAGACCCAATGATTGGGTCACCAAGACCCAATGATTGGGTCACCAAGACCCAATGATTGGGTCACCAAGACCCAATGATTGGGTCACCAAGACCCAATGATTGGGTCACCAAGACCCAATGATTGGGTCACCAAACCCATTGATTGGGTCCCAACTGTTAGTGCAACAGTCAGACAGGTAGTTGCCTGCGCTGGGTACCCAGATACCCACTCTTTTTCTAGCAAAACTGAACACCTGCACCCACACAGAAGGTGGGTACCCCGCCAACAGGTAACCGCGGCCATATCTATGTTGACTGAGAAGAAAAGACTGATGTGGTGAATGCGGCTTAGAGATTGCCAAGTGGACCCAGGTAGCCATCATGGGTCCAGGTACCGGCTGCTTTTTTTATCCAAAACCCCCTCTTCATGACGGGTACAGACCGTTCATTGGGAGTGTTGATTCCTCTGGATGACCGGGGTCTGTCCCAGTCATCAAGAGGTTTGTTTCTTCTCAATGACTGGGTTCTGTCCCGGTCATTGAGAGGGTTGATTCCTCCCAATGACCAGGATCTGTCCTGTTCATCAAGATGGCTGATTCTTCTTGATGAACAGGTTCTGTCCCGGTATCTGGAATGAATCCAGCCTAAAACATTCTCATTTTTTGGAGACATCCCCATGGTTATTGGACGTCCATTGAGGGGAGTAGTTTGTTCCCCTCTCAATGACCAGTTGGAGCCAGCCATCAAAGGCATAGTGAGTTTTTCTCACGGGCCAGATGACGCCGTGTAACGGGAGGTAACGCCCTGTAACATGTTTCACCCCTGAGGCTGTTGACGTGCGGTAGCGCGCTATAACATGTTTCACCCCTGTGTCCAATTTCTCAGCGACATAGTAGGATTTTATTGTTGCCTCTCGGCTCCTCCACCTTTTAAATTTCCAAACAATCAAAAATGGCACCAAATACTCAAACTACTGCCAACAGTACTGAAGATGCGAACACCAGCGGATATGCGACCGACCAGTCTCAACTCCGCTGTTCAAATCAAGCTTCATCTGCAGTTGTTGAACCAGGCATGGTGCCAACTGGCTCGGACTCCCGGGCCAGATTAACCAAACTAGCTGGAGAGGTGACGGCCCCTTCTTCGGAATCTAGCCGTGCAACGGGCCCCAAAGGCATGCGGCAGCCCAAGAAAAAAAGGGTGATTGAAGAGGATTTGTCTGCAACAGACACCCGCACCGTTGCTATTGTCAAAAAGAAGAAAAACCCAAAGAAGGTAACCAAAAAGGTCTTGGCAATTCAGGAGGTGCGTGTAGACTAGAAGAAGTATCACATAAGATATTTTATTGAGGTTACAAAACTGTGTGGTATTTAGGTGAATTCAACCGGCAAAGCCCATGACTTCAGTCAGGATACCAATGAATCCATTGAGATCGGTCCAAGGGAAGCCAAAAAAAAGCTTGAAAAGGAGTATGATGATATTCTAGATTTCTTTGAACCACCTTTTTGGAAGAAAGAAGACAAAGGAAACACTCAGATTAATTATAAATGCAAATGGTGTGGAGAGATTTATTGTGCGCACACGACATCTAGAGGAAACTTGAAGGTACACCGTGACGGTTCAACTCAGTCGGAGAAGAAAAGTCATGGCTGCGTGAATCAAGAGAAGGCAAAGAAGTCATGTGCAAAGTTACCCCCGTCAGTTGCTGAGCGCAATCTTGCCCAAGCCAATGGCGGGGGTGATCCTAAGCAAACCATCATTAGTGGTTTTCTTCAGAATAAGCAAACCTTTGTCAATTGGGTTCTAAACCAACTGATTATGATATGGCAGATTTGACAAGTGCTACCATGGTCTCGGATTGAAGACCAAATACTTCGTGCGGCTTTTCAATACGCAAACCCAAAGGCTTTTCCATTTGGTCAAAAGTGGTCGGCCGATGAATCCAAAAAGCTTTACTTGATGCTGAAAAAAACTGTGTTTGATGAGCTCAAGGTACGCTTAATATATTTCATTTTTTGTGACTGTTTCACTGATATGTACTCAAATTTCTTATCAAAGAACCTCAACACAAAGTTCACTCTAATCCATGATGTATGGACGACAAAGGGGAACCGATTTGCCTTCATTGGTGCCTCAGTGGCTTTCATCAACTCCAATTGGGATTACACAGTCCGGCATTTGACTCTAAAAATGATTCCATGGAAACATTTTGGTCATTTGCTTGCACGCCCTATTGCAAGCCTCCTCAACAAGAACAACTTGGTTCAAAAGATGCTGGCACAGACTACCGACTCTGGCTCAAACAACAACACCATGGCCGACAAGATGTATAACTTATTCTACTCCAATGAGCCACCAAATGCAGACTCGTGGGATCCGGAAACTATGCATATCCGGTGCTTCTGTCACAAGCTGGCATTAATAGTCAATGCTGGTCTAAATTCCTTATCACTCAAAAATCTTCATCCGGAAAAAACCAAAGAGTCTGTCTTAGGATTCTTCCCCATTCTGGGAAGAATCTCCAAAGAGGATGATGAAGATTTCAATGGTGCGGTTGGATTAGCAGTTCCTCCAGAACCAATGGCCATCACAACTTCCCTTGTAGATGACTATGCTTCTGAAAGCGACTACAGAAATGAGGATGATCAGCTGTCTGATACTGATACTGGCAATTCTCAAGATGCCCTTGATGGTAATCAACCTACCGCAGCAGAAGGTTCAGAAAAACACAAGAAAACTAGCAAGATTCAAGTCCTTATGACTAAGCTCGATACAGTGATCAAACAAATCACCTGTTCTGCCGCTCAGCGAGGAAGTTTTAATCGCATGGCCAAGAGATTAGGCATAAAGGTAGCACCATTGATTGCCGGTTATGGCATCCACTGGAACATAAAATACAAGAGCCACCGCAAAGCAATTGATGCAAGAGAAGTTATTGATCAACTTCTTAAGGAAGATCAACAGCAGAACAAAGCTGGAATCTTCAACAATGTACTTTTTTCTCCTCGAGATTGGAAAAAGATTGACGACTTGAATTGCGAGCTTGAGGTATGTGGGTTTAATACTAAACATATTAATTCTGCTGGTGTACTGACACAACAAAATTCAACAGGTCTTTGTCAAACTAACCTCGCAAATGGAAGGAAATCAGGGGACAGGCGCGCATGTGATACCCATGTAACTCGAGCTTAAGGAGCAGCTCTCCGGAAAATTAGACCGGTCAAAGGAGTCCGACATGTTGTATCCAATGTACTTCTCAATGCTGGCGCGCGTTGAGAAGTACTTGGCCGAAGCCATGGTGTGCAAGACACTCAAACTGGCAACCATTCTGCATCCGTGCTACTGGATTCATATCTTCAAACTGGCGTTTGGGTCAACCAGTTCCAAGGTCAAGGAGTGCGTTGAACTCCTCAATTGCAGATTCAAGGAATACAAGGAAAAATCAGGCGTCTCTGTCTCAACGTTGGACGCCCCCAAAACAGACATCACTGTGGATAATCTTGAAGTCTTGATCTTGATAACTGGTCACTTGAATCTTGAGTCTTCATCTGGATCTTGAACCATGGAGCCTCTGTACCATTTTGCTCACCACAACGTGGAGAGCTGACCACCGCCGGACTGTACTGTGCAGGTTAGTCAACCTCATTTAGCAATTATGGTGTTCAAAACTGAATTTATGCATGCATATTTCATAAATTCATAAAGAAAACACCCAAAAAATTTATGCACCCCCCGGACACTCCCCTGTCCATAAAATCTCTTCATAAAATTTTCCTCGCCAAGTCGTGCACCCATCAACATTGGAAGTCATCAAAAATTCCCACTTTCTCCCTTCATCATCCCTAGTCCATCCATCCAACTCTAAAACAACACACAACCAACAGTAAATATGTCGGATGTCAATTCTACCCAGCCAACTCAAACTCAAACTCAAACTCAGCAGACTCTTGCATCTCAAGGTTGAGGCGGAAGAAGAGGTACATCGCGAGGTGTGCGAGGTTCGCGAGGGCATGGTGGTTGTGCCCGCGGTGGTGGTAATCATACCCCTGGTACTCAAGCACCTCACCACTTGTGGACTTCCGATTCCAACCGGGATGGGCTGTCCTCCCTCAATCTAATTGTCAAATGGCTCACTGACCAAGGCAACTATGATCTCTGGCGAAACAGTACCGTGAGTAAGCAGGAGGTTGCTGAACAGATCAATGCATATCTTACTGCAAACGGGGCTGAGGACAGACAGTGGCGTGGAATCAAACAGCAGGTTAGTATTTTCTGAGACTCCTTCATGCTGAAAAATTATGACACAAGCTGATATTTTGGTCATGCCATCTATAATAGGTCTCAGGCCTTGAGCAAAAGTTTTGCCGGGCCTTAGCGTGGCAAAACCAAACTGGTCAGGGTATCTTAGACAAAGCCAATGAGCTCGCTCGCCAACTTGGAGACAACCCCGATGATGGCGATGCCAAAGATATTCTTGCGGACGCGGTAACCCGCACGGAGGCTGAACTCCGAAAAATATGCAAGTATTACTATGAGCTTGAACCTATCATGATTGATAGGCCCTCGGCGATCCCCCTCGATTCTCAAGAGCTAGGAGATCAAGATAAAAACCTCGCTGGGGCTCTCAACCTAGAGCCGATCCAGGAAGGTACAACCACCCCACCAGAATGGATTTTGTGGGTGCGGCAGCCAAGGGGAAAATTGTCCCATTGACAAAATCCAATGCAGTGAGCAAAGACAGTTTTGCCCTTAAGTGTTGAGCAGAGCTGGGCTTGTTTTTGAAAATTTGGCCAGTATACATGTTGACTCTCCAAGGTCTCGATGATGGCCAAGATACAGCGGTTGGTATAGTTCTCAACAGATCCCTCTAAATATGAAGTATGCAGGGCTTTTAGGATCAAAAAACAAACAGAAACTATATGGATAAGATGAAAATACTTACCACTGATGTTGTAGAACTGGCTTGTCATATGAGGGGAGCCACCGTTACCATACAGGCCAAGATACGATAGAGCGACAAGAAGCTGCATTTTGACAGGGGCTTGAGGGTGGTTAGAGTTGTTGAAAAAAATTGTGTGGTCCTTGATAGCGTCGGCCAAAGAAAAAAAGCTTTTCCTGGTCATTTGTGCCTGTGTTGTTATCATATCAGCGTCAGCATCAACACATACTAGGTATATTTACCTACCCATCTCATGAAGACATCCTTGCCCGTACTCATCAAGACTTCATAGGTCTTTGCAAGGCTAGCGATGCGGGGACAAGGACTCCTGGGGACCATGTATTGGGTTGAATACAGCTCGTCAATCAGATTGAGAAGCAGCATCAGTTGGTTTCTTGAGTGTTTCAGACAAAGCTGGGTGATGTTGTTTTGCAGCGTGATTGATGATCTCATGAGATGGAATTTGACCAGAGCCAGATAGAAGTTGACCAGTTGAAGCTTGTTGGGTAGAAGTTTCTTCAGCTGGAGGCCGGCTGCTAGAAGGAAGTTGAAGATGAGGAGTCGTGTTGGGTTGGGTTGGATCACCTTAGATGCTTGATGGGCCATCTTCATCTTCCAAAGGGATCCAACAAGCATGATTTCCATGCCCTCCAGGACTTTCTTCCATTCCAACTTGCGAGGCATGATTGGGATTTATGTAGTGCCTTGGATTTATGCAGGCCAGTGGGGTGCTCAAAGTCAATTGTGTATCATAATTTCATAAATCCGAAATCTCCTGCAAAAAAAAATTATGCAAAAAAGATTTATGATTTTATGATTTAGGCCCCGTTTGGCTGCCACGTTATACGTCATAAATGGTCGAACTTATGACGCGCGACCCCCGGGGGTTTCAAAGTTTTGGTGGCAACAGGGGGCGAACTTTGGGTCGCGGCATCATAAATTCAACAATTTATGACGTATAACGCGGCAGCCAAACGGGGCCTAAATCATAAAATCATAAATCTTTTTTGCATAATTTTTTTTGCACAATTTTGAACACCATAAATGCAACCAAGATTGGACACCTGGGATTGACACGTGGATAGCTGACCGCCGCCGGACTGTATTGTGCCAAACTTATCAAAGTCCCTCCAAGGGGGCCCAAAGGGCTCTCCTTCGCGCGACCTCCTCGGAGGGACTGTGTTAAGTTCGGTATCGTGTAGTTTCCGTGGCCTTTATACATACATTTTTCCACTACCAAGTTGAATATTTCCACTAGCTCATGGCATGTCAGTCCGCGGTCGCGTTACATACATAAATAGCAGGAGCTATCAGGAGTCTGGACAATTTAGAAAGTTATCACCATGCCAGATGCAACTTGGCTTCGGTTGTTGATTCCCAGGCGAAACGCCGAAGCCGACACACGCACACCGCGGATGGCGACGCAGTCCAACTCCCGGCTCCAGCGTTACATTCAGACTGAGGCTGTAGACACGGTACCATCGCCCCAGGTTCGCGCTGAGCACTAGAACAAAATATGCCTATTACCTAATTAAGGCGATGTAAAGCGGAGGCCCATCTGCAGAGAGGCCTTTCAGCCGGCCTCGATAGCCCCCGGCTTTTGTGAGTCCGAAGCCGTAGGCAGAATGGATACTATATTGCCCCCGAGTCCATCGATGTTCTCATAGAAACCTCAAATAACTTGAGACCATAGATTGGTACCATATGATGTCAGAAAACCATCTCATTGCACCGATTGCTCTGCCAACCCAAATTCCGTCGGGGTTCAGCGAAGACGGCGTGACAACACCGTGCGCTGTCCATGGGCTCCTCTCGTTAGACCGCTACTCCCTTGCAGACCGACGCATGTAGGCTCGCTTTCCTCGTTCTCTGAAAAAAGAGCTCGCTCATATAAATACATGGCTCCCCGCCAGCTGACCAACTTTATTTTGACTGACCGTGCTCGTTGGACGTGGCTTTCTTGGCTCATCGAAAGTACACTTGCCATTTTATTAATTTCTTAACGACTGCAACGCTACACTTTACATTCTCTCTTATGGACAAATAGACAATCACTTACCACAAAACATCGAAGCTTTTCCATCCTTGTTCCTCTTTTTCTTTCGATTTTTTGTTTCTTGTTTACATACCCATCAAATTACATCTTAACGTCAATTACTCCTCCAGAGGAAGAAAAAGTATTCTTATCATGGTTTATCAAAGTACCATTGCCTTTTTCTTGCGGGCTATTCTAACATGTATGTTCTTCAAGATTACGTGCGGCATGGACTTACGTGCGTCGAGAGTATTATCTTATACAAAGACGGAGTCACGGATGGAAACCACTTCTCAGTCGTGGAGTTACTCATCAGAAATATCATACACCCCAACAAGCCCTTATGTTGATGGATCAGTTCAAGTTAATACACCATCTCTTGTCCTCAAAAAAGACCATGTTGTGACTAATGTACCTCAAGTTAGGCGGTATGATTGGGTGGTAGCGTATGTTGTTCAAACAAAATCTAATGCCATGATGGAATTTGACATTTTTTTCTTCATCATCCAGAAATAAGACCGCAAAATTTGATGGTTTTGTTAGGTGAATTTATTTTTCATAAAGAAACATTTCTTGGGTGGTGTTTATTGATAAATAAGAGTACTGAAATAATTTTACATCTGGAAAAAATCTAGGCAAGTTTTTGTAATAAACAATCAATTCCCAGGGCCACTGATTGAAGTAAGTGGAATTGGGGATAATTTTACAAAAAGAGGTTTTTCAGATTTTATACCTGACTTGAGCATTTGTCTCAAATGCAATTTTTAGGCCAATGAGGTATATTTCATCCTGACTTTTGTACATCCTGGACTTAGGTAATAATACTAAACTGAAGAGTTGAATGGCATATTTTCAGGGAGACACTATTGTTGTTAACGTCAAAAATGAGCTCAATGTTCCTCTCAGTATTCATTGGCACGGTATGTGATTGCCAGCACTAAAACTCAGTAACGTACATGAGAGGGGGGAGGGGAAACTGACTAGATTTTTCTTCCAGGTATTTATCAAAATGGTACTCAGTGGGTAAGTAAAGAACTAGCACCAATTGCTTTTGAAATTTGAACGCATATCCTAAATGAGAGGGTTTTCACTTCTTTCTGGGTTCAAGATGGATGGTGTCTCCGGGGTAACCCAGTGCCCACAACAACCTGGAACTACATTCACCTATCAATTTTCTGTCACTGGCCAGTTTGGGACTTTTTGTGAGCTAAACTTCAACAGATTCTTAACAACAGTTCTCACTGGGTTGAAGTAGGTAAAACTAATGCCACACCTCGGATTTTTTTGTTTTTAAATGTGCGTGTTTGAAAGGGTATCACGTGAGCTTACATTAAACATTTGGATCATATCACAATTTTTCCACAGAACCCTGGTGTCCTTTTAAGAGATGAATACTGAAAATTGAAATGTTTGATTGGTAATGATGAAGGCGCACTATGGTGCCTTATTGGCTGATGGTATTTCTGGCCCACTAATCATTCACAGTCCACAAGACCCTCTTGTTCGAGGTAGAGATTTTGATACCGACCAAATCATCTTCATGAAGTAAGTTCAATCTTATTTGATTCCCTAAGGAGTTCAATTCCTCCTTACTTTTCTTGCTCTTCTTGTCATAGCGATTGGTACCACGAGTGAGTAAAAGTGCTATGTTGATAACAAAGAGAAAAAGGGTTCTAATGGTCAACCATTTTCGGTTGTATAAAGTCCAAGCACCACCATCGCGCGTAAACTTTTATCAACCAAGGGTTATAATGGAACTCTAGCAGCTCCATCTCCGAATAGTGGTATGTGGATAAAAAGCGCTGGAAAACTCAGCACCAGCAGCTAAAACATAGACGTATTTCCGTATCTTGATTATATGAATTTTTCTCAAAGCCTTGTTGAATGGAATTGGGTTTTTCAACTGCGAGAAACACGCCAATGGAGATCCATGTCAAACCAACTTCAACCCACTAGAGATCCAAGTACCTCCAAATCAAAGGTCTAGGCTCCGATTGATTCAAGCTGGCTCTCACGCTTTGTTCAAGGTTTCTGTTGATGGGCACCCATTGGAAGTGATTGAAGCAGACGCTACTCCTGTCCAAAGTTCTGAACTTTTTCATAGAATTCCTTTGCACAATGCGGAAAGGTACAGAAGAACTCTCTAACAGCTAACTGGTTGAATCACTGCTGAAAAAGATTTTTCTAACAAAAATCAGGTATAGCGTGATATTGGACACTCGGTCAGACGTGGAAGGAGACTCTTTCTATCTTAGGGCCGCAATGGACACCGATTGTTGTAAGTAAAGGCACTTTTATCTCCCCGGCAGATTGCGTTTAAATAACCAAAGAATTCTCAAATCATCTTCCAGGGGCTTGGCGTGAGCATTTTTGTGTTTGATTTGTACGCACCACATGATTCTGACCATCTCACAGTTGCTCCCGGCATGGACACCGCCGAAGGAAACACGGCGTTGGCCGTGGTCCGTGTTTTGTCCAAGCCTCTAGCAAATGGAAACATTCGGGCAAGAATACCAGTTCCAAACACCCAGGATTGGCAAGATGACGTGGATGGCCCATGTATAGACTTGGACCAAACCAAACTTGCTCCAAGAATCAATCCTAACTTGAATTCCAATTCACTAGGAAGAGTAAGCCTTATCACCACTCTATCACCACCTCAATTAAAGAATTAAGACTCATCAAGTGCATCTTTAATCATCCTATCTCCATCAATTGGGCACAGGTCTACTTTAACACAAGCTTTGGTACCATTATTGATCCGTCAAAGAAAGGCCCAAAGAACGTAATGGGAAGATTTTTTGTTGACAACACAACATGGATTGGTGAGTTGAGATTGGAAGGTGGGAAAAGTTCTATGATTGATGTATTGCCCCTTTAATGAATTTCAGCCCAAGAATCACAGCCTCTTCTTCCTCAACTTCTCAGTGGTGGAAGTGGGGCTTTGAACTTCTCTGAGGTTGCAACACAAAATATCTCGCAGCCTGGTATTTGGGATGTCGTAGTAAACAACCTGGACCAGGCAATTGACCATCCTATTCATCTCCGTAAGGGTTTTTAGTCCATTGCTGCCAGATTCAAAAACGTGTTAACCTTTTGGTTTCTGCCAATCTCAAATCTTTGCTAGACGGTGTTGATGTGCGTGGAATTATTTAAAGTCGCTTTAAATTCAAACTAATTTTTTTATATCTATTTTACGGTAAGACATGTGTTGTTGCCTCCGGAAACGGAACCTTAACTGAAGCAAATGCACAAACTGCTCAATACCAACTTAACAATCCACTTTGTCGCGATGTGTGAGTTGCATCTTCATCTCTGAAAATTCAAACTTTCTGCCTGTAATTGAAAATTTTAATTTTCCATCAAATTCTTTGCATCTAGACACGTAGTACCTGGGGGAAGCTATATCGTCAGTGAGTGTAGAAAAGTCCTATAATCATAGAAGCAGACATATCTCGAATAAGTACTCTTGTGGATTGGCTGCTAAATTTGACTGCATACCTATCCTGAAACAGTGCGAATAAAGGCTGAAAACCCCGGGGTATGGATCATTCATTGCCATATTGACTGGCATTTGGCTGCCGGCTTCGCAGGAATGCTAGTGATGCAGCCCGACGTCTTGAAGCAAACAGTCTTACCACAAGCAAACCAAGGTCTCTGTCCAAAGCTTGGGAGTAATTGAAATCCTCAGATTTGCATGAATATGACTTACCAAATCCAAAAACTTGTGATCAACATGTACAGATCAAATCAAGGACTGTTCAATTTGTACGCATTGTAGATTGCACAGCCATCTATGTACCGAAATTTGTGAATTTGGATCTTCTCAACATGAATATTTCATCCCTTTCAATGAATGAAGAGACACTCGCACCCTCTATAAATCCAAAATTTTCCTCAAAGAAAGCTTAAGATCTCAATCCGCAATCATTTGCTAATTAAGATAGAAAACAATCACTCATGAAGCTAGAAAGTAATTGCGTAAAAGTTTGCCATGGGACCTTTTCCTGCAGTTATCTTGGCTTCAAATTGCAATTCAGAAAGTGTTATTGTGGTTTATTACTGGTTTATTATAGAAGGAAATAAATTATGTCTGGGAATAATTCCATATGGAGAATGATCTCTTTTCAGACCTATTTGACTGAAAACACTTGGAAATGACAGGTGCATGGGATGCACACATGATAAGGTAAAGGGAGGGGCTGAAATTGAAGCGGCTGTATTCAAATCCAAAGAGTAAAAAAATGGGCTGGTGAGCAAAACTAAACATGCATTCAACAGGGATTTTTGAACAGTTTGAATGTGCCTAACTTGCAATTTGAGGCTTGAATTTGCATTTAAAATACAATAGATCCTGTCATGATCCTGAATCCAGGATCAACATAAGTGGTTTTAGATGTTTGCAGATACCATTTGGCACGTTCCACTGCCAGGTAGCAGATTTCCTCCTAGACTGGGATCCATTTGCTAAGAGATAAACCTATTGAGACTGGTATGGTAGAATTGAAACCCCATAGTGTTGTTCTTCCTCCCCTGCCCCCCTATTCTTCATAAAACTCTCCAGTTTTGGATTTTGTACACCCACAACAAATCCCTGAAAATAGAACAGGGGGCTGGTTTGAGTTGATTCCTGTGGGGCAGTACCCAGTACCGCCCGCCCCCGCCCCGCACCCACCAGGCGGTACCGGATGTGGTGCCCGGTGCCGGTTTTTCTGTCAAAAAGTAGTGTGGTACTCGGGCACCTCTCCCAAGTGCCGGGTGTTTGCATACTCCTCTCGACGGCCGGCTATGACCGTTCATGGAGAGGAGTACATGTATACTCAGCTCTATGTAGCTGATTATCAAGAGTACATGTACTCCTCTCTAGCTGGTCATCAAGAGGACACACTCCCTCAATGGTCCTCTCAATGACCGGTCACACCAGTCATTGAGAGGATTAGACCTGATCATCAACAAGGCAAAGATCAGGAAGGGAGACCGGGCGGGTAGCTTTGAAATCCGGACGGTGGAGCGGCAAGTGAAGCATCATTTTCCATCTGCTCATAAACTCCCGCGAATCGCCCGCCCGGTTCAAGAACACTACCTTTGATAGGATTTTCTCCAATGAGATGATCAAAAGCATTGGCATCAAGTTCCTCAACCCCTAATTTGCCGTCCTCCACCAATGCTTGAACCCCCGCCGCGTCATAGCGATTAATCATGAACTCCCTTCGTACCCGGGTCCATTTTGAAATTCTATAACCCAACCATGGGTAGTTACTTTACTTTACGATGTATGTGGGATTTTTGTCAAGTAACTACCCGCCGTTACTTTTTGCGCCGTTATTGTTAGCAACGGTGAAGCCACTGCGCTGCAAACAGCGCAGCGTTTTTTCGGAGCGCTGCGCTGAAAATCAGCGGGACAAGCGCTGCGCTAACCGCTGATTATTTTCACCGCAAAAACCTGCAGATTTCAGCGCCGCTGCATCAGCGGTCAACTGCTGCGCTGACGCTGTTTTTTCACTGCTGCCATGTTCAGCGCCTAGTGGGGTGCAGCAAAATCAGCACGCTGACGCTGAAAAAGCGGTCAGCAGCAGTCAGCGGTCATTCTGCTGTGCTGCGCTGATTGCGCCTTTCAGTGGCGCTGCGCTAAAGCTTATCAACAGCAGGCGTCCGCAGCAAACCGCTGAAGTCAGCGTTAGCGCAGCGCTCTAACCGCTGCGCTAACGTAGATTAGTTGAAACCCTAACCCACAAGCCCTCTGGGGCTCCACTTTTTTCTATATAAGGAGCTCTCTCCTCCCCAGTTGTCAGCTCCTCAGCTCAGTACTCACCGGTTATTTACATACCACCCTTCACACTTACCATCACCACCACACATCACTACAACCCTTATGTTTGCAAATAAATACTGAACTCACTCTCAAATCTCACATACCCTTCATTAAACAACTTCATCTAGAACTAGACCAGACCTATCATTTGATTAAAACTTGCCAAGCTTAGCTTGGTGGGTCTTGTTATCTGATAGTATAGAAGGGCAGAGTTTGCACCTCCATCATCCCCTTCTCCATTCAGCAAAAGGGTTTTGCAATCACTTTTGAGTCCTACAACGGAACAACCATTTAGCTAAGGAGCCCTAAAGAGGGCACGGGGGTGTAAAATCCCTTACATACTCTGTAAATCTGCCTTACCTAGCGGGTTTACAGAGACAAGGGTGGATGCTCTAACAACAACTGTGAAACCGCTGCGCTGCACTGACATCAGCGGCACAATTTCTAGCTAGATTTTGAAAGTTCACAATTCACAATCAGTTGGATCCAATCTGAAATTTGTGTATATTTGATCCGGCTCACCCTTTTTGGCTGTATGCATTCTTTGTGGCTCTTAATTTCCTTGTGTGCATCTTTACTTTCTCCTTTTTTCAGACAAAGAACATGACATTTGTAAGAAGCTTTAGCAAGTACAAATAACAAAGAAAAGGAGAGGGAAGAGGGGCTACTTGTTGATAGCCAACATGGCAATTGATAGAATTCTTTCAATCTTGCAAGTAGGGAATGTTAGCATACATGTTCCAGGCAGCATCAAGTCATTGGAGAACCATCCAAACAGGTCAAACGTGCATTAATGAGTCATCAAATAACTAGCACCATTCAATCTGAAATGGAATGCCCCTTGTTGAGGAATAACCCACAGCATTCCTTCTTGGGCTGTACTCAACACATACACTGTAAGAAAAACTCTACAAACTGCTTGCAGTTGAGATGCAAGAGCTCAAGGCAAGCTGTGCCTCATGCAAGAATCAAGCACTGGTTGATTCAATTTCCATGCACATTGCATAATTTATGCAAGAGTGATTCTAAGGTACAAAAAACTGAGTACAGGCTCCAAAATACTGAGTTGATACCTGTGCAAATTCCCCTTTCATGTGAAAATTCCCCTTTCATGTGCACATACCCCTTTCATTTGCACATACCCCTTTTATGTGCACATACTGCTTTCATATGCACATATTCCTTTTGTATATATTCAGCCCTTTCATAATGTGTACATACCCCTTTATATGCACATACCCCTTTCATGTGCGTGTATCCCTTTCATGTGCATGTATCCCTTTTATAAGTGTGTATCCCTTTCATGTGCGTGTATCCCTTTCATGTGCATGTATCCCTTTCACAATATGTACATACCCCTTTCATCAGGCTTTCATGACCCTTTCATGTTTACATGTCCCCTTGGACTTTTTTACATCCTTTTCAACCCTTTAATCATTCAGGTTTACATACCCCTTTGATGTTTACATATCCCTTTCATGTGCAAATACCCCTGACTGCACATACCCCTTTCATACATAAATACCCCTTTCATGAATACATACCCCTTTCATGCATGCATACCCCTTTCATCATGTGTACAGAGTCCTTCTATGTGTTAATACACCTTCTCACATTCCCCTTTCATGCGTACATATTCCTCTCATATGTACATATCCCTTTCATGTGTACATGCCCTTTTTATGTTATTCTGGCTGGATTCAATGGCACATGGAGTGTTTTATAAAAGAAAATAAAAGGGTGCTCAGGGGGATGCTCATGTGCAAGGTTGAAAATTTGTCTCAGCCTGCTGCATGAGCACTCCAGCATGTTAAGCATTGGGATGCTGAACAAGGTGCACAATGAAGGTGCACCAGAATGGAATTGGGGTGCTTGATTCCAGCTTGAGCTGAGGCTTGATTCAAGCTTGCTGCATCTCAACTGCAAGCAGTTTCTAGAGTTTTTCTTGCAGTGTATGTTGATGGCCAGCCAGTTGGCCTGTCATTGGGTGTAAACCTTGATGACTAGTCAGATGGCTGGTCGTTGAGTTATAAATGTACCTTGATGACCGGAGCCAGCTGGTCATTGTGAGATTATGGTCTCAGGTGACCGGCAATCTTCTCATAAATTGAGAAGAATGTTGCGAGCTGAAACAGCTGCAGAAGATGGTAAGCAAAGCAAACCCTTCCACAGTCCAAGCGCAGAGCGGCTGATGTTGGAAAAACTCTGATTACACCTCTGGTGATTACAGGTCCAACGGAAGCAAGCGGCAAGACTTGGCTCAGGGAAAAACCTGACCAAAAGTCACTATCTGAATGGATCACCACAAGCGCCAAAGGTAAGCGGTGGGATCAACACTGGAAGATAAAAGACTAGGCAGGAGCTAATGCACTGCCCATTTTCTGCTAGAAAAAGTTGATGCAAAAGAAATCAAAACCAACGATTCCTCTCAAAGAGAAGGAGAAACAATCGGTGAGTTACTGTGCTACAAAGCTAAAGTAAAGGGAAACAAAAAGACTGATGAGCAAGCACGGCTGCTCAAAAACTGCAGATAGCGTTGCGAGTTTACTACGTTGTTTCTCCAAAGCTTAAAAAAGCGGGATAGCATTCAACAGTGGTTCTTTACGTGTAAGAACCAAAAATGGACTACACTGTGGGACAGGGCAAAAAACTGATGACAAGAATTCTTGTGTTGGGGAACAGACCGAACGGTTTTGCAGAGCTTCATCTCTGTTCTTTTTTTCCTTCCAAGTTTATTCAGTAGAGAGTGGTCAATCTCCTGCTCTTAGGTAAAAACATCTCTTACCCTTAATTCTCTAGACAAAAACATTTGTATATAAATCATAAGTCTATTATCTAACAAGAAATAAAATCTTAGATCTTTGTCTTCTTTCAGTCATCAAGGACACTTCAATGACCAGCCAGCTGGCCAGTGATCAAGGTGTATCTATGCCTTGATGACCGGTTAGATGGCTGGTCATTGAGTGTCTGCCTTTTTGATGACCAGCTGGCTCCGGTCATTAAGCTGTGTGTTATGAGCCGTAGCACGGGCTCCGCAGCACAGACTCACATGTACATGTCATGGACCATGCTCAAGTTTTGAGAGGCTGGAGATCCAGGCCTCTTCCTCATCCTGCAGTCAACCATATAGGACCCAGAATCCCTCTTCCTCTCCACAGAACAGATCTTAACATGGTGTGCCCTGATTACCAGCCATCTGACCAGTCATCAAGGCATGCATACCTTGATGACCAGCCATCTGACCAGTCATTGAGGCATGAATACCTTGATGACCAGCTAGCTGTCCAGTCATTGGTGTGTCCTGATGACCCGCGGCTTGCCGGTCATCAAGCTGGGCTGGTATTCATTTTACCGGCCAGATGACCGGCCCGGGCAAGTTTTGTGTATCATCACCCCAAATGATGGTTTCTGGGGGCCGCACAAGTTCCGCTGGAAAACCCCTGGGTGTGGCTGCAGAGAAAACCACACCCACTTGCGGGTGGTGCTAGTTGGTAAAGGCAGCACTTCTAGTATAGTGTCTTAGCTCCAAGCTAAGGTTGCTGGTTCAAATCCTGCCCAAGTCAATCATTTTCTGCTAAGTGTTAGTTTTAACAGTACCTGTGACAATGACCGGCCAGTACCTTTGATCCAGTATTCAAGAGCAGGTACAAACTCCCCTCAATGACCAGAACAGACTGGCCATCAAGGGGAGTGTGTACCCAAAAATCTAACTATTACAATACATGTATTTGTAGCGGTGTGTAATGTATCTTAATGTATTGTTGTTACAGTGTAACGGTATTGTAATGTGCGCCCACTCTGTTACACGGGATTTTGTTTTTTGTGTAACGGCGCGCCAATGCGCTACAGTTTTTTTTAGAATTTATGTATTGAGGGGCCAATGCATCACCGCTCCAATACATAATAGGCTGTAATGTCACGTAACGGAGGCATGATGCGCTACATTGAGCCAACAGTGGGTCAGCTACGCTACCATAGCTGTTAGCGTAGCGTAGCGCAGCGCAAATGCGCTATTTTTTAGCGCAATCGCGCGCATCTACGCTAACGCTACGCGCACAGGGTGCAAAGCTATTTTAGCTTTTAGCGTAGCGTTAGCGCAGATTCGCGCAATGGCGCTAACGCTAAGCACGCAGGGCGCAAAAGAGCGTTTGCTACGCTGCGCTACAGCGCTTTTTGAGGCAAAAAAGGCCTTTTTTCCGCTAAAAACACCTTAGCGCAACATAGCGCAGCATAGCGGCTGTAGTGTAGCGCTAATGCTAAACAAAAATTGGCGTGCTGTTAGCGCCGCTGAGAATTAGCGCAGCGTAGCGGCGCTTACAGCGCGCTAACGCTATTCAAAAAAGGCCAGCACTCTTTGCCGCTATGCTAAATGTTAGGGCTAAAATAGCGTGGTTTAGTCTACGCTACAGGGCCACTTAGCTTTAGCGTAGCGGCAAAAAGCGCCCGCCCATTTTGAGTAGCGTTAGCGCGCTGTTAGCGCCGCTACGCTGCGCTACGTTTCAGCGGCGCTAACAGGGCGCCAATTGTTTGTTAGTGTTAGCGCGCCGCTACAGTCACTACGCTACGCTACGCTGCGCTACAGCGCTTTTAGCGGAAAAAAGTCCTTTTTTTCAGCTAAAAGCACTGTGGTGCACCGTAGCGCGTGCTCTTTTGCGCCCTGCGTGTGTAGCGTTAGCGCAATTGCGCGCATCTGCGCTAACGCTACGCTAACAGCTAAATTAGCTGCGCACCCTTTGCGCGTAGCGTTAGCGCAGAGAAGGTGCAATCCGCTAACGCTACACTAAAATTTAGCAGAATTCCGCTATGCTACGCCACGCTAACGCTATGGTTAGTGTAGCTGGCCCACCGCTGGTGTAGCGGCCCACTGTTTATTGAGCTTTTAAATGATGTAACAGCACATTCAATACATTGAATTGGTAGCGCATTGGTGTGCCAATGCGCTACACTAGTTTTCAATCATTGTGTAACGGACCCCAATTACGATACACTGTATATGCCGCTACAATAGAGGTATTGTAATGGTTACATTGTTGGTGTACCTCCTCTTGATGGCCAGCTATTGAGTAGAGTGTGTTGCTCTTGATTACCTGTACAAGAACCGGCCATTGAGAGGGCATTTTGCACTCCTCTCAATGTCTGGATGTACTAGAAATTAGAAGGTACACACCTGGCATCAAGAGGTAAGCCTTGATGACAGGCACGGACCAGCTACCCAGCCATCAAGCAATATTTTTACCTACATATATTTAGATGAGCGGTAAAACCGGCCACAGGGAGGTGTGTGAACTATTGCCTCAATGGAAGACTTCCCGTTGACTTAAATGCTTAATGTAGAGGCACAGGTAAAACTTTACTGGCTGGTGAAAGTTGATTGAGATTAAGTTTTCACCAGAAAGCAAGGATAAGTGGAATCCTCTAAATCAAGCCGTTTAGACAACGGGAAGCCCTCCAATGGTATTGACTGGACATCAAGAGCAGTTTGACCTACCGGTAATTGAGAGGGGGACACACAACTCCCCTCAATGGCCAGTTCTTTGCGGTCATTGAGGGGTACTTCTTCCCCTCAATGACCGGTGAGGGACTCCTGTCCGTGCTAGGCGGCGGCAGCCGTGTGAGGGGAAAGATGCTGTTTAGGCTGCTCTCGGGGTGGTGGTCCGTAGAGATGAGCGCTGAAAGGAATCGGGATAGCTTGTGGTTTGGGGGTGGTTTTGAGATGTTCGCCGGGGTTTGGATCCTCGGCGGCGGTTTTTTTTTTTTTTCTTTTTGGAAGAAGGATGCGGAGTTTTCTTAATAAAAAGGCAAAAGACTGATGTGGAACTAGATGATGATAACTGATGAAGGTGATCCGGAGTTTTTCAACTCTGATGATCTGATCAATAAACTCCCCGTGATGGACCGTATTCTGTGGATCAGAATGCCATCCCCCTCCCATCATCCAAGTTCGGCGAACTTGGACTCAGGGAGGCGACCTGTCACATGAATTTCATCATCTCCTCCGCGCGCTACACGCGCACACATACACAAAACAACAGAAAGAAGCAGAGAAACAAAGAAAAGACCACAAGACACTGAAGAAAGGATGAAGCACAATGAGATGAGACAAGCAGAAACCAATCAGAAGCTGGGAGTAACAGAAAAAGAGAAAGAAAGGAAAGGAAAGAAAAGACAGAAAGAAAAACTCAGGACAAAAGAGGAAAACCACATCAAATCAAGGAATAAACCCACAGCAGATGCTGTGTTAGGACCAAGAAATATGAAGAAGCTGGGGAACTGAGAGAGAAGGGAAATGGGAAAAGAGTTAATTGGAAGGAGAAGTGGCATGAGGGAATGGGGAAAAGAATCTTAAGAAGGGGGGAGTTGGAGGAATGAGCAGGGAAGGGGAAGGAACTCTGAACTATGAATCTTGAGGATCTTGATGTCTTGAGGGTGAATTCTTGAGGCTTGAAGAGTGAGAGTGAAGCTTGAGTATTTATGATCTTGCTGGCGGCAGCAATGTTCCTGACTAGCTGGCCACAAGATAGACCACCACACCAGTCTGTTCCAGCAGTTAAACTTTGTGCCTGCTTGCCCGGGAGGCTACTGCTGATGGGCAGGCTGTGGTGATGCTGTTCCAGCAGCAAAATTCACTCATCCAATTACCTACCTATGTTTTTTTGAGTTCTACATAACATTTTTTAGCCATTTGTGCAAATTGAAAATCATATTCATTTATGATTGTTTAGGCTACATTCAGGTGTGTGTCCTTGAGTTGAGGCTATATAAAGTGAAAAGGAGAAGTTCAAGGTTTGGAAGCTATGATTCAACCAGGATTGGAACAGGGGACTGGTAAACTTGTGAAAGGTTGGTGAAACTAAGTATGACTGTGATATGTATGTGTAATCAATGACTGTGACAGGTGAGTAGATGTGAGAGCCAGATGGCAGGCAGAGGCAAGCTCAATCTAACAGATCTACTCAGAATAAAACTGAGCCCAATCAAAGCAAACACCCTGCTAGCAAACTGGCCACGGCTGAGCCTCCATCAGGAACCACACTGACTAATCAGGAGGAGCTAGGTTAGTAATTGCTTACTTCATCAATCAACACACTTCTTTTACTTTCACTTCATTGGATTTCAGAAAAAGCCCAGAAGATTGCTGCAAACACCATCAGTTTAAGCTATAAAATTTACTTGGCACCAGAGCTAACTAATCAAATAGACAAGCATGGCCGCCAAATGATTGCATATACAAGCAAAACAAAGCTGTAATCACTCTTGGGTGTTGAAATCCTTGAACTCCCTGCTCAAATCCAATTCCAGATGTGGAATCAAGATCAACCGCCTTAAATCCAACTCTTCTTGAAGCAAATTGATCAAGCATGCTGAAAAATGCCTCTGGAAACAAAACAAAAAGAGAAAAACTCAATTGCTTGCAATTCTTGGAATCAAGGGGACTGGGGATATGAAATTATGAATCCCAAAAATGTGATTTTTCTCTTTTGAAACAACAAGATGCAGAAAAAAGCTCACCTTTTGATCTTCATTAGGTTTCACAACTGTTTGCAATATGGTGTGCCAAGGCCCTTTTTGGCTCTTGTCTATGATAGCCATTGGTTTATCCTACATCCAATCATTGCCAGTCTTTTACCATCCAGATGGGTGGTTTTGAGGGATATCCACATGCTGTACTCAGCTATCCAGCAGCAGTACAAGTCTGTTCTCAAAATAAGCTTTTTCTTTTCCTATTTGCAAACATCATTTTCATGATTAAAACCCAAATAAACTTTTCATTTTCTACCTATTCACAAACAGGGATGTTGTACTTAGGGGGTCCCAAGACACAATGCAGAAATTCAGACATTGGGTACCTCATTGGGGCAATGCATCAGATTTTCCAATTGTAGAGATGATTTGATGTGATGCAACCAATATATGCACATCTAGACCAATAAATATTGGTATACTATCACATCTATTAGCATCCCACTGGTGAAACCAATGCACATCCAACAAAAAGCCTGTATTGGCCTTCCAAGACAATGTGATTTGATACACATTATTGGGTGGTATTTTTGATGTGATATGGCCCAATATCAATGTGTGCATCATATCTGTTTCACCATTGGGTACAGGTATCTGATTTGAGAAAAAAGGTCAGCAGTCCGGGTACCCAGGTCCTAATTGCCATCTTTAGTGTGTATTCAACTGGACCATGTGTCTTTAGGGGGTTGTAAAATCTGATCCAGAGGGGTTTAAGGTGTACTGTGCATGGTGAACTGGGTATTTTTGACCTTAGAATCAAGTGGTGTTGCAGTATTGGTTGATTTGTAAGTCAACATGTGAGAAAGAAGAAAATTTTGACATGGGCTTAGATGGGTAACCATAAAGCATACCACACCGGGCAGTACAGTACCTGTCACCATTTGTTGGGTACCCGCCACTGCCACACAGGTAGCCATCCGCAGGTGTTGGGTATGGGTCTGGGTATGCAATTTGAGATGAAAAATCACCAGGTACCCGCCATTTTCAGGTGCAGGTGTGCACTCCAGTGAGCTTGATGGCCAGCCATCAACACCCACCAGGACCACATCCCACTTGATGGCAGGTCATCAATTGGGGTAAACACCCCTCTTGATGCCCTGTCATCAAGACACACGGGTCAGGCACACACCACTTATCTTAGACTGTAGTTCCAGCTCTGCCTGAGTTTGGACAAGGTCCCCCATGCAATTTCCATCCTGATCCAGGGAAGATACCATCATTCTTTTGAGCATTATTGCTCCTGATCCTGATTTCCTGAGTTCTGCCAAGCCATTGAGCCTATTCCCTGATTTCATTCCGCATCTCCGACCTCTGATCCCACCATCTTCATAGTTGAACCTTGTGCATACCTTCTCAGCTTCCTCTTTGCACTGTTTTTTGGACCTTATCTCCCTGATTCTCATCTCTACACCTCTGCCAAGGGTGTCCACTCCCTCTGTCATGTCAAACAAATCCACCCTCACCCCGCTACCATTTCTTCGATCCTTTTTCCGCTTGATATTTTACAAACCACCACAAGGGAATCTCTATAGCACTTTTTCCTCACCAGACTGCCTATGCCTGACACCGTAGGAGCTCCATAACCTTTTATTCACTACTTGTAATTGTACTTACAACTAGAGATTGTCAAGTGGACCCGGGTACCCATGGCAGGTATGGGTACCCTGTACCTGTAGTGATTTTGAGCATATCCAGATACTTGGAATTGGACCCAGCACCCGTGGCGGTAATACAGGTACCCACCACTAGTGGGTTCCAAACTGATAAAAGGGCCTGGTGACGCTGTGCTAGTGTTTGGGTCTACCCCATCACCAACAATATTTCTATCAACAAAATTTGGAGGACTTACCCAGGTGACGGGGCCCTCTAGTGGAAGGCAAAAGGTTTTCTGGTGACAAACTTTTGCCGCGGGTACCTGGAAAGGTACTGGAGATGGCCATTTGGACCCAGGTACAGGTACCACCTGCAAATTTGTCTATATTTGGACGCCCAGGCCCACACACAGAACCCGCCAACAGGTACTGGCGGTACTTGAGGTGGGTACCGCCATTATATTTTGAAAGTGACCAGTCATTGCCAATCAAGTGGGGTATACACACCGCTCTCAATGACCGTACATCAAGTGGAGTACACACCCCTCTTGATGACCATACATCAAGCAGAGTACACACCCCTCTTGATGACCGCACATTGAGCGGTGTACACATCCATGATCCCACTCAATCACCAGAAATTGAGCGGGATACACATCCTACTCAATGACCGGACATCAAGCGGGATACACATCCCACTCAATCACCGGCCCCCAATGGTGTACACCGTACATACCCTGCTTAATGACCAGTCACAGAGTGGGGTACACACCCTTGATGACCGGCCATTGTTGAGCAAAGTACACACCCCAACATCCCACTTGATGACCAGACATTGAGTGGGGTGATCATTATGGCCAGTGTCAAAATAAAAGTGTTTTGCCTGATAAGAAGTGGCGCTCTGCCTCTTTTCTATATCACTCTGGGTTTGTATATTGGTTACTGGCGCTGGTTTTCCGCAATGCACAAATCTCTTCAGCACTCTGCTATGAGTCTAATATGATCCGTCTAGTCTGCGTAAGATTCAGCCGCTCCGCTTGCACACAGCAAAACTCCACAAGTAAGAATTTGGGTGGTAAAAAACTCTCTGTAGTATAGCAATACACAAAAATTGCATTCCAAATAGCAGTAACTACAGTAATACCGTAAAGTGAGTATTATATAGAATGATAGAGGAAGAAGTGAGAGAAAAGCCCCCAAAAATTCCCTATTCCTCCACTCCCTCCACCCGCATAACTACGCTCCCAGCTGACGTTGCCCGTGTCCTTCCTCTCCCGCACTCTCCAAACTCCGCATGCATCACTTCTCAGCCTAGTACCTCTCCAACGCCTGTTCTCCCACACCCTCTGACTAGCCTCCAACCCCAGTCTCTACCTGGCGCTTCCGCCCCAACATCATCTGCTTTGATGCCGTCCACTTCCACTGCCCCAGTTCACCTGGTGCCAGTCCACATTATTCAGTCCTTCCAAGAGTCCAGAAGAAGTCCTACTCCAACCATTCCGCTAAGTCCGCGTGTCCGGAGCGTGGCTCAAACCCCAGTCCCCTTGTCCCCATTTGAGTCTCTGGTCCCGCCGCTTGCCTGTTTGCCAAATTTCCACGTGCTTTTGTAGCAGTACATTCAAGGTTTTCCCTCAGCCTACATATGAGATGCATAAGCACGCATACTTATTGTCTTGTTTTTTAGATATGTAGACTGAGAATTTGCTCAGCAGCCCCACTGCATTCCCTCATGTGCTGCGGTGAGAGGACATTATACGCTGCTTGCCGATATAAATTACCACACCGGCCATTGCACGGGATGTGTACTCCACTTGGTGACTGGCCTACATTACCCCCACTTGATGGCTGATCATTGGGTGGGGTGCCCATCCCACTCAATGGCTGATCATCAAGTGGGATCATGGATGTGTACCCCGCTCAATGTGCAGTCGTTGAGAGGGGTGTGTACTCCACTTGATTTACGGTCATCAAGAGTGGTGTGTATACCCCACTCAATTGGCAATGACCGGTCACTTTCAAAATATAGTGGTGGTACCCGCCTCAAGTACTGCTGGTACCTGTTGGCGGGTGCCGTGTCCGGGCCCAGGTGTCTAAATATATTCAAATATTCAAATTTGCAGGCAGTACCCATACCCGGGTCCAAATGGCCATCTCTAGTACCTGTACAGGTACCCGCGGCAAAAGGTTGTCTCCAGAAAAACTTTTGCCTCCCAGAGGGCCCCGTTGTAAGTCCTCCAAATTCTGTTGATATTAATATTGTTGGTGATGGGGTATGTAGACCCGACCACTAGCACAGAGTAACCAGGCCCTTGTATCAGTTTGGAACCCACTAGTGGTGGGTCCAAGTCTGGGTATCTGAATATGCTCAAAATCCCCACAGGTACGGGGTACCCACACCCGCCATGGGTACCCAGTTCCACTTGGCAATCTCTAGTTGTAAGTCAAATGAGGATTAGTAAGTGAGAAGAGAAAAAAATTATGGAGCTCACACGGTCCCAGACCATAGGCATTCTGGTGAGGCAAAAGTGCTATAGAGTTTCCCTTATGGTGGTCCGTAAAATCTCAAGCAGAAAAAGGATCAAAACAATGGTAGTGGGGTGAGGGTGGATTTTTTTGACATGACAGAGGGAGTGTATACCCTTGGCAGAGGTGTAGGGATGAGAATTGGGGGAATAAGGTCAAACAAAAGGTGCGGAGACTGAGAGGAGGAGAAGGGATGCACAAGGTCCAACTATGAACATGGCAGGATTGAAGGTCGGATGTGCAAAACAGAATAAGCCAATAAGCTCAAAGGCTTGGCCAAACCCAGGGAATAAGGATCAGGATCAATAATGCTCAGAAAAATGATGGTATCCTCCTGGTATCAGGATGGAAATTGTGTGGGGGAACTTGTCCAAGCTCAAGCGGAGATTGAACTACAGGCTAAGATAAGCAGTGTGCGCCTGACCCTTGTTTCTGATGCACATCCACTGCTATGACAACAACAACTGTTGGAAAACAACCAGAACAACCAAACAACAACTGCACAACAGCCTGCAACCAAAAAACAGCCAAGAGCGCAACTCCCAAAGCAGAGGCAATCCACAGAAAAGAGAAAAGAGAAGTAAAAAATGGAAAACATAACTGGAAAGAGAACCAAAAGAAACATATCCACCAAAGAAATGTGATGAAACTGAACCTGAATTGGCGGAGGCAGAGTCCCAAACCTTGAATATCTTGGAAGAGGAGGAGGCAGATCTCAAGATCCCAATCCCAAAACCTCTTGAGTGCGGTCCAGTAGTCCTGTGCCAATTCTTGCATTCTGCCGCTTGTACCAGTCTAAACACCACCCCATAGCTACCTTTTTCCTCCTTCCCCCCATGCTTGTCTGATTCTGTTCCCACGCAATTTGGCCCTAGTCCAACATCTACATGCTACACTCTGAGGCTCTGCTCCTCTCTGATGCTTGACCTCCCACATCCTCTGTTTAGCCCCCAACAGTCAGTCTCTCACCAGCTCCACCTGCTGGTGGAAACTGCTTCAGCTTCCCATGCTCACCTGCTTCTGCGCTGCTGCTATCCCGTTCACGCCTGTGTTATGCTGCAGTCCAGCTCTTGCACTCTGCTCTAGTCCAACCTCCTATGAGCTGTCCCGCTCCATTCTTTCTGTGCATGCAGCTTTCCATATGTTTTTGATTGTGCTTTCTGACGCCACCCTCAGTGCTTATGTCAACAAATGCGCGGTGAACTCAGCAGCGCGTACATTCCCGCCTGTGCTATTGCCGAGTGGACATTACATCAACACAGGTCCATATAAATCACCACACCGCTCTGCACTTGCAGGATTGGATGGTGTGGGAATTTCTGATCCAAGGAAGAACCATCATAGTTGTGATCATTTTCAGTTCTGAGTTCCTGAGTCTGGTGGAGTCTGTTCTGCTTCATAGCTTGATTGTGATCCTCAACAACAGAACCAACACATCGCCAAGTATCCAACTTTTATTTTCCTCTCAAAATCCAACCCCTCCACAGCTATATTTCTGATATTTCCAAGCTCATCATCTGGACCACAACTGAGGGCAGCTTAAACAGCATCTCTTCCCCTCTCCCAACTGCCTCTGCCTAGGACAGATGGAGTCTCATAGCAGCTAAAATAATTTTGGCCAGTATCTGAATGGAGCATAGTGGAGCTACATTACTACTGCAGTGCTTTTACATAGCAGTCAGTGATTGCCTGATACTATTCCCTGGAAATAAAGGGGCCTCTATCAGCGCTCTTTGAATTAGCAGTACCATTTAACTATTAAAAAAAATAGAAGAGCACTGTTAGAGCACTTGAGCATAGCATAGCGGCCCTTAGCAGCGCTATGGCCAACAGCATTGTGCCAGGTGAGGCACTATGCAACAATAAAATGGCAGATAGCGCATGCTACCATTATTTTAGCTTAGCAGACCAGTTTTGCCTTTGAAACTGTTGTAAATGCAAACTCATTGGCCCGTTGGCAGAGCAAAGACAAGTGAAATTCCAACAGTTGGCCAGGGTGCCACCAGCACGGTTTACCCACAGACACTGTTTGTGGTGAGCGGGCCAATTCCTGAAACAGATGTTGGCTTGATGGGAAGCCAAGCCCAAGTCAAGTCTGACTCACCCAACCAGCACACAAGTCCCCCATTGGAGGCCCTGGTACAACCTGGGCTGGCGTAAAGCACCCTTGCTCAAAGTGCAACCTCCAATAATGTCCCAGTATTTGGCCTGTGAGATTCCAATATTCCAATGAACTTTGGCTGGATCTTTTGTCTTTCCAATTTTTACACTGTTCCCAAAGGGCCCCACACATGCCCTTTGGGCACTGAGACTTTTCACACCAAGAGCTGAAGGGAAGCGGAGTACGTATATATATTTTGGTAGAATTGCTGGTGCCTTTTGCAATCAACTATGTAGATTTGAGCAGCCCCCTCTGGGAAGGTTGGGGGGCTAGGGGCTAGGGGTTAAAAGGCCAAGGATGACCCGATGGGAATGGGGGTCAGGTTTTAAGGGGTTGAAGAAACCCATACAAACTGTACAATTTAAATATTTATTCTCCCTGTTAAGTTTCTCGCCGGGCCGGTTGGAAGTTGGAACAGTCGAGGATCGGAGTGAAAGCAACCTTGCAGCCCAAAAGTCAAGCATCCATCGATCGGAATGGTAGATGTCATATTGCACTGGTTTTCAGGTTTCGTTTCGTTTCAAATCAACTTCCAAAAGGTCTTGATCCTTATTACCCTTCTAGCATTCATCTCATCGTGGACGTACAAGCTCAAGGTTCTCAACAAGTATTCGTTCCTTCCGAAGACACCTCAACTTACAAAGACATTCAAGAACCAAGCTGCATTCCGTGATTTGAACCCCAACCTACTCCTGAATTCCAAGCATCTCTTCAGCAATCATGACCATTTCAATAATTATCTCGACGAGTTTCTCAGCGCGATCAGAGTTTTCGGGTTCTTGGAGAAACCCGTTTTTCATGAGTTGGCTCGACATCTCCAAACACGTCGGTTATTGGCAGGTGATACGTTAAGCTTAGATGAGGATAAATCGTTTTATATTGTTGTAGAGTTGAGTTTTTTTTTAAAAAAAATATGACTCGCATTGCTCCTTATACTGATGTTGAGGTCGCCCCGCACAAAAAAACAACAACAGCGGATCTGTCCAAGTCTTTGCTCAAACTTCTGATCGAGCCCGTCCAGGCCAGAACCCTGGCTCACCAGCCGGCGACGCATACAACGATCGACTGGCGTATGATAATGAAGATGACAATGGTTTTCAACTCTTGAATGTTGTCGAATCCGGTGGTACACTCAGCAGTCTTTTTACTATCCTCAGCTTGTTGACCGAGGGCGTAAAGTTAAGATACGAAGAAGATGAAAGCCAGACCGATGAACCATTTTCGCCGCATTTTGTCGACAGCTCCCCAAAGCAGTCCCATGGATCGCATCATCTGCCGACTACCTCAAGCACACCGGTTCCACCCGCCACATCTTTACCCTCGGAAATCGAAAAAAATCACGGAGACCAGCAGGCTATCAACTCCATTGAGTCGGCCCGTGACGACCAAAGAAAATTTCCTGATTGGAATAAAGATAATAATGAGGATGGCGCTGATACAGATGATGATGGACAGTCCGTGGAGACCAGTCGGAGAAGTACTTACACTTCAAAAACCGCCACTCGACAATCGCCCAATCGTCTTGCCTCACACCAAGGCTCTAGGAAAGACGCTTCACAATTTCCTCCAGCGCCCGAGACTGGTAATCAATTGCCAGACAGAAACTGCGATCACGGGTTCGACCGCAGAAACGATCGCTATGCTAGCTTCAGCCCACTTCCGCAGCACCATGGAAGTCCCTATGCCACAGATCCAACCCCCAAGAAGTCGCGTGAACCCTACCCCAGGCATATCCGTGATGACATTTTCGAGAATGCTCAACCCAAAGAAGCGACTATAGCTAGAGCTACCAAAGATACCACTTTGGCCGTCATACCTTCGGAAGCATTCAAACGATTGACATGGAAATTTCCTAACGCTGTAGCGCACATTGTCCAGGTCATCCTGGCCCGTCTCCAGCGAGTAACTTTTTTAACGTCCCATCGGTACTTGGGACTGACCAAAGAGCTACTACGAACCGAAAAAGCGTTCAACGAAATTGCGTGTTATCCACTTCCTCCATCATTTTATGAAGATGGTGGGATGATTCGACTACGACACCGGTTCATGCCGAGTAGCAAGCTGGCCGACGAACCCTACGTTAAAGCTGGGGGTCACATTAACTCAGAATACAACGTGAATTCAGCCTCCCGTTCCTCAATGAATGAGTTTTTCAAACAGAGCGCGGCCAAAAATGAACCTCAGCAATCATGGAGTGACCTGTATGTAGACATTTCCAGATCTACACCCCACCATGGCGCTTGGAGTCCAGATTCTAGTGGCGAACACTATCCAAGGCGAAGGTCTCGACACCGATATAGCAATCTTTCGCACGATTTATCTGCTCCATTCCAGATGCCTCTCTCTACGACAAATCATTTGCATGAAGATCTTGCGTTGCGAGAGCTGGTGATGAAGAGCATCGCCAAATCGATTGGTTTGGTTCAGCAACCACCCTCCAAAAACCGGGGGTCTCACAAAGGCTCAGCCAGTCACGTGCATCCCTCGTCCCCGACTCCATTCTCCAGTGCATCGAGAGCAGGATTCTCACCTGACCCATCGCTCCAGGGTAGTGTCGGTGGTAAATCAGCTCTTCGACCCGGATTTCGGTCAGGATTAGGTTCGTTATCGTATCTCAAGACATTGGGAGATTCATCGCGTGAAAGACGAGATGAATTTCAGGACACCGCTAGTAGCGTGGCGTCCTCCTCAGCAATGCTGGACGAGGAAGAAGAGAAAGAAGATTTGCCAAACGAGGTCGAGATCATGTATTTCCCCAAAGATAGTACGTTGGTCAAAGCCGGCGAACGGAACGCGGGCTTGTACTTCGTTATCGATGGCTTCCTCGATGTGTTCATGCCCCCTGAACATGACAAGATGAGCAAAAGTAACATAAGCTCTGAGAAACCCGAATTCAAGAAAGGACACCAACCACAAACAAGACCAGGATCGAAAGGAAGAAATGACTCCGGTGATACCGATTTCAGCCGTTTAAGCAGCGACCATGCTAAAACCCAAAAATCGAAGCCCACCAAATCCACTCGAAATCAGAGCAAATCGACGGCTGTACCGAAGGCCTCCAACCAAAAGGCTCAACAAAAAACTGAGCCCAAAAAAGAGCAAACCAAATTGTTCACTATCAAGCCTGGCGGAATCGCCGGATACCTCGCTTCGATCTCTGGCTTCCCTAGTTATGTTGATATTCGGGCCAAAACTGATGTTTACGTTGGGTTCTTGTCGGCTAAAGCCCTTGAGCGCATAATGGATCGGAGACCAATTGTATTGCTGACCTTGGCCAAGAGATTGATCAGCTTATTGTCCCCTTTGGGTTTGTAATCATTTTCATACACCGTTTGAACTTTTTTTATCCATGGCAGATGTGCTGAGTCTTATGCTTATTACGTGCTTCCTACCAGTTCTTCATATCGACACAGCGTTGGAATGGATGGCCGTCGACGCTGGTCAGGTAAGTCATTGTATTGAAAAACTCTAGGCCCGCTTCAAAAAAAACCATCCGTTGAGGCTGATGTGCTCTCTGTTTTCAATGAAATTCATGTCCATTTTTTAGATCATATATCGCGAAGGAGATAGCAGCGACAATTTATATATAGTCATTGGTGGTCGATTACGTTCTATTTCTGAACAAAATGACGGCGGGGTAGAAATCTTAGCGGAGTATGGACAAGGTGAAAGTATTGGCGAGCTGGATTGCATTACGAACACGAGTCGAAAGTCGACATTGCACGCAATTCGCGATAGCGAATTGGTTCGAATTCCCATGACCTTGTTCAATGCGATTTCAATCAGACATCCCGCGATCACCATTCAAGTTTCGAGATTGATCGCGTCTCGAGTCCGCTGTGAGGTTGACGCTAGCAAGTCAAACTCTCTCAAGAGTCGATTCCACGGGCCGGATTACGCTGTTAGCAAGAATCTGACGGGTACTGCTGGGGCAGATGAACCTGGAAGAGGTTCGATACGTGATTTGGGGATGAGCAACTTTAATCTAAAGACCGTCGCAATCATTCCCAATACCAAGGAGGTGCCGATCGTCGAGTTTGCGACGAGACTCAAAGCCGCACTTAGCCAGATGAATGCAAGCACGAAGATGTTGGACCAATCTGCTATTTTGTCGGTCCTCGGACGACACGCGTTTAGTCGATTGGGGAAATTGAAACTCACGGGATGGCTTGCCGAACTGGAGCAGAAGTTTAGAATCGTGCTATACGTGGCAGATACAGCCGTTAACGCTCCTTGGACCCAAACGTGCATCAGACAAGTGAGTGGGATCAATTATTACTTTTAGCTTATATTCGATCAAACTTCGTCGTGTATTTCCAAAGGGTGTTGACTTCTTTTCTCTTGCGCCAATCGCACACAAGGCTGATTATATCATGGTAGTCTGTGATGGAGGAAGTCAGCCTGAAATTGGGGAATACGAACGACTTTTGAGTGGTATGAAAATAACTGCTCGAAAGGAGTTGGTCCTTCTCCACCCCGATCGCAATGTGCCTGCAGGTTCTACGCGGCCTTGGCTCAAAGTAAGCAAAAAATTAATCAAGCAAATAACATGCAATCATCAACTGTGCAGATTGACACTTCTGGGTTTGATAAATTTGTAGAACAGGCCTTGGTTACACGCCCACCATCACGTTGAAATGGCCGGCGCCACGCCTTTGAACAACAATCATCTCGATGAGCTCCTCCCACTGACAGCGCTGAGACAACTGAAAAGACGAGTTCAGACGCGACTATCGAAATATCGAGGCTATCAGATGCCCAGTGAATTCCAGATTATCAAACGAGGGTTGGCAACCAACGACTTTGCAAGACTAGCGAGACGACTATGCGGGAAATCGATCGCAGTCGTCTTGGGAGGTGGCGGAGCGAGAGGGATCAGCCATATCGGAGTCATCAAAGCCTTGACAGAAAATAATATCCCGATTGATATGATTGGCGGCACTTCGATCGGTTCCTTTATTGGCGGTTTATATGCAAGAAACTCCGACTTGATCTCTACTCTGGGAAGAGCCAAGACCTTTAGCGCCAGGATTGCTACGTATTGGCGATTATTGACCGATTTGACATATCCTGTCGTCGCATATACTACTGGCCATGAGTTCAATCGGGGTATTTACAAATCATTTTATGATTACCATATTGAGGTACTTGCATTTCTTGTTCCTTCGAAGCAAATTATTTGCAGCTTATCTTTAACTAATATTGCCTGCTTTTGCCTTGAAGGATTTTTGGGTTGGTTTTTTCCCGAAGAGCGCTATCAAACCACATGTATACGATTTACTGAGGAATACATTGGGCTTTGTGCCTTTAGTTGCCATTTTGGGCAAATACGACTAATATCACTTGGTCCCGTATGGAAGTACACACCACCGGTGAGTCTACAATGACAGAACGAGCATGCAGCGTACTGATTTTGTGGTTGAGGTAGGATATGCATGGAGGTATATCAGAGCTTCGATGTCGTTGGCGGGGCTTTTACCACCTTTGTGTGATGATGGAGACATGTTGGTTGATGGAGGGTATGTTAAAAAGCCCGATTGAATTGCATCGAAGCTTGGTATACTGGACTGATCACTCTCATATAAATCGCCGATTTAGCTATATTGATAACTTACCAGTAAGTCTGCCCGCAAACATCGAGCTTTGTTCAACTTAGGTTAACGGGACCCAATCGCCGGAAAATTCTTTTTCAGGTCTCGGTAATGCTTAGGATGGGTGCAGATTCAGTCTTTGCAGTAGATGTCGGATCGATCGATGATACTTCCCCTCGGAACTTTCCTGAGTCGCTCTCTGGATGGTGGTTGTTGATCAGAAGATTGAATCCATGGTCTTCGGCTTACCAAATCCCAGCAAGTCACCATCCCTCACTCTGGCAAAAGCGAGTCGGAAAATCAAAGAACTAATCATGTCGATCTGTCTTCCTTTTGTTCTATCAGACCATGACAGATATTCAAAGTCGTTTGACGTAGTAAGATTCTTTCGACTGTTTACTCATCCAATGCTTTCCCTCATCTAGCATCTTTCCTGCCTTTGACTTTGATTCTTATTGTTCTATTGATATTTGTCAAATTTTACTTGACTTGATTTGTTCATTACAGTGTGTCGAGTGTAAAAACTTTGGAGGATGCTAAAGCCACCCCCGGTGTGCTCTACATGCGAATGCCTGTAAGATCTAAACCGGCCTCCTTCCATCTTTTAGCGTTGGCAAAGCAATTGCCACTGCAGATGCCCCGCGAAAACAAAGAGCGAAGTTTTATACTAACGGATTCCTTTTTTGCTTCTTCTGAAGGTGACTGAGTTCACAACCTTAGGATTTGGCCGGTTCGAAGAGATCCTCAAGAAAGGATACGAGGCAGCCAAGGAGATGTTGAAAGAGCTGGACTCGGAAGGGAAATTACCGACCGGATTGGATGATGGTACAAATGGATCTGATTCGATCATCGGCATACCGGGTCACGAGCCTTATCACACCTCCAAGAATGGTGGCAATGGATCCATGTCAGAGATTAGTAAAAGACAACGACTCAACGTCAGGCGCAATAGTGTTTGAAGCTTAGCTTGACCATCATTCCTTCCTCTATCACCAAAACCTTGCCATCAGTAAGTACATAAGTAAAATAGTTTGTATATATGTAAATTTTGCATCCGTTTCTTCTCGTCTTTTCATGCTAAAAATACATCAAAATAGAACCTTCATATCCCTCAAATAATTCTATTCCGCGCAATACAAAAAGCCAAACAGAAGCGCCCAATGGGGGGCTCGAACCCCCGACATTTCGGTTGACACCGAGGAGTGCACCTCGCATAAAAGCCGAATGCTCTACCGACTGAGCTAACCGGGCTACCGGTGACAGCTCCCGAGAGACCGATGATTATATTCCACCTCTCTGAAATGGTTCATGTTCATCCTGACGCAAAGAGTTACCTTGACAAGCTGAGAAATGCTATTGGTTTTTTTCCCTGGTTGGTCACGGTGCCTAGAGTGCAAGACCTTTCTCAGCTGTAACATGCTGTGTCGATTGGTGTTGTTGATTCTGATGATGATATTCTGTCGATCTTCAATCAGCGCCCGTCGCGATTCATGGCGGTCGGCTATCATCCCTCCCCATCACTCACGTGATCTGATAGCTCTCGCTTATGCACAAGACAAGTTCCGCGTGTAAATTTGGGCTTCAGGCGCTTTAGTTTTTGACAGGAACTGTGAATTCTTTCAGGTTCAAAAATGATTCCTTTTCAGTCTAATCTCTCATCATTTTCTCGTGCAATAATTTTTCCATTTCTACATATGCTCTTTGTAAGATCAGAATTTCTTCTGATCCGTTTCAGTAAGGAGGAGCTTGACCTGTTTGTCACACGGTACAAACGCATATTTAACTTGCGCGTGGTGTCCGAGACGCTTTCGAAAGAACTGTAGGTGAGCAGAGGTGCGATGGACATGGAACCACCTTCTTCCCATTTTTCACCGCGGTATTGATGGACGTGACGTTCACGTTGTTCTGCTTTCTTATCGAATAGTAGGGGTCGTCATCGGCAAATACAACGCCATCCATGCTTTCAAACATCAGCTGGACCTTGAAGCGCGTCCCGTCCTCGCTCCCGGACAAATTGTCCGAGGACCGACAATCGTAACGAGATTTGATTTTGAAGAACGGTTGCAACTCGTTTGGATAGGCCACCACGCAACGCGTCGCGATTTCTTGGCAGATGAGGTTTAGATGGCGATCGCGGCATAGTGCGCAGCCATCTCTTGTAGGAAGTTGAGGCACGCGGGGTGGATCCTAATTGAGTAGCAACTTCCGTTGTTGCAGTCCACAACAAAGTCGCGCGGGTTTTTCTGTTCCTGACAAGGTATTGTCGATGTCTAAATAATATCTTTTTCTTGGGGGTGCCTTGCTCAAGAGTAGGCTCGCAAAGTGTTACCTTGCGCTCGCGGATCCAGTCCTCGAAGCCTTCAGTGATAACCGTCAAGCACCAAGTGCTCGACTGTCTCGGACCCTTTGAACAGCTCTTTGAGCGATCCTTTACCAGCGTCCTCGGTGCTTGCAGCAAGTGAGCTGACCGTGAAAGGCTGAGCAACGTTATTGAATCCGATTTGTGGTGCTAGCAGCGTGATCCTCGGTCGTGGCAGGAGACGTCCGCAACTGAGATGGTCTCTACAGTAGGACTGTTCAGAATTTGAGGGTGAGTGCTGATGTTGCTTACGCTGCACTGCTTGCTGGTTTTGGAAATTACTTTAGTCAAGTTAGCCCTCGACCGCATATTGCCTTACTGCGCACCCCTTATATCTGATGTTCTGAGGTACCAATATTGCCAAAAGTTTCAGAGCGCAGAGAATATGCATCATTCTATAAACCCTGCAGTCCTTAGACTTCTGGGAAATTTATCAAAAAAGATATTCAATAATTAGCCAGATTGTTCCTATTAAGGCTGCCCGCCCCCCCTATATCTCATGTTTGGTGTTTACCCCATTGCTATAAATTTAATGGCGCACAGAATATACACCATAGAAACATTTCTGAAATTTTTAGACTCTTTAAATGTGTTACAAAAAAGTTATACATTTAGCAGTCATTTTTCTACTAAGCACACCACGTACCCGCCACGTACCTATTTTTTTCTCTCAAAAATTTCAAACGAAGCTTCTAATGCATGTTTAAATGTTCCCCCAATTTTTTGGAACCCTGGTACATGTAAAAAAAAAGATATCCCCTTAGTACACACTTGGGAAAAGGGGGTATGCAAAAAATTAACGGGTTTACTTCGCGCACGGAGGGAAACTCGTTGCGCACGGGAATTTCCGTTGACTCAACATCACGTGACGTCGGGCCCCCCTCCGTGCGCGCCACCAGCTCCCATCAAAAAACTATCCGCACACGGGGGTGCCGTGCGGTGACAGGTGGCCGGGTTGAGACACTCCGGCCATCCGGAGGAAACAAAACCCTTGATGACCGGCACAGACCGGTCATCGAGAGACTACATCCCTCTCGATGACCGGTACAAACCGGTCATCGGGAGGCTACAATCCTCTCAATGACCGGAATAGACCGGTCATCGGGAGGCTACATCCTTCTCGATGACCGGAATAGACCGGTCACCGAGAGGCTACATCCCTCTCGATGACCGGAATAGACCGGTCATCGAGAGGCTACATCCTTCTCGATGACCGGAATAGACCGGTCATCGAGAGGGTAGATCACATCTCTCTCGATGACCGGTACAGACCGGTCATGGGGAGGCTACATCCCTCTCAATGACCGGAATAGACCGGTCATCGGGAGGCTACATCCCTCTTGATGACCGGAATAGACCGGTCATCGGGAGGCTACATCCCTCTTGATGACCGGCATAGACCGGTCATCGGGAGGCTACATCCCTCTAGATGACCGGAATAGACCGGTCATCAGGAGGTTACATCCCTCCCGATGACCGGAGTAGACCGGTCAGCGAGAGGATACATCTCTCTCAATGACCGGCATTCCGGTCATCGAGAGAACACATCTTTCTCAATGACCGGCATTCTGGTCATCAAGAGAACACATCTCTCTCAATGACCGGCATTCCGGTCATCGAGAGAACACATCCCTCTCGATGACTGGCATAGACCGGTCATCAAGAGGGATGTGACCTCTCACTAGACCGGTCATCGAGAGGGATGTGTCCCCTCGATGACCGGTCTACTCCGGTCATCGAAAGGGATGTGTCCCCTCGATGACCGGTCTACTCCGGTCATCCATCGGGAGGGATGTAACCTCCCGATGACCGGTCTATTCCGGTCATTGAGAGGGATGTAGCCTCTTGATGACCGGTCTATTCCGGTCATCGAGAGGGATGTAGCCTCTTGGTGACCGGTCTATTCCGGTCATCGAGAAGGATGTAGCCTCCTGATGACCAGTCTATTCCGGTCATCGAGAGGATTGTAGCCTCCCGATGACCGGTTTGTACCGGTGGATGTGTCCTCTTGATGACCGGAATGCCGGTCATCGAGAGAGATGTGATATACCCTCTCAATGACCGGTCTGTGCCGGTCATCGAGGGCATTGTTTCCTCCGGATGGCCGGAGTGCTTCACCCCAGCCACCTGTCAGTGTCACCGCACGGCACCCCCGTGTGCGGATAGTTTTTTGAGGGGAGCTGGTGGCGCGCACGGAGGGGGGCCCGACGTCACGTGACGTCAAGTCAACGGAAATTCCCGTGCGCAACGAGTTTCCCTCCGTGCGCGAAGTAAACCCAAAAATTAATCAAATCATTTAAAGTTGCTTTTTTGGAATTTTAACCGATGCAAATTGCTCTCCTTTAAATAACCACGATGGGCTATGCCACCGCACACTGTACCGAACGTCGCCAACGCCCTGTTTGTTACCATTCACTATTGCTACCATCACCGTACCAACCCAGCGCCTTCCAGCCACTTTTCCAACCAACTCAGCTTTTTTTCCATTCGCCGCTGGTTTGTTCCTCCCCTTGCCTGCGTTCCTTGTCATCACCCCATAGCTGTCTACTGACATTTCAATTGGTTACACAAACATGTCCCTTGGCCGATAGTTTTTTACAACCATACAGCACTTGCACCGCCTCACTCACCTCACGCCCGTTCTAGACACCACAGTTGCTTTCCTACACACAAGCCCTCTTCTACCATGCCCATCATGCATTTGCCGTTTTGCCCTGCTCGCCTTCCATCAGCTTTATGGACCAAGCACTCCCACCATCTTTCTTTCCATCAATCCTCGCCACCACTGCGCTCGCCCGCCTATGTACTTGTTTCCAGTCACTCGAGTGTTTTTTTACTGCGCAGCTGGTTGGAGAGAAAAGGGATTGTCAAATCAGGAACCCAGAAGAAGAAAAAAGAGTTGAGTCCTAGCGCTGTTTATAACCAACTTCATATTATTTGCGAGACAAAATTAATCCTCTTGGAACGTTATTTAGTTATCTCTCCATGGTCGCCGACAACTACTACAGCGCTCGTGATAAATCTTACAACAGCTGGAACGAATCCGCTCTTTGATCTTGGTTGGAAAGTCATGGTATTGCTGAACCTCTGCGACAAGTGTGAGATGATTATTCTATGGAGGTTGGAGCAAAAGCCAAATGAGACAGGTTTGCCTTTAATAATCCCGGTGTCCATTGATGGTGATTGACAATTAGAATCATATTTTCTCTAGATTCAAAGTGGTCAATTGATCATGGATTACTACCAGGCCGAGAAAGCGAAACGATTTGACTTCTTTTCATAAAAGTATTCCGATTCCGCTTCGAATTCCAGTGAAAACGTCAGATTGGCAGACAATTGAGTGCGCGGTTGGCTGCGTATTCATGGGGTAGAGGTCCCAATGAGCACCAATCGCGAAGAAACACTTCAGTTAATGCACGAAAATTGTAAGTAATTGCTTCAAGTCACATTGACCTTATTCATTCGTGCTTGAAGCTCATTAACCAACTTCGTGACAATTTTGGTCAAGACGGCGAGCCGAAAGGTAAGATCTGTAATATCATTTTCTCAGTTACCAATACATTTTCTTTGAGCAAGTAGGCTCTTGAAGACACTATCAAAAGGATCAAGGAGGCTGTTGGGGCTGGAGGTATCAAGCAAGACGCTGCCAGCTATAAGGAAGCAATCGACGAGATGCCGCACCGGCTGCCGATCGAGCTTAACGCGAGCTCTAAAAAAATCAATCCTATCTTCACGTTCTTCTCCGAACTTAACATTCATGACTTCATCCTAATCTAGACGCCCTGCCAATGGGCGGTCTTCTCGCGAGGGCTTTATTTTTTACCTAATTGCTCAAGTAAATGTCTTACTGCTATGTATCACGGTTGAGCGCCCAGGAAACCAATGATCCAACCTACTGTCATTCCTTCGCAATCATGGCGGGCCATGAATAAGGGATGCGGATTTCTAATTGAAGGATTTTCTGTCCTGCATCAGTCTCCGGAACTACGACGGCTTACATCTATTGAGACCGTCGAGCAGTCAACTAGACAGCCAAACATGATTGCCCTGCCTGTATCTCAAGCTGAGTAGCAACGACCAATACTTGGGTGGAAGCTGATCGGCCGAGGTCTTCCTCTCAGACACACACTCCTCTTTGACTGTGCCAAAGAAGAGCTTGATCATTGGCCCAAAAAAATTAAATACCCTCCATGATGGCCATGCCTCTGATTCGCCAATTGTCCTGTCAAGCTTGTCAATCACATTCATCTGCAGGATCTTCATTACCATGTTTGTCTCTCTCTGATCTATAATAAATTGTCTGGGTGAGGACTAAAGTAAAACTTTAAATATCTTGAAGGTCAGATCTTCAAAAATGAACTCTTCAATTAATTTGATCATCACAGATCCAGAACCAAGTGTTATTCCACAGGAATGTTGTCCCGCTCACACAGGTTATTGTTCATGTCACTGCCCACAAAACTGCTGGTGCAAACTACAATAATAATATCACTGTGATTATCAACTTGTTGGGATGAAGTTGACTGCAAGTGCATATTGAGGGGAAGGTGCCTACTATGCTGAATTTTTGACTCTGGTTTAAATTTGGTTCACCAAGCAATATATTGATTGACATCACTTGGTTCTCCACAACCAGTTGAATTCCTGGAAAAGACTATAGAATTTAGGTATTGCCATTGGAGTTTTGATATGCAGGCTATGCTGATGAGTTTTTGGAGCTGGGTGCCTGGGCAAAGGAGGCTGTGCTGCATTAGTACCAATGCGAGACCTCGGAGTTGCCTGATGATAAATCAGGAGTGTTACAGAAGAAGTGGTTTTTGGTCAGGGGTTCAGGTTAGCACCATGGTATGTAAATTCATGGTGGAGGCTGGAGAATTGCAGGATAGCAAAATGTGATTCAATAAGGGGATCACATGTGGTTCAAAAGCAAGGAATGGGTTTGCACTATACAGAAGGCAGGGGGCTTCCACCCTGCAGCGGCGTAGCCGCTTTGGCCTCTAGTTTAAAGTCTAGATCTCAAATACTGCTACATTTACCGCTAACATAGCGACATGAGCCCGGTAATATAGCGGCTAATTAGTGATACTGAGCCCGCTAATATAGCAACTAATTAGCGATAATGGGCGCTAAACAATTGCTAAATTAGCGGATATGCGCTAAAAGTAGCTGAAGCATAGCGATCAGCTGCTACAAACCGCTACTTTCTGGTGATTAAAATCTCCAGATTTTTCTTGAGCTAGCAGTTAGCGTTAAATGTAATACGCCGGCGCTACAATTTAGTTTAGCGTAGCGGAGCTAAAAAACCCGCTAAATTAGTGTATTACACGCTATCCGTAGCGTAATAGTTGCATTGTTGAGAGGCGGCCGACAGGGCGCAGCCCCAAGGCCTCCGGTGTCCATAACTCCGCCGGCGCACAAGGGGTCAGGGATTCCTGAGAGGGCGTACAACCCCGTGTACGCCATGACAGATCCCCTAGATCTGTCTACAGATAGGATCTGTCAAGCAGGTGACCAACAGGTGACACGCTACAACACCTATGGCCACTACTCCACACTATACTATACATAGCATGGCGGGGGCGGACTATGGTACGCAGAGGGGTTACTCTCTGCCCAAAACTAAGAAATTTCCCGCGTCTCCAGCAACGCCTCGATGACCAGGTTTTTGGCCTCCGAATTCTTGCCTAAGTCCCGCATCCTCCCCTTCCCCCTGCTCAGCTCATCACCCGCACCCAACACCTACATAACAGACCATCACAGGTCTTACAACATACATACATAAACAACCCCCGCACATCACTCCGACTGTAACAACTCACCCCCACCGAGCACCGCCCGCACCATCTCCTCAAACTGAGCCCGGTCATCGCATACCCAAGTATGTAACACTACCACAAAGTTCACTTTCACTCAGCAACTCGGCTCAACTCGGACTAACCAGAACATACACCACACCGCAAAATGTCCAACACTTAAATAGTTACTCATCAACTTGGTCCGACTTGAACTAACCACACCGGTGACTAACCAGAGTTCAACACTCGCTCAACTGTGGCAGATTATGTATATTTTAATTCGTTCAGTTGTACTCTCTACTTAGTCAAATGCAATCATGACCAATAATAATACCGATATGAAATCGTTGATACACATATGAAAACGTTGAGAATGATAAAAGAAAGAAGGGCGAGTAACAAGGGGAAAACAGAGATCAAACAAGACCACAAAGAAAATAATACTAAGATTCTGCAATATCCTCCCAAGCGCCCTGATCAGCCTCCCCAAGCTCTTCGCCATCTTCTGTCTGTACTCCTAAGACCACGTCCTTGGAGACAATGTCAACTACCACCTCTTGCATATTTCTACTTGGTAGTCAAGAAGCTTGATTGTTTAATACAGTAGCTATAAGTTTGGTCCATTCAGACCATTGATCGCGAAGTAGATTGGGCTGGCAACGAGCACACATCCACTTGACGGTATCCGACCACTCAATCATTAGTGTACCATGATCAAACAAACGAGACTGTAATTCCTTATTAATTAGTCGTAATTTCTCGCCTCTTTCGAGGTCGCCAAATTCCAGGTTATCAAGGTGATCCTCACTCAAATTATTGTTGTTCTCTAGAGCCACTCCTCCTCTGGCCAACCCAACAAACAGTGAACAAGCTGTGAGTACCAAGAAATCTAAAGTAGTAAGGGAAAAAAAACATACGAGATCGAATGTATTTGATGTAGTCTGTCATGTGCGTGTACATAGCTACTCCCCAAGACATTGCCCGCGCCAGTTCTTGAGTTATTAAATCCAGCTCTTCGTCCACTCTACCAAGCACAAGGATGCAAGTTATACCTGTGCGCACATCCGGATTGGTTGCCCAGGGTGCTTTCGAATGGTAATAAATACCATCGTTCCAAAACTTGTGGTCGATAGCCATGCTGGCAAACGCCTCGTACGTTAATGGATGATTTTCTGCGTGGGCCACTTGTTCTCTTGGAAACTTGGCCACGTAATGATCAAATTGAGTGTTGTAATGCGCGATGAGTTTGTTGATTGGCCCACGGCGACTTTGGATTGCCTTCTGAATCTTTTCACTCAACTTTGTTCCTAGACGGCGGCCCAATGTTCTGGAGTTGGTGAGTGGCTGGCGTTCGGCCCAGAGTTGCACGGCTTGCACATATAGCGCCGACTTAGCGTCCCACAAGAGCAAGAGGAGTTTCTGTTCCTCTAATAAGAACAAAACTAGGTGAGTGATAAACAAGAGTGGAGATATTGGAGTATGGACTAAGCTTACCGTCAGCGTCATCTGGATGGGGCCTCTTGGTTCGACCTAAGCTCTCGGCGGCGTTCTTCAGTTTTTGAGCCGTCTCTTCCAACTTATCTAGGAGGTCATGAACCTCCTGTGCGCTAGTGAGATAAACAGAAGGATTCTCACACAAGCGAGACCTGTTGCATGAGCCAACAAATAAGATCAGTAGTTTCATTCTATGTATCTACCCAGAAGACTTGCCTCAAGGCATCTAGGGCAGCTTCCTGCTTGTAAACTTCAAGTAACTTTGCTCAATGTTCTTCTTTTTCTTCGGTGTGTGCTTCCTTGAATCGACGTTGTTCTTCCCATTGCGATTTGAAGAACCGCTTGGTGTAATTATTTCCAGTGGTTGAAAAAGGATTCGGGCGGTTTAGAAGCTCAGACAAGAGCGCTTTTACCTCGGCGCGGCGGCGAACTGCAGCTAAGAACTTATTTTTGAGCCAAATCACTATTGGTTGCGTACTTGCGTGTGCGGTGATAGTAACACGAGTCCAGGAAATCAGCTTCATATCTAATTATAATATCAGAAACAAAGGGTACACGGGTACACTGGATATTATAAGTCTGTTCCGCAACACGAGTCGAGGCATCCAGCTTCATATCAAATTATAATACCAGGAACAAAGGGTACACTGGATATTATAAGTCTGATCAGGTTCAGCGGAACATCTTGCCTAGTAGTAAATAATCCACATCCACAAAGGTCATATTTATTTTGTACTTGCAAGTTGGTGGGGAGATAGTAACGTGAATCCAGAACACCAGTTTCATATCAAATATCAGAAACAAAGGGTAACTGGATCAACGGTCTAATTAGTATCAAACATCGGAAAAAATCAGACACTGGACCCACAGTCTGACTAGCCTCACAAGTGACTCCAATTTGTTATTTATAAATAGATCCACTTGCCAACTCTAAAACTCACAAATCTTCCCTTGCCATCCAACTCACTCGACGGTCTATATCTATTATATACATTATTGTTTTGTTTGCATGCGAACTTCAAGAGATTCACTGTTAGGACCGCGGCCGCCCGGCCAGCCGGCCGGACGGTCCTCCCGCCCCGGGAGTAACTATATGGAAGAGCTTTGGCGACGAGCTATGATGGGGGGAGCGGCTCCAAATTCTGAGCGGCGCACGCCTCGGGCCCCCGGCTCTACCCTCCTGGAATCTGCTTGGCTATTGTCCTCCAGTTCCACTCGGTCCAGCCATTCCTTGGCTGATCAAAGCCCCGCTCTGTTCTCATCAGCTTCTATATCGCCAACCAAGTTCCTTTTGAATCCTGGAGCAAAACATTCTGCGACTCCGAAAACATCTTCCTTGGCCGGCATCACTCCGAAAACATCTTCCTTGGCCGGCATCCGATCTTCCTTAGCAACAGGCCAAAAAAGATCGGCTCCTTTATCCACCCCCGAGCTATCATGTAGGTTCTTTCTCTCACCTTCAAGTCGGGTCATTCCATCAAGACTGACAAGAAATTTCTTAATTTTGAATCCTGAAGCAAAACATTCTGCGACTCCGAAAACATCTTCCTTGGCCGGCATCCGATCTTCCTTAGCAACAGGCCAAAAAGGATTGGCTCCTTTATCCACTCCCGAGCTATCATGTAGGTTCTTCCTCTCACCTTCAAGCCGGGTCATTCCATCAAGACTGACAATAAATTTCTTAATTTTATTTTTTAGTTCCCAAATCGCCACCTGCAAGAATGATTCCACCAACGTTTGGGAGCCAGACGGCGAGCAATCACTTGGCACCCCTTGGTCAGCTACGGGTTCCCTCAACTGGCAGCACCACCCAAAAACGAGCCCCTACAAAACGCCAGCTCTTGGGTGCTCGTCCCCCAAAGCGGCGAAATACTTAGGCTAACGACACCCAGCCATTATCGCAGCCTAGCACTACTCAGTCTACCAATACTCCGAGAACTCCTGGACAGCGCTCCCCTTCCAATGCTCAAAATAACTCCTTTTCCAACAACGATTCTGCTCGCCAAGAGACTGCCGACGTAGCCTTTGACGATTCTGGACATGACTCTTCTCCGGAAACTCAGTCTTCCAATCCTCCTCGCGAAAAGACTGCAATCAGAGTCGTTGAAGGGCCAAGTTCTGTCAAGAACAGTAGAATGCGTCTGGACCCAAGCATTGTAGAGACATTGAAGGATCTTGAACTCAATCAGTTGCGCCAAAAGGTTCACACCCACGCGCGATACAAACGTCTCACCGCTGATGATCGCCGTGTTCTCACCGACGCTTACCAGAGATACCAACACGAAGTCCACGTAATCGCTGCGGAAAGACTGCTCAGACTTAATCCAGTATTGAAGCATCTGGGTAACCGAAGTCGTTTCAGAGGGCCAACGATGTACAACAACTTCTGTGAATACAACATTGAAGCTCGAAAATCTTTTTACAACTGTAAGTTCCCACTTAACTCACTCTTTTGGTTATCTCCAATTACAGTCACATCTGATTACTCATCTTACATGTATCCATCCAAATTCCAGACGATCTGAGTGATAAGGAACGAAAGGCTGAATGTGGTCGCCTCTGGGCAAAGCTTGATCAGGCTGCGCAAAAAAAATTTAAAGATATTGATTTCTTGGCGACATTACCAAATCCGTTTGGACGTGGTGATTGTAATGGACTGGACGGCGGGACTTCGGAAGCATCCCGTGAAAAAAACAAGAAGAACCGTTTTTTCCGGCATGCCGAGACCGAACTCTGGAGCCGAAAGACCATACTTGATGTAAGTCCAATTTCCTTATTTTTCATCCAAATCACACTGACATCGATGATTTAGTTGAAGAACCTTGGAGCCTCACACGAGGTGGAGGGATTTCTGATTATGTACAAGCCCAAGGACACAGGAGGCGAAGTCATCAGTGGTGGTAGCTTCATGGGGGAGCAGTTTGTCGATATGTTTTCACACAATAAGAAGACCGACCTCGAGGCCAACTTCCTATTGTTTGCGGAAGGTCAGCAGGTGATTAGAAGAGCTACTGGCAAGCTGGCTCCTGTTACCAAACCCCGGAAGATCCGCAAACGCAAAATTGTTGCCACCAAAACTCCCTGGGATCTTGGTAAGTCGTCTATCCGCACGTCTATCTGCCTTTATTATTGCACTGATATCTTTCATTCTCTTTGATATTGCAGGCAGTAAAAGTGGAAACTACGAAGCCGCTAAGGAGAAGTTAAACTTGGCTATATGTAAGTTTTCTCTCATACCCTTGCTAAAACGCATGTATGGTTCTTACTGAGGGGGGCTTTGATTCAGCCGATGTCACCCATGGCTTGCATAAGCAATGGCCAGGCAAATCCACAGCGCCAACCTTGAAAAAGCTTGGGGTTACACTGCGTATCAAGGAAAACAACCACAAGATTGGCGTGAACCACTTTTGCGGCAAACCCGGTGCGATGAAAAATGAGCAGCTGCAACTGATCCTACGCGCTTTTCACGAGGACTTAGTCTTGCTCACGGGGCCACCTGCTGCTGATGCCCCTGAGACTTTGGGCGCAGATCCCGATGATCCCACCACCCGTAAGGAAGCTGCTGAATCCAATCAAACCAACTCAAACAAAGGCCGGGCGACAAAGGCGAAGGCGAAGAAGGGAGGGAAATCAAACAATGCAACCAAGAAGAAACAAAAGCAAATTATCAACAATTCGGACGAGGATGAAGACGAAGCGGAAGAGGATGACGAGGATGACGAAGACGAAGACGAAGATGAAGACGAAGACGAAGACGAAGATGAAGACGACAACAATGACGACGACGACGAGGAGGAGGAGGAGGAGGAGGAGGATGATGACAATGATGACGACAATGATGGTGATCAGGATGAGGACAACGACAACAACTGACGATGTGCGAAAGATGATGATGAAGATCACAGGCAATGGTGGAAATTCAGAGGGGGAGGGATGGATGATACATTGTACAATACACAGCTCTGTTTGCTCTCACTTTTTTTGTTGTAGTTTATTTCACTTATCCTGATATGATAGTCTTGCTGCCTGGTTGCCCTCTCTGCTCTCACATGACAAGTCCCAATGTTTTTCTTTCTGAATGTTTTTATCTTATTGTGCTTGAAATATACATGCGCATGTATTACAAGAAACACCTGACAAAAGGGGTCAGACAACTTAAGGAAAGGGATCTCGCAGATCAATCACTTTCTAGTTTCAGAGAAAAATTACAATACATAAAGCGAGTAATTTTTATTACAAGATTGCTTGCTAAAAGCGAGTGATCTGAGTAAATGAACAATATGGTCCCTGGTGGGCTGCACCGGGTTGCTTATGATTTGTCGCATGCAGGTGGGTGCTTCAGCTACCGGGACGAGTTAGTATGATTGTTTACAGTATTTATTTACAATACGAGTGAGTACGGCTGGGTGTGTTGAGTGTCCGGGCGGGGAGGTATGGTTTCGGCACCGGAGGTGTGGTTTTGCCTTGGGCGGGGTGAGTTCGGGCGGTGGCTGAGTGTTATGTACTTGGTGGAGTGATGTGCGGGCGTTGGTTATGTATGTATGTTGTAAGACCTGTGATGGTCTGTTATGTAGGTGTTGGGTGCGGGTGATGAGCTGAGCAGGGGGAAGGGGAGGATGCGGGACTTAGGCAAGAATTTGGAGGCCAAAAACCTGGTCATCGAGGCGTTGCTGGAGACGCGGGAAATTTCTTAGTTTTGGGCAGAGAGTAACCCCTCTGCGTACCATAGTCCGCCCCCGCCATGCTATGTATAGTATAGTGCGGAGTAGTGGCCATAGGTGCGCTAGAGGATCCGTCAGGAATTATCCCGCGGCTAACACGACGCACCTTATCTCACGGCCGAGAACTCCAGCTCGTGCTGCGAACGTGCAATCCGGGAGACAGACGGGCAGAAGAAACGAGTCCCAATAAGTAGGCACTCGAGCTAGAGACACAGGAGTTCCTCCGTGCGCCTCAGCTCTTCCGCCATCGCTGTCTCCTCACAGGGAAATTCCTTCATTTTTTTGCTCCAGTCTTTTCCTAGAAGAAAATCCACACAGTCAAAACTCTTTCCCTGCTGAAATCAGCAATATTTACATATACAAAAACAGAGCTACAGTCTTTTTGTTACAAACTCCAAAGCTAGAATGTCTGATATACATGACCTGACCGACTCCGTCCAAAGCCTAGGGCCCAGCGGAACTGCACCAGCAGAGAAGACCGCAACAGTCAGTTTCCCCCACGCTAATCCGCCAGGAGCCATCCCAGGCAGGAAAGCGAAGTCACGACTATTGTTAGCAGCGGAGAAGGCAGCAGCTAAAGGCGCCCAACCGGGAGGGTCAGAAGAGGAAGACAACAGCAAAGAACCTCAGATCATGAGTATGCTTCGAACGGCAAAGGGCACAGGTGAGATTAGACCCCTGAATGTAGAGCCTAACCCAAAGCAGACAGAAAACATCCTGAACCAAACATATTTCTTCATTCCGATCAAAAACCGCCCCAACAGCCGAAGAACCAGACGCCAAAGTGAAACTCTTGAAGATGGCGCTAGAAGCTCAGATGGCAGGAGATGCGGCCAAAGCAGATAAGATCTTGAACGCTCTACCGGGGATTGTCAAAGAGGATCAACCAAAGCAAGCCCCCTTAACCATGGTGAAGCACGCGGAGAAAGAGAAGGGAAGTGCAGAACCGGTGAAAGAAAACGGTATCGTGTTGTTCCAAACCAAAGTCAATATGTTCCTAGGCCGAGGACTTCCTCCGTTTTTTGACAGATATATGAAGGAGCTAAAAGGCAAGCAAAGTCCCTTCACCAATATAAGAATAGAAATCGGAAAGAGAAGAAGGTAGAACTAACGTTTACTCAAATAGGTCCTTTACTGTTGACCATATTCAACAAAGGCTGGCAGGACGCCGCAATACTGTATACAACAGAAAAGAAGCCCAGGTCGGAAAGCTCGTCAGGAGAACGAGACCAGTATACCGGTTTCAAATACCCGAGCGAGTGGGAGCAAACGTTCGGTGACTGGACCATAAACCATCGTGGTTTCTATGAGTCATTAGCAGAAACAACGGTGGGTAGTTATGTTACCGATAACGGTAACGTAACGGTAACGTAACGGTTTTTAAGCCGTTATCATTACAGTTACTCGTAACGGTGGTGCGCTACGTTATTGCGCCATTGTTTGGACCATTTTTTTCTGCTTGTTACGTTATCCAGGCCCGCGGCGCGCCAGATAATGAGCTGACTGCAGCGCCAAAACGGCCCTTGAGGGCTTGTTATCGCGTTATCCAAGCGATAACGTAGCGTAACAGCGTCAGAAAAAGACCTGTTACGCTATCCATATGCCACGCAGACGGCCCGTTACTCGTAACGTAAAGGGGTGCAGCGGATAACGCAGGTAGTTACGTTACGAAAATAGCGCGGATAACGCAACGTAACGTAACTACCCACTGCTGGCAGAAATCTACAGGTACCCAACGGTAGCGGGGTGGCTCCTCGAACACAAAGCCAACGCCGACAGGATCCACCTGAAAGACGGGTATATGGCAGCGTTAAGGTACGACATCCACCTCCGCACCAACGCTTTCGCCCACAGAGTAACGGTCAACGGAGTGGAAGGTTTCCCGGACATATCAGTGTTCCGGTCCAACATGGCTCAAGAGGCGTACACCGACGCCCGCCGATTCGACGAGTTGGGTTTCAAAGACAACCCATACGCCCCAGGAGGCCCAAGGGATGGAATAGACCCAATCACAGGCATGCCAAAGACGAGACACCGGGAACACGTTATATCCAACCCGGTGTTCAACCCAGGCTACCAACCTCAGGGCATGCCGTACCAAGGCCCGCCGGCGATGGTCCACCAGTTCAACTTCCCCGGACAAAGCCATCTAGGCCCGCCACAGTTTGCACCGGCCAACCAGTGGACCCAACCGCGACCCCCAAGGCAGCGAGGGCAAGGCAGAAACGGCTACCGAGGGAAGCGTTTCAACCCCCAATACCACAAGCAGCGCATGGCGAACCAGCAGAGCTACCCGGGGAACGGGCAAATGGTCATTAGAGACCAAGCTACTAGGTGAGGTTTAAAACAAACTCCCTCTTTTAGCAGAACAAGGAAGACGCTAACAATAAGGGAACCGTGCATTTCACCCCTGTCGAAACAGCCACCAACCCAGTCAAGCACCCCCAAAGTAGGGCAGAACCGGCTTCTTTTTCCCCTGTCCCTCACCCCCCCCCCCTCTTGCATATGTCGTGTCTTTTTGTTTCTTCCTCTGCTGTGTCGAGACCGTCCCGTCAACCGCATCAGCATTTGCCCCTCTTTCCCTCTCCAAGCCATACTGGCTCACGTCTGTCATGAATTTGAGATCAGACGTTGACATATGTTGTTTCCTTTTTCTTATTTGAACTTGCCGATTGCTCGATACAAATGAAATAAAGCCCGTTTCTAGAAATAAACACCAGGGAGTGCCAAACTGAGTCAAGCATCTGCAAGAGAGGTCCGGAAAACTGGCCGACAAGAGTAAAATGCGAAATGAATATCCCACTCTGGGAGTCAGCGCTAAAAAAGGCGAACCTATGGGCAGAATATCAAGACGTGATAGTCAGCTTCCAAGAAGGCTTCGACCAAGGCATCCCTAAACACCAAGTAGGTAGCCTCCCACACTACACACCACCCAATCACTCGTCAGCCTGGCTAGCAAAGGATAAGATCCAAGAGTCAATACAGAAAGAGATCGCCGCGAGCCGGATGTTTGGCCCTTACAAACCCGAAGAAGTGAACGCAGTGTTCCCGTTCTTCCGGACAAGCCCGCTAGGCGCAGTAACAAACGGGGACGGATCTTTCCAACCTATAAACAACCTCTCATTCCCACGCAACGACCCGCTTGTACCGTTGGTAAATTCCTTCGTAGACACCGATGATTTCGCGACAACATGGGATGATTTCGCCCAAGTATCCAAGTTTTTCAGGAAGATCGAACAGCCCGTCCTACTAGCCCTCTTTGACTGGGAAAAGGCTTACCGCCAAATCCCAACGTCACCAGGCCAATGGCCATACTTAATGATTAAGGATTTCAATGACAAGATCATCCTAGACACCAGGATAACGTTTGGTGGCGTCGCCGGCTGTGGATCTTTCGGGAGGCCAACAGACGCGTGGAAGAACCTAATGAAACATGAATTCAACATACTAGAGGTTTTCCGCTGGGTGGACGATAACTTGTTCATCAAGACACACCAGTCGTCAGTCTCTATGACAGACATTGTTGCACGCTCAACCGAATTAGGAGTAAAGACAAACAAAACCAAGTTCTCCCATTTCCAAACCAAGCAGAAATTCATTGGCTTCCTGTGGAACGGCGAAGAGAAAACAGTGCGCCTACCAGAGAAAAAGCTTAAGGAGCAAATCAAACAGATTGAAGAGTTCTTGCAGCCGAACCACCAAGCCTCTTTGAACCAAGTCAAAATCTTAGCGGGACACCTAAACCACGTGTCCATGCTCCTTCCCCAGCTGTGGTGCTATCTCTGCTCAATCTACCGGTGGCTGAAGAACTGGCAACACAAGAAGGCCACCCGTTTCACCCCACAAGATGCGCAGGAAGACCTCCATTTCTGGTTAGACACGCTGATGTCTTTCACCAACACACGGATAGTAGCCAACCCCGAACCAACAGAAATAAACTGGGTAGGGGACGCGTCCTTGTCATACGGAATAGGCCTTCTGATAGGAACTAAGTGGTCCCGCCTCAAAGTAATAGAGGGCTGGAGTCAAGCATTGACACCAAAAAGAACAATTGCCTGGCTCGAGACGGTAGCAATACGGATTGGTTTGCTCATGCTCAAAAAGTTGAGCGTCCGCCAAGGGAAAACCTTGGTAGTGTGGACCAACAATACCACGACGGAATGCCTCGTCCACAACCGGAAGTCAAACAACAAATGGGTGAACGAGGAGTGGAAGCGCATTCAGTTCCTGCTGGTAGACTTAGAGCTAGATCTGGTAGCGAAGAGAGTAACCTTGGGAGAGAACAAGGCAGACGCGTTGTCACGAGGAGACTTGTCTGGACACTTGGCAGCTGATTTTGTTCCCATCATCCTACCGGAGGACCTGAACATCTGGCTCACGGAACAAGGCCCCTGATCCGTTTTTTATTTCCCTCTAAGAAACTGTCTTTCCGCTTTCCAAAAGCTACCGCAATCCACATATCCTTTCTAGAAGTCTTTGGTTACTCATGTCAAAAGAGGTCTCCCCCGCTCTTCTTTGTTCACTCATGCCAATAGGGTCTCCCCCGGTTTTAAAATCTCCTGCAAATAGCAATGTCCAAATAAGAAGTGCCATTATCTCGAGTGTCACTCTCCAATCCCGGAGGCCCAGGGACAAGTCTCCCCGCCAAAGGTGCAAGAAGTTAGTCGAGCCACAACCAGGAGGCCAAGTAGACTAATTTTGGTGAGGTTTTTGACTGAGAGGCCAGGAATAGACCCGCGACAGGCAAAGGGGGGGAAGAGACCAAAGAGGTCAACCCCACCTGTCGCGCGTCACAACCATGAGAATGTCTCGTGTAGAGACGACGCGCGAGTGCACTCTCTCTCACTCAACACCACACCGACACACAGTCCTGGTATTAACCTCTGACAACCCGTACGATGCCAAACAGCAGATGGTCAGCTTTCACATCAAACGGCGTTCTACAACTCGACCCACCAGCCCTGAACCGACAATTCCTCAGAAGTTTCAGCCCGAATACAGTCAACAGCTACAACGCGGCAGTAAAGAAATTCATGCGATACCGGAAGGACGTCTCCCCTATTCCCTTTCTGCTTCCGGCAACGGTCAAGGACATTGTTGGCTTTGTATTCTGGGCCAGCCGAAACAAAGAAAGGAAAACGTCACAAGAAGTTTCAGCTTTGACCATCCAGAAATACATTTTTGGCATACAAGCTTGGCACGAGTACCACGGAGAACAGTACCCCGAACAGGCCAAGCGGCAAGTCACCATCCTCCTACGGGTAGCGGCCAAGTTGGACACCCTAGTTCCAGCCAACCCGAAGAAGAAGGCGGTGAATTTAGAACACCTGCTTTTCTTAACAAGGAGTCTAATAAAAGGAGGACCACAAGACCTGGCAATTTTTGACCTAGCGCTGGTAGCTTTCTGGGGAATGGCACGTCTGGCCGAACTTACTTACGGCTCACCAGAAGGGCCGCTTAAAGCAGCAACGTCACTCCTAACAACAGACGCCTTGTTCTCCAACGATAAAGCCGGCCCAGTCCTCCGCCTACGTCTCTGGAGCGCAAAGACCTGCAAACCAGGGGACGTGCAATACGTCCAGTTACAACCAACAAATAATTTGCTCTGCCCGGTAGCAGCAGTCGAACGCCGCCTACAAGAGGCAGGAGACCTGAACACGTCGCTCTTTGGATACACCCTCGACGGAGCCAGACAACATCTAACTAAACCCAAGGTAATACGGCGCCTTCAATCCGTTTGGGACATGGGCAGTTTCAAAGGCATATTGGGCCATTCCTTCAGGGTAGGCGGCGCGTCCCTTCGATACGCGTTAGGAGTCCCAAGAGAGGAGATATGCGAGCTAGGCCTCTGGGTATCAGATTGCTACCAACTCTACATTCAGACCTACTCGCCGGCAGAGAAGACCGCCGCCATAACCCTGCTCAAGAAGCTAGCCGCTGCGTGGGCGAAGAAAGCAACCAAACCTTTTTGATAGTAATACATACCAGACATTTCCGTCACTCCAGGAGTAGGGGGTTTTTGCCACCCGGACTCAGGCTCCTGTAGAGCCGGAGAGAGTGGGCTTGGCGCCTCATCCCCTACTCCCTGAGCTATCAGGTTTCAGTGTCTGCTCGGGGGGAAATGTCTTGGCCTCACATCAGTGAGGGCAAAAACTGGCGACAGTTTTTGGAGAGGAGACATTTTCTCCCCCTTTGACCCACACACAGCAAGGCACATGTGAGACATAAAGGCTCCCCCTAAGAGGGGTTGAGCCTTTCAAAGCCTTTAGCTGTGTCAGACTCAGGAACCAACAGGAGGGATGCGGAGCGCGCACGCCAACGGCGCCACCAGGAAAAATCAGTAATCACTAGATGACCACTGACATGACACCTGCTCCAGCTGGCTATCCAGCCTCTAGTGCAATTTTCACAAGTTGATCCTCAGCTTTGTCCCAGGCCCAGCTGCTGCACAGCCTTGGCCCAGGGCCAGCTGCTGCTCAGCCTTGGCCCAGGCCCAGCTGCTGCTTAGCCTTTGCCTGAGCAAGAACGGGCATTGATAAATGCACACCCGTCCCCCGGGGGCACGCCCACGCCCGCACCCTTCGAAAAGGGCGTGTGGACGGCACGCCCTTTGGGCCTTTATCAAGGGTGTGCGACTCGAAGGGCGTGCGAGGGCGTGCACGCCCCCACATAGGCGTGCACAAGCGTGCACCTTGCCTGCTCGCCGAGAGCCCCTCGGTGGGCAGGTGCAAGTACATATACCTGCTCGCCGAGAGCCCCTCGGCGGGTAGGTGTATGTATCCCTGCTCGCCGAGAAGGATAACTCTTGGCGAGCAAACACCTGCCCGCCGAGCCTGCTCACCGAGAGCCCCTCGGCGGGCAGGTGCATCTATACCTGCTCGCCAAGAGAAATCCTCGGCGAGCAGGCATACAGATCCCACCTCGTCGAGAGCCTCTCGGCGAGCAGGTATACATACACCTGCCCACCAAGCCTGTTCACCGAGAGCACCTCGGCTGGCAGGTGCATTTATACCTGCTCGCCGAGAGAAATCCTTGGCGAGCAGGCATACAGATCCCACCTCGCCAAGAGCCTCTCGGCGAGCAGGTATACTTGAACCTGCCCGCCGAGGGACTCTTGGCGAGCAGGCTCGGCGGGCAGGTGTTTGTATACCTGCTCGCCGAGAAGGATAACTCTCGGCAGGCAGGCAAGGCTCTCGGCGAGCGGGGATATGTATGCCTGCTCGCCGAGAGGTGTATGCCTGCTCGCCAAGGATTTCTCTTGGCGAGCAGGTGTACATGCACCTGCCCGCCGAGCCTGCTCGCCAAGAGCCCCTCGGCGGGCAGGTGCAAGTATACCTGCTCGCCGAGAGGCTCTTGGCAAGGTGGGATATGTATGCCTGCTCGCCAAGGAGGTATAAATGCACCTGCCCGCCGAGGGGCTCTCGTTGAGCAGGCTCGGCGGGCAGGTGTATCTATATGCCTGCTCGCCGAGCATTTTTCTCGGCGAGCAGGTATAAATGCACCTGCCCGCCGAGGGGCTCTTGGTGATCAGGCTTGGTGGGCAGGTGTATGTATACCTGCTTGCCGAGAGGCTCTCGGCGAGGTGGGATCTGTATGCCTGCTCGCCGAGGATTTCTCTCGGCGAGCAGGTATACATGCACCTGCCCGCCGAGGGGCTCTCGGTGAGCAGGCTCGGCGGGCAGGTGCAAGTATACCTGCTTGCCAAGAGGCTCTCGGCGAGGTGGGATCTGTATGCCTGCTCGCCGAGGATTTCTCTCGGCGAGCAGGTATACATGCACCTGCCCGCCGAGGGGCTCTTGGTGAGCAGGTATACATGCACCTGCCTGCCTTGGGGCTCTCGGTGAGCAGGCTTGGCGGACAGGTGTTTGTATACCTGCTCGCCGAGAGTTATCCTTCTCGGCGAGCAGGCAAGGCTCTCGGCGAGCAGGTGCATGTATACCTGCTCTCCGAGAGGCTCTCGGCGAGGTGAGATCTGTACCTGCCCGCCGAGGGGCTCTCGGCGAGCAGGTATACTTGCACCTGCCCGCCGAGGGGCTCCCGACGAGCCATGGTGCACGCCCGTGAACGCCCATGTGGGGGGGGGGGGGGGGGCGTGCACGCCCTCGCACGCCCACACAGAGGCGTGCATGCCCTTCGACTCGCACACCCTTGATAAAGGGCGTGCGGTCCACCTGACCGGTCCGCATATTCCCCCCTTGAAGGATTTTTCCCGCGGGCGCGGGAGACATCCTTCAAGGGTGCGTTAGACCCAACCAGCGCCACACGCCCTTTTCAAAGGGCGTGGGCGAGGGCGTGCCCCCGGGGGACGGGTGTGCCGTTATCAACACCCGTTCTTGCTCAGGCAAAGGCTGAGCATTGGCTTGTCCTGTGCCAAGACTGAGGGGCAGCTGGGCCTGGGCCAAGGCTGAGCAGCAGCTGTGCCTGGGACAAAGCTGAGGAGCAGCTTGTGAAAAATGCAAGCTAGAGGCTTCAGCTGTGCCAAAATGGGCACTGAGCTGTGTGCCAGCCAGCCCTGAACTAGCAGATGGAGTAGCTTTGGAGCTGAAACCAGAGCTGTGTTATGTCAGTTGTCATCAACTGACTACTTTTTTTTCCTGGTGCGCACGGAGAGCTGCGCGCTCACAGCCCTCCGCCTGACCAGGCAACGACCGGTGGGAGTATGGATGGTGGGTGGAGTCCATGGGGACCGCCCAGCCGCGCCCTGTACAACATGAGCCTTCTAGCATGCCAGATGAGGCGTGACGCCTCGCCACGCGCCTTGGCTGGGGCTAAGGGCCGTACAGGGCGGTAAGGGGAGAATGGAAGCCGATGCCCCTGGAGGAGCTCCTCTTGACTCAAGGTCTAGGGCTCTCTCCTGGACCTAGCTCCTTTCTGTTGGAGCCCCTTTTTGGGGCTTGGCTCAGACTGACTAGACACAAGCACTAGTCCTGGTGCAAGTTTAGTTTGATCCAATATTATCATCATTGTCTCAAACCACCACACTTTCCCCCCAGCGCTCACTCCGTAGAACCCACTCTACTCTGCTTCCCGCCAAATCCCATCTTCCTCACCTCCCAGGCTGCTCTATCCTCCGAGCCAAATTTTCTCAACCACCCGCCCGCCCTGCTGATCATAAGTCTAGAGCTAGACCCACGCTAACGCTGAGGAACTCTGGCCGGTGCTAGGCCGGCAGCAGTTCGGGGAGGGGAAAGAAAGAAAAGAGAATGAGACGTATGCCCTCCGGGGTGATTGGCCGAAAAAGAGCGCTGAGATTCGTGTAAGCGTAGAAGGGGGGGGTTGATTTTTCTGACGGCTGGAAAGGCGCGTCGGCGGTGTTTGTGTTGAGAGGGGAGCCGGGGATACTGCCGGCGGGGTGTGATCTAAACCAGAGAGTTGGAAAAGATTGACGTTGCGGGTGTTGAACTTAGAAGACGTGAGAAAACTCAGAAATACGGGCGGAAGGCGCCAGGATTAATAGACTTTAGATTTGATGGAAGACTGAAAATATGGTTCAGAGTAGGTCCATGCTGCTCCAAAGCCGGAGTTCGAACTGAACTCAAACCTTGGAGTTGGTGACATGTAGCAGACATCTCATCACAACCTAGCGCGCACACGCGCACTACAACAAGACAAGAAACAGAAACAAAACAAAAGAACACAAAACCAACAAATAAAAGACCAACCCCCCTCATCCAAACCTATCCAACGCGCGCAGGAGTGAAAGAAGAAGATAACAAACAAAAAAGAAAACAGGAAAACAAGACCTTCAACGAACAGGAGAAAAGAAAACCTGAGACGCCTTGAGGTTGCGCGCCACGCCGCGCCGTTGAATCTTGAGGAAGCCTTGAGGGCTGGGAACTTGATACCTTAATGTCTTGAATCCTGACGTCCTCCAGCGCGCGCCATGCGCGGCAAAAAGCTTGATTCCTCCGCGTGTACCAGATTGTCCACCACAACGCGTGGGGTCTAGCGCCTGTGCCATAACACCCTCAGGTGTTCTATGCTTCGGGAGGATCCGATCCGACGCTGTCTCCTCCCTCGGGAGCTTCTCCCGGGCAAGACTCCCCTCTCGGGAAGCTTGAGCCGGGAGAAGTTAATTGTAAGAGGCTTAACGCGTAGGATTGGGGATCAAACCTCCCCCGACCCACACACAAGGGTCTTGGAAAGCCACTCCCTGGTTTCCAGGACCCTCATATGAAGCACCAGGTAGCAGCCGTGAGCAATCGAGGAGATAAGACTCCGAGAGAAGAAACTTGTACCTAATCGGTACAAGATGAGTGACATGGTGAGATGAGTGTGTAGGGAAGAAGGAAAAGAACAAGCGGAACTCAAGAAATGAACATGATACATGAGGATAATGAAACCTAATGTATGAGAGACAATCTTGAAGATCCGCGCCGGTTAATCCCGAAACCTAATCACCCCACGTGTGACATTCATTCTTTATTGTTACAGCCCCCCGTGCTCAATAGGTCATACTAAGCGAGTAATTTGGAAAGCTCCACAGAAACATTCGACAAGGCGGCCTTGATTTTGATTGGGGCCAGCGCCTTTGTGAGAAAATTGGCCATGTTTTGACTGGTTGGAATATAAGATAGTTGAAAAGTGTTGACCTTGGCGATGTGATGTCTGAGCCAGTGATACCGAACTCCAATGTGGCGAGTTTGTTGTTGATAGACTGTATCTTTTAGCAATGCAATGGCGCCCTGATTATTGCAGTAAAGCACTACGTTATCAACGGGCAGGTCTAGAAAAGGTCGGAGAGATCGAAGAAGTTGTTGAACCCAGAGGATGTCCCGTCCGGTTTCAGAACAGGCGCAGTACTCCGCTTCCGTTGTTGAGAGCGCGGGACCGTCGACATCCATCTTGTGACAGCGCCAACCAATTATACCGTTGAAAAGTATTGCACTCCCAGCAAATGAGCATGCTTGAGTGCCTGTGGCATAGCTGGCGTCGGCGTAAGCAATGAGTTTAGAAGGTGATGAAGGAAGGGAAACAGCGCCTAAAGTTAAGCCAAATAATTTTGAATATTGTAGGTAATGCATTACGTGGAGAAATTGATTTTGGTGCGTTTTCGACGGCTTATTTAGATGCTGAGAGAGATAACTACAGGCAAAAGCGAGGTCTGGTCATGTGCATTGAACAAGATAGTTTAACAGACCGACTGCTCTCCTGTAGTTGAATTTGGCGGCGGGTGGCAAGGGATCAATAGGACAGGTTACAGCGTTAGTCGGAAGCGGAGCTGTTATCGGTCAACAATCTTTCATTCCAAATTCTTTCAGAATTTCATGCACGTAGCGGTCTTGAGATAACGTGATTGTTTGGTTCTGCCGGTTCCTTGTGACTCTCATGCCGAGAACCCATTTACATTCACCAAGATCTTCCATTTCAAAGAGAGCAGTGATTTTGTCTTTGAAGGGTTGAACGTTTGATCCCACGATGACAAGGTCGTCAACGTGGATGAAAACGCAGCAGAAGGAAGATTTGTCTTGGTGGATGAAAAGACAGGGGTCGACTTCGGCAGGGAGAAAATCGATTGAAGTGAAAAATTTGCTGAGAGCTTGATACCAACATCGAGGAGACTGTTTAAGACCATATAGCAATTTTTGAAGTTTAAGACCGTGGCCCGGAGGAAGATCGATTCCAACTCCTGCAGGCACTTTGATGTAAAGATTTTCCTCTGGAATGCCGTTTAGAAAAGCGCATTTGACATCCATTTGATGGATATCAAAATCGTGCAACGCACCGATGCCCAGAATTAAGCAAAGTGTTGTTGGTCGTCCAGTTGGAGCGAAAGTGGCATCGTAGTCCGTACCTTCAACTTGTCGGAACCCTTGGACACAGAGCCGCGCCTTGTATTTGAGAAGATCCCCGTCTGCATCAAACTTTTGTTTGAAAACCCATGTAGTGTCCAAAGGTTTACAGCCGGGAATGAGAGGCGCAACAACGCAGACCTCATGACGTTGAATGTTATTAAGCTCAACCTCAACAGCCATAAGCCAGTTTTCTTCGTCTAATCGACCAAGTATTTCTCCGTAGGTTCTTGGGTCTTTGAGTGAGGCAGGTTCTCCAACAATCAGATTCGCTTGATGAGGTTGAATAACCAGTGCTTTTTGTTGACGAGTCGAGTCTAATATGTTTACAGGATCGATAGAGGAATCAATGTTCTTTGGCGCTTGATTAAAATGCGGAACATAAACATATCCTTTTTTGGTCAAACTTGTGGGTAAGATTGGCGGATTGGATTGGGAAGAAGACGCTTCTGGACCATCAGGAGGTTGATTTTGTCCAGAGGCATGTTTGAGAGGAGGTGAAGTCGGCGGAATGGAATGGGAAGAAGATGTTTCTGGAACATCAGATAATTGATGTTGTTCAGAAACAGGTTCGAGAGGAGGCGAGGATGATATAATCGGATCGCTACCGATACACAATTGAGAAGATGTCGGTTCAATGTCTTGAGTTGGTGGTAATTCAATCCCAAAATCGAAAAGATCGCCTGGAAGAGTGCTGGAGGAGGAGGAAGTCAGAAGTGGAAAACAGGCGGGGGAGAATTTCACATGATGAGAGAAAACAATCTTGGAGTTAGACGGCACCAACAATTTGTATGTGTGGTGATGCTCGTCATAACCTAAAAAGATTGCTTCCACTCCAGAAGGCAAAAATTTAGAAGCCCGAGTGAATTTCTCCAAATAGACCACCGCTCGACAACCGAAGGGAATCAACTTTGAGAGATTGGGAGCAGTGCCGTGCCAGAATTCATAAGGTGAATCAAATTTGAGCGAACTGTCAGGGGATCGATTTTTGAGGAAAACAGCAGTCGTAACCGCTTCACCCCACCACGACAGAGAGAGCCCCGACGTGGCGAGTAGGGTTCTGGCTTTTTCGATCGTTGTGCGGTTGCCCCATTCCGAGAACGGATTTTGTTGAGGAGTGTATGGGGCCAAAGTTAGATGCTGAATTCCACACTCTTTGTAAAGTTGTTGAAACCGATCATTAACAAATTCACCTCCATTGTCTGATACCACTGAGATAAGTTTGTTACCAGTGGAGGTCTCAGCTTGATTAAGAAACCCCACAAAGATAGCAAAGGTATCAGACTTACGACGCATCGGAAATATAAATCTATATTTGCTGAATCCATCGACAATCTTCATAAAATAAAGATTACCCCCTCGAGAAGGCGGGGTCATTGGTCCGCAAAGATCCATGTGGATGCAGTCAAGAGTTTTAGAAACCAAAGGAAAAGATCCAGAGAAGGGAGTTCGATGCATTTTTGATACATCACAGACGGCACAGTCAAATGACTCGAATTTGACATTTGGAAAAGCCTTCTTTAGGTACGGAAGACTCGGATGCCCAAGCGCACAATGGAGATCGATCGAAGAGCGGGTCGAAGTCGATGTCGTTGTTAATGCTTTCAAAGTGTTCATGCTGATTAAAAGAACATTGTCCGTAGTAGATCCCCGACAAAGTACATGATCATTCTTGCGACATTCAAAACCAGAGCCGTTTGAGATGGACAAGATCAAGTATCCTTGTCTTATGTAGAAGGATTGTGAAGTCTCGCAGCTTTCTGGATAGCGGAGAATGCGAGAGAACTAAGTTGGGGAATACATTGCACGGCTCGGAGCCTCCTTTTATAGGCGAGGGGTTGGTAGCGAAGCATAGCAAAGAGTAGGGAGGACTCGAGAGGAAAGGGATATGTCCCATGGGATGGGATGATACAAGATATTGGGTAAAGGACGGATAAAGGTAAAGGGGATGGCCGGACTTGGAGAAGTCCGGTCGCGGCTTAGGTCACTAATATACATGCTTTGGCGAAATAAGCTATAACAAGGCGAGAGCGCCGTTTATAGAGATATAAGATGTATAGGAATATAGAGCCGAGGACGGCTGAAGATACAGTATGAGTCAGAGAATCCGGTCTTGGATAAGACCGATAAGAAGACCAAGAAGAGAGCAGCCGAGAGCGGCTGAGAACAAGAGGAGAGCCCGAGAGCGGGCAGAAGAGATGCCTATAATAGGCATAAGGTAGCATACCGGGAAAGGGAAGACCGGTGAGTCTTCACAGAATTGAGGAATAAGCGAGTTTGAAAGTTCAGGAACAAAGAATTCTTTGGAGATGTGTATTGGTCCCATTGACGCAGGTATGGTGGCGGATCTGATGCCGACTATTGGAATAGCAGCGCCGTTGGCGCTGTAGACAGAAGACGATATAGAAGTAAAAGACGTGAAATATTCTTGGTATTTAAGATAATGCCCAGAAGCACCGCTGTCAAGGACAATAGCATCAGATACTCCAGAATTGACACTAAGAAGAGCCCTATTCAAATTTGTGTTTGAATGGACTCGATCGATAGCAGCCTGATGATAGGCTACGGCTTTATCCGGATGCAATTGGTGACATTCCTCTTCCGTATGAGAAGTATCCGGATTATGAACTCCTGAACGACAAGTAGGTCGTCTAGATTTGCCTTTTTGAGTGGATCCAGAATATGCGGAATTGTTGCTTTTGAAGGAACCACGATTTTGCGATGATACTGCCAAAGCTGTTGCAGCTGCGGAGGCTTGAACGGAAGCTTCACGTTGACGGCGTAGTTCAGTTTCCAAATCAGTCAGGAATTGAGACATCATGATGACTGGTCGAACACCATTGACCTTCTTCATGCTTGAGAATTGGAAAGCTCAAAAGGTGTTGTAAGATTGAGGAAGTCGTTTGAGAACAAAGAAAATCCAAACTAATTCAAGACTTTTAACGTCAAAGTCCTCGGCACTAACTTCAATCATGAGTTGAAAAGTCGTTCGAAATTTGTCAATATTTTCGGCCATGGAGTCTTCAGGGAAAGAAATGTCGTGTAGTTTATCCATGAGGTTGGCAGAATTTTTGATTGAACTTTCGGCGTAATGTTCTCGAATAGCATCCCAAAGAGCAACAGGATCATAAACATCCAGATTGGGAACAAAGCGCACAGCTTCTGATCGAGAGAGGTGAAGTCAAATAAAGTTAGTGACTTGTTCTAACTTATTTTGATAGTCGGGACGAGCAATGAGAGCAGAAGTGTGGGTCTTCAATGTGAGATTACATGCCAAGGCAAACAGCATCGACCTCATAAATTGAGGAAGATGTTGGGAGCTCAAACAGCTGCGGAGAAAGGTGAGCAAAGCGAACCATTTCCCCGCAGTCAAAGCCACGCAGCGGGAAAAGTGCAGATACCGATGACAGCTCAATGCTGATTACAGTTTCAGCATCCGCGAGCAGCAAGAACCAACACGTGGAACCACGCTGCCAAACGACGTTAGAAAAAAGAATTACAGCAAAAACCAAAGGTAAGTAGCGTAATTCAGCTAACGGTCTAATGAGAAAGAACTAAAAAGGCTATCTCCGAATCTGTTAGACATCTTTGAACAGGATCAAAGACAGACCGATAAAGCCGCGGTAGCTACTCAAAGAGAAGATACTAAAAGCGGTGAGTGATTGTGTCCAAAGCTTAGAAAAGAGAATATGGAAGCTGAAGTGGATCATTGACGTTCTCTGAAACAGACAACGTCGAGAGACTTTTGCGCCGATTCTCCGAAGCGAAGAAAACTGGACAATAAGAGCCAAAGGCCCTCGTTCAGTAAGAAACAAGTGTTTCTCTCAGCAGTTCTGCGAAAGTCTAAACTGACTAATAACTCGTAAACAGTCGCAGTGAACTGGAGGAACAATTCCCAACTTAAACTCAAAGCAGACTTGGTAGAACAACCGAGCTTCTCGTCTTTAAGAGATAGAGCGGCTAGTTGCTTGCTCTTAGGTAATATACCAGCTAATTCTCCATTTCTAATCTATAAACTGTACATAGATTATAAATAGAGTCTAACTGAGAAATAAACTCTTAGCTCTTTGAAATCTCTCAGATTTACAGTCTCGGTGCTACGAACGCAACCTCAAATTGCAAAGACTAGGAGCAAGACAACAAAATGGCCGATTCAGATGGTGACTCAAGCGACAGCACGAGCGGCAAACCTATGATGAAAGTTCCCAAGTTCTCAGGGGAGAACTTTGAGATTTGGGAAAAGAAGATTCGCATGGTGCTATCTGAATACAATCTGGTGTCCTACATCAACAACCCACCCCTACCCGACATGAATCGGAGAGCCAAGACTAAAGCGCAAAAGGCGGCAAATTTACTATGCGCGAATCTGACTGACGGAGTATTCAACACTGTTGTTAAAAAGGACAACTCAAGCAATCCTTACAAGCTCTGGCAGATGTTCAAGTCAGTCTATGCGTCAGATTCAATATTGGCGAGCTACGAGGTCTGGGCGAAGTGGGAGGACACCCAGTTCAACGATGATATGGCGGCTTACATAGTCGGTATCGAGGAGTGTCTTTCCAAGTTCGATTCGCTAGGGATGGTGGTTCCGGACTTTGTGATCTGTTGTAGTATCATAAGTCGCATTACGAAAAAGAGACCTTTCTTAATGCAAAGTCTTTTTGGCGATCTAAACTCTCTCGGTAAACCAAAGTTCGTGATCAACCGCTTGAGGGAAGTAGGACGATTCGAACGTACCAACAAGCGGAAGGCCCCAGATACTAGTTCATCACACACCTCATCCACTGCGTTGGTAGCCGATGTTGCAAACAAGAAGAAGCGGACGTATGCGCCGATAACGTGTCCAGGCAAGAAGCACAATCCTGAGGCAAGCCACACGGAGGATGAGTGTTGGACTGTTCATCCAAATCTTTTCAAAGAACATCTCAAAAAGAAGAAAGCAGCAGCCGCGAAGAAAGCAAAGGAGAAGAGCTCCTCCTATCATGCTGAGGCGGATTCGTCGAGTCCTCAATTGGACGGTAACAATATTTGGCCGTCGTTCACCTTCCTGTCAAACTCAGGCTCCGTGAAGTCGCAAACAACGATCCTTGACTCGGGGGCCAGCAACCACATGCTGACCTCGATGGGATACTTCAAAACTACTAGCCCCGTATGCATAGATATCGCGACGGGGAGTGGACCAGGGCAACTAGTGGCAACTGCCAGAGGTGACGCGTTGCTACCGCTAGCAAATGGAGGGACTCTCACGCTCAAAGACGCGCTTTTTGTTCCAAACCTCACCAGGAACTTGGTTTCCTTCGTCCAACTAATGAAGACAAAAGCACTCATTCAGCAAGGGACGGATGGATACGCGGTGAGGATCGACGATGGAGAACCCTTTGCCGTAGATACCTCGAATGATCTGCTAGAAATAAAAGGGGTACTGGACCCAGTTGATTTGCCGATTGGACTCATGACGGAGGCGGCTAAGCAACCCTCCAAATTCGTGAAATGGCACAACAGATTAGGTCATGCTAGCTCGGCGAGAATAGCGACGGCGGTCGGCACGCCTATTGATATGAAGAAAACGCACGCCTGCGATGCATGTATGCAAGGGAAAGTCATCAGGTTATCATGCAACAGTCACTTCAAGCAAACGAGTGAAGCACTGGAAGTTGTACATGGTGATCTTGTCGGTCCCATCTCGCCCTCAACAAACGGGGGCGCAAGATACTTCTTAACGCTGGTGGATCAACACACCGGATACATCCACACGGTGATATTGAAAGAGAAAAGTCAGGCCCCGGGTGCAATCATCGAGTTCAAGAAGTTGTTCGAAAATCAGACGGGATGCGTGATGAAGAAGCTTATCACTGACGGTGGCGGTGAGTTCTGCAATAAACTTCTCGGCGGTATTCTCAAGGAAGCCGGGGTGCAACACAATGTATCACCGCCATACACACCGCAAAACAACGGGCTGGCGGAGCGGGCAAACAGAACTATAATCGACATGACCAGATGCATGATTCTTCAGTCAAAACTTGCGCCCGAATGGTGGGCGGAGGCCGTACGAGCGGCGACTGCTACGACAAACTGTCTCCCTTCTCTATCTCGGAGTAAGAAGTCTCCGATTGAGTTACTCTTCAAGACACCGCCGAACCTGAATTTCTTTAAGCCTTTTGGCTGTCGTGTCTGGATTGTCAAGCCGAAGCAACACAGAACAGACAAATTCTCTGCGATCTCGTGGGAGGGCGTGCTTATAGGATATGAAAATGACTACTCATCATATAAGATATGCCGGCTTGAAGACAAGCAAATTCTCACGGCCAAGCATGCTCATTTTGATGAAAGCACGTTTCCCAAATGTGGCGCACTCAGGAGGAGCTACAACTTATCCAATGGGGAGCGTCTACCGCTGTTCAACTCGGAGGCTGAGCTGCCTTTTGAAGATTTGGAGGAAGAGGCGGAGCCAACCTTGGAAGAGTGGGACGATGATGGCGAGGCGGAGAGATCAGACATTGAGGACATACTAGCGAAGCTGAAACGGGCCATTCCAGCGGAAGAACCTGTTGAAGGGTCCGAGGACTGGGAGGAGGACGAAAGTCAGCTCCCAGGCAAGGCAATCATCGGCAACATCGATTGACGAAACATCGTAGACGGGAAGAGAGAACGGAAGCAGGCGTACACCGTGACTGTCTCGATAGAGCCCAAAAACCACAAGCAGGCCATGGCGTGTGCGGAAAGTCAACGCTGGGTGGAGGCGGAAAAGAAAGAGGTCGAGAACATGCACAAGCATAATGTTTGGATTGTTCGTGTTCGAGTTGAATCTGACAATCCGATCCCGGCGACATGGGCATATAGAAAAAAGCTAGGCTCAAGCAACGAAGTGGTTGAATTCAAGGCCCGGATATGTGCGCAGGGGTTTCGGCAGATCCACAGCTTGAATTTTGAGGCCAAGTATGCGCCGACTGGTAAACCAGCTTCCCTCAGGTTTCTTCTTTCTTTTGCGGTAAAGCATGGGCTGCAAATCCATCAGCTGGACGTAAGGAGCGCTTTCCTTACCTGTCCGCTTGAAGACAAGGTGACTCTCCTGCCGCCACCGGGATTGGACTGTCCACCAAACTCGGTACTTGAACTGAAGAAAGCAATATACGGCTTGAAGCAGGCCCCGCTCGTGTGGTACAAGAGACTCTCGAGCTATCTTTTCTCGCTAGGTTTCAAGGCAGCAATCTCAGATCCCTGCGTCTTTTGGAGAACGGCGGAAAAAGGAAAGCCAGCTACCTGGATTTTTGCGCACGTTGACAATCTAGTAATCATCAGCGACAAGCCAGAAGTCTTTAAAGCAGAGATGGAAAGAGAATTTGAGATTAAGTATATGGGGCAGGCGGAATTTCTCCTGGGAATGAATATTGATTGGTTCAACGGCGGCATTCAAATTAATCAGACTCAATACATTGACAGAAAGTTGGAAGAATTCGGTCTTGAAAATCTTCATCCGGCAACGTGCCCGTTGAATCCAAGAGAATACTTGAAGAAAGCGACTGCGGAAGAAGTGAAGGCATTTGAGAACCTGGGAGTCAGCTACAGAGGGCTGGTTGGATCGTTAAACTATCTCAGCATCCTCACAAGACCGGACATCTCGTATGCGGTTAGCACTCTGTCACAATATCTTGAACGGCCGGGTATCAAACACTATCAAGCGGCAATTCAAGTGTTCAGGTACCTAAAAGGCACGCGCTCAATTGGGCTTACATATGCAAAGCAGACTGAAAATGAACTGAAGGCTTTCGTTGATGCCGACTGGGGAAATTGCCCAGACACCAGAAGATCCACCACGGGTTATGTAGTTCTAGTTGGCGGGCACTTGATCAACTGGAAGTCAACAAAACAAAGCACGGTCTCATTGTCAACGACAGAAGCGGAATACAAGGCCCTGTCAGACCTTGGACGTGATCTCGCGTGGGTGGTAAATCTTGCGGATGAAACACTAGTTCTACCAAATCACAACAACATCACGGTGAACATTGATAATCGGGGAGCCATCGATCTTGCAAAAAGCGAAACTTTGCAAAACAGTTTTTGGACTAAGCACATGTCGATCCGGTTGCATTTCGTGCGAGAACTCATAGTTGTCGGAATCATGAAACTCGCCTACATCAAGACTCATCTCAACTCTGCCGACTTCCTAACAAAGCCGGTTGGTAGATCAGTCATCAAAAAGGCGCTTCAAAACCTGTCAATCATTCCGATCTCTGAATCTGCTTCGAATCTTGCGACTTGGAGCATGGATGGCTGTGAGATTACATGCCAAGGCAAACAGCATCGACCTCATAAATTGAGGAAGATGTTGGGAGCTCAAACAGCTGCGGAGAAAGGTGAGCAAAGCGAACCATTTCCCCGCAGTCAAAGCCACGCAGCGGGAAAAGTGCAGATACCGATGACAGCTCAATGCTGATTACAGTTTCAGCATCCGCGAGCAGCAAGAACCAACACGTGGAACCACGCTGCCAAACGACGTTAGAAAAAAGAATTACAGCAAAAACCAAAGGTAAGTAGCGTAATTCAGCTAACGGTCTAATGAGAAAGAACTAAAAAGGCTATCTCCGAATCTGTTAGACATCGTCGAACAGGATCAAAGACAGACCGATAAAGCCGCGGTAGCTACTCAAAGAGAAGATACTAAAAGCGGTGAGTGATCGTGTCCAAAGCTTAGAAAAGAGAATATGGAAGCTGAAGTGGATCATCGACGTTCTCTGAAACAGACAACGTCGAGAGACTTTTGCGCTGATTCTCCGAAGCGAAGAAAACTGGACAATAAGAGCCAAAGGCCCTCGTTCAGTAAGAAACAAGTGTTTCTCTCAGCAGTTCTGCGAAAGTCTAAACTGACTAATAACTCGTAAACAGTCGCAGTGAACTGGAGGAACAATTCCCAACTTAAACTCAAAGCAGACTCGGTAGAACAACCGAGCTTCTCGTCTTTAAGAGATAGAGCGGCTAGTTGCTTGCTCTTAGGTAATATACCAGCTTCTCCATTTCTAATCTATAAACTGTACATAGATTATAAATAGAGTCTAACTAAGAAATAAACTCTTAGCTCTTTGAAATCTTTCATTCAAAAATTTATCCAAGCCCATAAATCCTAAAGAGCATCGAATGTCGTAGCGCCATGTTGTGAAGTTGAGATGATTGAGTTTTTCAGTGCAGAGTTTGATGCTTGAGGGAGCAGAACTGCCGGGTAGAGAAGACTCTGTAGCCATGATAGTAGGTACAAGATCTTTGGGAAGGAAAGTTGAGTTGGAATCTTCGGAGGACAGTGATGATGTTTGAGATTCAACTATGGGTTTTATGTCTTGTTTGATAGATGCGCTGGTCGTTGCTTCTTCAAGGGGAACAGGTGTGGCTTTGGGAGAGTAAAGACCGAAGTTGCCAGGAAGTTTAGTTTGTTCCGCCAGGGTAAAAACGAACTCGTCACTTGTGCTTCATCAAAGTCTTTGTATCTGACCTCTGCTCAATGGGCTGGGCTCATAACCTATGAAACACCAGGTAGCAGCCGTGAGCAATTGAGGAGATAAGACTCCGAGAGAAGCAAACAAGAGAGAGAAGCGACTTGTACCTATGAAACACCAGGTAGCAGCCGTGAGCAATCGAGGAGATAAGACTCCGAGAGAAGCGACTTGTACCTAATTGGTACAAGATGAGTGACACGGTGCATGGTGAGATGAGTGTGTGTATTCCTTTATCAAGCATAAGAAAGATAAAGATATGAGAAAAGAACTAAACCTATGAAACACCAGGTAGCAGCCGTGAGCAATCGAGGAGATAAGACTCCAAGAGAAGCGAACAAGAGAGAGAAGCGACTTGTACCTAATCGGTACAAGATGAGTGACACGGTGAGATGAGTGTGTAGGGAAGAAGGAAAAGAACAAGCGGAACTTGAGAAATGAACGTGATACATGAGGATAATGAAACCTAATGTATGAGAGACAATCTTGAAGATTCGCGCCGGTTAATCCCAAAACCTAATCACCCCACGTGTGACATCCATTCTTTATCGTTACACCTCAGAATGTAAGCAACCCTCAAGGCCGGTCAGGCCTGACTTATGAGTAGGCCGCGGCTAAGAGCATCTCCAGCAGAGCGGGGATGAGACCCGCTACCTATAGCCGGCCAGGACCACCTTTCACACACCTGTCTCAGCTGTTCAACAGCAGCTCCACAGCAGACTGGCCATCACACCGGGGGTGGATACAAGCTAGATTGCCACACGACTGCGATGGAATTTGATATCTCCAGCATGGATTCAGTTGATTTACTCAACTTCATTTACTTACTTCTGTTTCCAATATCTCTCACATGTGGCTCAATCAATCTCCGAGTGGCAATGAATCTCTTTGTTTTGTTTTTTGTTATCTTTGTTATATTTTCATTTGTTCTCTCACTCACTCACAATCTATTCAATTTTCATATTTCACAGTTAAATTTTCAGAGCGGTGTGTAGCAGCCTCTGTCGCGGGTGGCGATGGGATGGGGAAAGTAGCCGGCCGCGGTCTGAAGTGCGGCAGGATGGCGCCGTGGACCCTACACACGCGTGAGGGACACGCGCCCCCCCTTTGGACCCTGTCGGCATTCCGCAGCAAGTCCTGACACACGCTACGCGCAGTCTCCCCGCGGCGCCCAGGTCAGAATGGAAACGGGGGTAACTACCGGTGCACGCGGACAACTCCCAAAATTGTGTTCTGTGGAGGGCCAGTTAGGCGGCCGACTCCCTTTTCTATTGTCAAAAAAAAATAACAAACTGTGCGGACAACTCCCAAAAAGAAATATATAATTGGGAAAACAACTCCCAAACCTGGTCCCGGCAACATAAGTTGGGAAATGGAAGTCATTTTCCCAATTTTTGGGAGTCATTTTTCCAAGACTCTATGAATAAACATCTGGAGAAACCTCTAAGCCGTCTGTGTCTACTTCTTCAATTTCAGTTTCATTATTGGAGTGAGAAGAGTCTTAATCTGTTTCCAAACCAAGATCAGAGCTGATTGCCTGGGCACCAAACTCACCCCCAGGCAAACAAACAATGAGTCTTTCAGTCACAGCGGCAGATGAAACTCGAGTCAGAGGCAAAAAAGAGTTGAGTAAGCTGTTTGTGTTGAACGACAATATTGGGATGGAGGAAAATTTCTGAACAGTGAGTAGGCAAACAACTTCTTCTGCCTCAAATTTTGCTCACATCTTGTCATCAAGTGAAAGCAATTTGCTTGCTGTTGGCGACATTTTCATTGCTTGTTTCATCCCCTTGGGCTGAGGAAGCTACTGGCAACTTCTCCTTGCTCTGATAGCTAGAGTATCAGCCCAAAGGGGGAAAGCCCTTCTCATCCTCTCGTTCCCACTTGGGTGATGCAGAGGGAAGAAATGACTCTTTTTTTTTTTTTTTAAGTGTAATTTGGCCGTTTGGCATTGCACACTATGAATCTAAGTAACAACCTTGTGAAATGGAGAAACACATGATCAATCTAACACAACTACAAATGATGCTAGTGTTATAAGGGTGGAGGGGAATTGAGGATAGGCAAAGAACAAAAAAGGAAAAGAAAGGAGACCAAAAACAAGATGTGTTGGAGAAAATGTTATTTGGGAAAGTGATCCAAGAAACGTCTTGAGTCTTGAAGGAATCTTGCCAAGGCCACTTCAGCCTTCCGGTTTCCGAGAATCAAATCGAGTCGTTCCGCCCTGAAGCGGACCCGCTGAAGTCGCAAATGTTTCCGAAGAGCCACCCTAAGGCTTTTAGCCTTTGGGCAAAAGTTCATGAGGTGAACAACCGTTTCCCTGGCCCCACAATTGGGGCACAGGGGAAAGAAATGACTCGCATCCCCTCATTGGGTGATATAGTCTAATAGAGTGTGGGAAGCGATTCACATTATCTCCTCCTGATACTGAAATGAATAGGATATTGTTGAAGTACCTGGATGCTGTTGTGTCTCCCCTCTCAATCAATCCGATGATATTCACTGCAAGAAAAACTCTAGAAACTGCTTGCAGTTGAGATGCAGCAAGCTTCAACCAAGCTTCAGCTCAAGCTGGAGTCAAGCACACAAATTCCGTGCTGGTGCACCTTGAGTGTGTACCTTGTTCAGCATCTCAATGTTGAACATGCTGTAGTGCTCATGCAGTAGGCTGAGGCAAATGAGCACCCCTGAGCACCCTTTTATTTAATTTTATTAAACAATCCATGCACCATTGAATCCAGCCAGAATAACATAAACAGGGTATGTACACATGAAAGGGATATGTACAGATGAAAGAAATATGTACACATGAAAGGGGAATGTGAGGAGGTGTATTAACACCTAAAAGGGATATGTACACATGATGAAAGGGGTATGTATGCATGAAAGGGGTATTTATGCATGAAAGGGGTATGTGCAGTAAGGGGTTTTTGCACACATGAAAGGGGTATGTACAACTGAATGATAAAAGGGAATTGAAAGGGATCTAAAAAACTCAAAGGGGCCATGTAAACATGAAAGGGTCATGAACACATGATGAGAGGGGTATGTACATATTTTGAAAGGGATACATGCACATCAAAGGGATATACACACATGAAAGGGGTATGTGTACATAAAGGGCTATGTACACATTATGAAAGGGGTGAATGCATACAAAAGGGATATATGCACATGAAAGGGGTATGTGCACATGAAAGGGGTATGTGCACATGAAAGGGGTATGTGCACATGAAAGGGGTATGTGCACATGAAAGGGGAATTTGAACTTGAAAGGGGGATTTGCACAGGTGTCAACTCCTGTACTTAGTTTTTTGTACCTTAGACTCACTCTTGCATAAATTAGACAATGTGCATGGAATCAACCAGTGCTTGATTCTTGCATGAGGCACAGCTTGCCTTGAGATCTTGCATCTCAACTGCAAGCAGTTTCTAGAGTTTTTCTTGCAGTGATTGCAACAGGAAAATCAAGCAGTGGTGTGATTCACAATATTGGGCAAACTGGGCTACAAGCAATCTTGTGCGTTTGTTCATTACCAGGATGTTCTGAAATGGACAAGCAATCCATTTTTCATCCCTCCCAGATAGAGAAGATATGGGCTCCCAAGTCATCCAGTCAGGGTTTTCTTTTTACTGAAAATGAACATCTTGGGTGGATAAATTGAGATGATATGGGCTCCCAGACTTGACGCCAAGTCATCCAGTTAGGGTTTCCTTTTCGGAACTGACAGTATAGACGACAGCCACTGTAACCCACGGAGAGGAAACTGAGCCGAAACCGCTTTGAATATACGGACATCGATTTGATCTCAGCAACAAACGGAGGACGAAAGATGAACGATAGCTCGGACGAATGGGCTGCCCTGATGACTACCCTGGCGGAGCTCGATCGGTCGCTAGAAACTGGACAGGCACCGGTAAGTCCATCTCGCATCTTTGCATGGCCAACAACTAAGCTCAGCCTGCTAGTGTTTCTGCAGCCGCCAGAAAGAGACGAGCTCGATGGACGCTTGACGAGGTCGATCCGGAAAGCTCTCAAGACCAACGCTCGTGCAGAACTCGGTCCAGACGCGGTTGCCGAAGTGGCATCGTCAAGCACAGCGGCTTTGCGCAAGCTCGCCGGCCACATCAAGATCGATTCCCGCATATACTATAACCCCAGAGAGCTAGAACGAACGGCCGACTTGATTCAAAATCAGATCGAATCAACCAGGATCCTCGATCGCAACATCCGTCTGGTTTCGAGCCTGACTGATCTACTGGAGACTGTCTTCGAAAACCAGACCGGAGATGAGGACGAGAGCCAGCTGCAATCCTGCTTCGAGTGTCGCTGCGAAATGATTTATCGATTGGCGTGTTGGTGTTCGGTGGGTTACTCAAATGATGAGTGGGATCTAGACCCAGAACTTCGCAAAATAATTGACAGTTGAGTGAAAACAACCCTTAACTGTACTTGAATCGAGCCATGGGATTGATTTTCTCTTCGACTCCAGCAACCATCGATCGTCTGTGGCGAATGCCATACTCCGTCAACAAGGTACCCGTTCGAGGCTGGAACATCGACCTAGAAATCGCATACATCGTCTTGGATACCCAGATCAAGCCGCTCTTTACGGCCCAAAAAACCTTCTCGCGCCATGTTAATCCTGCCACGGGAAGGAAGATCGAGCGCAAAGAAGAACATCTCCTTGGGCCTTCGTCCGATTCACTGGACGAGCCGGCCTGGAAACTCGAAGGGATCGGGCTGTGGAACGCCATGTGCATCGTGCTAGACCGACTACATCATGTAATTCACGCCCTCAATCCTGATCGTTTTCTCGTTTCGAGAAAGTTGCATGTCGGCTGATCCGGTATCCTGTTCGCACGCAGGATCCGGGCTTGAAGGAGATCTGGCCGCTCTTGATCCCCCCGATCGTCACGTTGGTCGAGAGCACGATGCCGCATTACCGACTCAGAGGGATCCAATTATCTATCTGCTTACTCCGGAACGTCCAGCCGTTGCTCATCTGCCAAACAGGGATCAACTCGATCCTCCAAAACGTAAGTTTTTCTTTGGAAACACTTTGAGGGGAGACCCGAAAGATGGTGATGAGGGGGCGGCTTTCGGCAGGCGTTTTCGACGACGTTCAGTCTGCTGAACATCCAGCAGACCTACGCGTTACTGGACGCGGCCTTCGAAGCGACCAGGCTCCTGATCGACGTGGAATGGCGCGCGAGTCGGCAGACTGCGAGAGACCAAGCCGCCCGGTATCTCCACCTCAACCGATTGATCGAACAGGCTATCTTCAACGCCCTCACCTTCGGCAAAGGGCAGGGACAGCCCGGCCAGGTCGAGCTGCACCTGTTCGCGGTCTCTCGGTTTATCGAGATCACGCGCGACCTGGGCTATGGCATCGGCCGCTACATCCGAGTAAGAGCGCGCGGAATCTTGAGTGTCAAACAGTCGTCTCACTTGTGCTATACTAATGATTGATCTTGCAGGTGATCCTTCCGTATCTGTGCGAGACGCTACTGTCCCTGACTCTGAGCCGATCGAGCTATCTAGTCGTGATCGAAATCAACAAGTTACTCCAGCTGTTATTCGCCATGTGTGCGGATCTGCTAGTGGAATGGAGGAGCAGATTGGTCGCGGTGTATGCGACTTGTTGGCTTGAATGGCGGCGTGCTGGGGCAGACGAGGCCGATGGTGCGCCGTTTCTCTCGTGCCCTGCGAGCCCAGACAGCACTCCAATCCCCCCTCCTTCTTGTCTTCCTCTTTTGCAAAGGTCCTGGACATGTGCTATCAGAGCCCGAAGTCGAGGCCGTTCGGCAGTCGACCATCGAAGACACGCTCAAGAGCTTCGTCAAACCAGATCACGCATCTGGCGACGAGCGCAGTGGTGGTAGTAACCAGGAAGAGGGACAGAGACAGGAGGAGCTCTTGAAGATGATCAAAACCGTCCGAGAAACTGATCCCTTGTTGGATGAATTGTTCGGCCCTCTATTCGTGTCTTCTTGATGTCTCCTTCCTTGTTTGTTGCCAATTTAGCTGGGACGGGGCTTGCCATTTTGCTATGAGACATCCCTTTCAGCTACCTGTGCCTGAAGACGCCGTCCCGGACAGCTTCTGCGGCCCCACCCCACACTGTGTGATGGACACCCATGCTTGTGGCGGGCGAGAGAGCCCAGAGAGCTTTATCACCGACAGTGCACTCCCGGCCGTGTCGTGGTTGTCTATCTGGAGAACCGGCCCAACACGGGTCGATCCCAGATCATAGGATGTTGTGAGGCCTTGTGCAAGGAGCCCTCCTGACCCACTTCTGCTTGCCGTGCTTCTTGCATCCCATGTGCATTGGACATCCTTTGAGTGCAAAAGGCCATCCCAATATTCTGCCTGCAAAGTTGGCCAGGTTGCATGGACTAGTTTCTGCAAGTTTTATGTATGTATTTATGTAGCTTGTTGACTATTTTTGCAACTTGCTGAGCCAGAATGGGCCAAGTTGTGCTTGGCCAACTCTGGAACCCCCTGTATGTAACTTGAATTTTTTTGGTGGCACTCCTCAGCAAACAGTTGACTGCCGCCGTTTGGGAGCCCACGAACATCGTCCCGCCGGCCATCGAACGAGCCGAGTCCGCCGCCGCGCAGCCTCGCCCCCCATGATCCGCTTCATCCTCGTCCAGAACCGGCAGGGCAAGACCCGGCTGTCCAAGTCAGTCTCTCTCCCCAACCCCCCCGCGTGTCTCGCCGTGCTGAAGGCCGCCCGTTCTCTCCCAGATGGTACGTGCCGATGGAGGACGAAGAGAAGGTGAAGATCCGCGGCGAGGTCCATCGCCTGGTGGCCACCCGCGACCAGAAATACCAGTCCAACTTCGTCGAGGTAATCTCTCCCCTCAGCCCCATCCCTGACACACTCACGCACATGTTGATGGGCGTGCATGGGTAGTTCCGGACTAGCAAGGTCGTCTATCGCCGGTACGCCGGGCTCTTCTTCTGCATCTGCATCGACTCGAACGACAACGAGCTCTCGTACCTCGAGGCCATCCATCTCTTCGTCGAGGTCCTGGGTACATATAACCACACACACACACTCTCTCTAGCAGACACACGGACTAATGCTTCTTCGGGCTCTCTCTGATCCAGATGCGTTTTTCGGGAACGTCTGCGAACTCGACTTGGTCTTCCAGTTCCATCGGGTCTATTCGATCCTCGACGAGGTCTTCCTCGCCGGGGAGATCGAAGAAACTTCGAAATCAGTCATCCTCGAGCGCTTGGACTACCTCGAAAAACTTGATTGAGAGGGCTGTCTCTCTCTCTCTCTCTCTCTGGAAATGTGTGTGCTGAAATGTTGTTGTTGTTGTTAGTAGAAGGTGGGGTGTATCTGCAAGTGTGACTTGTTATTTGATTACACATGAGTCCTTTTTCTTACACAGACATGATGTCCATGTATATATCCCAAAGATACAACGACTGCTACTGCTGTACTCATACTACGGCAGACAAGACAAGTTTTGGATTTCATCAGAGCGGATATATTTAAAAGGGTAGAGCCGGTTTGGATTTCTCCTTGACAACCCTCCATTCCTGTGCAGCACGTTTAAAAGTTAGTTACTCATATATAACGAGAGAGGAAGAGAGAGAGAGAGGACAAACCTTTCTGTAGGTCTGAATTCTGTCGTCCATCTTGACCATCTTCTGGGTGACTTCGGCGACCTTTGCCTCCCGGTGCCGTTCGCGGATCTTGCCCTTGAACGGCTTGCGTCTGCCGATGTAGGGTCCGAAGGCCTGTGGGATCAGGGTTGGGGTGGAGTAGCGAGGGTTGGAGCGGATGGGCTGATCCTGGTGGGGCTCGGCGGGAGTGGTGGTGCTGGAGACGGGCTTGGCGATGTCCTTGGGGGCCTGGAAGAGGCCGAGGAGGCGCTTATCCTTGACGGACAGGCGCTCGGGGCCGCCGAGCAGCTCGACGAGTCTCGGGACGGGGTCGGCGGGGATCTGGGCGAACTCGTGGAGGGTGAGGGAGCCGTCGTAGAAGTTGGGTTTCTGGGCGAGCAGGTTGCGGGTCGAGCGGGGGAGGCTCTCGCGGGGCGTCTTCTGCGGGTCGAGGGCGTCGGCGGAGAGGTTGAAGATGTATCTGAGGATGCGCCAGTGGAAGGCCTGTTTGCAGATCATGGCCCGGGCCTGGGCCTTGAGCAGCGGCGGGCGCCATCGGACTTTGGCGGGGTCGATGGCCGGGTTGGAGTGTTCTGAGCGGAACTTGGTGGGCAGGAAGGGCGAGGACGATGGTGGTTTCGATGCGGTGTGCTGGGTGAGGATGGCCAGCAGGCTGGGCGATCGGCTCGGCCGGGTCGTCCGGGTCTTCCGGGCTCGCTGCTGGACTGCCGATCGGGTGCGGAGGAGGAGGGAGTGTGGGGAGATGAACTGGTTGGACTGCTTGAGCAGTCTGCTCGAGTTGGCGATCCTGGCTGTCGGTGCTGAGCTCGAGAGCATCCTGGCTAGGTGGTGGGGTGGGTGGGTGGTGGGTTGTTGACTTGTTTGCTGTGGCTGGTGGCGATGGGGCTGTGCCGCAGTCGATCTGCTGCGGGCCCCCTGCGCAGGCGCGGCTCCCCCCCCAGCTGCCGCCCGCCGGTCGCCGGGCAGGAGGCCGCCAGCCATGGCCGCCCTCTCCTACGACCCCCTGCCGCGCCTCCGGGACGGGTTCGTGATCCCCTTCAAGGCCCGCTCCTACGCCCAGCAGTTCGCCAACGTCTACTTCCTGCGCCTCGCCCGTCTGCGCGAGAAGCTCGACACGATCTGCAGGCACACCTGGCCCGGCCATGTGCCCTGCAGGGTCCTCGACATCGACCCCTCCCGGCTCTCCGTGGTCATCGGAACGGTGTACTGCGAGATGAAGCTCAAGCCGAACGTGCTCGAGGACCTGGCCAGAGAGGTCTCTCGCTCTCTCTCTCTCTCTCTCTCCAAACAACGCCCCCATACCCACTCACACCTCGCGCCTCCTCTCCAGCATCATCTGGGGCCTGCCCTCGCCCCCCGCAAGTGGCTGTCGCCCGACGAGGACTCGATCATGCTCGAGGATGAATCCGGGCGCGTCAGGCTCGTGGGCGTCGATCTGCAGAAATACATGCTGGTCACCGGTCAGTCGCCGCATCCTCTCTAACGACCAGGAACACACAACATTGAGAGAAAGTTGCACCTATAGGAATCATCATTGGGGCGAGGGGCCGGGAGACGAGCAAGGGCGACTTCGAGGTCCACGAGATCGTCTATGCCGGCGTACCCGACCAGCCGCCCCCTCCTCGTCCGCAGAAGCAGGACCAGCCTCTCGTCGCACTCGTCTCCGGGCTCGACCTCGACAACAACAACTCCAGCCGGGCCAAGGCGCGCGCAGAGACGCTCGTCGACTGGCTCAACGGCCATATCGGCGGCGACGACGAACGCGCACTCGCGGCGAGCGTCGGCCGTCTGCTCATCGCCGGCAACCTCACCCGGGCCTCCCCGGCCGCCGAGAAGCCGGCCGTGTCCCAGACCAAGGAATCAGCCAAGCTCGTAAGCGTTCTCCACCACCACCACCAACCTCCAATCTGTGTGTTCAACTGAAAAAAGAAAACCCACCACGACTGGGGTAGAAACGCGCGGCATACGAGCCCGCAACATGTGCCCCTCCAGCCACGGACCATGCCGACCGGCTGCTCAGCCAGCTCGGACTGCCCATCGACATCATGCCTGGCCCGGCCGACCCGACCATCCAGAGCTTGCCCCAGCAGGCCCTCCATCGCTGCCTGTTCCCCACCGCCACCGCCGCCAAAAAACCCGCCGATCTGGTCATGGGTCCGAACCCGTGGTGGGCCGAGATCGGCGGCACGACGTGAGCCTCGCCTTCTCTCTTTCTCTCTTGCTCGCTATCCGATCTCAATCTTCGCTCCCATTCGTCCCAGGTTCTTGGGCACCTCCGGCCAAAACCTCGACGACATATACAAGTACGTGGCCGACGAAGACCGGCTGAAGCTGGCCACCCAGATGCTGGAATGGGGCCACATCGCCCCCACCGCCCCGGACACCCTGCGTGCGCATCCCCCTCCCCCGTGCTTGCCCGCGTGTTCCGTGCTGATCCGGGGGCGGGCCCAGATTGCTACCCGCTCCGGGACCAGGATCCGTTCGTGCTGGGCCAGCTGCCGGACGTGTTCTTCGTCGGGAACCAGCCGGCGTTCGGGACCGCCCTGCGCGTCTTCGGGCCCCCCGAAAGTAAGTCCCCGTCTCCGCGTGTCTCCACCACTGAGGGAAAGCATTGATGGCGGGTGGCTGGACAGAGCCGTCGCGCACCCGCGTCGTCCTGCTCCCCCGCTTCTCCAAGACCGGCACCATCGTCCTCGTCCACCCTACCACCCTCCACACCCAGGCCGTCCGCATCCTCCCCGACTTCCCCCTCCTCGACCCGTCCCATCCCGACGACATCGACGACGACACCGCCCTCGCCCTCCTCCCGCCCGAAAAGATCCGGCTCGACGTCGACGTCGGCGACGACGACGACGAATAAAAACAAAAAATCAATCCGAGTGATCGTTGTGGGGCAGGTTATTTTGGCATCACCATTGGTCCTTACGCACTTCTGTTCCTGGACGCAGGGGATTGAGGCAGAGTGTACATTAGTCCGCAGATCTCAGACTGCACTGCACACATTGTTGCTTGTTCGTAATCTTAGGAGGTGGACTTCTCTCTCATCAAGAATCCACTCGGGAACCTCACGCTGAGTTGGGACATATGTATAACACGGGCCCACAAACGCGCACATCACAGTGTAGATTGGGAGGATATGTGAGAGCGGAAGGGGGGATGGAGGAGTTATGTGCGGAGATTTGTTATTAGTGATCAGCATGCCAGCGCTACGGGCTTATTCCTTTGCTGGGGAATGCCTCAATCGGCGTGATAGGACGGTTAGCTTAAGCCAGAACAAACCAAGTGTGTCAGTTCAATGAGAGGATCAGTATTTAAAGAGACTGGTGCGTTGGCCGAGTTTGTTTCATCATAATCACGTGTATACACACTTCTTGATGCAATTTCCAGTCCTATGCCATCAAAAAAACATGCGTGCCAGGGCTGTGGGACCTTATTGAAATGATGATGTGGAACTTCCATGCATGTGTGTGTACGCATGGAGTTTTGGGGCGTGATCGTCGCATCAGACCATGGGTGTTGAAAACGGGGCACTTCGTTCTTGCTGCAACAAGCTGCAGCAGGTTCATACTGAGAAGTGAGAAGGGAGGTGCCGTTTGAGACTTCTTCTAGTTCTCAGCTCGCCAGGGCACCTGGTAGGAAACATTCGTGGCCTGTTGGCAGCCCCTGTTTCCACCGCCTCCAAAATGTCGCCTCTTCAGCTCCCTGTTCACCTTCGTTCCTTGTGTCTTATACTCTTGTGGTCGAACCTGGCAGTCTTGGCCACATCTCCGGAAAACATCCGACTGTATATCCCCGTCGAGAGTGAGTATACGACCGATGATCTATTCGCCGCCTCGTCGCCGAATCATGTTGCTGCAGGCGGCGTGGCTCCACCCGACGAATTTATGGGGGAAGAACCACGAGCAGAACTAGGTGGACCTCCGACAAGCGGGCTTCCAATCGTACTCTCCGGGTTCTTTTCAGGTCCATTCCTACAGGGTGTCCCCCTTCCAGCGGATCCGGATGTCTCGATCAGCCCTTCAAGACATCCAATGCACCCAGCTACGTCTTACATACTGACGCATCGTAAGTTCAAACAGGCTTTCATCTTAACACTGCGGCGACTGAAAACCAAAACCAAAAAATCGCTTCATCTTTTGCAGCTTCGAGCACCACAACGCGCTTGCCATCGGATGAAACCGAAGCCGGGGCCTTACGTGGGACTCCACGACGTCGAAGTCAGTAGGCATGATGATCTGGGTCAATTGTTGATCAGCTCAGAAAGTTTTGATTGATGAGTTTGAATGGCTCTCATTATTCTTCGTTGGCAGTCGCCAAGCAGGGCAAAGCCGAAAAAAATCCGACACGGGCTAACACCAGAATGTCAGAATTGGACAGGGTGGCACAGCTCCTTCGAAGCCATCCATTCAGGCCGTCCCATCGAAGTTATTTGACAGAATTGGGTGAAATATTGATACCTTACCTCAGGATCGCACGATTAGCATTCAAAGACAAACTGGCCCAGCTCACTGATCCAAAACTCGATTATTATGCGTTCAGTGGCTTAAAAAAAATCGTTCACCCCAGTTTGCCATACGGCAGGTATAAACTTGCCTGCAGCGGGGATAACCACGACTGCAATGGGCTTCAACTACTAAGAGTCTTGAAACACGACTCCAATCCACAGACAGATCTGGTGTTGTGTTTGCATTACAGGAACCTGATCTTATTCACGCACAAGCTTTATGAAGAAATCTTGGAAAACTTGAGAATACCGATAGTTGCCCAAGTAAAACTCCAGGAAGAATTTTTTACTTGGTTGGATAAACAAATCTTTGCTCACACTGGAGGTTATCCACTCTTAGGGACCATTGAAGCGCCATTCCCAATTTGGAAAGCAGATCTTTCCGACCAAACACTTCGACCAGCTCAATTACAACTGCTCATGTTCTTCTCCCAAGCCAAAGGCTCTCTTGAACAGCTACCGGAAACAGCTTCCTTTCTACTCTCAGAATTCCGACGCGAAAGTGAGTAACTGGGCTACGTAGAAGGCTCTATTATCGTGTCTCGATTTTTTTTGCTGATATTTTGGATGATTGTTTCTCTTGGTGCTTGATATGATCTTTCCTCGAATTGACGCTTAAAGCACCGGGTCCAAAGTCATCTCAAGAATTGGCACCCATTCGATTCAACATTTTTGAACCCCCCAAAGAAACGTTGTCAATCCTTTTGAAGCTGTTCCCGCCTCAATTTGACCAAGAAAAGTTTGGTAGTGTGAAGGCTGTGAACGATGAGATAGTTAAATTTATCACCTCGGATTTTAAACAACAAAGCGATAGATTCGACACTCCGACTGGGGGGGATGAACACGTTCATCCAAAATTATCGATCGCCATATACGAGTCCACACACCTACAAAGTACCCAAGATTCTCAGCCACTCAGAATTCTGAGGGAAAGCGATTCATTGCCACTTCGGGAAGACCAGCTCTTGATACTTGTCAATCGTTTGCTGATAGATTTGGACAGCTTTCACCAAAAGATCATGCGGTACTTTCCAGAGGTGCATAACACGATACAAAAAAGAGAGACCAGAAGGAAAGAGTTACTGCACTGGTTGGTCCAGATGATGATCAAACCAACTGACAGTCTACCGGTTCATGGACTAGTTCGAACGAAACCAGATCGCTTGCCTTGGGACAACATGTCCCCCGAAGACTCTGTCCACCTCTTTGGACCAGTTCAACGAAATTTGATCAAACACTTCTCAAGGGACGAAAGGAACCGGCATGCTTATTCAAAGCACCTTGTTCTATTTTTAGCTACTTGGTATATGCATCATCATCCAGATGAATTGGAATATGTGATCAAAATTACCTAGCAGGATATTCACACTTGAATCCTTGATCTAATTAATTCCTTCCAATCATCTAATGATTCATTTTTTGTTCCCTGAAGACAATAATTCAGATGAGTTCCATTCCAGATTCTGGGCACTTGCTAGTAGGCAAGGCAGGCAGAGCTAATGCTCTGAGAGATCCTGAGCAGTAATTCCTCACATATGTAGTCTTTTTTTTTTCCTTTCTGGAGGCACAAAAACATCCTCTACAAAAATACCCCGCGGTGTTTCTTTTGAAGATTTCTTGGTTGGCTCAACCCAAGCTCAAAAAGAGAACATTGTTGGCCCGCTGGTCTGGTCCAGTTCAGGGTGTAAACAGGCTGGGGTTGGGTCAAAAAAACAGTGCCCCATTGGGTTGGGTTGGGGCCGATTTGAAAATATGATGTCCAAGCCCAAACCCAACTTGGGACATGCTGGGTTTGGGTCAGGTTGCCTTGGGTCCGGGCCAACCCAAGCATTTTGAGCCAATCACACTGCAGGGGGGGGGGGGGGCAATTGGAACTCCAATGTTAATTGGAGCCCCCTGAACCCTGATCTTGCCTGTATGGTGCCCGCCACATATAAGAGCCTGTTGATTTCCTGATGTTCTCTCTTACTTCTCCCAAAAATCATGTTTTCTAGAATGAACTCTTTCTTGATTAAAAAAATTCTCCAGCATCACTAGTAAGTTTAATATTACAGCTATCTCACACCTTGGAGTCCTTGAAACCTGATTAGTAGAGTTATTTTCATTGCAAGAAAAAGTCAAGCAACTGCCTGCAGTTGACATGCAAGAACTCCAAGCAAGCTTGTGGTATTACACAAGCCTTTGTCAAGGCTTACTGTTGAACAAGCTTCAATTCACCCACAACCACAATCTGATCACTTGTATATAGCCTATAATTACATACAAGTCTACATCAAGTAATCAGACCCCATCAGTTCTCCATTTTTCTGCTGCACTCATATTAGAACCACATCCTGTGAGACTAACCCTCATTTTCCCTCCATCTAATTCATTTGTGAAATTCTCAGGCTTCTGACTCTCTGACTTTGAACCTCAAAGTCATAGCTTCAACAGAAACACATACACAAATTAATTCTCTCCCCCTTGAGGACCGGTTTGCAGACTGGCCTTTGAGGAGGGAAGCTTCTCTCCTCAAGTGCTGGTGAACCAATCATCAAGAATGGAGTAACAGTTTGTGTATCCGACTTTCAGAGTAACATTGAAACCTCTTTGCTGTGGAAAGCACAAAGCGCATTGGTTTTGGCGGTTGCTGCGTTATTGCTTTTTGGCTTGGGGAAAAAGCGGCGAGCCACAATTCTCAGCGGTAGCGCAGCAATAAGCCACTGCGTTACCTTTTTGTGGGATGGCTGCGTAGTGGTCCCCCGCTGCGCTGCACTTCTTGAATTTGTTTTCAGGAAAGTGCAGCAGTTAAACCGGCCATCAAGAGGAACATAATAAGCTCTTGGTGGCCTGCGATGATTGGCAATTGAGAGGAAATACACACCCCGCTGAATGGCCCGTCAGTACCAGTCATTGAGAGTAATATACTACACTCTTGATGACCTGCGCTGACCGGCCATTCAGAGGAATATACTACACTCTTGAAGGCCTGCGCTGACAGGCCATAAAAAGTGCAGCGCTTTGCTCTTGATGACTGGTTGGGTCATTGAGTGACGTGTGTATGTCCTCTTGATGTGTAGTATATTACTCTCAATGGCTGGTACTGAAGGGCCATTGATTGGGGTGTGTATTTCCTCTCAATTGCTGATCATTGCAGGCCATCAAGGGTGTATTATGTTCCTCTTGATCGCTGGTACTGATGGGCAATCAAGGGAGGTGTTTATAAACATCACCAACAGAGTTTTTATCTCAATGGCCCGCCAAAAGGGCCATTAAGAGTTTAATGCTTTCCTCTCAATGGCTAGTGTAATGAAAGGCACCAAGGGGTATGTGTATTACCTCTCAATGGCCAATCAGTACCAGCCATCAAGAGTATAACTAGTGCTTTACTCTTTTCTGCTGGTACTGAATGGCTATCAAGATTGTAGTATGTTCCTCTTGATGGCTGGTACAGACGGGTCATCACAGGAGGTGTGTATGTCATTGTCCCCTTGATGGCTGGAAGTGGTGCTCTAACCAGCCATCAAGGGGTTGTTATTTGCTCTTGCAACTGCCATTGAAAACGCCAGGTGACAACTGGGCCAGGGCACAAATTTGATTTTGACTTTGTGTTACATCAGCGCAACAAAATTACAATTTCATCACCCGTTTGCGGGCTGTGTTATTTTAACTTAGTTGGTAAAAATCATCACTCTTGAATTTTGAGGACACAGGTTCAAATCCCGTAGTGCACAACTTACACTTTAGTTTCCGACATTCAATCCAGAAAGCTCATTGGATGGTGCAAAAACCCAAAAAGCAATTAGAAAGCTTCCAGTATGATTGGAGGAATCATCCCAATCAAAATTTGGGTTAAGCCCTAGCTTAACTAAGCCTCTCAAATGGAGGGTCTGGGGAACCCCGCCCAAGGGCTCTCTGTAGGAGAGACCTATGAATAATGTCTGCAGGCTTGCAGACAAAGGAATGATTTTCAAGCCCAAAAATATTAAAAAATTAGTTTGAAATCAACAAAATATTTTCAAGAAAATCTGAATAGACAGTTTTTTTGGCAATACTGATGTGCATTGGTCCACACCTATTGGCTTGAGGCCTAAACTCCAAAATTGAATGAAGAAATTGGTTTTGAAGGTCAAAGGAATCCTGAAGGATATTCCATTTCTCTGAAGATCCATTTTTGAATTTTCTGATAATATGCATGATTGAATATTCTATCTGCAACAAAATGCAACTATTGAGTGGCTACAGGTGTAGAATCTGCAGATATCTGCAGGTTTGTGAATCCAAGATCCACAAGTCATGATGGTAGATCCATAGTTTGAATTTCTTTGTGTTTTTGTTTTTTATTTTTGAAAGATTAGTATAGTGAAAATGGCAGGGATTGGGGAGATGAGACCAGTGCCATTTCAATTTGAAAGCTGAGTCCCAGAAGTATATTTTGGCTCTGGGGCAGGTCCACTGGAGCTGAGGGGGAGGCTGGGTGAGGCTAAATAATTTTCCTCCAGCCATTTTTGATATCTTCCTCAGCCAAATCTTTGACTTTGTGTCAGCCACAGCAAGCCTCCCACCAGGGGGGACTAGTGTTAAGTTAGGGTTAAAACCAAACTCAAAAAAATGGGTCTGCATTGAGTGAGCAAGCCTCATAGAGAATGGCTCTTATCAAAATTCCGCTGTGTCCAGAATGGTCTGCTAGCGGCTTGTGTGGAGTAGATTTCAGGTGAATTGCCGACCGTCAAGGGCTCCGCCCTTGCTGCGGGCAAACCTAAACCGTGTTAGTTGCCGATCGAAATCATTCCGATGCGCTTCACCCGTGGTGTAGGCTTGGGGACCCTGACTTTCTGTGTCGCAAGGGTTGATCAGGTCACAGGGATTAGTGAAAGCCGCGACGCGCCACAAAGTATGTTGATCCACTTTGCATCGAACACGTCACACGCGTGGCCTCGCCGCGCCGGGCCCCGGAAAAATGAGGATAAAATATTAGGCAGCTGCCATCTAATGTAATGCGCACCAAGCACGCCTTCCAAGGTATGCACACACCAAGAGCTGAAGTTCCAGATTCCAGCATTCCAGTGGGCTCCCCCGCACTGGACCCCCCAGAAATATGGCTCACATCTGGAGCTGGGAGAGGGTTCCCGGATTGACGCGAAGTGCTTCTTCGAGTTTGATGAGAGCTATTTTTTTAAGGTTTGGGGTGATTTGATCGAAGAAAAATCGCGTCGCATCGGAACATGGGTCTTAGTGTAACATCCAATCTGCTGCTACCGCGTCCCGCCCGCTGTGGGAATTTATTCTTGTGGCGCACCTTTTGCGCTTGCTATTTCTATTAGCTTTTTTAGTTTGATTGACTTCTTCAACAACTGCAGTGGAATAAATTCTTCCTAGTTGTCTAGAGTAGCCCGAGAGTCCTGTTCTCTCCAAGCTACTCAAGTATGGGTTGTGGGGGATGGAGCTCCTCTCTTTTCTCTTTACCTAACGTAGGCAGGTCTGAGACCTGCTTGTTGGTAGATGAAAAGAGGCAAGTGCCTTCCGGCCCCTTGACTCCATCCCGGCTGTCTGGAGAAATCTCCCTAAGGTCTGAGCCCGACCCGTAACTCCAGGTAACTGGAGCCTTGCTCAGAGCTAGCCTATCCACACCCATACCTAGCCGCTGTGCTCCTTTTAATTGCATTTGTCTCTTACTTGCTTAAACTAATGGATTCCTTACTCTAAAACCTGTTCGATCAGGTTTCGTAAATCACTAGGTACATCAATCCTTATTTGGTCCTGTCTTCTGTGGCCCGTTCTTGATCCCCGTGAGAGTGAGTCGGCTCGATTTTCCGCTGAGTTGACTCTTTTTGCCACCAGATTAATTTGTCTTTCAATCAACATCTTCTGGATGACTTTCCATTCTTCGTTGACGAATTTGTCTTTTGATTTTCTTTTATTTATTACCGTCTCTGTTGATGTATTATCTGTCCAGACAATAAAGTTTTTCCCTGCTCGTGCGCCGAGTTTAAAGAGCATTAGCAACCCTAATCGCACCGCCACGGTTTCTAGACGTGATATCCTTTCTTCTTCCATATCCAGGTCTTTCGCAATCCCTTTCTCTAGTTCTTTGCGCGACCGCAAGAGGAATTGTGCCCAGTGTTTCCCAATTGTAACGCCTATTCCGAAGCTTGTTGAGGCGTCGCCGACCCAGCCTACTTTGGTCGGTTCTTGTAGACTGATCAAGCGTGTCGGTTTGAAACTTGTTAGGGTTGCTAGCCATACCTGGAAATCTTCTTTCACATCTTTGGGTATCGGCCGTTTCCTATCCTTGTATACCCAACTCTTTAGCCACCTATATACGCTACATAAGTAGCACCGTAGTTGAGGGAGAATGTATGAAACGTGATTCAGCCGACCCGCAATAACTTCAACCTCAGTGTACCAAAATTCTGTGCCATCTTCTAAGAATTCTTGCACCTGTAGTATCCGTTTCGCTAGTTTTTTGGCTGGGAGTCGAACAGTTTTGTGGGTTCCGTTCCAGATGAAACCGACATACTTTTGCTCTTCTGCAAACGGCGCATATTTCTCTTTGTTTGTTTTGACCCCCAGTTCGTCGGATCGCTTCACCACGTCCGTCATCAGAAGTCTGGAGTCTGCTCTTTTCACAAATAAATTATCGTCTACCCATCGGAAAATCGTGAGGACATCAAATTCCGCTAGCATTATTTGTTTCCACGCGTCTGCCGGTCGTCCAAATGATCCGCAACCAGCCACCCCGCCAAAGGCAATTCGTGTATCTAGCATTATCCCGTTCTCGAAATCTTGTACCATCAGATACTGCCACTGGTCCGGCCTTGTAGGGATCTGTCGATATGCCTTTTCCCAATCGAAAATCGCTAGGAGAATTGGTTCCTTTGTCTTCTTTAAGAATTTTGCGACGACGTTGAAATCGTCCCAAGTGGTTAGGAATTCGTCTGAGTCCACAAACGAATTCACTGACGGGATCCCTACTTCTCCGTGCGGGAAAGACAGATCGTTGATCGGTCTCAGAGACCCGTCTCCGTTAATCACCGCCCCTAGCGGGCTCGTTCTGAAGAACGGGAAGTGCTTGTTTACCTGTTCCCTTGTGTACGGTCCAAACATTCTCCCCGCTTCCACTTCCTTTTTCATCGATTCTTCAATCTTAGATCTTGCTTGTAGCGCTGAGCTGTGATTCGGTGGCGTGTAATAGTTTTGGAATCCTTTGACCACGTGTTGCGGAATTCCTTGGTTGAAACCTTCTTTGAAACCTACAAGGACGTCTTCGAACTCCGGCAGCAGGCCCGCGTTCTCTAGCGCTAGTCGCCATCGCGGGATGTTCATCTCACAGGAGACTGTCTTCGGCCAGAAATGTGGGTCATCCTCCCATTCTTGTATTGACTCGTTGTCTTCCTTATTGTCTGTACTCCCTTCCCTGCTGCTCTCACTGTTATAGAAATTTGCACAACAATCAGATCCTTGCTCTCACATTGTGGTCTCATCAACCTCGCGCGTTTATGGGTCACCAAATGCATTAACATTTAAACCAAGGAGGAATAAAAAAGGAAAGAACAAATGCGTTTGACGCCGAGACCTCTCGCTTTGGTCTCTGTATTACTAAGTACTAAGAATTAGAGTTTAGATTTGTAGCCTACTAAAAGTTCCTTCGGTTTCCGTCTCGACCACCGTCTCTTCCGCCGTCTCTTTCGCCATGTCGCGGGTTGTATCGGTTGCCCTTATACCCCCCTTGACCTTGCTTTTGACCGCCGTTCCCATTCCTCTCTTGACCCTTTGCAGCGTCTGGCGAAGTTCTTCTTTGCTGGTTTGGTTGCTTCGGATCTACTGGACGGGTGTCTGGTTGTCGTAGGTGGAGAGGGAGGATGTTCGCGCCACTGTCACCTTTTGACTTTGGCTGGCCGGTCGTCGGATCCCACCCGTATCTTCTCCCTCCCGCCGAGTACGGGTTATCGGGGAAGTCCACCTCCTCGAACTTCCTTGCTTTGCCGTAGGCCTTCCTCACCACGTCTTCTCGGTAAACCGAGATGTTGGCCACTGACACTCGACCGTCCCCGAGTTTTACTCGATGCGCGAATGCATTCGACCGTATCTGGATGTCGTACCGTAATTCTGGATGACCATTTGGTGAAATCCATCCAAATCTTTCAACAAATGATTCACACGTGCCAATAATTCTTCTTCCTTAAATGGCAATGAGGTGCTTTTCTTCAGAATTCTGAGTGGCTGAGACTGTTGGGCATTTTGCAAGTGTGTGGATTCATATATGGCAATCTGTAATTTTGGATGAGAGTGTTTCATCCCACCAGTTGGAGTTTCAAATCTATCACTTTGCTCTTTAAAATCCAAGAGGATAGGTTCAACTATGTCACTATTTGGATTCATCAGCTTGCCAAGACTTTGATGGTAAGCTTGGGGACTGACACTCGACCGTCCCCGAGTTTTACTCGATGCGCGAATGCATTCGACCGTATCTGGATGTCGTACCGTAATCCTGCCATGTAACCATCGCGGATTATTATGGCGTCGCAATGCCTCTTGTGAATTACGAGCCACCCTGCGAAGGTGGCGTGAGCCGCGGTCCCAATCTTCCCGAGGGCGCTGACGAACCCTTGATGGTTCACTGACCACTCGTTATATGTCTGGCAGTATTTGCTCGGGTAGGGGTAACCTGAGTATCGGAATCTGTCGGATCCGCTTTCTTCTGCCTTGGGTTTCTTCTCGGAGTAATGCATTATGGCTTTATCCTGCCATTCCTCGTTGAAGATTGTCAACGGGAGTGGTCCCTTCAATTCCTCCAGGTTCTTTTGAAAAAATGGGGTCAGCCCCACATCAACCGATGTGGGGACTGCAGACTCGTCGCAGATCAAGTCGATCACCTTGGTCGTCGTCCCGCTTGACTTGGTCACTTCTGATTGCTGTCTCTCTTTGTAGCAGTTGGCCGAATCGTTCCCCTTGGTTACTGGGACGGGGACCTTGAGGCCTGGTACCGCCGGGTATGGTTGCTTCGTGGATCTTTCGTCTCGATCAGCCACGGCCTGGGTTTTCGTTGGCACCGCTCTCCCTAGGCCGGCTCCTATGTCGTATAACCGACCCGCCAGTGCCATGTCACCGTCGGCCTCTGCCTTCATCGCCCTTTCCACCATCGTGACCAATGTCTCCTGAATCTTCCAGGCTGGGACTGCTCCCTGGGTCCGCGATCGGGTTGCTTCTTCGTCTGCTACGACTGGGTTCGACGCCGACCCTGGCCTTCCTCGTTTCTTCGACGTTTGATCGTTCGTCGTGATATCCGATTGTTCCTCTGGTTTATAGGCTAACAGCGGTAAGGCTAGTTAATTGCTATTCCTTTGGATTTCCTCTCGGTTCCTTCCGTTGGTATCGAGATAACTTACCGCCTTTTCCCGTCTGTATGCCTACGTCCATCAACAGCTCCTCCCATCCATCGCGCTCGCTGGGTTGGGCGGCTAACGGTTGGTTCGGTTCCTCTGGGACTTTTGATGTCGACCGGGTGGCGATTTTCCTACTCGCCTCTTTTTGCCCCGCTCCTTTCTTCGTCTTCTTTGGCGGGTTCAGGTCCGGGACTTCATCCACCGCTTCTTCTGCCGCCTCCGGGGGTTCTTCTGTGCTTGCTCCTTGTTGCGGTTGGATTCCGGCCATCTGCTTCACTAGCGCTGTCGTTTGTTGCATCAGGTTAGACATGTGATTGTAGATGTGTTAGAGCGAGAAAAGTTTTCCCGTCTTCGATCCCGGTGGAAAACTGTGGTTGATACCTTCACGAGGGCGAGTAGGATCCGATAAGGTTACGTTGGCCGACGGTATCAAGTTTCTGCAGCGGCCGGTTGATCCCGCCCACATAGTTTTGCTGCGGCGCTGGCCGGTGCTTGCTGCGCCTCAGGCCCCGCTTCTCCCTTGGGCCCTCGCCGCGGTGGGCGTGCCTTGCTTCCGCAGCTACTTGGACCTTATCACCTCCCACTTTGTTCCCGGTAATGGGCCAGTAATTTTAAACCGGGGTATGTATTTATGTACCGTTTGAGATTTCTTCCGGAGCTCTCAGCTCGTCAGGTTCCAAACGACTGATAGAAAACAGTTGTGGGCTGTTGGCTATGATAGGCTTAGCACCTAATATCACATTTTCCAAAATGTTTTCTCTTCAGTTTCCTGGTCGCCATCGTCCCACATGCCTTATTCTTTTGTGGGCAAACCTAGCAGTCTTGACCACATCTCCAGAAATCACGAACAGCTTCCGCTTGGAGCTCCCGATTGAGAGTGAGTATACGACTGATGAACTATTCGCCGCCTTGTCGCCGAATTATGTTGAGGGCAGCGCGGTGACTATACCCGACAAATTCATGGGGGAAGAAAGACGAGGAGATAAAAGTCTGACACACGGGCTTCAGACACTAGAATCCGAGTCAATTTCAAGTCCAGTCTTACATGGTCTTCCTCGACCGGCTCTGGATGCCTCTATCGTCCCTTCAAGATATCCATACCCAGCCAGCCATCACGTGGGACGGATGAGTCGTAAGTTGAAACCTGCCATCCTCTTAACACTACGACAACTGAAAAACAAAACAAAACAAATCACTTCACCTTTTGCAGCTCCGAGCAAAACAAGGGTCTTGATCTTGCCACCGGATGGAAGCGGGGTCTCACGTGGGAATCCACGACGTCGGAGTCAGTTGGCGTGAATGATCCGTTCCAATTGTTGATCAGCTAAGGAAATGCTAACTCATGAGTAATTTGAATGACCATCATTATTCCTCAACAGCAGTCGACAAACAGGTCGACACCGGGAAATGTAATACAGGGACTAAGGCTAAAGCAAAAAAATTAATCAGAGTGGCAAATCTCCTTCAAAAGCATCCGTCCCATCGAAGTTACTTTTCAGCTTCGGGTACAATATTGATACCTTTTCTCAAAAACGCAAGATTAGAGTTCCAAGCAAGACTGGCCACGATACCTCAAACTTTTGGTAGCCTCAATTATCATGCGATCACTCCCTTAGAAAAAGCTGTTCACCCCAGTTTGCCATACGGCTGTTATAGGCATGACAATGGGATCGGACAACTAAGAGTCTTAAAACACAACTCCAATCCACAGCTAGATGAAGTGTTAGGTTTGCATTACAGGAACTTGATCCTCTTCATGCACAAGCTCTATGAAGAAGCCTTGGAGAACTTGAGAATACCTTTAGTGGACCAAGTAGAACATCAACAAAAAATGCTAAATTGGCTGGATGGAGAAATATTTGATCAAGCTAGAGGTTATCCAATTTTAGGAATCATCACAGCGCCATTCCCAATTCGGGATGAGGATTTTCAGGAAAAAAATATCCGACCAGCTCAAGTACACCTACTAAGATTCTTTTCCCAAGATGAGGATGCTCTTGGCCTCCTACCGGACACAGCCACCAAGCTAATCACAGAATTTAGACGCGAAAGTGAGTGGGAAGCAGACTCTAATGTCGTGTCTGAAACTTGTTGCTGATATTTTAGAGTGTTTTCTCTTGGTGCGTCATCTGATCTTTCCTCCAATTGAAACTTGAAGCACCGGATCCAAAATCATATCAAGAATTTCCTCCATCTCAAATAAAAAGTTATGAAGCACCCCAAGAAACCATATTGATTCTTTTGAGGCAATTGCCACCCCAAGCTTACCATCAAAGTCTTGGCAAGCTGATGAATCCAAATAGTGACATAGTTGAACCTATCCTCTTGGATTTTAAAGAGCAAAGTGATAGATTTGAAACTCCAACTGGTGGGATGAAACACTCTCATCCAAAATTACAGATTGCCATATATGAATCCACACACTTGCAAAATGCCCAACAGTCTCAGCCACTCAGAATTCTGAAGAAAAGCACCTCATTGCCATTTAAGGAAGAAGAATTATTGGCACGTGTGAATCATTTGTTGAAAGATTTGGATGGATTTCACCAAATGGTCATCCAGAAATTACCAAATTGGGCTAACACAAGAGAAACACCAGAGAAAAGAAGGAAAGATTTGTTGCATTGGTTGGTTCAGATGATGATTAAACCAATTGACAGTCTACCAGTTCATGGACTGGTTCAAACAAAACCAAATTGCTTACCGTGGGCCAACATGCTTGCTGAAGAATCTGTCCACCTATTTGGACCAGTTCAAAGGAAGTTGATTGAACACTTCTCAAAGGATGGGAAAAATCTTCATGTTATGCCAGGGCATCTTGTTTCATTTCTAGCTACTTGGTATATGCACCACCATCCAGATGAATTGGAACTTTTGATCACACTTCTCAAGGAACAATTTCACACTTGAATTCTTGATTCAATTATTTCCCTTGAATAATCTAATATATTTTTCTTTCTTTGAAAATTACAATTCAGATTTAGTCCCTGCCAGATTATGGGAACTTCCTAGTGGGCAAGCCAGGCAGGATAAATTCTCTCAGGGATCCTGATCAGCAATTTCCCCAATATTTAGTCTTCTTCCTCATGAGGAAAGAGGCACAAAGAACTTGATTAAAAAGGCATCATTTGGACAACATTTTTATGTGTTTTCAGCTCTGGTATGTTGTGTAACACCAAGTTGATGGTATTTTTGTTTGGTGACACTATAGTTACAAGATTAATCAGAAGTCCAACTTGATGCTGCACAGTGGAGGGACTAGCACCCTTGAGTAATTAAGGGGATGTGGCAATGCCCCAAGCCTGCACTTTTTCTCCTCAAGGCTTAAGGAAACTGCTTGGATCTAGATTACAGGTGTTATAACAATCACCTGTATCTAGCAAAATTACTCAAAGGCAAAGCTGAAGTGGAAGGAAGAGGAAGTTTAGGGGTTGTTAAAAACCCACTCACTTTTATTTTAAGGTTGGTGGGTTTGTATGGTAATCTCTGAGCAGGGAAAGATCCACTGCTTTAAGTATTACATACTAGAGTTCAAAGGTGTCTTTTCTGCCCACCTGTTCTCTCTATATCTCAATATTTAATTGAATTTAAAAAATCAAGAGTATCACCTCCCCAATAGTTGGAGAACAGTTGGAGTGTTATACCTTCTCAGATCAAGGCTGCAGGTTTGAACAGTTTTTAGTACAGTAGAAATATTTTTGCCCATGTTCAAGAATTTGCCGGCTATCCTGTACAACTTCACATATGGATTATGAGTATAATTAAAATCCTGTAACTTGTGTATTGTTTTAACATCCACTTTATCTCTTGTGATCTGGTTTGAACAGTCTCCAAGTGCACCCTCTTTTTGATGTTCTGCTTCCTCCAATCCTTTGTCACAAATATTTGAGTGAAACTTGCAGCATGATCTCCTGAAGGTTGGATTGGTCCAATTTGATGACAGGCCTCCTTGGATTGTAAAAACTGGTGCTCCGGAAATTTTTGCAGCTTGGTTTCTCAGGGTAAATCCCAATGATTTAAAGGATAGTATGTTATTGTATGTAATAAACTTTTGAAAAAATTTATAATCTACAAAGAACATTCAAATAACGTGAGCTACAGGAATAAATTAAATCAACAACAATTCCCTTACCTGCGAGTGCCTGTCAATAGCTTCTGGAGAAATGGTGGAAATTCTGGAGCAGAGTACAACTTGACCTTTCCATTTTGGCAACACATATAAAATTCTTGTTTGTTTCCCTTAGCCTCTGAAAGACATTTTTCTTCAGGCCAGTGCAGGGATCCATAGTAGATATAAGCCATCCGACATTCTTCCAATAAATTCTTACCTTCAGGGAGACATTGAGCTAAGATAGATTATTTGGTGTTGTTGGAGGCATTAATGCAAGCTGGTCCAATGAATGCCATTGGGCCCAGTACCATAGAATTGATAGTTGAGGTATTAAGACAGAAACACCCTGCTTTTGCAAGAGTAAATGAAGTGTACTATAGTGCATGGATCTCAGGTGGATGGGGCTATGGCTTGCATTCATAATATTGTGAAGTTCCTCATCATTTACACCCCTGCATAAAGACACATTTTTCAAGTAACTCTGAGGTCAAACAAAAATCATCTGTGCAGCCTTATTGATAAAGAGGTCTTGGATTTCATCTTTATCCAAATACAGTGCATATTGAACAATGTGAAAAGATAATTTCAAGAGATGTGAGGGTTGAACCCACAACCTTGAATACAGAAGGAATCAAAACCCCAACCTCAAATTTCATGAGTGATGCTCTAACCATTGACACTGCCCGCAAGCAGCTTAGCAGGTGACAAAATCTGGATTTTGTCGCGCTGATGTTTTGCCAGCAACACAGTGAGCTAAGTACTACTGAATAATGATGGGTATGGACTGACAACTGAACACACAATGTGATGAACAGAGGTATTATAACATGGCATTGTGGTACCTGATTGATCCAAATCTGAAAATAAGCTGAGCCAATACTGGTCCAAAGCTGAGCATTGGCTGGGCCATGGATAGTCCTAATCTGAGTCTAAGCTGAGCCATGACTGGACTAAAGCTGAGAATCAGCTGGTCCTGGACTGGTTCAAAGCTGAGCATGAGCTGGAAACCAAAGCTGAGCATGAGCTGGAAACCAAAGCTGAGCATGAGCTGGGAGTCAAAGCTGAGTATCAGCTGACCAGAAATGAGGATTAGTGGTGCCCAGATAAAACCGAGGATCTCCTGTGGAAATTCTGAAAGGTAAGTAGATGGGGGAAGATGTGTTTAGATGGTGTTTAGATGGTGGGTAGATAGTGGGTAGATGGTGGGTAGCCCACTGGAGCTGGCATTATGTCACTTGTCATCAAGTGACTATTTTTTTTCCTGGTGTATAGTGTAGACAAAGCAAGAAGATGAAGAAATATTACACCAAAGGAATAGGGATCAAACCCAAAGATGGTGTCATGTTGCTCCACTAATGTGAGTACCCCCTGCATTTACATTTAGTTCAGCAGTTGGATACAGCAAGGGATGGTGTGATGGAAACTGGAAGCATTGGTATATACACTCAAGAGGTTATAGTTTGTGGGTGGAGAAATTGGTCCTTCAAAAACAAGCCAAGAGAAAGGCTCCGGGCCAGATTCCATGGGGGCTGTGGTGAAGGTGTTCATGCAAATGTCATATTGAGGCTGAATATCTTCCCCATGGTGTGGTGAGCAAAAGTGGTCACTGCATAGAAATTTCAGGACCACTGCTGCTCCAAGATGTTTCCTTGGAAAAGCCGGGGGATCTGGGAAACTCTGCTTTGCTCCGCAAGTACGTGTAAGGGCGCAATGATCAAAGAGCCAGTAAATTAATGTATAAATAACCGCAAGACACATAGAAAAACCGCAGTAAACACCGTGAAATCCGCCGTAAAGTACACAAAAGACAACTCCATTGCAAGTAGTAACATCTCTGCCTTTGGGAATCCGTACCATAGTAAAAAGAAAGAAGTAAGAATCCTTAAAGAAAAGAAAGAATGATCAGATGATGGATGGATGGATGGGGGAAAAAATTCCCCCCCCCCCCCCCCCTTTGGACAAAAAAGAGAAATAAACCATCCTCCTTTGCCCACCATCTGCCAAGCCCCGCTCCCACAATCACGCACTTCATCCGCCCACTCCGCTCTCACACGGATCTTCTGTCAACATTGCCACACAACATTGCCCACCGTTGGACTTCTCTCACCTTAGCTTCCTCGCCCCTGTCTAGCCTTCAATGCCGGGATCCCACACGCCGCCTCCGCCCCAGCTACGACTGCTGACGTAGCCCGCTTTGGCTGCCACGGCTTCCCCCAGTCACAGCCTATACTATCCAGTCCGCGCCGGCCTGCTTAAGTCAAGTCCAGCTCCGCCGCGCCGTGGACATAGCCCCGCGCTCCACCTTGTGGACACATTCCGCATTGTGCCGCTCTGCGCCAGCCTTGCAGAATCCGCAGCCCACAACCTCTGCAAACCCGTGTGGAAACTTTGGGTCCCCGGCCTGGTTTTAGCATCACAATGGATTACCCAGGGAACTGTGTGAGTAATTTTGAACATGTTGTTAGCCCCTTATAAGGGTCATGTGGACCTTAACTGGTGACAATATGGAACTGGGAGCAGAAGGGAAAAGGTTGGATCCTTTGAATGTTTTATTTCCAAACTGTGATTCTTTGTCAGGAAAGATTGGAATCTCTATCAGTAAGTACAACTCATATCAAAGAGAAAGAGAAGAGGACAAGAAACAGAGATCACCTAGTCAGGAGAGAGTGGAATCTCTCTACCAAACTAGGAAAGAAGGGGGAAGACTCAATTTTGCCTTGCAGAGGGATTATGTAATCCTGTGACTCCTTCTTTGAAAACCTGCTGAAGGCAGGGGCTTTACAATCAGTTTTTTCAATTTTTTTTGTGCAGCTTGGACTGCCAAAAAGCTTTGCTTTTCTTACCTGATTTGGAAGCTGGTTTGGATCCCCGCATATTTCTTATTTTCTGAGATCAATACTTTTCACCTAGGTGTGAATTCTCACACCATTATCCTTGGCGGGAAACCACCACCTGCTGGCCAAGCAGTTTTCCATCTTCTACATAAGCTATTTTCTGCACCAACATGCCTGTGTGGGAACTCCTTTGGGATCCAATACATAGCTGAGGGTGATGCTCATGATCAAGTACATAGCTATGGAGAATTCTTCAACTCCAGAATTACTTAGTTTATATACAACCCAGCATAGTGATGCAATCACCAATATTGTTCCAAAGCTCCAGGCCGTATCTTGCACAGAGTTACTATCAATCTCCAGCTGTCTTCAGTAAACCTCACTCTACAAACTGGGGGAGCACTACACACAGAGGCAAAAGTTTGCCACTGGTGCCAATATTTCAGTCCCCATAATCCTTCCTGAAAATTACACAGAGATTTGTCCAGATCTAACTTGTGAGGATTGAGTGGGCACGTGGGGCATGTGCAACTTTTGAGGAATGAAAGATTCTACAAGATGATTTGAAGTAAATACATGATGAATTAGATGAAGAAATCAAGTGTGAAATTTTTCCTTGGCAAGTTTGATCACATGTTCCAATTCATCTGGACGATGGTGCATATACCAAGTAGCTAAAAATAAAACAAGGTGCTTTGAATTAGCATGAAGTTTCTTTTTGTCCCTTGAGAAGTGTTTGATCAGCTTCAATTGAACTGGTCCAAATAGGTTGACAGAGTCTTCCTCAGAGATATTATCCCAAGGTAAGTGATTTGGTTTTGTTGGAAAAAGTCCATGAACTGGTAGACTGTCAATTGGTTTGATCATCCTCTGAACCAACCATTCCAACAAATCTTTCCTTCTGGTTTCATTTTTTTCTCTTGTGTTGATAAAAGTTGGTAAGCATCTAATGATCATCTCATGAAAGCTATCCAAATCTATCAACAAATGCTTCATAAGGATTGAGAGCTCTGCTTCCCGAAATAGCAATGAGTCGCTTTCCTTCAGAATTCTGAGTGGCTGAGACTGTTGGGTACTTTGTAGCTGCGTTGAATAGTATATGGCAACGGGTAATTTGGGATGAGTGTATTTAAAACCCCCTATTGCAGCTGGGAATCTATCAATTTGTTGTTCGAAATTCCAGATGATAGATTCAACTATCTTCTTTTGTGGATCCTGCACGTTACGAAACACTTGATGGGAAAGCTCGGGTGGGAATGCCTTCAAAAGGGTTGATAAGATTTCTTGGGGGGGTTTAAAATTATAGAATTGGAATGGAGTCAATCCTTGAGACGATATTGGATCCGGTGCTATGGTTGCCAATTGGAAGAAAGATCAGGTCAAGCACCAGGAGAAAAGGCCCCAAAATATCAGCAAAACGTTTGAGAGAAAATGGTAGATTCTGCTTTCCGGTTGCTCACTTTTGCGTCGGAATTCTGTAATTAGCTCGCAGGCTGTGGGGTGTAGGAGGTCAAGAGCATTTTCATCTTGGGAGAAGAATCTCAGTAGATGTACTTGAGCTGGTCGGATTGTATTTTCGGAAAGACTTTCCTGCCAAATCGGGAACGGCGCTTCAATAAACCCTAAAATTGGATATCGTTTCCTTCGCGCAAAGATTTCTTCATCCAGCCAATTTAGCATTCCAATCTGGTGTTTGACTTGGGCGGCTAGAGGTATTCCCAAGTCATTCAAGGCATTTTCATAGAGCTTGTGCATGAAGAGGATTAAGTTCCTGTAATGCAAACTTAATATTCGATCTCTCTGCACATTGGAGTCGTGTTTTAAGACTCTTAGTAGTTCAATGCCATTTTGTAGCTTATACCTGGCGTACGGCAAGCTGGGATGGGTGGTTCTGTCTAAGCGGACGATCGTGCTATGAGGTAGGCCATCGAAATCCACCGTGGTCAATGCTTCATCGAATTCTCGTCTTCGATCGTTGAGAAAAGGTATCATGATTTTACCAGATGGTGAAATGTAGCTTCGATGGGACGGCTCGGGTTGATACTGTTGAAGGAGCTCTGCCACTTCGATTAATGTTCGGGCTCTAGTCTTAGACCATCGGACATTGTTTATGATGGCGGACAGTTTGTCGCCCGCTGTTGCGAAACATAGATCAGTCATGCAAATCTTTCTCAGCTGATCAACAGTTGACCCAGATATTTCACGCCAACTGACTCTGACGGCGTGGAGTCCCACGTAAGTGTCCGATTCCGATGTCATCCGGTGCCACGCGGATCCTTGGGTTGCTGGAGGCTGCAAAAGATGAAGTGATTTTTTAGATGTCGCAGTGTTAAGAGGGTGACCAGTTTGAACCCACCACTGATCCGACCCACTTGATGGCTGGATGGGTATGGTTGCCTTGAAGGGCCAATAGAGACAGCCAGTTTCGCCTGAGGGAGGTCCTGTAAGAATGGACCTGAAGTGAATTCGGATTCTAGAATTGGAAACCTGTGCGTCGGTTCCTCCCCCATGAATTCGCCGGGTCCTGACGAGGCGGCGAGTAGGTCTGTAGTGGTATAAGGGATCTCTGATCGGAGGGTGTTCGGGTTTTCTGGAGATGTGGCCAAGACTGCTAGGTTCGACCACAAGACGAGAAGGTATACGGAAAGGTGGCGATCACGGAGCTGAAGGGGATACATTTTCGAGAGGGTGATATCACGTGTCGATGTTTCAGCAAGCAGTCCATCCACAAATATTTTCTATCAGACGGGCGGAACTTTGAAGAGAGAACACCAAAAGCAATCCCAACGGTAGATCAATACCAGTTCTTGCTTAGTTCTGTTTCAGGCTCTTCCAGTCTTCCCAAGACTTCCCGTCCAATCGGTATTGGAGGACTTCCTTGTACTTTACGCTACTGCCCGTCTAATCTGCATATGTACTAGTGATGAATACTGTACCGGAAGGGCAGTCCACTACCGTGACTGAAACTCCTACTTGTCTCACCTAAAAATTCTTGGAAAAGGTTTTTGGGGTGCCAGAAAACACAATGTTGAGCTTAAATGCTCAGACAAGACTGAAGAAACTAATCAAAATGATTCAGAATAGCTGAACTGGGTCTCTTGTTTTCTGGATTTTTAATGCTAGAGGTCAAGGCGGCTGCGCCGCTGCAATCTCAAAGAGTTAAGTTTTCTTTCTTTACAGCTCTGTAAAAGAAAGTGTCACAGAGAATCTATTTCATTTTTCTACTTATATGCAGCATGTCAGATAAAAACTTGGGCTTTCATATACAAATTCAAATGCTAGAAAGACAAACTTGCCTTGACCACTGGCATAGACATCCAAGCTGTGAGGCGCCATATGTCTTTTCAGACTCCAGGGCATAGCACGGTGGTATTCGACGCGTTTTTTGGGCCCCTCGAATACTGATTTGTTGAATATTTGAGTATTCGGAGATATTTGACGGAAAAACTTCCAAAGTACATTAAAAACACCAAAAAATTACATTTTTTGTGTTTTTGACTTTTTTTGGCCCATTTCTGGGCCATACAATTTTGAGGGGGTCATCCGTCAAACATATAATGGTGCCAAAGGTGCTTATAATATTGCCAGAGGCATATCTCATAATGGCGGACGCACTATTCAGAGTGCCGGACACACTTTTGATAGTGCCGGACGCACTTTTCATAGTGGTGGACACACTTTTCATAGTGGCGGACGCACTTTTCATAGTGGCAGACACACTTTTCATAGTGGCGGACTCACTATTCAGAGTGCCGGACACACTTTTGATAGTGCCGGATGCACTTTTGATAGTGCCGGATGCACTTTTGATAGTGCTGGACGTACTTTTGATAGTGCTGGATGCACTATTCATAGTGGTGGACACACTTTTCATAGTGGAGGACACACTTTTGATAGTGGCGGACTCACTATTCAGACTGCTGGATGCACTTTTGATAGTGCCAGACGCACTTTTCACAGTGACAGACGCAATTTTGATAGTGGTGGACTCACTATTCAGAGTGCTGGACACACTTTTGATAGTGGTGGACTCACTTTTCATAGTGGCAGACGCACTTTTCAAAGTGGCGGACGCACTTTGCATAGTGGCAGACATACCTTTTGTAGTGGCAGACACACCTTTTGTAGTGGCGGACGCACTTTTCAAAGTGCCAGAGGCAGATTTTATTTTTGTTGCACCAAAGGGGCTGGTACAGGGCCTGTGCAAACTCATCTGGGGCCTTTGGACCCCAGAGAAGCTTGCATTGGCCCTCTACGCGCCCCATTGAGCCATTATTCAAATTTTTTTGAATATTCAAGCTTAAATTTGCCCAGGCATTATTTGACTCAAATTGAATTCAAATACAAATACTCGAATCGGTTCGATTCAATGTGCTATGCCCTGTCAGACTCCTCCTGCTCCTTGTCCCTAGCCATCTGAACCTGGTGGAGCACTGCCCCCGCACCTTCCATACAAGCATTGTTGTGCAGGAACAAGACAAGTAAGTGGCTCAAATGTTTCCCAGGTACAGAAGCTACAATTCTGTCTATTCATTTTTCTTTTATCAGTTTTGGCTTGTTGTGAAGCAGATACTTCTTCTCCTGCTTGAAGTGAGAGATAACTCATAAGCCACTCCTATGTGGGGCTTGTAGACCCAATGGGAAATCCACCACTATACTTGTTATCTGGCACTCCGCATGCGCTCACAATAACAGAAAGTTGGCTCTTACATTGGTGCAGTAATGTAATGCACTGCCGTTACAAGTAATTATAAGAATAACGGTCAAGAAACCGTTGTGTTACTATTATTGGTAGCATGACTAGCCTTTGTTGTGTACATGTGTAAACTGTGTTTTCTGCTTGTAGTCTTCTGGTTCTGACAATCATTTTCATTTTCATTTGCTTTCCAACCTCCATCGCCACCAGCTTCCTCTTCATCCTTACCATCCTCCCCGCCGCATTCTTCTCTCCGTTGTCTCAAGTTCTCCTATTCTTTGTCTACATCATCGTCATCATCGTCCTCCTCCTCCTCCTTATCATCATCATCATCATCATCATCATCATCTTCATCAGCTTCATCGTCATCTTCTTTCCACTTATGTAGATCAAAGTGTTTGAACTTTTTTCGTGAGTAAAATTGCTTGATGATGCATTCGGAGAGCCTCGTGATCTCCACTCGGAGAAACCGACAATCCTTGTAATCTCCATGATCCATAACCGTCGAGCAAAATTTGGCTATGAGCTAGAGCCCATAATGCAAACGGTCGTCGACAAGGAGTTGAGGAGGATTGCCCTCTGAGGGGCAGGGGAGTTTATCGTAGATTGCCTGAAATGCTGCACACATTTCCCCATTTCTCGACGAGTAATAGCCGCCCGAATCAGGCTCGCCGTTAGACGAAATTTCGAAGGTCTCCAACAAACTCTTAGTTAATGAGTGATCTGATACGATTGCTTGACAGACTTCCGGGGATGCTTCAATAAGGCAGCAGAACACTCTAGCAGCTACAGAAGAAACTTCTACCTCTTCATCCTCGATTAAACTGATTAAATCTTGGAGCCTAGTTATATACGCAATATCGGTTTGATTTGAGTCAGCTGGCGACGGCGGCGCAAATCTCTTGAAGTAGGCTGGTTCGGCAATGAGGCTATCCATGAGTTCAAGAATTTCTTGAGAAAACTCAGATACTGTGAGTTGGTCCAATCGATCAAGAAGTTGAGAGCATCCAAGCACTTCGGCCTTTGCACTGTCAGATTGTATAACGCGAGGAATGGCTATGAGAGCCAGGTAAATCTGAAGGTTGGTCGAAGACGGATGTAGGAACAGAATGATGAGTGACTTGATCATTGATTGCTTAAGATTCTCGGTTGAACACCACAAGTTGGCCAACACTTGGATCATCTCAAGCTCGTGTGGATCGAGGACAAGACTGCTGAGAGTTGACATTGCGTTCGTCACGGAAGCTGGTGTGCCAGATGGCTGCTGTTGCGAGAGATAACTAGATAATTTGGGGGTGTTGATGATATCCATCACAATTTCTGCGCCCCCAGAGTTCGATACAAGGGTCGCGCAGTGGTTATATTCAACAAGGTTCAGCCACACTTTGGCAATAGTGGCTTTGAGTTGTGGACTTGCATCGTCAGTCTTCGAAAGCCAAGCCAAGGTTTGGATCAAGTTGGAATCACGTTCGAGTGTAGACCGGAGCCAAACCAACAGCTCCCTGTCATATTTTTCAGCTCTATATTCCTGCTCGGGTAGGTTGGAATGATAAACTTTCGCCGCTACTGTTATACGTTTTCTTCTGCGTTCCTGCTGCTTTCGAGCTTCATCATCAGCTGGAAATTCTTTTGTAAGCAACTTGAAAGATACAAGATGGAGGATGATGGTCGCTAGTCCAAAGGCTAAAGATCGAGAGGGCGTATACTTGATTTGGTCGGCCTCGTGATCCCGATCACTTCGTGTGAGAGATTTGGCAGTTTGGAAGAAAGCTTCGGACCTCTGTCTCAATGCTGCTCGGACGGATTCTTCCTCACTGAGAAGCGCCAGACTTTCAATGGCCGAGTCTGGAGGATTCTTGTTCCCCAAGAAGCTTATCATCAGAATGTCCAAAAGCTGATCAGATGAAGGTGGCGCCGCGGATTGGAGATCCGTTGATCTTCGCAATTTCAGTAACGCCAGAATCGCTCCACAACGGGCAGGAATAGAGACCGAGGTAGGACTGGTGCCTCGAGAGATCCCAGTTAACCGATCCAAACATTCGGGCCACTCTGATTGAATTTTTGCGCAGAGTGATTTGTGGTCTAGGCAACACGCAAGAAAGTCGGAAAAGAATTTGTTCAAATCGGCCTCTTCTGGTCGGCTCTGATTAAGCGCGGCAAGCTTAACGACCGAGTTGGCAAGACGCGAAAAAAAGCCTTCGGTTTGAACGAAGGGGAGTGCTTGGTCTTGAGAAATCGACCAGATAGCGGCAAGAGCAGTGAGGCCATTGCAAACCTCGAGAGCTTCGGTGGAATGCATGAGAGATTCTAGCGCGCTTTCAAACCAAGCCGTTCCGTGGCTTTCTTGGCGAGATAAGGCTAAACCTAGTGCCTTCAAAGCCTGGGCACGCACCGATCCGTTCGAGCAGGAGATATTGCTGAAGAGCACCTTGGTTGCTTCATCTGATGTCTTGATGGACGGGTCTTTGATGATCGAATGGATTACGTCTACGCTTGACGTCTCAGTGATATGTAGCTTACCCATCACGTCGCGCTCGTTTTGCTCTGGCGAGGCCGGGCTGAAAGCATATGATAGTTAGATTCGAAAATATTGATTCACAAAAGAATTGGTCAGCTTACCTGGTTGGGAGTTCACGCTTGTGACTGTTTTCCGACGGTGAATCGTTGGCAGAAAGGATGGATTCCGGCGATGATGAAGACGATTGACAAGCTGAAAAGCTGCCGAAGGACCAACACGTCACTTAGACTTAGAGCACCTAACGGCAAGCACAGTGAGACATACATGCTTGTTTTTAGATCAAGACCTGGTTTGGGGGAATGAGGGATAGGTATAAACGCAATGGTGGTGTAGTTCTGAAATGGGCGAGCCTAGAGTAGAGGAAGGATGCGGTCGATCTCATTTCAATCACCTGCCAAGGGTTCACATCAAGCATGCTCTGGTACTCACGCTTGTTCGAATGTCTTTAGATAATATGCAACAAATCGGTATCCGATGGTATGGTGAACGGGCAGCGGCTAGCTTCGTCGCCGTATACGGAGTTGAGACGTGGATCCCGGCGCGATCCGTGAATAACTTGACGGGTAAAACACCGAGCTTCACAACCCTCGCCTGCCGCGGGGCACGGCGCGAAGCGTCTCGCACGAGGTGCGTCCCGACTCCCGTCATCTCAAAGTCCCTCCGTCCGGCGTCCCGTCACTAACTCGTCAAAGTCCATCCGTCCGCTAAGTCCCTCCTGCGGAGCGCCCAAGTTCGGTCCCGTCAGTGAGGCAGAGACCCTGCGGGTCATTCGGCTCCTCACGGGGAGTAAAGTCTGGGAGCACTTTGAATCAGGAAGGCGCGACTCTCCTTCGACTTCAGCGGAGTGCTTGTCTACAGAGCCATTCGAGTCGTTGATAACCATTGTAATGCTTTCACATAAAACCTTGGGATTTTGACAACTTCGCACAGCATTTATGAATCTAATGACAAACGGCCAAAGCTCATATATAAACGCGCAACTTACCACTTGCAATATATACGCTGGCTGCGTCTTGGCCCCTCATCACTTCCTTACGCGCCCGGCTAGCTCAGATGGTAGAGCATTCGACTCTTATTGTAGGGTTTCTCAGACAGTCTGTATTTATCTGTGGCCATCGAATTGTCGTGGGTTCGAGCCCCACGTTGGGCGTCTTTTTAGTGCGCCCCCGGTGTGGAGAAAACATGTGAAAGAGAGGGGGCGCGGAAAACCCCAAAGAAGCCACCCCATGCAAATTGTGCTACAGTCTGCTTCCAGCTTTTGGATATGTGGGGAGTTTGGGTTTTTCCCAATTGGACCCAGTTTAGGGCCTGTACCATACAAAATCTGTTTTTCCCGCGCAAGGAAAACAGCTTTCTTTTTTTCACTATTCTGTTTATCAAGCAATAAAAACAGCTCTGCATAAACGTGTACCATAACCACAAGTTCCTTCACTGAGTTCCTTGCTGCAAGAATCTTCTCTGCTCGGACTATGTATGTACACACATACATAACACATATATTATGCAGTCTGAGGCCGACGGGGTTCCTCAACATCAGGCCGATAAACACGTATCGGTCCACAATGGAAGGCAGGAGGGCCAAACCTCTCCTTCCTCTCAGACCAATCAAGCTGTGTCGGTCAGAGAGGAAGAGGCAGACAAGTCTGTGACCGCTCCATCCAAGGGAGAAGGGAGACAAACCCCTCCCCAGACACATTGTATTGGTCCAAGGGGAAAACACCCCTTCTTCCTCTCGAGCCGATCTAGTTAAATTGGGTGGAGAGGAAGAAGGGGTGGTTTTGAGTGATATGAAGGAAGTATTGTTCCGTCCAAGGGAGAAGAGGAGACAGATCCTCTCAGACCAATACCTATACATTGTATTGGTCCAAGGGGAACACTCCAGAGTCCACTACTTCCTCTCGGACCGATCAAGTTATATCAGGTGGAAAGAGGGGAGGATTCCTCTTGGACCTGTATGATAGATGGTCCGGGAGGGTGGAGGACAGAGCTCCTCTCAAACAAATACTTTGTATTGGTGGCAGGACTATCCAGGATGAGAGTGTTGTATCGTCCGAGAGGTGGGATGGGCAGGTGCAGCAAGTGTGGAAATTGCTTGAGAAAACAGGGTCAGACCTGTTTCTGGAAATTGGCAATTTCTGAAGGAAATTGATTACTGGATCTCCCCAAAAACGGGTGCTGTGGTACATGTTTTTGAGGGGAAACTGTTTTCTGTAAGTGTTGAAACTCCATGTCTTGTTGCCTTTCCATCACCTGTCACTCATTCTTTCCCCTCCAGTTGAATATCCATGTTTCACCTTCTGTCCCACAACTCAGCCCCAAAAGTTGTAATAGCATTTAACTCAGCTACATAGATAGAAACTAAAGCATCAGTTCCTGCGCCTGTTCCCTGAGACCTGAGAGTCTCTTGTAGTGAGGGGCCTTTTTCCCCTTCACAGCTAAGCAGCTTAGCCCCTTCGTGGGATTCCTTGTTTTTGTTCCCGGCCTTGAGCTTTCCTCCTCAGGCCTGTTTTTCCCTCGTGTTTCCCCAGCCTCTGCTGAAGATTCATCAGTAAGAAAAGCAGATTTCCAGCCAAAAAACTGCTTTTTGAGTTGCTATGGTACAGGCCCTTAGATACGTAGTACATAAGCAGGATTTGTTGGGAGAAAGGCCCAGCAGGGCAAATTTGGACAGAAAAGAGCCTTTTTTGGTTGGGAATTGAACTCAAGACCTAAAGATTTGGTTTTTCCTTCCAGGCAAACCCCAAAATATACCAATTACATTAGAGCATCCACATCAGTGGCTAAGTTAGCCCAGATTAGGGCGCTTAGTCCACCCCCTCATCCGCATTGGCTTGGATCAACTTGGGATCAACTTGACCCGGAGCTCCGTTTGGAGCTAGTGGAGTCTAGACGTAGACCCCACTAGTCCTCGGACTAAACACAACATGCATATTCATCATGCTTGTTAGCATGAACTTTATGCGTTTAGGTGCCAAACACATAACATATAGGCACCTAAACACATAAACTCTGACAGCCTTGGACCCACTAATCCCCACCCATGCGGATGGCCGATTGGATTAGCCTATTCCAATTGTAATCCAAGCTAGTTAGCCCAGGCTAATCTAGCCACGGATGCGGATGCTCTTAGGACCATCTTCTCTATTCTCATCAAGATTAGGAGGACCGCACCTTGGGTGTGTGCAGAGCTTACTGTTATTGGGTATCACTGTATAGCCCTTGATTTCTTACAGGTTAAAAGCCGGCTTGTCAGCTTTGCACGCACAATTGGAAGACTTCCTGTAGGATCTATGCCCCCCGGACAGACTAGAATATCACAGATCTCCCAGGGACTGGTAGATCAGGCTGCTGAACCACCAACCAAGCAGCCCCACCAGCAGCTGGCATCTCCTGCCCAACGCATGCCAACAGCAAACCTGTCCACAATGCCTGATCAGCCTTCCCAGTCTCTTGATTCCAGCCAGCCCCCCCGGCCTTCCCCTAACCCAACCAAATCAATTAAACTGGCCCAGACTTTCCTCCGAGTCACTGTTTGTGTCTCAAAGGAATCTGTGCCTTGTGGTGGTAGGGTGGTAGCGGGTGGTGGTGGGGCGGTAGCAGGTGATGGTGGGGTGGTAACCGTGGGTGGTGGTGGAAAGGGCTGTAAATATATGTCTGTTGTATTTGTGTGCTTACAGATGTACAGATCTGTCAGGTAATCTGTTGGGGAACAGATCTGTGAAATTCCATTCTGTCCAGGGAGCGTGGACCCTACAGGAAGTCTTCCATTATCCCAGGTACTCTGAAAAGACTTAATTTTGGTCAAGAGAAGATTGAGCTCATGGTAGCAGAGATTAAAAAACAGAGAAAAATAAAAGAGATATAAATACCAAATACCTGCTGCACAAGACTCTTCAACCTGAATCAAAACATTGAAGAAGCCACTTTTGCACTGCCTCAAGAACAGGTTAACACCTTGTCAGCCCAACTTGCCCACCTGAATGCTGCATCCCCCCAGCACGCAGTTTGACCAAATTTTCAATCTTGACAGGACCCTGGAAACCTCCTATAAATGGGTGGCATGTAAAATCCAGCCAGAATTTCACCTAAATTCATACATCAGGGGGCACTGGGAAATGGTTTTTTTTTGATGATTCATGCATTCTCATGCGTACACTTGAGCCTAAATCCAACCAGGGATCCCAAAAACCCAAGTTTGAGCAGGGATTTGTGGGTTTTAGCCAACTTACCTGCATTCCATTGGAAATTCATACATTTATGTGATGTTCCATGTGTACCCTTTTGGGTGCCAAAGCCAATTCATACCTATTCATACCATTTTGCCCAAAATTGCAAAAATTCATACATTTTCATGCTGTCAAAGAAAACAAAAGGTCACACAAGGCTAAGTGAGAGATTTATGAGATGTCAGGGACATACTCCATGCACAGTGAGTGAATGTGTAATAATCATTCAGTGAGAAAGGATCACAGTGAGGGGGAACAAGACTACACCACGGCTCCACTTGTAAAAGGTGGCCAACGTCAAATTGCCCCCGATGTCAGATTCAGGTCAGCCCAGCTGAGCCGATGCCCCGGTCAGCATGGTTGGCTTGCCGCATGGATCAAGCCAACAGTCCCAATGGCTGGGGCAGGAGCATTGGATTGCCCAAAACTTTGTCATGAGGCAGTCGGCTATTGAAGGGAATAAGCCGACTTGTCTGACAAGGCTGTTGGGCCAGTCAATCCGACCGGCTTTTGTCCAGTCGGACTATCTTGTCCGTCGGCGAAGGTCAAGAAACCACTCAAAAAAAGTGGTCCTCAACCTACACCACAAGGTGCACAAGAGCATCTACATAGCATCCACACCAAGAAAAAAAAAAAAAAAAAGATGGCTTGCTGACTTGTCTAAAATTTCACTCAGGGACTTCCTCCAATGGGGGGTGATCTTTGGAATTTTTGCTAACATGTTTTCAAGTCTACCGGTATAGTTAATGGCACAATAGTGCAGCCGGCGGAGAGGTCCCCTCGGCAACCACCCCGGCCCCATCGCCAGGCCTGCCAGGTCGTGGGTTAGACTCCAACCATAACTTATTTTTACCCGGTCGTCTTGGCAGGTGTTGGCCCAACACCCACCCCGCCTTCAGGGTCAGCCTGACTGCCCCGACGGCTTCTGCTTGGGGAGGAAAAAATCCTGATGTCAGGGTCTATCCGACCCCGGGGAAGACGTCGGGGACGGTCCGACCCTCAATGCTGACGTCAGGGTCAGGCCAACCTGTCCGTCACTTTTCCTCCCGACATCGGATCGCCGCTTGATCCCCGGTAGGTTGGACAGGTTTTATCCAACGTTGGATCGCCGTCTGGGTGCACCCGTACATGGCGGGGGTGCTTCGTGTTTGTGGAGACAACGGGATCACCGGCTCTGTGAAATCCACGTGGATTTCACTACTCCCTCCGTTGTCTCCACCCTCCCGTGGAAAATGCGTGGAGACGACGGGCTTTCCCGCTGTCTCCAACCGCCTGTGATTTTCCCGTCATTTCAATGGGCAGAATCACGACAAATCCACGGCTCCCTCAGGGATCCCAGTGGAAACTGTCCCTGTGAGTTCCTCGTCATTCTCAACAACGAGGAACCCACGGATTCCCTTGCATTGCCGGTGTTAGAGTTATTTCAGTGATATCGGTTGGCTCATGTGCGTTTTGAGGACACTCAACCACTCCCAAGTGAAGTGACAACTTTATCCCCAGCCCCGCCACCCCGCCCTCTGACCCTTCAGTCCCACTTCCTCACGGCCCCTGGGGCTCACCTTCACACCATCAACCCCACACCTTTCTTCCCACCCTGACCCACACACACCCACCATGGCCGCCCCTCGCCCCTCCTCCTCCTGGGCCTCAGCTGGATCCAGCAAGTGTGTGGGCAGCAAATAACGATTGAGTCGCCGGAAAACGGCGCCATCCTGCGTCTGGGGCAGTGGGCCAACATTGTCCTCAAGCTAACGTGTGAGTCCCCCTTCTCGTCAACAAGCAGCTTATCAATTGATATCTCATGAAGGATTCATGATCCTCATCTCCTCTCCCTCCTAACAAGCAGATTTTGTTGCACTGACCGGAATGGTCTCTCATCCAATTGACACCGGTCATCCTAACATTCTCAACAATGTCCTTCATCCGCCCAGGGTCCTCACCTCTCTTGCCGCCATTGGCAGCAGTCTTGGTGTGGGGGCAGTCAGTGTGACGGATGTAAACAGTGTAGGTGTCGCTCCCAGAGCGGGAGAGGCCATAGGCCATATAGGTGCCGGAGTTGGAAATCACCGTGAAAGCAATGGCGGTGGTACTGTCAATGGAGAACAGGTTAGGATTGAGGAAGAGCTCGCCCAAAGGCTGTTTGGGGTCGGTAACCCGCTTAAAGGCCTTTTCCTCCTCCCCTTTCTTGACCCAATAGATTATTGATTGGGATTGTAGGCCTGGGTGCATGTATTTCCTGATCATTTGTGCTCTCACACTCTTAACTTGTTTCCTTGTTGTTTTTCCCAACTCCTTTTGTCTGGCATATTATTGTTTTTATTTTATTTTTACTTTGTTTATTTACATTTCACAGCTACTTGATATGCAATGCAGTTGTGGTACCCTGGTGGTACCACATTCTGCAATATTACCCGCAGTTTTGATCCGCTCCGCCCCCCCCCCTCCCCCCCGGGTTACCTAACCAAACCACATCTTGTGGGCCCAACCCGCGCGTGGGTATCACGGCAAATCCTCAGGGAGTCCACGGGTGAAGGACCCGTGATCCACCCGTGGGCCCAACCTTCACGTTGGGATCACAGGGAATCCACGGGGATTCCACGCGGAGCCAAAAGCTGCCGTGGAATCCACGGGCTTTACTCCCGGTGGTGACCCTGTGATTCCCTGGACCCCCAGCCGCTGGTCCAACCTCGCGCGTGGCTGACACATGGAGTCCTTGTGGAATCTGCGTGATTTCCCCGGGTGTAGTGTATATACATGTACAATATAGCCAAAGATGTGGGTGTATAGATTAGAAGCATACTACATAGGGAAATGCTAATACACTATCTCAACACATTGCACCCGTTCATTGGGGGCTTCTAGGGTCCAATTTTGACAGAAAATAATTCATTCTAAGAGCATCTCCACCACAGGTGCTAAACTGTGTTGCCAAATCTTTGAGTTTGGCAACTGGGAAACAGTTTTAGCAACCTGGAGTGAGGCAGCTTTGCACCACAAGTTGCCATAATTGGTAGCTTGTGGTTGTGAAATGTGTAGTTTGGTATTGCTGTTGGGGGAGAATGTGAGAGTATCATACTTGCAAGGGTGGCCCTGAGAGGCAAATTTGCCAATTTGACCAGGCTTTGGCACCCGCGGTGGCATTGCTAAAGCAAGCTTAACAAAGCCTCTCCAAGGAGGTGTAAAGCGTCTCCAAAGTCAAGGCTTCCTCTAATGTCACATCATTGGCCCTGAAGACTCAAATATTTTTTGTAAAAAACAGTATAGGTTTTTTGAAAATAATTTAAAAAATATAGTTTGTGATTTAAAAAAACTGAGTAGACAGACTTGTAGCCTGCTATCTCAGTTTTAATCTCTTGTTTTTTTAGCTTACTGCCCCTCATATTTAATAGCCCAATCCACTTACTGTGGACTGGCTCTGAAGGGGTCTCCCAGGCATTTTTGAGCTCAAAATTTGAAAATCCCTGTGCTTGCGCGGGCTCAAAGGGGGGGATTGGTTCCAGGAATCCACCATGCAACAACATTACAGGATTTTTCTTGCCAGGGGGGATGGATATTGAGGAGTTTGAAATGGGTGAAAATAAGCTAAGAACCTGGTGATTTTAATGGTGCAAAAGGCACAGTGAGAATCAGAATTCTAGACGGAGGTATGTATTGGGGGCAGGGTGACATCTCCCCTGCCATTTGCATGCCACTGGAGGACTTCCCGTTGGAATCTGCGGGTCTCCCAGAAGTGATCTGGACCCCAAGAAAGCTAGATTTCCCTGCAAAAATCTAGAATTTTTGGGTCTATATTGACATCTGTGAGAGTGCCAGATCATACGGGAAGTCCTCCACTTTATGCTCCCCCAAGGAGGTAGGGAACTCACAAACTTAGCTGAGTCCCTCAATTGGAGGTGCGGGAGCCCTGTTGCAAAGCAACCTTCCAAAGGAGGGACTTACACCCTACCTCACAAAACAGTAGGCAGCAGAAATCTCATTTGGCTGGGGAAAACTTTCAAAGTTTTCAACTCTTTATATCTTGACTCAGCTATAGGCTATCAAAATTCTGAGTAGACAGTTTTGTCCGCCTACATCAGCACTTGCACCAGCCACCTTCCTGAGATTGGGTCCCTCCAAAAACTCTCTTGAATCCCAAATGAAACAAAAAGTAGTTCATGGGTTTTGGGAGGGCATTGTTCAAATAGGCCTTGGTCAAAGCCATACTTTTGACGCCTGTCAAAAATTAGCAGCTCTTACATTTTTTTTAAAAAAGCAAGTTCAAGTGTTACAGATAAAAGAAAAATACCAGAAGAGAGCCATGCTTCTTGGCTACCTCTTGGAGCAGTTGACTTGGCCCCAGCTGTCCTTGCGTATCTTCTACAGAGGGACAAGCAAAAAAGGCTGAAAGCAGACATCTGCTGCCTACTGTTTTGCAAGGTAGGGCGTAAGTCCCTCCTTCATAGGGTTGCTTTGCAACAGCGCTCCCGCGCCTCCGATCAAGGGACTTAGCTAAGTTTGGGGAACTCAACCAAGTCACCCTTTGCTCTGACTTAACTAAGCCTCCCGGGATGCAAAGCATCTCCCATGCGCGACCTCTTTGGTACCAGGGCCCTCCAAAGCGAGGGACTTGTGATAATTCAGCCTTTGCTTGATGACGGCATCAAGTTCCAACTCTGGAAGAAAGCACTCGATACACGGCGGACGCACTTTTAAGTTTTTTTGCCGAAAAACCTTTGAAGTGAGGGTTTTCACTTGGAGGACCTCCGAAGTTGTGGTCCTTCGGATGATCTTTGAAGAAAATCCAAAGATTTTCCAAAGGTGGGGCAAAAACTTCGAATGACATTTGAAGGTGACAGAAATATCCGTCCGGCCACTGGGTTGGACCGGATAAAACCTTATTTTCTGACATCTCACTCTACTCCAAAGTCCATTGGGAGGAAGGACCCTCCCCTCCCAATATTCTTTGGAGGACCTTTTAATGCTGCTGACTTCAATGGATCTTTGGAGGTAGAGCCCTCCCCTCCAATTATTTTTTGGAGGACCTTTGAATGCCGCTAACTTCAATGGATCTTTGGAGGCGGAGCCCTCCCCTCCAATTATTTTCGGGAGGACCTTTGAATGCCGCTGACTTTGATGGATCTTTGGAGGCGGAGCCCTCCCCTCCGATTATTTTTTGGAGGGCCTTTGGAGGACCTTTGAATGTCAACCCGTTCGATGGAGGCGAGTGGTGCCAACATGCATGGCGAAGGGCATCACTCACCTGGACACTCCCCTTGACATCCCCCACCAGCTCCCCTCCGCCAACAAAGCCTCCGATGTTGTCTCAGCAGGAGAGCACCCACCCAACGGTAAGCGGGTAGTTTTTTCTTCCCTCCTTGCTGACAAGAACACATATTGACCACACTATTTGACCCAATAGGCTTGCAAGGAGTCCTGCAACGGGTCGCAGCCTATTGGCCCCCAACAAGACACCGCGCAAGAAGACAATGTTGTGTCGCAAGAAGACAACCCCAACCCCCCCCCCCCCCCCCCCCTTGGCGAGCTGTGAAACAGAAATCTTTCTTGGAGACGTTCGTCAAACAGACAAACCAGTTCTTCTCCGGCGACTTTGGTGACAACAACGCCCACTTGCCAAAGGAGGAGCGGTTGTCAAGGGTTGATCAACTAGCTTCTTCCGGTTTGTCGGCTCATTTGACTCAATCTCCCCCAACACCAAAGCGAGTGAAGACCAACAGTCAACCTGAACCTGCAACCCCAACCCCTCCAACCTCACCACGTGACCTGTCAATGGACCAGTATCTCAAATTGTGCCACATCAAGGCCGGGGACAAGGTGACTTGAGCTGCGATTGAGAAGCACTTGCTCTACCACTGGTCTATCTTCAAGACCCTCTGCAACCTTGGGACGCGCTACGGGCCTGCGGTTTTGCTCACAGATGGCGTCCCCGAGGCCATGAAATGACTCAACCAGACCTGATGTGTTCCCTCCCGCAACCGCCACCTCCCCCACTGCTCACTTGTTTGTTTAAAATGTCCTGTTACCCCTGTGAGGCTGTGACCCACCCCCTGCAATTCCTCTTTGGTCCCATTTTGTCCCATAAGCTCATGCCCCTACCAATCCTGCTCTCTCTTGGTTTGACCTGCAATCTCCTGCAAGCTGATGCAATCTCTGTGTCTTATTTATTGTTTTCTTGTGATTTACTCTGATGGGAATATCATGCTTATACAATTTCCCTCTGAAGAATACTTATCCAAATTACATCTGAAGAAAAATAATGAAGTCAACCAAAAAAAATAAGTTCAATTGGGCTATACTGCACATAACTCAACAAGCATGCAGACTTGCTTGAACAACAATGATGGAGAGAAATTCCCAAGCTAGCTTCATAAATAATGATTGACATAAAACATGCTACACCCATTAATGAAATGTATGTAGTGAACAGCTACATCCTTTTGATGAAATGGTTGGGGTCCCTTTTATGAAATGGATGGGGTGAAAAATTCAGGAGCAACAAGGTATAAATTGTGCTACATAGTAGAGGAACATCCATTCAAATAAACAAAGACATTTTAATCACTGAGACCATCAGGCTCATCTTCACCGCGCCACTTCTGGAGTCCCTCATGAAATGCGTTCATCATGAGTGATTCAGGAATTTATTGTGGTTGCAAAGAAGATTCATGGCGGTGGATCTGACCCTCATGATGTGCAAAGGAATTCAGCAGATAACTGTTATAGTTTGTGTGTTGGATGTGATGACACACAGATGTTCCCTCCTGTCGCTTGTTGACTGGCACTGCGCCTTCAAACATATTGCAGCCTCCATCAAAGCAGTTATGCTGTACATTGAGACAACACTTGACCATCTGTTCGTAATTGTCAGGAATCAGCTTTCTCTTGAACTTCTTGATCATTTTCAGTGGATCCTCATGTGTTTTTTATATCAGAGGGACTTACAGGGACAGGTAAAATGGTTGATGTGGAACTTTTGGCCAGTGTCCACATTTTTGTATGATGATTTATCTGCCCACGTGTGCATTCCACTCGACGCAAATAGAATCGATTCCCTGGAGTTACCACCCAAACTGATTGAACACACGCTATCACATGGCTATTTTGGGAACCTTGCTCCTATTAGCCACATAAAATGGATAGTGTTGTTATTACTGGTTATCAGTGGTAGCATTTTATGAGTGTTTTGCATCTTTGCTCACCAAATAAAACATTCCCTTGTAAATGGTTTCCTTTGAATTAAGTTTGATTGAAGAAACTTGGCTGATTCTACTGTTTGGGAAGTTTAACCTCAGTGCGGATGGGATTTGTTCTTCATCATATGGATTCACTTTGGGATTGTGTAAGTAGCGGTATGAAATCATGGGGTTAACTGATTTTGAGTTGTAACCAAAAGAGTGTTGAATATGTTCATTCTGTGCGAATATGTTTGTAATTTCCAATGATGCTTGGAAGTATTCTCCTGTTTGACAATCATAAATATAGGCACCAGAGAATAAGAGCCTCTCTATATGATAATTGCTGAATGTGAGACTCAGAGCCAGATCATGACTGAGAGCTTGTCTGTTGGAATGAATAGACGCAGTGCGGACTATGCCATTGTAACTCTCAAATTTCTCTGTGGCAAAAAGAATTGGTGGTCCAAATCGCCTGATTGATTGAGGGAGGTGTAGCAGCATGTGAATCTTTGGTTTTATTTGACCATCTGCCTGACATTTATGGTGTTCAACGTTGGTTTGCATAATTTTACGGACTTACTTTGCGCACTGCAAGAAACTCTTTGCGCACTGTGGGGGTCGTCGTCTCGACGTCCCGCCCGCAGTGCGCGCTTTTGCCACGGCTCTTCGCGCACTGTGCATTCCCCCAAAAAAACAGCTTGCATTTCTTGAGATATTTTTTGATGAATCAATAGAATGAGCTTTTATGATCCCCCTAAAAAATAATCAAGTCATTTAGGGGTCTCCTTGAGCCTAGAGAAAATTGACATGAAAAAATCATATTTTAACGCGGCCGGGACCTGTAATATCGCTTCCTGTGCCCCAGTAGCCCCAAAAATTTCACATTATCATGGTACATGTGCAAATTCATGACCTGATAATTTTCAGAATTTTCACCAGCTTTCCTGTAGCCCAAATAGGTCTTGCATTTATTATTTTGCATATATGTATAACTTTTTTGTTACACACACCAAAGGCACAAAATTTTGAGATCACAGAGAAATATGCTTCAAATTAATTCCCTAAAATTCCTAGCAATAGTGTGTCATTATAAAATGAGATATAAGGGGTGCGCAGCAGGCTTAGTAGGAAAATTACTGCTAACTGTATAGCTTTTTTGTTACACACCCAAACAGTCCCAAAATTTCAGAAATGTTTGCATTGTGGATATTCTCCGCGCCATAAATTTCTTGGCAATAGTGTGTCAAATGGAATTTTCCTTCTTCATCTGGATGAGTGAATTTGGGCCTAATACACTTTGTGTATAAATCATTTTCTACCTCAGTGACCTTCTGGTAGAAAAATATTGGCACCAAAATGTAACTATCTGGTGATCCAATCAAAGTGATGGGCTCAAAAATATAGTAGTGTTGGTTGCCTACTGCAGCCATCTGCACACGGTGTTGTCGGGGGAGGTGTTCACGCCATTTTGCACTTTGGTACAATGCTCTGATGTTCTTACCATTGGTGTCATGCGGGTAGAATTGTAAATGTGGGTGTACTATTGGATTTGCCAATTCCTGGAAGATGAGACAAGGCAGTTCAGCACTAGGTCACTATTTCAGAACTCATCAACAGTCATAAATCAAAAGAGGCCCACATGTCCAATAATATCCCTCAGACTCAGATAATAGCAGGTGTTATTGAATACTGACACATGCTGTTTTAATTGAACATCTAACGCTTTCCTAATCAATTCCCGGTTTCTCTTGATGCTATCCCTGTCAGCCGCCTACTAGTCCAGACAAAGCAGACGTCAACAAACCACAGACCGTCGCAAGCGCTGACGGCCCGCAGACAAGTAAGAGCACAAAAGCTGCCAAAGTAAGCACCTTGATGACGAAGGGCTTGGGCACCGGCCTCAAGTGAGCAAGCAAACATTGCCTGGGATCCTCTAAGCAGATTCCCAGGTGGATAGATTGTAGATATACCGGTGGGCATTGGCCCACAAGTCAGCCCAGCACACCTGGGGTATAAGTACTGGGGAACCTTCCTACCAAGAAGATCCCCAGATCAGCTACCACACCCAACATTATTGTTGTATTCAACCAATTACGCCAAAAACAACGATTGGGGTTATTTCCTGATCCACCTTTCTTATTCTCATTCTCTGCGCGCTTGACCCGACTCCCCGTTTCTACTAGGTAAGTTGGGCTTTTCCCTTTTTCTCTCTTCCCTGTCCTAGACAGGACCCATTCCACAAGTCCCTAGGACTTCGGTTGTATACACTCAACCAGCCCCTCCAGACGGAGGCGCGGCTTTCCTCCTTGCGCTGCGGCTAAGTCGAGCTCCGACAGACGTCGTGACAGCTGAGATCAGCTGAAAACGTTAGAACATATCTAAGGTTAATATTCAGGGCACGGCCACAATAGAGACCCGCCCTGACAATCCCAGTGTGGGATTTCTATGCCACACACAGTCAATATGATATGTATCTGATTGTACATTGTCTGTGACAATCAATTATGAAGGTGCCCAAGCATGAGAGCAGAGACTGCATACTGGTGAAATGTATTGATATATATGGCCATGCCAAGCAAAAAATCAGCCATTATCTATTGAATCTATTGATGATGATGAGACATAGCTGTGAAATAGACAGCTTACCTCCTTGAATCTGAAAGGGAACCAAGAGGAATTTTTGCATGCTTCTGAAAATTGATGATCAGGGAGAGGTGCATCTTGACTAGGGAATAAAACCTCTTCATCCATCAATCCAGCCGCCAATGCATTGTTGAACCAGCGTTCCATTTCTTGGGGTCCACAAACAACTTCATGCCTTGCATCAGATCCAAAACCAAAACCAACTGAATTATCCATATCCACCTCCACCCTTTGGGAATGGCCAGGTGGAGAGCCCTCAGGAAGTGGTGGAGGCAGAACATCTGGAACAATGTCAACATGCAGCTCAGGGGGGTCCTGGGTCCAATTGTGTGGTATTGATGAGGCAGGTTTTTGTGAAATTTGTGAAGAATGTGCCATCTGATTATGGAAAGCCTGTACTTCATTGAAATTTCTTATATGTGTGGAGGCTTTAATATGTAATGGAATATTTTCCTCCTTGGCCCATTTTGATTTACACATAATTCATCTGTATCTGTATGTACCATCAGGATACATGTGATGCTCCAAACCTGATCATAAACCAGAAAATTTCAGCAAGTTCACCCAATTGGTGCAATCAGACCCAACCCTGCTTACCAGTGTGAATGTTTGGGGGGGGCTGTGGGCCAACCCCAGGGACTTTGTGGTAGCATGGAAAAAAACAGAACTAGGATATTCCCAAGCAAGCTTTACTTATATGCAAATTTAATAGCGGAAATGGGGGAAATGATATATGGTATTTATTTGGGGAAATGGGAGGAATGAGTGCCTTTATTTTATGAAAGTGGGCTTTGTGTGCCTTTATTTTATGGAAATGTGCTTTGTGTGCCTTTATTTTATGAAAGTGTGCTTTGAAAATTTTATTTTATCATAATTCAGACAGAGCTTGCTTTTATAAGAAAGGGAAGCCCCTGGACTTGAGTTGATGCACGTTCCGCCCCTCTTAGCCGCGCAGTCCGCAGCGCAGCGCCGCCATGAAACCCCGACTCCATTGGACTCAAGGAGTCCAAACACTGCCACGTCACCAGGGGACCCATCACCGGCAACTCAAACTCAATCGGACTCCTCAAAACCCCTTGGACTCCACGGCACCAACACCATGTGTTCTACAGTATCTCCTGTGACTACCAGCCCTCACCCTTGCCCACACTAGACTTCCCAATGGCGCAACCAAATCCAATGGTGCAACCAAATCCAATGGCGCAACCAAATCCAATGGTGCAACCAAATCCAATGGCGCAACCAAATCCGATGGCGCAACCAAATCCAATGGCGCCACAACCAAACCCAATGGTGCAACCAAATCCAATGGCCCACCCAAACGCTTTGGCGCAGCCCAACTCAATGGCACAACCGCTTTCAATGTTGCAGGCAACACCAGTGTCGCAGCCCCTTGGTGGGCAGCAATCCTGGGACGAGTTTCAGGGTAATTACGACCCTTTGGGCACCCATCATGACTACAGCTTAACCCCCGGACATGACCCACACCTCATCCCCGGTAACAACCTCTCCGGACACCAAGGTGTGGATCTGACTCATGCCAGCCCCCTTAGAAACACCCCAGCAGCCCCCCCATTTGGAAGCAACCCCGCCTCCTCCGTCGGAAACAACTCCCTTGCCCTCAGAGGGCCCAATCATCCTCCTGGTGAGTATTCTTCCACTCACTCACTCCTTCCCCCATCTCATCTCCAACCCCCTCCCCTTCAGCTGAAAGCCTGTCAGGTTCCAACCCCCCAGACGTGCACAACCGACCAAGCAAGGCAGGACCCCAACGCACGCCCACAGTGGCCCAAACTGGCGCGCCGGCGTCCCCTTACGCCATGAATCTGTTACCACCCGAACCCCATCAAGCGTGGTCCCCAAGCAGCGCCAACTCGAGGCAACTGAGTCGATCCTTGCAATCGAGTGCCGGAGGGTCTGCGGCCCTTTTGCCCAAAGACCTTGAGGAGATGCAGGTGGCCCTAGAAGCCATTGAGGGCACCTTTTCCCTCAGTCTAGAGCTGATGGAACGGGCCCAGCCCCTATTTCAGGTGAGTGATCAACCTTCTTACTCGGGTCAGGTAATTGTTTAAGAGTCTCAATTTCTCAGATGACGCCAGAAGCCCGCAACATGGCCATACTCCTATTGGCCCTCCATAATGACCTCAATCCGCGCTCAACATCCGTTGGCTCAATCACTATTCCTGACAAAACCGCTTCCCCCTTTGAGTTCAGCAACCTCTTAAGAGCCATCTCTGCGAGACCGTCCAACGAGTGTTACTTGATGAGGACCTTTGATCTTACGGCAGCCGCGCCGCAACTTGGTTGTGTGTCAATGAGACCCCAGTCTCTAAAACCATTGTAAGTCTCTCTCTCAGTATATCTTAGGTGGAGCAGTACATTTTCTCACCTATCTCTCAACAGGGTGCAATCAAGAGTGCATCGGCAGAATTCCACACCGCGCACTTACCGCCTTTGGGGCACAATGGCCCCAAATTGAAAGCTCTTGTTACCAAGTACGTCAAGCAAGAAAAAACCACCCTGGCTCTGCTCATCAAGGTTGGTCTCACGGGGGGGCACCCTCCAAGGTACCCAACCTCTATTCCCTCATTGTGCACATTTACTCGACATTCCACCCTGATTTCAAAAAGGCAAACAAGGAATTAATTCATAAGAAGGTTCCCCCCGGCGCTAAGATCTGCTTGTGCTACCTGCGCTTCATGGCCAACCATAACCAAAACACCCAACGTTGACAATTGAACCAGAAGCAAATATCCTTCTGGGATGATATCGACAAGGACCTAGTCAGAATCAGGAAGAAGTTGCCCGCATACGGCGTGGCGTACTCTAAGCTCATCTTTGAGCTCGACCAACAACTCTGGGACAGTAAGAAGACCGTCCGCAATGTTGACGACAAACCGGCCAAGAACCAAGAGCCCCCTTCCAAAGAACAAATCATGGAGTGCGTGGCCTCCATTGCTCAAAACACACCCCCCCAGAAGTTGTATTACCTTCCAACTAAAAACCTATCCCTTTCCCCCTTCTTTCTCTTTCCTGCTTCTTTCTCTCTCCCCCCCTTCTGTCTCTCCTCTCTCTACATGTATGTACAGCCATATATTAGCCAAACAAGAAATACACACAGCAAGATATCCCAAGCAATTGTGAGGGGCAGGCCCACGGGCCCGCCCAATCCCGGAGCATTCTGTCCAATCAAGCCCAATTGGGGGAGCCCAATCAGAGGAGCCCAATCAGAGGAGCCCAATCAGATGAGCCCGATTTGGGGGCCAATCTGGGGAGCCTGACAGGATGCACACTTTGAATCGCCTTTGAAGAATCTTCCAAGTGCCTTCAAAGGCCAGTTCAAATGCTTTCAAAGCCTCTTTGAAGTCACCATTCAAAGGGGCTTTGAAGTAGCAATTCTTTGAAGTTTTTCCAAAGGCCTGCCAAAGGATCTTTGAATGTCCTTTGGAGAGTCTTCAGAGGAAGGTTTTCCTCCAAAGGATCTCCAAAGGACATTCAAAGTTCCATTGAAATCTTACTTTGGAGGAACTTTGTCAGATATTTTGACCAAGTGCCGACCATCCGCTGCTGCTGGCGGGTACTTTGGAGGCTCTCTGAAATACTTTCGGAGATACTTTGGAGTTTTGCGTCCGCATGTAGAACTCTTGCGCATGCCTTCAGTGTCGCCGCCTTGTTACTCAATACTACATACATATGACGGATGACCAACTTCGACAGCTTTTGACAGCCTCGAGCAAGAAGAATGCACCATCAACAACTCAGGCCCCAATTATAAACACAATTTTGAGATTATTTTGAAATCGTTTTGAAATCAAAACCAACTTTGTTTTGAGTTCTTTTCATTTCAAAATAATCCCAAAACTGTTCAAACACACCCGGGAGGGGTGTTTGAGATTCCAGAATCTCAAAATTTTGAACAGGCAGTATGCCTGTATGATTGCCAGGCCACTGGTGCCTCAGCCCCCCATTTAATGGCTGTATTGGGTTGGCGGAGTTTGCCGGGCGGGGGTCGGCTGGCACATGAAAAAAACTGCTGCTGCAGTACCAATATACCAGATTGCACGATTGCACTCACTGAGAAAAAAAAAAGATGGCCTACCCTTACAAACACCTCCAGGAAGCCCGGGACCACCAGGGGCAATATGATCCTGCCCTTGGCGGCGGGACCACGGGACAAAACGCTTGTCAATACGGCTACAATCTTGCCGCAGATGATCCAAACGTCCATGGAGCCGGCCGCGCGTGCGTGTTGGCCTGGCAAGGTGTGGCGAGGTGTGCGGGTTCTTTTTTGGTTCAGACAGCCAAGGCTGAACAGGCAAGCTGTATTCTAACCAGCTTGCCCGTGTCAGACATCTCGCCCCTGCCTGCCCACTCCGGCAGGCTACTTGCTCAGGGATGCACAATTGTTTATATGTGCACCCTGTTGTTTGAAGTTTTTTCAAGAGATTTTTGAAATCAAAAATCTTTCATATTGATTTCATTTTTGTTTCAAATTTCTTTTCGAATAGTTTCAAAATAAAACTCGAATATTTGTTTATAATTGGGGCCTCAGTCAACACAACATCGCAACAGGACTGCGTTGGTGGGATGTCCGGCGATATTACACCGCCCGGGCCTCTTTTCCAATCGGACATCGGCAATATGATGTCCAACCTGGCCGATGTAATAGGGGGTTTCAAAGTTGATCAGATGCGACTTGCATGCACTTTTGCAAGTTGGTGTTCAAGTTCATTCTTGAACACCGAGTTGCAAAAGTGCATGCAAGCCACACTGTCCTACACCCCCTAAGCCTGCTTGAATGTTTTTTTTTGGAATTTGGTGTTCAAAAGCCTTGAACACCAACTTGCAAAAGTGCATGCAAGTCGTGCATGGGCAACTTTGAATCCCTCTATTAGAGGGATTCAAAGTTGCCCATGCACGACTCGTTGCGGCGGACGCTTGCGCCGATATCAGTCCAATACGGCCGACATATTTGAGAGTGGATGCAAGCAGTATGTGTACTACAAATTGTCACATGGATTTCAGCCTATTTCGGCTGGGATCGTGTGCTTTTTTGGAACCGGAGCAAGTTTCTTGTGTGCCTTGAGCGTGGCACCCCCACTCCCATTACACCCCTGATTTGAGCGTTGAACTGAACTAAACGAAGTCCTCTGCGCACTTTGCTATGGGTTCGGAGTTGAACACGGTCTGAATGCCTACTGGGACAGTCGAACTGAGTATGAATCCCAGCTCACCCATCTGGGAGCATTCACGCAGCGCTTGTCAAGGGACAATCTCCCGGACATTTGCCTTGTGTGGTCACTCCCGTCTTCGTTTCAGTTCAACCGGCCGGGCCGGGACTGGGATTGAGACCGGCCGGCCGAAGGTGGGATCATGTGTCCAGTACATACATAAACACAAACGGGCAGTCCAACTGAGTCACCAACTAGCACGCGAAAGTCGTGATTGTTCAGTCCTAGTTGATAATAAAATGTCCTGTTTGCGCGCCAATGGGTCTTCCTGCATCCTCCAACCACCGCAACCTCGCTCTGAACAAGAGACATACATACTCTTTATCTTGTCTCTCTCCCCGACTTCAATAAACTCACTCGCCATACAACCGAGATCCCCTTCTCTGCAAGGTTGCTAATCCAGCAACATCATCGCATTCGGTGAGTACATCATAAACTTCTTCGGTGGCTAGGTCACCTCGCCATTTCATTTCTGTCAATCTCCTTGACATCCATGCCTTATGACTAATATGTTCCTTTTCCCTCACTCACTCATCCAGTCAAAGTTGACATTTGATTCTCTGTCCTCTGGCCCCTTGCTGATTAGTTTCCGGAATCAAATCCCCCGACGTGTCCTTTTCTTTGGGAGCTCTATTATTCCTGCGGCACCCGTGCTACTTCGACTCGCTACCTCATATCAAAATTATCTGAACCCTTTCCGCCACAAAGCTGAGGTCACAAACCAATTGCCCTTCCCCAAAAAGCACTTGACTTCAACTTCATCACTCCCGATTTCAATCCTGCTACCCTTCCAGTCTCGAACCGCACATGTAAGTGAACCCTTCTGGACCACCTGCGTCTACATCTTCCACTTCGCGCAGCTTTTAACCGGGAAGCTCCGTCAAGTAGCCGCAGTTTCTGTCAAGACAGCCCAAACTTCAGCTTGCTTGGCATGTTTCGGCTCCCAATTGCAATACATCACTCCAGCAATTAGGCAACCCCAGCTTGATTTTAAATCCCATCACTCCCAGTGACACTTACTGCCCTCTTCCATCCCGTTTCTAAAAATTCACCTATCAGCTTAAACCGGCCAGGGCGTCAAGGAAGCTAGGACGAACCTTCTGACCAACTCGTTTTTCCCCCTCTGAAACCTAGTGACCATGAGTGAGATAAGCAGGCCTTGCTAGTTCAGCGACGTCCATGGAACAGGTTGAAGCTTTACCATTCAACACTTCTGCCGACACTTCGACGGAGCTATCGTCTCAGACCAGCTCGACCACTTCACCGGAATACACAATCCAACCCTTCGTAACTATGCCCGAAAAAGATTCCGCAAGCCTGGAAGCCTCGCCTTCTCCCGCAAGCCTGGGACCGCCCCCTTCCTCTCAGCCTCCCAGCGCCTTATCGTCTCAAAGTCCCTCTACCAGCCAAAACTTTTCAGGGCCTGCTGTTCAAGCAGAGCCGTATGTTCCATCACCCGTGACCCCTCCAGCCAATCATGGCGCTTCCAACTCAATTTCAGCGCCTGTCATGCTCCCGCCCTCGTCAATGCAAGCCAATGCCACACTTTCCTCTCAATTGTCCCCCTCTGATAACTCGACAAACTCGCACGCAGATGAGCCCCACAATATCTCAGTTACAGTTCAGGCAGTCCCAGGACAGGCCTCAAAGCACTCGACCGAACCGGCCGTCCCGCCGCCATCCCGCGGAGCAGTCATAGCCCTTGGGGCTCTTACAGCCTTCTTCGTCACACTAATCATTGGTCTACTACTGTGGCGGAGACGGCAGAGTAGACGGGTTAAGCCGAGCGATAGCTTGTCCGTGATGGAGAAGAATGAGAAGGGAAGCAGTGACCCCCCTTCGAGAAGTACATCATCAAGTCACAAGCCCCTGAAGCACGTGCCCCCGAAGTCACAATCCAAAGCGGGACCAGGGATTTCGAATCCATTTTCCCGACGGGGGATAAACCGGCCAAGTCGACCGGCTTCTTTGCCGTTGGACTCGAGGATCAATAAGGCAGAGCGTATTCAAAAGGCACACTCGCAAGAAATGAAGCCTCACGCCCGGCCGAGCTCGTGGCGCTCGTCGATTGCAAGTGTCTGGGAGAATTTGGGCTTGCCCAGTCGGGTGCTGCATGACCCCAACTCGCATTTCTGGTCTGACAGCGCCTCGGTAAACTCGGACCGTTCCACACGGAACCTGGTCAGCCGCCCCTCTGCCATCGCCGAGGAAGAGAGCATGGGGCCATCACCAGAGCCAGCTCCCACTTCTTCAGATCGCCAACCGACCCGCCCGCAGTCGCCTGCGCCGTCCAGGAAGACCGTCGCAAGCGCCAACACCAATGAGCAAGCAAGCAGTTCGAGTCCGACCCATCATCAATCACCGTCGTCATTCTCAAGCCAGCCCTCCAAGCAGCCATCCTCAAAAAACTTGATTACCTCTAGTCAAGACACCCAATCCGCCTCGCCCTCGCCTGACGCGGCTGACTCTCACACAACCTCCAGTGCGCGCTCCCAGAAATCTCCGACTGATACTACTTCCGTGAAGAGCAACCCAAAGCCTCCCAAGATCTCGCTCGAGAAGAGTCAAGTCGTCACCCAAACCAACCATCCTTCCCCACTCGACGCAGGCTCGCTGGACTCTAATGACGACCTGTCGTCCAAATCTTCTATCACCTCCAGCCCCGTGAAAAATGTAAAATCTAAGCTGTCTGTAATCGCACTCGAGAACACTCAAGTCACTCAAACAATCCCCATCTAAGCGTCACCCGTAATTTTTCCTCTTAATACATACCTAATCATGTTAACCGTCATCATAATAGAAATAAGTTATCATCCCAAGCATTGGTCGTTCTCCTTCAAAAAAAGTCCCACATGTAACGCATGTTGACTCGGACACACCCACGTACTCAAGTTCACATTCCTCAACACACTACTATCGCATATCATTTTTATTTCTTCTTCGACTTCGTGATGTCCCGTTTGATTTTGTTTTAGTACACCCATTCCAAGTCCCCACTTCGGTAACGCAAGACACGGATCTGTACCTCGCCGAACAAGACCTACGCAACATATACTTATCCTACCTCTATGGACCGTCACCCTAGTACTGCTTGAGTGCAACATTTTTTCTCCCTCGTTTTTAACCGTTATTCGTATTTGTTGCGTTGGTGTATTTGTGTGTGTTTATCCGGAATAAATTTGTAGCTAGTAGGATCCACGGAACATTTGATTGGCCTTCTCCTTAGGTCTCTATATTTATCACCTGTAATTGAAATATTCACCTTCCAAGCATTTATGGCGGACGAGCCTGGCCTCAAGGCTCAACCCCAAAATAGTAGCCCTCGTCCTTCTGTCTCATGATCTTCTTTCCTTCCTCTTCTTGAGCGAACAAAGCTTGTTGGTTGCCTAAACCGCAGGGACTTACTGAAGTTAGCTTACGGAACTAGGCGGCATGGAGACAAAACTTTGTTTAGGCCGACGAGTGGTACACTGGACTCTCCTGGACTACTCAGTGGGGGGTGGGGCGCGAAGGCTCTTCAGTATGCCCTCCGAAAGTGAAGGTACCAGTGGCCTTCCAGCATAAATCACACACGGATAAACTGAGGAATTATACGTGCCAATGGGCAAAGGAATTCAGATGTTGAACAGATAGAAGAGCTCTGAATGAGGTGTTTTTGCTATTTGGGGTTGCGGCTCTTTTCCCTAGATAGATCGTTGAACTTAGCAAGAGATGGATGGTGTCGCAACTAAAAAGAAGTGCGCAATCATATTTTCAGCTACAGTAAAATATCTGCCCGTAGACCACAAAAAAGGCTGGCCTGAAGATACATATCCAGATGGCTTCATAGTTAGGCTCCTAAACGGTGCAAACAAACACCATATATACCCTATCCGCAACTCTTCAAATCACCCACGGAAGTGCTTTTTGGATAAGACTGTCCCTCGTGTTCCTCCATCGAGTTTCTCGTCACCTCACATAGACGTTGAAACCAATCGACCCGAGCACAATCTGCAGTGCCATCATCAACAATCTTGGCCCTTATCGAGTAGTCAATATTTAACCAAGAGATTGCAACAGTATTTATTATCTAGTATGGATCCTCCATCGCAAGTAGACTCGCAAGCAGGCAAGCGCTCGCTGTCTGACCTCCCGACCGAGATCAAATTACGAATCATTGAATGTCTTGAACGTCTAATGGAGAAGCACATTTCTCCCTCCGCCCGCTTCTTAAAGCTTGCACTGGTAGATCGAACGTTTTATGAGCTGTGCAGCCCGTCGAATTGGAAAGTGCGTTGGCTGTCATTCTCTGCACTTTCTACCATAGCTATCTCCAATCCTGCGCCCGTGCCGAGCGTTTGCCAGTCGCATGCCTCATCAAAGTCCCCAACACGTTTTGTGAATTTGGTTGCTGATTTTTTCCTGCTTTTCTACCCATGTCTCGCTTTTAGATGCTCGACTTGAAGAACGCCAAAAACAAAACGTTCAAGTTACTCATCAATGACATTCTCCCACATCAAGCCAGCAAGGTCCGGTCTCTGACTGTCAAACTAGAATTCTCGGTCCGGGACAGTTCCCGTCGTCAGGCTGCGGCCAATGCGAAGCCACTAGGCCTCATCACCGACGGATTCGAAAAAGGCCGATTCGGCGAGATCTTGAAACTTTGTGCCAATTTGACCGAGCTCAAAGTTGTCCTTGAGCATCATTTGGACGAGTTCGATCTGTTCAACCCAGCACCCACGGCGTTGCATCCGATCGCTCAACTTACCAACCTGACGTACATTCATTTCGTCAATCACACCGAGGAAGAAAGCTTCAAAGAGGAGTATTTGGTCGATTTGATCAGAAACATGGTCCATCTAGTCCATATTCGTCTCGATAGGATTGCTGCCTCCTTTCCCACCTGCGACTTCTGCGAGTGTCCGAATTCCGTTCAGCCGGTTCTGCCGCCGTTGGCCGTCCATCTGGCCTCGCTATCGTCACTCAGATTTATCGACTTCTCCATGGTAGATTCCTTTGATTGGGGCTGGAGTAAGATGGAGTGGAAAGGCGCGCTCGAAGGAATCACTTTACACAGAAACACGCAGCTTTCATTTCGCGCTTTGCACAGGTTTTGCAGCCTTTTCCAAGACAGTCTGGTTTCTCTCTCGCTCTGTGATGTACCTCTTAGCATCATGGGCGACGATCCCTGGACCAAACTGACCGACTCCGAGCTTAAATACGTCTTTCGTCTACCGAAGCTCAAGAATCTATCGGTCTACACCCCCTATTCGACCGAATTTATCAATTTATTCCGAGAATCTTCCAACATCACCACGATCCATCTTGTTGCCAATTATCAAATCGGGCCTGAAAATATCAAAGCGTTAATCAAGCACGAATCTCCGACTTGGATCGACTTGAAATCCTTATTGGTGCAAGTCAAGCAAGTCGGCAAGGGAAGATTCAGGCCGGCCGAAATCGTCGATCTGGTCGCTTATAGCGCACATGCCGGCATCAAGATCAAATGCGGCTCCCTGCCAGAGGGGAACCGCCTTTTCACCGAGTATCAAGCCCAATTCCACTTCGGACATGAATGGAGAGCGGACGAGCCAGATGACAATGAAAGCGAGAGGCCAAATCAAGGCCAAATTCGCACGCCTCGAAACGTCCTTGGAATTATGCTTTAAGCTCATCTGTTTGTAGGAAGTCCTCACCCTCAAAAACACCTTGAATGATTTGGACTATTTAAGTAGCACAGATTGTTATCATTTGTAAATAAATCACACATCCTGTGCCCTTGCTCATTCTGGGCCCTCGTTCATTCTTTCGAAATCAATATATAGATATATATTGGCTGAAATATAATCTCATTTGCCCGGCAATGCCTGGTAAACGCCTGGGGAATGCCTGGCAATGCCACTCCCTCCTTCTGAGCGACACGTGCCTCAACTGTTTGATGGACCCACACATATCCCCTTAACCTTTTTCGTAAGATATCTTCAAGTTCTCACGCGCCAGGCCACACCGCCCCAATGTAATATTTCCTTGGGCACATCCAGCCTTGCTTCCTCGATGGCCTGTGCACCCTAGCGCACAGATCACCAATTCCGTGACCACCTTTAGTGCCGAGAGCCCGAGGGACTTGGTGGAGTGCAAAACTGCTGGCGAACCAACAAATAGCCGCATAGTTAAATATTAAATAGACCGCATTCTCCACATATTTATAAGCAACCGGAAGGCATTATTCGAGAGTTGGCTGTCTCTGAAATCTTGACTCTGCCTTTCTGATCCCTGGATCAATCTCATCTCCCATAACCATGAGGGACCCTGCCATAGACATGCTCGAGTTTATTTACAGCATACCACCATCCGTCAACCCCTACGCGGCAACGGCTGAACGCGTCAAAGAATTGGGCAGGGTCAGTACCGACGACCTCCAAACCCGACATGCGCCGAGTTGACGTTCTTCTCTTATCAGGGGGGTCGTCCAGTTCTAGTGGGACGCATCATCCGTCGAATCATATGCTTCCAGTTCATCATGTCAGTGTTTTTTTTCTTTTTAAAGCCAGCGCTAGCCTGACCTTGCTCACTATCGGGTGTTGTCTGACGCGCTGTCTGACTGATTCATGGACTAATCGACTTTGTTGGATTAAGTGTAATTTGCCAAGCCATCGCTGTTCTTTGGCTACGCAGCAGAGGTAATAAGTTGCGTTTTTTCAGGTACAACAAACGTTAGTCGTCATTCACATCAAACAAATTCGCAACATCCTTCAATCCACATAATCCATTGATTTTGAGGGGACTTTTGGTTTAATATCGCAACAGTTGGCTTGTTTCATGTGGAACTGCTCAATGAAGTCGTGCTGTTGATGCTCCTTTATTCTGTGTGTAAGTTGCGTCTCAACTTGCCTGTAACTCATTAGTAATCTTGCTGATATCGAAGTCACCTGCCTTTTCGCCCGCGTTTCCTCTTCCTTGACTTTTCATGAGAAGGCGCTTTTTCCGATCTAGTTACGCAGGATCTGGTTCAAAACGGTCACTTGAGGTTCTCGAACAAGATGTTTCTCCATACTGGGAAGTTCATTTTTTCGGCGGCTGTTTCGTGGTGAGTAGTGTTATACATTTGCTTGAGCCACACATTTTTATCAACCCATCATCTGGACTGATCATGGAATTCTGGCTGGCAGGTGTAAGACTCCTAGCCTTCTGCCTGTCAATCTGCAAGCGCAGAAATTGAAAACAGCCGAGCTGATGTGCTTACTTATACAAATGGAATACGCGAAGTCTTTCTGTGGATTTTAGGCATCGAATCAGTGATGAACCTCACCTCTCTAGGAGCACGGGCGCGAACTGGAGCCTCGATCAAGCTTTCGGGTCTCAAACGATTTGTGCTCAACGGCTTACTTGTCGCTGTTGTGGCTGTTCCTGGTGGTGTGTAGATTTGCTTCTACCAACAACAAAAATGAGGAAAAACAGCCACTTATAATCTATCTGCCCACTCATCAAACCGCAAGCGATTATTTTGTGGATCTCTGTTGCAACCTCCATCTTTCTAAGAGAGGTCGAAGACACCAGCGACCAAGTTGTTGAAGCCCTTTACAAAGGTGCACGAACTTGGCGGGCCGATACATATAGCTCGTTACAGTTGCTTCAACTTTTGAAACCTACGGAAGGCTTCCATGCTAGAAGTGTAAGGTCGAGTACCTGGAAGTGTCCCAGCCTTCAAGCATATTTTGAACTGATCTTCCGCTGCGTCCTTGCGTAGAAACATGTGATTGACAATATCAAGTTCATGATTCTCCTCTATGCGGGGCAGCATTGTGTAATAGCCGTTGTAAGATGCTCATGTCCCCTTAGAACCCTCAAAAAAATGAACAACGCGTAGAAGCTAACAATAAATTTCTTGAAGCTTTATATCCCGACTTCAATAATCCTCCTACGAAGCCTCCGTCAGCAGTGCCTCACAGGTACTTCTGTGATGAAAGGCACAACCTCAGGAGGGACTGCAGTTTCTGACCGCAGCAATCCCTTGCTCCAGGTGAGAAAGCGGCTAATCAACCAAGCATACTTGATTCATCTTGAAGAGCTGTTGCACCTACCGCCAGTGATATACTTGGTAAGTGCTTTGCTTGCGATCAAAGAGATTCCTGAATACTAATATGCCAACAAACCTGAAGTACATCGGCATCCAGGGTACTGCCTACTATGCCGACCCGACTTGGATTCTGATAGACGAAATTGTAAGCTCACTTCACGGGTGCATCTTATGGTGCGATTGACGCCAATCATCTTGTTCTTCCGTAGGCGATCCATGGACCTTCAGTCATCATAGGAACCATGTTAGTTTCCAAGAGAGGGAAAACGCCAACATAGTCCAATTTCTGCACGAACTAATGAGCTGGATTGTGCCGTCGTTTCTGCACAGTATCCTGACCTTTTCGATCCAGAACACATTATACACCACCCGAGCCGAACAAAAGTCCAACAACAAACCGATCCCGTTAGAGCTTCCCAAGCCCCACGAAGATGTGATGGTCAACTTAGAAGATACAAAATCCACGTCCACCTTCCAACCTGCAAAGTTTTGATCTACAGTACGGAGACCCCACTTCTCATTCGAGAGGCTGGCTCCGCTATCCCTGTCACATATTTAATGTATTCCCGTCTTAATATACCCACGAGAAGACATGGTTTGGTCAGAAGACAGAAGGGACAGCAATGCACAATCATTTAGGCTGGCGAAGAGCAGGGAAATCTCCTGGCTCCTGACAGCCACATTGCTCGAACTGGCAAGTAGATTATTCGGACCGGCGAGCAGCTGGCGAGCAGACTGCTTGGACTAGCGAGCAGACCTGTTGGACCGGCGAGCAGACTGCTCGGATTACTTCGGGCAGACTTATCGGGCTAGCTCCGATGTCTGGCACTGGTCCCGCAGAGCCGGGCAACAGTTGCTTGATGCAACGCGAACCCTCTTCCTCTAAAGCGCGTCTGCTGTGCCATGGGAGACAGGCGCGTCCAGCTCTAAGCGCCACCACTAGAGGGGTAGGCTCCTTTGGGTGCCTCGTAATATTCCAATCACGCGTCAAACCTGCTTCGACGGTGGAAGTCTTGTTCCAGTCTAGGATGCAGGAACGCCGAAATCAAACCACGCGTCCTCTAAGCTACCTTCAGCTTTCCTTCAGGGAGAGAGCGCGACACATGGTAATCGTTTTCCGCCAGGGAAAAGGTGGCCGGTTTGGGTCGGCGGATAGCTGTTTCCCCCGCTTTCGATGAAGGGGCATCAAGGATCAGCTCGTTTCATTGAGCTGGACGGCACCCTCACCACATGCAGTCTTTAATTTTCCATCGTTCACGGTGCTCTCGCCACCACCAATCCACGCCCCCCATCGTCAACCCACTACAAGTGCAAGGGTGCGCCTTCCCGAAGAGGCCGCTTGGAATCGGTTAAAAAGACCGCATCTTGTGGCCTCCTGCCTCAAATCCCACATCTCCCAAAGCCTCCCCCACCACCACTCCCATCTCATCCGGTCGCGCTAGTAGCCCGGGCCTCGTTCTTCCTCGGCCTATCCGTTTGTCTGCCTCGAAGCTTTGAAAGCCAAGCCGCTTGTTCGGGAACCAGCCATCCAACGGGAGCTCTTTGTGAAAACTCGTACACAACCCTCGCCTGACTTCGACAGTCGCTGTTATATATCCACCCCCCTCTCTGTATATACTCCGGCGTCAACACAATCCAACAAGGCTCACTAACCCGAGCCACCTGTTCTCCCGTGAGTGAAATTTTACTCGTTTGGTAATATACACGTGTCTTGCTTGACACTGACCATCGCCTCAGCTCGATCCCGAAAAGCCAGCACGATGTTGAAGATGAACGTGAGTTCGATGATGGTCATCATCAGCCAGATCGTCCTGTCTGCAAATGGAGTATGGACGTCCCCGCTAAGCCTGGACACGCGGGAGGCGAATGGGGCGCACTACTTCCCGACGAAAGGGCGCCGAGCGCCGGCCGAGAAGCCGCTGGACCGGCGGGCACTCCCGCTTGGCGCGCCTGGCCCGGGCCCTGTTCCCGTGCTGGCCGGTCCTGGTCCCGGAGCCGCACTCGGCGCCGGTTTGCATGCGGCCGGCGGCATCGTGGGCGCAGCACTCGGCGCAGTTGGCCCCGTGGTGGGCGCCCTCCATGCGGGGCTAGGCGCAGGCATCGGCCTAGGCGGGCCACTCCCTCCCCTACCAGGCGGCCCGTTCCCCCCACACCCCGTCGGAGCAGTCGTCATCCATGGCGGCCCGTCTGCGCCGATCGTCGGCGCCAGTGCAGCCGGTTCCGGCGCAGATTCCTCTGCTGATGCTCACCTAGCCGGCGCTGATGCGCAGGCCAAAGCCACCGATGACGGCCCGCCAAAGCCCGCCGATGATGCTCCGCCAAAAGCCGACGCTGATCCTAGCGCCTCAGCTGCACAAGCGGACAGCTCATCGAACAGCAAGGCTTCCGCCACTTAGATACCGCCTTCTTGCATGAGCCGCAGGCCGACTGGCTTATCTCCACTTCCTCTATCGTCACTGGCCGACACCACCATCTATCTTGTATTTGTTCCACGTAGATCCTTGTATCAAAGCTCTTCTCGTCTTATTCTTGTGCTGTTGTTTTGCATATGTAAATACCTTATAAAAACAAAAAAGCTGCATTTTGTCATGAAGTATTGAAGATGTGCGCCATCTGCCGCGCCTCTTGTGTCTGGTTGCAAGCCGCACCGGAGTCTCTTTGTAATGATGAATAAAACGGTTGCTCGAGACAAAACATCTGTACAACGCATGGATGGTGGTCCTCCATAGCCAGCAATATCTGCATGAAGGACCCCTCGGAACTCGGCACTGTGTGCGCTCCACACGGTGGTCTCTCTGAACTCACAATTGGCTCAAGAGCTCAGCAGACACCTTAATTTTTCCCGCCTCCCCAACCGCACCCAAAAACAGATATACTATATTCGATACTACTACATAACATGGCCATATGTACATGGACAGAATCAGATGCACCCACGCTGGGCGCCAATGCATGTTTTCATGTGTTGGCCGACACAACAAGGGGATAGCGTGTGGGTCAGAGAGGCAGAGAGAGAGAGGCAGAGAGAGAGGCAGAGAGAGAGGATGGGCTGAGAGAGGGCCGATTCGGACGGCCAGAGAACGCGAGCAAGAGCAGAAAACAACGACGAGAAACCGGAGACCACGAGCACACCGAACCGCTCCAAAAACGACCCACAAAACATCAAACAAAACAAACGACAAGATAAAGAGGGGTTTAATGGAGAGGCTCGACGAAGTTGCTCGGGAGGACGTTGCCGCGATGGCCGTTTCTGGCGTTCAGGTTCCGCTTGAACTCGTCGACGAGCTCGCCCTGCCACCATCCATCGGGGTCGGTCTGGGTGATAGCGATGACGTCGTTTGCTTGGAACGAGAACTCCTCGGGCATCGTTGCTGCATAATCATACAGCGCTCTCACTACACAACCCCTGCTTCGTTAGTTTCTCTGCGGGGTTTTTTGATGGTCTAGGGGATGAATAGAACCGTACCGTAGAAGAGAATAGGCTGGCCCGAGTCGGTGTAGTTGCCGGTCGGGGAGGGGTTTTGAGCGGGTTGTTGAGCGTGAGGCTGAGGCTGCTGCTGCTGTTGTTGTTGGGAGGGTTGTTGATAGTAAGGCTGCTGCTGCTGCTGTTGAGGTTGTTGCTGTTGAGGGGGAGGATGCCCAGGCTGGGAGTAGACGCTGGATGTACGGTGGATAGGCTGATTAGCTTGCAGGGGTTGGGGGGAAGCGGGGGGCTGAGGGGCGTTATAGTACGAGTGTTGCTGGGCGCCGAAGGGCTGCTGGGACTGGGAGGGGGGCATGGAGTACTGGGAAGGCGGAGGGCCAGCGGCGGGCTGCTGGGCCTGCTGCTGGTAAGCCGACGCGGGGGGCGCGGGGGTGGTCGACTGAGGCGGCGGCTGCTGGGCGGTCGGTGGTTGCTGGCCTGCATATCCGTAGTGCTGAGGCGGCCGGGGTGCGCCGTAGCCCGTGGGGGGCTGGGAGTGGACCGGCGGATTGTGGGCGTGGGGTTGGCTCACCCGGAACGGGGTCTGCGAGGTGCTGCCCGAGTATGATGTTGGCGAGGATATCATGGCCATCGATGACGACTGGCTGTGCGAGTGTTGGTGGCTCGCTTTCGGAGGCTCTCCCCCGCCGGCCTGCTCCACCACCCCGCCCCGGGCATCCAACGCCACCCCCATGGGCATCGACCGCGACGTGGGATGACCGTAGCTTTGCTGGCGCGCCGGATGTTGCTGTTGGGCCGTCGGGTGGGAAGCCTGTGTTGGCTGGTGTTGGTAGGACATGCCGGTGCTCGAAGGGGCCGGCGAGGGCGCGCCGCCCCGGTTGTATCCCCCATGAGGCTGCGGGCTTGGGCTCCGGCCCCCGTTCGAACGCATGTCGTTGGGCGGCTTCATCATCGAGCCAGAGACGGCTGGCGAGCTCGAGCGCTTGTAAGGATCATACGAGCCGGGCTGTTCCAGCGTCATCCTACGCGCGCCCGGCGAGCTGGCGCGTTGATACATGTTGCCGGACTGGGGCTCGTTCAGGGTCGATCGGCGAGTGCTGACTGCAGGCGAATGAGAACGTTTGTAAGGGTCATGGGAGGAAGAGGAGAACGGCTGGTCTAAGGTTGACCGACGGGCACTCGGCGCGGGCGAGCTGGCTCGGTTGTGCTGGCCGTTCAAGGACGGCTGGTTTAAGGTTGATCGACGACCATCGTGCTCGTCATTCGGACGTGCCCGGGCAGGGGTCGCGCTGGGCGCAGGTGACCGACGGAAGGAGCTGATCGACGGGGTTGATCGCAGCTTTTCTAGGGCTGCCACCAATGGATCGACTTGCCCATTTTCTGCAGGCACCGAGGGTGGCTGGATTCCGCCGTTGGTTGACGCCCGAGATGCAGGCCGGTTGGATGGGGCAGGCAAGCCGTTGGCGGGATGCGCTGGCTCTTTATTCGCATAGCCTGGTGCATAACGATTGGCAGGCTTGGCGGATGCCGGTGGCGGAGGAGGTCCGGTGGGCTCCTGTTTGGGAATATTTGGCTCGTGGTGTTGTCTTGGGTTGGTCGGTTGTGATGGTGCATGGTTGCTGGGGAAATGTTGTTGAGGTGGCGGGACGGAGGGGGCAGTAGCGGTGCTTTGATGAAGGTTACTTTGGGTGCTCAGCCGACTGTTCAGACTGTCGCTCGTGCTGCTGCCTACGACTTGAGCCATGGCCTCTGCAGGGGAAGCGGCTCGGGAGATTGATGCGCCCATGGAAGAGCGGGAGATGGAGGCTCGAGGAACGAGCCCGGGGTTGGGATCACCATTGGTGAATGAATTGGCAGCCACGGCATCGGCGATGGCTCCGCCTCTCTTGACTGCAGCCTTAGAAGTGGATCGGCTGGCGGTGGGAGGTGGAAGGATGGGATCGGTTGGTGAGGATGAACCGGAGCGGATGGCATGTGCCAGATCTTGGATGTTGGTGGTTGAAGGGGCAGCGCGTGGATTGCGGATGGATGATCTGACAAAGTTAGCCTGTACTGCAGGTGCGCGACTGTATGGAGTTTGTTCCCCTCGGGCATAATTGACGTATTCAGGCGCAACTGTTGAGACATTCGAGATTCAATGTCTGTGTAACAAAAGGGGCGAGTTGTGGACCGGTACTTACCGTAAATGTCGCTCCCCGTACGAGCCTGCCTAACAAATTCAGCCACGTCTTGGGCGGTATCGCATCGCTCTAGAGCTTTCCGGATAATTTCACATTGCTATGATCAAGGATAGATGAATGAGCTAAGCATTTTTTTGACAGACGGAGTGGGGCTGCATACCTCATCATCCACAACACAGATTGTGGAGACTCCATTCGCATAATCCCAAAACGAAGTCCGAATGAAATCGATGCGCTCCTCTTCAAGATCTTGTACGAGCTAGAAAGCAAGTCGGATGGTGAGCTTTTCCTTGTGAACCACCGTGCGTCAAAGCACCAAGGACAGCAAAAAAAAAAAAGAAAACACTGACATCGCAGTATCCTTTCCACTGCATGTTCCATTCGGCTGTTGTTTCCTTCAGATTTTTGACGTGTGAACGATATTCTCGCTCTAGATACACAGGAAATGGGGAGGGTAAGATCTCACGTGGAGTATTTATACTGACTGTAAGCTTACCATCCATCTGAACGTTCTGCTGCGCTTTCTCTAGTTTTGCCGTCACTTTGTCATAATCGCGACCTTGGACGAGATGTGTCTGGGCGGATAATCCGTTGACGGCGATCGCGTTTGCTTCGTACTTCTTGCGCGACTGTGAGTTAGGATCGGCGTGAGCGGTGCGTTTCTTGCTGTAAGAATTTAGTGGGTGATGTGTGCTCAACTTTTTCGGTGAGTTCGACGAGTTCTGATTTTTTCTTGTGTAGTCGCTCGATTGCAGCTTGAGGCTAAGAGAGGGGATCAGCCATCCGTAGTGAGACGAGAGAGTGAGTGGTTCGTACGTTTTTCTTGAGTCCTTCCCTCCTGGTGACGAATTCGGCGAGCTTTTTCTCGAGGGCCGTCCTGATGGTGCCGGCCAGTTCGAGGTGGGAGTGGGCGCTCTGTCTGGTGGTATCCCTGACGGTTTCGAGTGCTCGCTTGATCCCGCCGACTTCGAGCTCGTTGTTGGTGCTGTTGTTGCTGGAGGAGTGGAATTCGAAGAGGGGGTTTTTGGTGAGTTTGGTGAGCCGCTTGGCGTAGTCCTCTTCGATCGCCGCCCGTTCCTTGTACCATAGTCTGAGCTCTTCGAGGAGTTTGGAGGAGTGTCTGTTCTTGTTCTGCAGTGCGTCGTAGCCGTACTCCCCCCAGAATGAGTTGCAGAAGGAGTATGGGTCGGGTGGGATGTGCGGCTGCTGGCTGTTGGTGACCGACGAGCGGCGTGAGTTTGATCTGGAGTGGCTTGGTTTGTCGCTGTGGTGGTTTCGGGATGAAGGGCGAGACATTGTTGTGGTGGTTGGATGGAGAAGTGCTCGGGCTGTGTAGGCGGGGGATGGGTGTTTTCACAGCGCGGCCCACTCTGCATGGGCATACAGCCTGACTCACCCGCGTCTGATCTGCGCATCGCCACCAGCCAAGGAGTAGATCCTGCCACTGCTCAAAACCCAAGCGCAGAGGGGACTTCCGTCGAAGGCCAAGCTATTGCAACACACAAGCGGAAGTATGTATCCTCAAAAGTGACCGTAAGAAAAGTGCCCACTCCTCATGCAGAATGAACATGCAGCAAAGTAGTAGTCACAGGCCAAAAACACAACATAGTTTCCACAAAACAGTGGATTTACATGTATTCAGTTGATACTTGACAAGATCTCTTCATGGCTAGTTATAAGCTTGAAAACATAAAAGAAAAAACCTTTGCTAGTACACATTGACCTGAATTCAAAGCTGGAAAAGTACATTGGACAACACATGAGATTAATCATGGGACCGCTACTTTTCGTGCTCTCCGAGAAGCCTTTCCAACTCTTCTCGTTCAGCTTTAGTCCAGTTTTGTCCACCATCAAGGTCCCCGATGAGTTGTGCCCTCTCTAAATGCGCCTTCCGAATTTCATCCTTCGAGTGGTGCACTTTAGCGGCCATCAGGTGTGCAAGTGCTATTTGTCTGGGAATTTGTTCCTGTTTTTTGTTTTGTTGAAGATGCAAAAGTCAGCTCAACAAGTCATCGGGTTTTCAAGATTTAATGAGGCCAGATCATAGACTTGCCTCCTCACTGATTTTAACGAACTCCTCAGCTTGAGCGGGAGAAAGATTTTTCTTTTTGGACCAATGCCACAGCTGGATGATTCGCATAACGTTGTCATCTGACTTCTCTCCAAGTTCATCACTCAGCGAACAGTGCCAGCAAGTGCAATCAAAACCATAGATCTCCCTCAGCTCTCTGTACCGAGTTGCCCGCAGATATTCTGGAATCAAGTCTGTGATTGTGATAGATATGTGAGTCGCACTCCATGAAGCAAATATCCACTTTTTTGAAAAGAAAAAAAGAAAAAAAAAAGCAATTCCTCACAAGGTATGGTAAGTTCCTCGCCAGCTTCAATGGGACCACAGGCCTTCATACTCATTAGCTGTGTTGTTTCGTCCAAGGAGAACAACACGTTGGATCTACAGGCATTGTCAAATTGTCTTTTTTGCAGGAAGAGATCGAGGAGGCCTCAGTCATTCTGTTTGTCCTGGCTATATATAAAATCAATCCAGAACATACACATCCGTAAACAACGCGGCAAAAGGAATTGAAGTTCCATGAACCTTGTGAGAGGTCAACAGAGTGTTGGCCGAAACCACGCTAGAAATGAACTCATCCTCGGTGGCACCCTTTCCGGGAAGACGCGACAGGGCAGCCCGCGTCTGGAGCGGTAAATGATCAACGGCTTGCCGACGGATATTGTGACCAAAGGGGGTGCTCCATATCGGCTCATCCTCTGGAAACAATCCAACCGGGTATTTCTGTTTGACAATATCACCCGTCTCCAGTTTGCGAGTAGCCACTGCTCCCACCATGTCCCCTTTGTCAGCCATTGTGACAAGCTCTACGGTGCCCAAACTGGGGGGATCATCGGAAAGATTGAGCCCCTCTTTGAAGAAACCGTCCAAGTATTTACTGAGGGTGACAATCACACATCCTTTACCCTGGTTGACTGTGGGGTTGATGAGTATGCACCATTCCCTCGGTTCCCCCGAGTCGGATGGATCGGGATCTTGGAAGCAGGTTGATTTGAAAAACCCTTTATCTAACGGCTCAAGTTCTGTTTGAGGAATTTCTTTATCGTATTTATAAACAGGTTTTTTGGGCGAGGAGAAGAAGCCAGGCTTCTTTCCATCTGTTCCTTCAATTCCCTTGACTTCGTATGACAAATGAGAGCTGTGAGTTTCGGGTTCATGGAGAAGTGTTTCCAAATCCTTGACGTCGGCAGCAGACCAGTTTATCCCGCCCTCCAGACCTGCCATGAATTTGGCTTTCTCTGCATGCTCTTTAACTTGTTGCATTTCCTTTTTTGAATTGGCAAGTTGGGCGGCAATCAGGCTGGCACGGGCTATGAACTTGGGGATTCTTTCCTGTATTTGTAAGAGGCATAAGTGAACTCAATCGGTTCATATGTTCTGTAATTTTTTTCTTAAAAAATAATCACAGCTACTCACCATCTCACCAAATTTGAGAAACTGCTTTATTTCACTCGGATAAAGATTTGAATTTTTTGAGAGCTCAGCGAGATCCTTGAGCCTCCAAATTCTTTCATTTGACTGCTGCACAAGCTCTTCACTCATCTGGCAATGTGGGCAAGTGCAATCAAAACCATAGATTTCTTTCAGTTTTTCTTTCCTGTCTTGCTGATACAACTCTTGGAAAACATCTATGATTTCAAAATTTCAGTTTCACGGTCAGCAGAATTCACGATGATTGCTTACAAGATATAGTAAGTTCCTCGCCCGCTTCAATTGTCTCATAAGCCTTCATGTGCAATAGTTGTGTCTCGGGATCAACATAGTAATATACGTTTGGTTTGCAGGAATGATTGTAATGCCTGTTTGCCATTTGTTTGGGGAGGAAAAGAAAAATAAAAAAATGTTTGTTCTGCATTTACCAACCCCAAGATAAAGCAAGCAGAACTTACGAGGCATCCAGATATATTGCAGCAAAATCAAGTTTCTTGTCTGAAACTGTGTGATGGGTTTCATAACTGCTGGCTGCAATCACACTGGTAAAAAACTGGTCCCTTCTGGCAAGACGCAATATGGCATCCCGAGTTTGGGGTGGCAGATGATCAATAGCTGGTCGAAAGATACTTTGGCCAAAGGGAGTGTTCCACACTGGGTCCATGCGTGGAAACAGCACAACCGGGTATAGCTGGTGGACATATTCACCCCTTTCGATTTTACGAGCAGCTACGACTCCCTTACCACCTTTTTCAGGCATGGGCACAATCTTTGCGGCGCCAATGTCTGGCGGATCATCTGATATTTTGAGTCCCTCTTTAAAGAACCCATCCAAGTATTTCGCGGGGGAAACGATAACGCAACCTTTGCCATGGTTGATGGTGGAGTTGATGAGTATGCACCATTCATCTGGTTCGTCGGGATTGGATGGATTGAGATTTTGGAAGCAGGTTGATTTGTAAAACCCATTATCGAATAGCTCAGGTTCTGGTGGGTGAATTTCCTTATAAAGAGGACTTTCGGACGAGGAAAAGAGGCTAGACTCTTTGCCATATTTTTCTGCTTCGGTCGGATCGTTGAGCAGCGTTCCCACTTTGGGTTTATCACTAAAAAAATTGGATAAATGTATCTGAGTAATTTGTGCACATCAAGTAATATCAATAAACTCAGTCTACTAACGCCTGCTGCCCGCTTTCTATACCAGAAGCTCCCAATGCGACATGGCTGCCGTCCTTTTCGAAGATACCTCCAGGTTTTCCTGACTCCCCTCCCTCTATGCCTTCAGGTATTGTGACAGCCTTCAAGCTATCACCCAGTTTATCAACTTGATTTTCGCTGTGAGTCTGACTGAAATCACTGGACCTCAAATTCTCTGTTGAGCGCGGGAAGCTGCTTGAACTTATGAGAGGCTCATCCAAGCTTGGGCGCCTAACTGATGCTGAAAGCTCTGCATCGAGTGCGGTGGTCAAGAGATTGGTGTTAAGTAAATCGAAGATGGTCAAAATGCGCACTAGCACTTTGAGTCTTTCGCCTAGCATTTTGAAATGTAAGTTGAGAGGAATTGAAGGAACTTATAAGTAAACTCGCTGAAGCTGGGAAAGAAGAACCACAATCTCCTCTGAGACCGCAGAGACTGCCGCTTATAAGCACTGCAAGAAAACGTGCACACGGAGAGGAGCGGAACGGCCAGTACTCGCACGCATGGCTTTGCTTAAATGTTTTGCCTGGCCGGCAGGTACCTAGATCGTGAACAAAATCAGATCCAACAAGTGCAACAGGCAATTGGATCATCTGTCACGTACAAGTACTTGCCTATCCGAATCTAATTGTTAGAGTTACACGAGGTTTCTTTTGCTTTCTTTCAGACTGCGCCACGAGATGCTCAGTATTGTTGAGTCTTGCGTAGCCAACTCCAGGCACCCGCACACACGGAACGGAGCGGAAAGGCCAGTACTTGCCCCCGCTCAAATCTTTTGCCAGACCAAGATGGTAAACACAATTAGATCGCAGATACACACAACAGGCAATTGATCTGACACATTCCAGTATCCAAACCTAATTGTCAGAGTTAGCTGAGCTTTCTTTTTCTTTCTTTCAAACTGCACAACAGGACTCTATTTAAGATTTTTGAAGTGTCAGATTGTGTACAACTATCTACTAAAATTCAGGTGTAATGTATCACCTGGAAAATTTTTAACCCCACCTGTGACAGCCCTGTGGCAGATAGGGTTTACATTTTTTGTTTTCCAAACCTCTCCTCCCTCATTGCTGATGAAAGATGTGTTAGCTGGAACCTGACTAGTTTTATCTCTGTGGATTATCACACTTGAGTCTGACCAAGGGATGCAAGAAACTTCTTTCAAACTACACAGAAGGACTCCATCTAAGATTTGTTAAGTATCAGATTGTGTATATCTTGAGCAAAAGAAATTGATCCTGTATCAACTTAAAAATTACCTCCTGTGACATCTGCAAAATATGCTTGCAATTGTTTTACCCATACTGTTGGTACATGTAGGTGACATGTATGTAGTCCTCAACTTCATTGACTGTCACATGTTATTGTAGTTACTATTTAGCTCATTCCATGTAAACGTAATGAACTCTATTAATTCCCTGAGCACTCAATCCAACACATACCTCCAGACTCAAGTCTTCCCTTTCTTTGAGAATTTGGTTTACATATTCATTGACATCACTATATGCAGTGAAGGACTTCCTGTCAACTTTGAATAGATCTGGAATTTCAGATTTCACAGGGAAATCTGAAATTTGGAACTCTGGATCACTTTGGGGATCTTTGGGGACCTAGATTTATTTCCCTATGAAATAGTAAATCCATTGGCTCAGATCTGACTTTTCAGATTGACAGAAAGTCCTCACTGGAGGACTTACTGTCAATCTGGGAACCCCTTCCAGACCTAGATCTGAGCCAAATATTGCAGGGAAATCTAGGCTTTGGGACTCTGGGAGCCTCCCTGATTGCTCCCTGATTGCAACAGGAAGTCCTCCACTGATCTCGATTAAACAATATTGTTGCACAGACCCTCCCCAACCTTCTGTGTCTACCATGAGCTGATAAATCAGTTTTAAAAAAGGATTGCAGAGGGTTCATTGATTTTCTAAGAAATTATTTTACTCACCCAGCCAAATGTAACAGTGAGGTTAGTGGCAGGTGATGTGGCATATCCAAATGTTTCTACATTTTAGCATAGCATAGCATACATTCATTGGATCTGCGCTAAAGCTATGCACATAGGACGCAAAAAGGTGCCTGCTACCCCGACTTCAGCGGCATATTTCCCCTTTTTTCCACAAAACAAGTTCTGTAGCGTGGCATAACACAGTGCAGCTATAATCACAGTGAAAAGGATGTGATATGATGTAATATCACATTGCTGGGGCGATGCACCAGATTGCACATCCCTTGTATGTAGGCCAATCTGATCCAATCCAAAGATATCAGATTGGATTTTGGGTCAATACCAACCAATACCATTCCATGGATTGGAACAGTTACAGTGTTGCTGGCAGGCAGAGGCCTCCCTACATAGAAAATGATGAGTGAATTTAGCAGTCTATCTACAATATTTCCCTTTTATATGCAGAAGAGTGCCAAATATATTTATTCCAGGATTTCCCAGGATCAAAGATATGTAAACAGGAATCAAACATATGCAAATGGGAAATAGGAGCTTGAGACTAATGAAAGGAAAACAAAATTCAATAATGCAATTTGATTGTTGAGTTTGAGATTGTGTGTGAAACCATCTGTGAGACTGTTTCAACTGGTACATGAAAGGTGTGATTTGCGTTTCTTGTGATCCAGTAGAGATATAGGGCCCCAATTATAAACAGCTTTTGAAACTTTATTCAAATATATTTCCAATTGTTTTGAAGGTCAGTTATAACTTGTTGATAGTTAAATACAGGTTTTCAAAAGTTTTTTTGAGCTCAAAAGAAGTTGAATTTTGCTAAAATTTGCAAACACACAATTACAGGTCTCAATACACCGTATGGGTTCCTGTACCATGTGATCTTGAAGGTGTGGTGCTTTTCAATGGGATCCTGGTATGTAATAGTATCCACCACCCATTGTTCCATCCCCTCCCCACCTGCACGTCTGGACCAACAGCCGCTGGCCTGACCTCGCGCAGGGGCACTATTGGGATTCTTGTCAAAGGAGTCCCTGGGTGTACGGAGAGCCCTCTGGGCGGGGTCCCTCAGCCCCTCCGTTCAAGAGGCTTGGTTAAGCTAGACCTCACACGGTGTTGGCTTTACTTTTGAACACTGTAGTGCAACACCCAGACAAACACATCTGCAGTCACTGTGGATGCAGCCCCAACAGAATTTTCCGGGTGTCACAACATGTGATTTTTGAGACTTGTTCAAGCTCTTTGGTCTAGCCAAAGCTGGAACAGAAGGTGCACAGGGCCAGTTTGCTGAAGGTGCCTGGGTCTAGGCCGCCAGGCGAGGTCAACAGGTAGGCATCCGTCCGATGCAAGCCCGCCGACTGGGTTGCAAACCCCGGTAGAGTTTCCATGCCAACTGGTTGCGCCCTAGTAGAGCAGAACAGTTGAGGTGGCAAATATTCCTGTACACTAAGGCCTAAATTGCCTGTGTGCGCGCCTGGTTTATAATTGGCCAGGTTTTGAATGACTTTTGAAATCCTGTATGTAACTATAAACAAGTTAGAACTGGGCTTCAAAACAATCAGAAATATATTTGAATAAAGTTTCAAAAACTTTTTATAATTGGGGCCTAAGAGTGGTTCCAGTGGGTAACTAATGGCAACACTGAAACAAATATGATACATGGTGTGTATCTGGTAAATGTTTTAAATTGAAGATGCATACCAAAATTCCCAATTTTGTCTTTTTAGCCATTATTAAGTATTTGATGGCTGAAAACAAAAAATTGGACATCTAGGTCTGTATCTTCAATGAAAAATGTTTATCAGATATGCTCCATGTATCATATTTGTTTCAGCTTTGCTAGGGGTTATTTTGGCCTTGGATCCAATTTCTGATGTCCAATTGGCTTTATCTTGAGGTGTTTAGTCAGTATAAATGAAACTTTGAATTTCCCCACCTGCAAACACAGGAATAACCACTACACCAGTCAATTCAGCAACTCGGCTCATATTTTTCCTTTTTTTTATTGTGAGAAACAAGTCTTCAAGAAGGGAATACCTCCCCTCCGCTATTTAGGACAACACACATTGGAAATCAATGTGGGAGCTTTTCCTTCTTGCTGGTTGGTCTGCAGACTGGTCATCAAGCAGGCAAGAAACCCTTCTTTGTGGGCAATAACTCTATTAATAGTCAAGAAGGGAGTATGTCCTTCTTGGTAATGGGTTTGGAGACTGACTATTAAGGAGGTAAACTTCTCTCCTAAATGGCCAGAATACAGATGCATTCAATTTGGGACCCCAACTGGGTCTATATGCCCTGGGTGATACCAGGGGCCTCCATCATGATGGTTTTTATGTACCACATTTTTCTTGCAGTTTTAGTAGGTCCTGTTCAACATTCAATGTTTTTTTTCAGAAAAGATTTTCATTCATCTCAGCACTAACTTAACACAAGAACCCCCCTGGTGGGAGGGCTGCTGTGGCTGGCAGCAATGCTGCCCCTTTTGCAGGGAGGGACTTGCATATTATCCCACAATTTCATAGGGGAGCAGAAAGTACCATTTGGCTGTAAGGTGTTTCAACTTTTCAGTAGCTCCACCTTCCAGCCCATTCACAGGTCTGAACCACATCTTTCTAAGCCTTTGGGATCTCCTCTACAGTTCTGTCTCCTTGGGATTTTTGTATTGCCATTGATGTATTTTCAATAATTTTTGCCAACAAATGAAGAATGCCCAAGTGCAACAAATGAAAATTCACAATTTCCTGGCTACAAGAAAGACAAGTGGCTCAAATTCTTAACCAGAACTAAATTTAAAATTCTCTACATTCATTTTTCCATACCATTTTTCTCCTTGTTATATAGCAGATACTTTCTGCTCCTGCTGGTATTGCGGGATAACATCTAAGCCTATTTTCTGATTATACAACTTATCTGTTACAAAGTTTTACAAGATTTTACATGAATCTGAATGCAATTGAGTCTATTGACTATTGAATTGAAAAGTAAAATTACAATTCAAACAATTGGAAATGGTTTGGGAAAGGGAGGGAAGAAGAATATATCCACAGGGGATTTGTAATCAAAAACAATGGGGAACAAATTCAATGATGATATTGGAAAGAAAATGTAAGCAAAAACTAGAATCCTAGAAATGAGATGTTGAGTCAGTGGGCTAGCCAAAAAGGCAGAGGAAGATTGGGGGACCTACTCAGGGTGATGATGCTTTGAGCTCTGTCCAGGCAGTTTCCAAAATGGTCAATATATCTTGATAAAGTTTCTTGGAATTCTTGCCTCTGACACCGGGATTGCGCATGGTTTTGGCAAACTTGCCCACACATTTGATGAGAGGGTCTTTGGTGTAACAAGATGTGAAATGCTTGTTAAGGTCTGTAATGTGAGTGAGGCAACCAGCCTTTGTGTGTGCTAGCCCTTGCGGGGTGCAGTAAATCCATTGTATCAAAATAAAACTTTTCTGTTCTTTGGCAGGGAAATGAATGCAAATCCATAAAAAGACCCAAAAAAAATGATTCCAGATCATCCATGAAATCATGCGCATGTTGTTTTCTGAGCAAGTTGATTGATATGAAGACTTTAGTGCCAGTTCTTTCTTTGCGTTCTACGCAATTTTTGAGAGGGTAAGGAATTGAAACATCCAGGTCAATCAGGAAATTTCAATACGGATTGTCTTTGTCACCAATCATAAGATTGTTGACCAAGATGTCTCGGTGAAGATAGCCAGCCTGCAATAATCCCTGGTGTCCTCTGATACAGTCCTTGAGGGCCTTCAACAGACAAGCCGGGCAATCAGCTTTCCAAATGGGTTGCCCCACATCTTTGAGGACCAACCACCTATGAACCCAATTAAAATACTCATTTGGCACTTGTGGATCATTGGGTGCATTAGTGAATTCAATCGTTGACTTCGACTGGAAATTGATTCCTCTCCAGATGTGAGATTGGATTTTGACTCTCTTCTTGGCCATGTGAACATCTTCATGGTGATAATATCGCGCCATGTGAGCTACATTCTTTTTGTTAACTTGACAAAGCATAACACCTTCCTCTCCCCGGTCAGCAGGCTCCAAGAATCCTTGATCAGAAAACTTCCATTCTGTCTATTGATATGTGCTTTCTAGCAGGTTGTTGCACGTGTGCAGATTCCTGTTGCTCAAAAGAGGATGTTGTCAATTAAGAGTGTTTGAGTACCGTCGTCAGTTTTGATTACAACAATCTGATGACCTGCTTTATTCTTGATGAAGGTTGGATCAAAGCCAAGTTGCTTCTCATTGCACGTTAAGAAGTATAAGAAGATATCAAAAAACATTTTCAAGTGTTTTTTGTCCGCTTTGAGGTCAAGCAATTCGGAACCAATTGCTCTGGATCTATCAAACTGTCAGAGCTGTAGACAGGTTCTGCACAGAGTAAGCCCAACAACAAAACTTTGGGTTGGCTGAAATTTGAAGACCTTGTAGACATATTTGGCTAAACAGATGTAAGCATTGTTGGCATCTGATTTGTGACTCTTAAGCTTGAAAGGGACTAGCACATTTTTAATGGAATTTTTGGTGTTGATGCTCCGGGACGTGATTGGGCCGTCCACCATGTGTTGCCCATCAACACCCATCAAAGGCTTGGTAGGAGCAGTCTGCCAAGTACGAGAATTCTGAATGGTTGACTCTTGCTTCTCCAACTGGGCAAAGAATGTATTGATCCAGTTCCACATACAAGTCTTTGACCTGTCGTGAAATTTGTCTGCACACTTTTCTTCAATAAAACTTTTGTGGGGAGTGAGGCGCAAATCAAGAGGCATGAATTACTTGTTTGTGAAGTGCTCAAACAAACCTGGGACATTTGTGTACATTAAGTTGCTCAGTTCACGTTTTAACAGATGAAGAAATTCATCAATCTGGCCCAAGGAATTGGTGAGGCCGGGTGTGGTGCCGGTCCCATCCGGGGTTGATCGGACATTTAAATATGTTGGGGGATCGGTCATTTGGGGACTGGGGTTTGGGGTGCTGGCAAAGTTTTCTTCAATGAGATCATGCATCTCTTCATTGGATTGGGTTTTTCCGTTGAGGATGAGCGCGACAAGAGGCTCTAAAGGTGTGAAGTGATGTTCTTGGTCAAGGGAAATAATTTTCACTATTGCCAAGTTAAGCCGTCTATGGGAATCCAATGACATGATTATCATAAGAGATTGGTTGTATTCCAGGATTTCTGTAATATGCTAAGTTATTACATTGGTTGATGATTGAGTGCTTGGCTTGCTTACCGCTGCGTTCACGACTGAAGAAATCTGAAACGGTGTTGATCCCTTGTAAAGTGAGACTGTTGCGCAGACGGTGGTGAAGCAATCCTTGTTTGTTGGCGGACTGAGCCATCTTGCTGGAGTTGATAGGAGTAGTGGTTTGTGTAAATACATAAATATATGCACATGGTCAAACTTATCTAAGTCCCTCAATTGGAGGCGCGCAAGCGCTGTTGCAAAGGAACCCTCCAAAGGAGGGACTTACACCCTACCTCGCAAAACAGTAGGCAGCAGAAGGGTGTTTTGCACATTTTGTTATGTCTTGTCCTGTAGCAGCTACACAAATGTACTTGAGTCCAAGTGAGCTACCCCAAAAGATGTGCAAGAAGCATGGCTGTCTGCTCACATTTTTTTATATATTTTCAACACCCAAACCTGATTTATAAATAATTATCCAACACAAGACATCTGACTGCCTTCTTGCAAGTGCTAGCAGTTGTTTTAGTGCATGTTTTTCTGAAACCTGACAGCTGAACACCACCTTCTTGATAATCACACGCATTGGGTTGCACATTTGTATTGGTCTGTCAGACTCAAGGGATGTTGTACATAAGACCATCTTTGGCATGTGTCAAAGTATGGATTTACCCAAGGACCTGTGTTAAGAGCGCTCACAAATCCCTGATTTCCCTTTTCAGATTCAAAAGTGGAAATAGAGCACCACTGCCTCAGGGAGGTGGCAGGTGGAAGGGCAGATGTATGTAGGCGGACAATTCTGTCTGCCCAGATTTCCAATGGCTTTTACTTGAGTCGAGATATCAAGAGTTGAATTTTTTGAAAATTTTCCTCAGCCAAATGGGATTTCTGCTGCGTACTGTTTTGCGAGGTAGGGCATAAGCTAGCTTAACTAAGCCTCTCAAATGGAGGGTCCGGGGGACCCCGCCTGGAGGGCTCGCCGTAGGAGAGGCTTATGAATAATGTCTGCAGGCTGGCAGACAAAGGAAGGATTTTCAATCCTAAAAACACAAAAACAAAATTTAAAATTCACCAAAATATGTACAAGAAAAACTGAATAGACAGTTTTCTTGGCAGTGCTGATGGGCACCCTCCCCCAAGTTTTTCAGGCATAAACTCCAAAACTGATTGAAGGAATCCGTTTTGGAGGTCAAAGGAATCCTGGAGGATATTCCATTGCACTGAAGATCCTATTATAATATGCACAATTGAATATCCTATCTGCAACAATTGAGTGGCTACAGGTGTAGGATCTGCAGATATCTGCAGGCTTGTGAATCCAATATCCACAAGGCATGATGGTTGTAATTCCTTGGTTTACATTTCTTTGTGTTTTTTTATTTTTAAAACATTAGTACAGAAAAAATGATAAGGATTGAGGAGATGAGACCAGCGCCATTTGAAAGCTGAGATTGAGAAGTGTAAATTGGCTCTGGGGCAGGTCCACTGGAGCTGAGGGGGAGGCTGGGTGATGCTAAGTATTTTTCCTCCAGCCATTCATGATTTCTTTCTCAGCCAAAATTTTGACTTTGTGCACAAGTCCCTCCCTGCGGGAGTGGCCGCTTCGCGGCCAGCCACAGCGAGCCTCCCACCAGGGGGGACTTGTGTCAAGTTAGGGTCCCTCCTTCGGAGGGTCGCCTCGCGCGCCTCCGATCGAGGGACTTAGCTAAGTTTGGCACATGGTGCCCAATACCGACCCAGCAACCCGAAACACACCCAACACACCTCCAACCGACCACCCGACGATGGCCAAAGTAAGATTCCCTCCTAATCTCCTCATATTCACAGCTGGGAGATTGACATCTCAACATTGATGGACTCTCATCACTGTCGGCAGTCAAACATTCCATCACAAAATCAAGACGATCAAGCCACGAAGAATGAACGCGACCGCTTTCGTTTACTTCACCGGAATCTTCGAAATTGTGAACAGTCCTTCAATGATTTTCTCAAAGCTGTTGGATGTAAGTGATTCCTTTCAGGTCACCACAAGCTTCCTGACACCCACTGACACGCTATACGAGTTCTCAAGTGGAAAAGGTGCGACAATACAACGACGAAGTTTTCCAAGCAGTTCCTCCCGCCAGCAATAAACTTTTCGGCCTGTCATGGGTAAATTTCATTAATGTGGGAAATTTTGAAAGACTGCAGGAGAGCCTCATAGACCCTGGTGGACACAAGAAAAAAAAGGGAAAAAAGGAAAAACTGAAACTCATCCGGTGTGCTTACTTGCTGCGGTTCCCGGCCGATACCAACTATCTTAAAATGGGGGTCAAAGACATGCTTGCTCAACTTCAGAAACCTGGTTCCACCACTCCAGCTCAAGATGTAACTGCCCGAGTTGAAGATATCGACTGGTCTACAGACGTCGTCCAGGAAGGTTTCTCCGTAAAATACGAGCGGTACGATCTTATCGTTATGCCATGCTTGGAAACCCTTCAAAACTTTGCATATCAATGGAAAAGAAGTGAATTCCAGGCACCCTACACTTCGATCGTTGGCCCGACAATGAGCGGCAAAACTCGATTGCTCATGGAGCTGGCTCACCACACATGCGTGGTGTATATCTGTCTCCGGCCTGCCGACTCCACCGACCAGCCCCCTCGTTCCGAACTTGCTCAGGACATGGTCCCACGGGTGGAACAGAAGAAGGACATGAATATCCTCTATCTCAGCTTTTTGACTGCCATTTTCAACACGGTGACTAAATTCTTTTCAAATAAGAAAACTGCTGCTCAACCCGTGGTAAAGCAATTGCAAGAATGGACTAATTACAGCTTTCAAAAGAACAACACACCGAAAACGAAATTCAATGCTAGTGTAAGGAACGGGATGCGAGCGATGAAAGAGAAGGACGCGAAGAGCCTGACTTGTTCCTTGAAGGATGCTGCAATGCGAATGAGCGAAAGTATTCAATGCATCCAACACGGACATCTGAAGGTACTAATAGCGATAGATGAGCCCAGCAATTTGATGGATCCAATAGACAAGAATCATGATGTCTCATACTTTTGCTTGTTTCGCCGGGCTTTATCCGAGATACCCGCCGAAAAGGGAATCTTTAGCGTCTTCACTGATACAACTTCAAAGGTGGCCAACTTCAGTCCGTCGTCAACAGAAGACCCAAGTGCCAGGGGCCACCAATTGGGCTACGAATTGTTTGCGCCGATCTACAAAATATCAACGCTTGACCTGTTTGTCGATGATGTCAACAAACCACCAAAAAATTGGCGTGAGCTGGAATCGCCCGCTCGGCTCTTCAACTATGGTTGCCCATTTTACGGGTTATATTTCAAAGGCGCAACTGCAAAGGGTACCCCAGATCCCATCGGAAAGACGGCGATGATTGCTGGGGCAAAACTACTGGGCCTGTCTAGACCCCCTACTCTTCAAGAATTGACCCCGGCGCGATGCTTTGCCTTGCTGGGCTCTATGATACAGACCCGGCTAGGCTCACATTCACCCATAAACTCAACACTTGTTTCGAGTCATGCGGCGCACTGTATGTTCATCGACTCAACTCGAGAAATGATCGTCAGCGATTATCCCCCGCAGTTCGTCTATGCGGCAGCGGCCAGCAAATACCTTGTCAAGAAGGACGCGTGTTGGGTCAAATGTATCAAAGAACTTGCTATCGCAGTGCAGGAAGGACTCGTTGCCCTCGGAGATGCTGGCGAAATGGCAACCAGATTAATCTTGATACGTGCTATGCAAAAAACACAGCAGCGTATTGGTAGCGAGGAGGAATCAATCCCAGGCGGAAGTTTGGTTCGATTGGTAGATTTTCTCGAAACCTTAACCGGCAAACCTCGAGAAAACATGTTGAGGGGTCTGCACACGGAACAGAATAGAAACAAATCCCAACTCCTGGATCGTGGGCGCATCTTTTTCAACCATCTCTCCAGGATTGAGTACACGCCCGACGCTAGCAACTTGATGAATTTTTTGTACCAAGGCGTTGCGGTCCAATGTAAGCGGGGGCAGCGTGGGCTTGACAAGCTTTTTACGATTTATCTCGGACCGACACCTGGGGTTGAACCTCCAAAACTAGACCTCAAAAACATCGCCTTTTGTGGTGTTCAAACAAAAAATCAGTCGGGTCCCCTTGAATGGAAGGACAGTTTCAAGTGGAGTAAAAGTTATGCTGAAATTGAAGGGATCAACCCTCTCAATCCGTATCTTATTCTTTTATTCAACTTGAGAGGCAAGCCTGATTCAACCATCACCAATTGGATAAGTCCGTCAGCCACCCTTGACACGACACAAGTTTATTATCAGTTTTTTGGTCTGGAGGAAATTCAGTGTCTAACACCGGAGATGCGCTGGGCGCTAAATCAACTGATTTATGCGATACCAGAAGACTTCCTGAAGATCCACGATAGAGATGATGAGATTACTGAAAAGTGGATCAAACACTCAAGCCTGATCTTCTACTCCAGGAAAAATTGTGAGACGCGGCTATCAGGCAAACGTCGGCGGTTGTCAGCGCATTCGGATGCATCTGTAAGTTTCCCACTCTAATCGAACAAGCTGGCATGAATACCAGCCTCGTTCGAGATACTAATTATCTTCTAATCCGCAGGCCAGAGCAGAAGCTAAATGTATACTACAAAAGCAAGCCGGCCGGGCAAAAATCGACTCATCGGAGCGGAACAACTGGGCGCCCAAGCAAGCCCGTAGGTTTTCTCTTTCATTGAACAGGCCAGCATGAATACCAGACTAGTCAAAATTAATACTCATTATCTTCTTTTCCGCAGAGCACAAGAAGCAACCCAACCATAGAAAGAACCTCAGCGGGAAACCATCAGCCAAGCGGCGCCGGTTGTCAGCGCATTCGGATGCATCTGTGAGTTTCCCACTCTAATCAAACAAGGTGGCATGAATACCAGCCTTGTCCAAGATACTAATTATCTTCTAATCCGCAGGCCAAAGCAGAAGCTAAATGTATACAACATGAAAAGCATGCCGGCCAGGCCAAAATCGACTCGCCGGGGCGGAACAGCCGGGCGCCCAAGCAAGCACGTAGGTTTTCCCTTTCATTGAACAGGCCGGCATGAATACTAGCCTAGTCAAAATCAATACTCATTATCTTCTCTGCAGAGCACAAGCAGAAACTTGAGCATGAAACAATCCTCAGGGGCAAACGATCAGCCAAACGGCGCAAAGTCAAGTGAACCTGTAATTGCTATCTTCTGTTGAACAGCCTGGTATGAATAACAGCTTAGAAAAAACCAAATTCTCATGGACTTCTACTTTGCAGGATAAATCGTGAACTGCGAGCAAAAATATGTATTACACCCCTATTTTGTTTTCATTGAACTCATTGGCTCTCTTCATTCATCCAACCCAAAGTAACCCGTTCTCTCATTTGATTTCATTACCTATTATCTACTTGTTCTGGACCCATTGTCTCTTCCCCCAAGAGATCATCTGGGACAATACCATCAACCATCATGATCATCAGAGTAATAATATTAGTATCAATACAAGCATTTCCAATCATAAACCTCCAGCCGGATGCTTTTATAATGAGCAGGATCCGAGAAAACTTGCAGTGACCGCCGGGATTCATGGCTCCTCAGCGGATCAGGCCATAAAGATAACCAAACAAGCTTGTGCGCGTTTGATCCTGCTGCAGCTTCAGCTGACTCCCAAACTCCCGCCACTTCTGGGACTGTGCGCACAGCGGGGGACACCTTATTGGAGATAAAGATAAAGAAGAAAAAAGATAAAAGATAAATCGTATTCCAAGCTCCCAGCTTTGGGAAAAGCCGCCGCATCCACGACAGCAGCTGTCACTCAGACATTTTGTGACGTTGACAGCCTCAAGGAAGTCCAAGCAGACATCTCCAACCTTGTGCCTGGTCCTAGTCAGAAGGCTGCTGAGAAGCTAACTTAGCTAATTCCCTCCTCCTTGGGGGAGCAAAGCAACCCCCAAAGGACGGACTTACGCGCTATGTTGACCCCGTGGCCTGAGAGAATTTCAACTTTTGGTGGGCACTTTTTTATAGGGAGTTTCAAAATCAACTCCCAAAAATTTAAATTGACTCCCAAATGTTGTGGACGTCCCAAAGACCTGAATTTGACGTCCGCCTTGGGTTGCCAGGACCCAAAATTGGTCCGGAAATATTTTGGGAGTTGGAAAATTAATTCGGCTATCCAGGATGGAAGTCAGAGAATTAATTCCACTATCCAGAATGGGAGTCAGAATTTTAATTCCACAAAAAATGCTGAAAATTAAAGAAAAAACTATACCTCCTCACTGGGGTGCCCAAATCCCCCCAAAATTTTACAGCAGTCAGAAAGTGCTCTTAAGAGCACATGGTGAACTGCAGGGCATTAGCACCCCCAGGAAATGGGTGTGCTACTGTGGGTCTAATTTGGGGGATTTCCTACTAAGGAAATCTGCCAAAGCATTAGCAACGGTGCCCCAAAGCCCCCAAAAATTTTACAGTGTGCAGCATGACCTCTGAAAAGCACCTTGTGAGCTTCTTGGCAGTAGCACACCCCAGGAAATTCTTGTGTAACTGGGGGTCTAATTTGGTGGATTTCCTACTAAGGATACACTGACAGCATAATTGGCTGGGTTGAGGTTATCCCAGTTAAACTGGGATGAACTCAGCCAATTTAAACTTGGTTGATCTCAACTGATGAAATATAAATCCAAGGTCCCCCCCTTGGTTTTATATTTCATTGGATAAGATCAACCCATTTTAAATTGGTTGAGTGCATCCCAGTTAAACTGGGATGACTTCATCCCAGCCAAATATGCTGGCAGTGATCTCTGCCAGAACCTTATCTATGGTTCTGAAAAGTGCACCAAATTGTGAAGTTAAATACTCTGTACCCAAATAGTTAGCTGAAATGCATTAACCCACCAACAGAGATAATTTTGAGGCAGCTGGGGCTTTTGGTCATATCTACTACTAATCATTTCTGCCACAGTTATTAGTCCCTCCCCCACAGTTAATAGTGCCTCTGCCACAGTTATTAGTCCCTATGAAACAGTTATTAGTCCCCCTGCCACACTCATCAGTCCCCCTGCCACACTTATCAGTCCCCCTGCCACAGTTATCAGTCCCTCCAAGTCTCTCCGCCTATTAACTGTGGCAGAGGGACTAATAACTGTGGCAGAGGGACTAATAACTGTGGCAGAGGGACTAATAAATGTGGTGGAGGCACAATCAACTGTGGTGGAGGCAATTAGTAGTAGATATGACCAAAGTCTCCAGCTGCCTCAAAATTATTTCTGTTGGTGGTTTAATGCCTTGCAGCTAGCTATTTTGGTAAAGAGTATTTAACTTGATGATCCAAAATTGTTGGAGTTTTCAGCACTGATATGTAGCTAAGGTTCTGGCGGGTATCTTTAGTAGGAAATCACCCAAGTTAGACCCCCAGTTGCACATGAATTTCCTGGGGTGTGCTACTGCCAAGAAGCTCACAAGGTGCTTTTCAGAGGTGAGGGGTGCGCGTGCGCGTGCTGAGAATTAGCGTTTTTTTTGGGAAGGTACCCGGGCCGCACCTGTGGCGGGTACCCGGGCATCAAGTGAAATCTTTAGCACTGACACCAATCATGGCAGACACACAGTGAACTTCACATGGCTTGTTCTCATTTGGCTGTCAGGAATCTCAGGTCTGTAGACCCCTCTGCACAGTCATCGCACGCACACATGGCATCTATGTGTTGTCTGCACATATGAAAGTTGGCTCAATTCACGACTCGTTTGGGCAGGCGGTGTGTCCAATAATGGAAATGAAAGCAGAATGGTATGGTTAACATTACAAGAAGCCGGCGACAATGAATCAATTAATATCTACATCGAGCAAAAGAAAGAAGAACGAGAAGAAGCGCATTGGACCGGATGGATTGCAAGAAGATATTGAAAGGAAGAGCGGGGCAACCAACATGAAAAGGAGGGGAAGACGACAAGTGGTACAAATGGTCTCCCCGAAGAGGAGACAGGCGAAAGGCCTAGAGACCTTTGAGTTCGACGGCCAAGGCGAGGACGAGTTTGGAGAACTCGGCCATATCTGAAAAACATATCGCAAGAAGATCAGTTATCAGTGAAAGCTGGCAAGAGGGAGAGAGACAGAAGAGATGGGGCACGCACGGTCGAAGCTGAACTCAGGCTGGTGGATGGTGTCGCCGATGGAATGGATCTTCTGGTTAGAGTCCTCGAAAGGCGACTCGATGGTGAACGCACTGGGCACATTGACGTTGATCCAGCTGGCGTGGTCCGAACATGCGTAGCCGCACTTGGTGTTCGTCCAGCCGATGGCCAGATACTCGTCGATCAACAGTCTCAAATATTCTACATCAAGCACAAACAGAAAATGAGCAAGAAGGGAGAGAGAGAGAGAGAGATGTAAGAAAGAGAGAGGGAGGGGGGGAGATAAGCTTACGAGTGAGAGCAGGGTCGACGAAGTCGGTGACCAGGCCGACGGTGGGCTTAGTGCCTTTCTTAACAAAGGCGGTCATATCGAACTGGACCATGCCAGAGATGTTACGGTTATCCTTTCGATACGCGCGCGCGACTTCCTGGCTGCCGAGGAGGCCGCCCTCTTCAGCGGAGAACCACATGAACTCGAGGGCGCCATGGCCGGCTTTGGGGGCCCAGTTGTGGCGGAGAAGGATGTCGAAGGCCTCCAGGATCGATACCGTCCCCGACCCGTCGTCGTCCGCCCCCGGCGCCGGAAGGAACGGCAGAAGGTTCGTCGAGTCTTGGTGCGCCCCCACTATAAACGTCCCCGCCGTCTCCTCAGCCGCCGTGCCCGCTGCTGGCTCGAACCGCGCGATGATCGTGTTCTGGCCCCACTTGTGTGGGAATTCACTCACCGTGACGTTTGATCTCGACTTGGAGACCAGCGTCCGGATCTCGTTGAGGAGCCACGCTTGGCTCTCTTTTCCAGTCGATGAACGGTAGTATCTGGATGAACCAAGCATTGCCCGCTTGCTAGTGATAATCGTCTTTTCTCCTGCGTCTCAGATGACTGACTAACCGAGTTCTGAAGTCGGTGAATTTCTTCAATCGTTGCTCCATCCGAGAGGTGTGAATGTGGCGAGTAAGACGGGCGAGTTTCTCGGCGCCGTAGGTGATTTTCTTGGGGAAGGAGTCGGCGGGAAGCTTTGGCTGGTTGGTGGTGTGGGGGACGAAGTTGGGGTTGAGCTGCTGGGGGTCGGAGTCGAGGATGAAGGCCTGGGCGTGGATATCGTTCGCGAGCCAGGAGTCGGTGATGTCGACGAACTTGCGGCGGCCGTCCCTGAAGATCAGCAGGGCTTTCTCGCCCTCGGTGGTCCATTCCTGGCGGCCGTCGACCCATCGGATCAGCCGTTTCTCCGGATGGGCTTGGACGTGTGCTGCGAGCTTTTCGAGATGGTCGTCGGCCAGCAGGCTCTCGGATTGTGCGCGGCTGAGGGCGTGGTCTCCGAGGAGCGAGTCGATGGCTGGGGCGCCTGGCTGGCCCAGCTGGAAGTTGAGCTGATTGGTGCTGGCGGGGCTGTATATCATCTGCCCGGCTTCTGCTCGGCTGGGATGGGCTGAGGATAGGAAGAGCAGAGCGACTGCGCCGAGGATGGTCGAGTATCTGAGCATGGTTGTTGGTGTCGGTGGTGGTGGTTTGTGGAGAAAGTGGGTGACGGCAGTGGGGGAGGTGGGATGTTGGTACATATTTAAGGAGGATATTCCCCCGGGGGAGACCCAGCTCCTCCGGGAGCCCGCCCGAGCTCGGATTGTCCAGATCGTCCATCGATTCTTTCAAGACTCGCTGGTTGCTCAGCATCGACAGGAGTGCACACTCCTCTCCATGGCCGGTCCGCTCTGATCGTCGGGCGCGACGTGCTATGTGCCGGCAATCCCCCACCAATCCAACCTTCCTTCAGATTTCCAAACACCAAGATACGGTAGCACCAACCAACAGTTTCCCTGCCCAGCCCAGCTTGCTGCCCTCATGAGTGGGTTCTTCAAGCTGACTATGGAATTGACGGATGAGTTGGATTGATCAACTGAGCGGTTTAGAACTGTGCAAATTTCGTTCTCAACAGCCGGGTGCGCGCGCAGCCCAGTTCTTGTCATGAAGGACTTCCTGTTTTGAGAGGATCAGGAGGAAGAGGAAGAAACACTTGGGGCCTAAAACATATCCAAAAACTGGTTCATACATAAATATGTACATTCTTTCTCATCTTTCCTCAGCTTTCCTCAGTTGTATCCCAGCCGTCTCACAACCATAAATGGCCAACTCTGATTTCAAGCTAGAAAACACCAGCCGTGGGGTAGATGGACAGGGAACATAAATATCTGCTCCATGACCATTCGGGCCCGCTCAGTCTGGCGTTCAAAATCCCTGAGCGGGCTTTCTACACCCTACTATACATCCGATACCCCTTGCCCAATCCGTAATTCCCCTCGATCTCCACTGTGAAGAGACCATGACCGTGGTCAAGAAATCGTTATTTTACGTTGCTCTCCACATGCTGGGGGCCAGTCATCTGTTACTATCTGCTCCGATGGATGCTGCTCCTATGGATATAAGCTTCGGTAACTTGGGTAACTAACGTCTCCTGCTGTATTGTCATTTCTTCATTCTGCATTTTGGCTGACTTGTTCTCGTGAATTTCGGCACGTTCTTGCAGAAGGGCTTACTCGCACCCCTGGCAAATATCGGCGCATTTTTCGACAAGATGGTTTGAATCGTGAACAATCAGCCGGCGAATCAATCAACGATCATACCATGGAGGAGGCAAGCCATGACGGAGTCGGCCGGCTTAATAGCCCATATGAGGCGCAGCTGGGTAACAATCGTGGAGGCTCGAAGCGCAGAGGTAAATCATAATATCCATGTTCTGTTTCCCCTGCAGAAAACTCAAGCATCCCACTGATTAACTCATTTTGTCTCGAGTAGGTGATGGTAGCACCCTGTCAGAAGCGGACAGACGTTATAAATCACAACCCGTGAAGCCAATTCAAGGCGATCCCAATAGCGTGCAAAACATGATTCTTCATGCACTCCGCAATCACTATTCACCAGAAGAGTTCAATACAACTCCAGGTGTCGCCTTGGTAGAAGAGCTGGTCCGAATTTCCAATAACGTAGAGACGCACGGAGGACATATGTCTTTAAAAGACCAAAAATATCTACAATGGAAAATCGATGAGCCGCAACGGACGACCCAACGGTCAGCACGCGGTGGAGCGCCGGAACCGGAATACCCTTATGAAGTTCACGTGGCAATCGACATGTTGTGTGGCAATCTTCAGAAGATAACAAAGTCATGGGAAGAACCCCTTGGAGCCCCCAAACCCCCAGACTCCCCAGAATTCCTAGAAGACCCTTGGGGGCCCGAGGATGAGGAAGACTTTGGGTATTTTCCTGGATCAAAAACTGCTCAATAAACAACAATCACTCAACTAATTAAGTGAAAACAAGTTTTCAAATCAAAGAAGTCGTCAATTCTCAATCAACATCTCATCAATCATTCAGTATCAACCATACCCAAGAACCTTCGTGCTACTCCTTCGTGCTACTTTCTATTATCTGATTCCGATTTTCTCATAGCTATTTTTGCTTTTGGGGTCGGGTTATAAACCTGGCTGTCTCTTTGAATTGTGGCAGTTTCTTTGTTCCCAGGCAGCACTTACTACTGGTGATCTAAAACTGTTAGCCTGGAAGGAAAGCCCTCTAAAGAAGCCTATCACCTGTGAAAGGATTATTTGCAATTGATTTCCAAAGTCAAACCTCCCTCAAATTCAGCATGTCATTAATTAGGCAATATGGAGTCCTCAAATAATGAATGGTTTTTTATTTAGCCTGGGGTAAAATTTATTTAATTGCTGATGTAAATTGATTGAGATCAAATAAAATTCACCAGCAGATTATGATAAGGTTTATGTTTCAACACTATGTTGCACTAGGAACTTCAGAGTAACCTCCTTCTCCGTGTCATCATGGCTGCAGTCACCAAAGAACTTGATGCCACCTTGTGCAGCAAGCTTGATAACATGGGCCGTACAGCCCAACAATTGAGGGTCTGCATCAAAAATTACACGCAACTTCTGTTTGACTTGTGTTACAAGGTTTGAGTTGTTGGATGCAGTATCAGCAGTGATACAGCACAGCGCATTGGTAATCTTCAGATTGGCCAGATTACCCACAAATATATCTCCCAAATTGTCACCGGTGTGTTGTCCTAGATGAGGGCACAATGCATGGTAGAACAAGAGAGTTGAACAATGTGTACTTGCCATGAACCATTGGCATCCCAAAGAGTAATGCAACTCAGGGTGTAATTGGGTCGGGCCAACCCAAAACCAACCCAAGACCCATTGGGTTTTGGGTTGGGTTCGGGCACGTTCTTAAAGAAAATGGCATGACCCAAACCCAACCCGACCAGTCTTTAAAATCGTCGGGTCGGGTCCGGGCAACCTATTTCCCAATTGGGTCAGCCTGCAACCTGACTATAGCGCCTCCAACAGTCAAGTTGGGGGGTTTTGGCGCCTAATAGGTCGGGTCGACCCAAGACCCAAACCGACCCAACCCAAAAAAGTATGACATTGGGTTGGGTTCGGGCAGCATATTTTGAAATCTGCCCCGACCCAACCCAACCCACGCTAAATGTTGGGTTGGGTTTGGGCGCTGTTTTTCAACCCAAAAACCCCACCCATTTACACCCTGAAATACAATACCTTCCAATCAGAGGTGATACCATGCACGGTGATGGCCATGAAAGCCTTGACATTTGGAGAGGTCGAAGCTTCAACGGTGTACAAAAGATACCTCATATCACCAAGAATCTTCTAGAGAGGATTTGTATGAGCAAAAAACAGCATGTCAACCTCTTTTGCAATGGTCTTCCGGCCAAATTCCATGTTCAGGGTTGGTGAATCCAGAATTGTGAGTAGATTCTTGAAGGATTCCCACTAAACTATTTAGTAAGGTAAGTATGCCTCGGCAACCATGTATGTGATGGTCCGTTGGAGGAGTCTACATTGAGAACAGGCTGAATGAGAGGCTGTAAGCACAAATGATAATGTACTATCTGTTAGAAAGTCAAGTCACATACCTAATGCTCAAGGCACTGTTGTTGCAATGATTTGGGGAGGGACCACAGAGTTGTATTGGCTAGACTTGATAAGAGAATTCCATGGAATCTCCTGAGGTGTTCACTCATTGATGGGGTGCTTCTGGTGGGGTGTTTTTGGAGGAGTTTTTTTGCAAGTAGCTCTGTGCAACTTGACACAGGGCGTGTTTGCTGTCTGCAACTTGGAAATACATACAGACCCAGCTCTTCTGTACCATGGGGGTTGCGGTCTAACTTAACACAAGTCCTGTCATTTCAGAGGGCAAGCCGCTAGGCCTAAAGCGCCCGGGCAGCGCGGGTGCCCTCTTCTCTACAGAGAGTGTCCCATGGGGACACAGGGTCCCTTTGGGACCCTCTGTTCAAGAGGCTTAGTTGAGCTAGGTTTGCAGTCACATTTGAATCAGGGGGCTGAGACAGGCTGAGACCAAACTTATCAAAGTCCCTCAAGACTTTGGGCCCCCGGGGGGTAGGCTGAACTCGCAAAGCAAGCCTCCGTCAGGAGGGACTTAAACTGTACCTCCCCAAAATGGCACAGCAAGAATGCCACTTTGATTCCAGTTATGTATACAGCTGGTGAACAATTGTGGTGTTGTAGGGCTGATAGCATCCTCTGAGAGAAATCTACACAAAAAAACAACCACCAATTGTGCATACAAGCTGCAAGGTGCAGCAGTCAAGCTGAGAACTGCTTGTAATTCCAGCTGTTTGGGGATTTTTGCGGAATTTTTGATTAGGAAAAATCAGGCCTACAACCTAAGCTATTTTATTTTGAAGAATGTCAAGGGGGCAAAGATTATAAAGCTTCAAAAATTCCACCCAGCCAAACTTAGATTCTTGGCGCGCCAAGAAGGGGCGATAGCGCGGAAGTCCCGGCTGTCGAAGGCTTGCTTTGCAAGACACACGCCCGCAGCAGAGGGACTTTGTTGAGTTCGGGCTGAGACAGGCTTGGAGCTTCATCCATATCTTCTAGTTTCTTCTGCTGGTTGAGTAATTGCCGGGTATATCCCGTGTCCTGGATGACGGTACAGAAAACCGGCGCATTGGTACCCGAGCACTAGAGGGCATACCCGCAGGCACTTTATGTCCACCGGCGGGAATGGAAACGCCGAGTACCCCGCGGGTTCCAGCGCTAAAGTACTTAGAGTCAGCCCGGGGTTGGTCAAGACACCGAGTGGCCGACTGGCAAGGGGCAACAGACGGGCAGGCCTGCGGTGGATTGACTATGGTCATGCCGCCTGACCTCTTGACCAAAGGTGCGCGATCCCAACGGGACCTTTGTCGCAGGGCTTTCGGTCCGAGGCAGCCCAAATGGCTTCCGTGGTCCCTTGATTTCGAAACAGTTTCAAAAAAGGAACCTTAGGCCTGAAACGTATCCAAAAACTGTTTCTCATATCACTGGAAGCTGCATTCTTTCTTACGATTCCTCTTGCATGTTTTTCTGTACCTACATAGACAGACTGGCAACATTTCTTCCAGCCGTCTGGAAACCCGAAATGCTCAAATCTGGTTTCAAGCTAGAAGACAACTGCTGTGGGACACATAAATATCTGCCCAACGGGGCCACAACAGCTCGTCCGCGACGTTCAAAGTTCCGGAGCGGACTTTCCACCCCTTACTAAAATTCCCTCGATCTTGACTGTGAAAAAATCATTACCATGGTCAAGAAATCGTCATTTTACGTTGCTCTCCACATGCTGGGGGCCAGTCGTCTGTTACTGTCTGCTCCGATGGATGCTGCTCCTATGGATATAAGCTTTGGTAACTTACATCTCCTGCTCCAGTCTGCTTTCCATATTATGTATATTGGCTGAGCCTGACTTGCCCTCCTCGCAAATTTCGGCACGTTTTATCACAAGGTCAACAGCTGACTCGCACTCCTGGCACATTCCGGCGCTTTATTCGACAAGATCGTATGAATCGTGAACACTCAGCCGGCAACTGGATCCATGATCATGGGATGGAGGAGGCATACCATATGAACGGAGTCGGTCGGTTTAATAGCGCAGAGGAGGCGCAGCAGGGCATCCATCATGGAAGCTTAAAGCGGAAAGGTAAGTTATGATATCCATGTTCTGTTTCCCCTCCAGAAACACCAACCCCGCGCTGATTTTTTTCTCCAGCAGGTGATATGAGCACCCTCGTCGAACCGGATGAACGTTATAAAGCAGGCCCCGTGAAGCCGATTGAAGGCAATCCCTTTAGCATGCAACACAAGATTCTTGATTACCTCCAGGAGACGCTGCAACAGTTGGGCTACTCACCAAACTTCAACGAAATTCCAGGTGCTGAATACGTAAACACGCTTGTGCAAATTTCCGATAAGGTAGAGAGGGACGGTCACATCACGCCAGAAAACCTGGAAATCATAGAATGGATCGCTGATGAGCCAAAACGGAGAAGCTCGTCCGGCCCAGAGCATGCAACACCGGGATACCCTAAGGACGTTCAAGTGGCACTCGGCCTCTTGATTCGAAATCTGGGGAATATGACTGGCGCAAAGATAATTATGGACCCCTAGCATCCCTAGAATTCTTGTAATTCCCAGTATACCCAGAATCTATCTCCTTTAATCCTAGGTTTCAAAGAGGGCGACTCCCGGGGGTTTCTTGGCTTATGACCTTCCCATAATTGCTCAACTGAGAAAATGAAATCTACAAATAACCGGAAAAAGAAGTCATCAATTCTCAATCAACATTTCATCACCCCTTCCTTGTCGAGTTCTTAATCCTTTCTATTATTGGAATCTCATTGACTTTCTTCTAGCAGATTTTGCCTCTAGGTTTTCTTTAATTTTTGGCAAATGTGCCACAGGCGCCTCACCTGGTCCTCAATCAAGTACCTCGTGTCTGCTATTCAACACTGTTAATCTGGAAGGAAAGCCTTCTAAAGCAGCTTATTTGCTGACAAAAAGTCAATTGCTCCCAATTGTCAAAATTAGATTAATTAGAACCTCCCTCAAAATCTGCAAGTCATTAATTATGCAATGTGAAGTCCTCAAATAATGATATAAGGCTTCATGTTGCCTGTAATTGCTTTGTATTTAGTCAGGACCAGGTGTAGAACGTGTTTGCTGGTGAAAATTGATTGAGAGCAAGCACAAAGCACCAGCAGATTATGAGGTTTATGGGTAAAACTTAAAACAGCTGCTTGCCATTTTCAAACAACACTTTGTAGCACTAGTCGACTTCTGGTGAGATGTACGTCCCCCCCTCCCTCTAACAATTGATTTAAAGACTTAAATAGCTAGATTTCTGCGCAAAAAATGAGACTTTTTGGGATGTCTAGTTCCCAAACCATGTGCATATTTTTTGGGGATATCTTGCTTTTGAGGCTTTGAATCAAGGGGGATCAAGGGTTCCAGATTTCACAACTTCCCTGTCACTGTTGGATTTGCACTGACTTTCCCTCGTCCCTTTGTGGCGAGGGAACCTTGTTGAGGTGTGATGCACAACGGGAGAGGGACTTACACCCAAGCGGCCGTGTCTTGCGTGTGAGGAATCCAGGGTCTTGAGGGTTTGGTGTAAACCAACTTCCATGGCCCAGGAAAGATACTTACCACAACCCAATCAAAGAATCTTTTGAAGCCACTAATCCTGAGCTTCTTGGCTTTGGATCCATCAACTCAGATTTATAGAATTCCGCTCCTATCATGCTAATTCTCCCTGGTCCAAAGTCCAGATTTCCATTTACACAACCTCCAATCTCAGCCATCCAGGGTGATATAACCCATCACCCCATACGTAGACATGCCCCAAATTTAAAAAGTTGGCCCGCCAAAGCCAGTACTTGTTTTATTTAAAGAAAATAAAATAAAAAGAGATGTTTGCGGGGGAAAAAACAACAAAAAGAAAGTCAACACTACCGGGGAATGAGAGCATGTCCAAAAAAAGGAAAAAGAAATCTGAACAGAGGGATTGCTGCACAATCAAGCAGCGCTAGTCCTTTGAAAAATGTTCAGCGGCATTGTGAGTGGTGGAATCTAAAATGTAGAAAAAGAGAGAATTACACCTCAAACTCAGATCCGCGAGCTCCGTTGTCTTGGGTATAAGCCTCGCATGCACTTTGCGCATGGCTCTCGGCAGCCTCGCGAGGCTTTGTTAGGCTAGGGATTTGCATGCCTCACAGTTGATGATTCAAAAGTCCCAATCTCAAGTTCGATTGCAGTGAAATCCCTGCTCATTGCCCTCAAAGCTCTCAAAACATTCTGCATCCACCACAAGCAACGCTCGCTGCATCCAGCCCAAGCTTGATTTCAGTCTACATCCCTATTTTCTTCTGGATGCCAGAGAAGCATGGTCTTCTTATCCCAGGATTGGATAAGTTCAACTGTGAGAGCAGGGGCCACGGGCTTTGGTGGAGTATTGCAGCAGACAAGCTGACTGGCTCCAGCAAAAAGAAGACACGAATGTTTTGCGGTGACCCCACCACATATTCAGGTCTGTTCTTTTGTAATGCATTGGATGAGAGGGAGAAGATGTAGATGAGCAGTAAAAGAAGGGTAATAAGTGTCACGAAGAGGAGTTAGCGACCAGGAAGGCGTCTTTGAACCACTCGAGCAGCGTGTCCAAGTCCTCCAAGCCGACGGAGACCCTGATAAGATTAGCATCAACGCCGAACTGACTCGCCCACTCGAGCTCGTGGAAGTGGGCGAGGATGACGTAGGGCGAGGAGAGGGTGAAGTTGGTGCCGAGGGAGGGGCCCTTGTACGAGCGGAGATGGTCGTAAAACGTGGCACAGGAGGCATGGTCGTTGAAGATGATGCTGAACAGGCCGCCGTAGCCGCCTGGGGGCTGCTTCCGCCGACACGTCTCGTAGTTCTCCGGCGTCGTGTATCGCGGATAATGGATCGCCTTGATGATCTTGTTGTCCCCCGACTCGGTCAGGCTCTTTAGATACGCACATATCCCACTCGCGTTCGTGTTGATCTTGGCCACCCGCGTCCGGAAGTCGCGCGAGTTGCGCTCCATGAATATCGCATCTTCGCCGAAGTATGTGTCCTCGTACATCCCGCTCCCGCTCGTCGGGTCTCCGTCCAGGAGCGCCTTCAACGTGCTGTGGTGCTTCTGCGACGGGTTGATGATCATGCTTTTTGGTCCAGTTGTGTGTCGGTGCCAAAAGAGCGTGAGATCTGTATTCTCCATGGGGGAGTGGGCGAGGGGAAGGGATGGGTGTATCTCACCTGCCGCCCATCACGTTGCTGTCTCCGCTGAACACCTTGGTGAGCGAGCTGACCAGAATATCAGCATATGGCAGGACCTCGACGTTCAGAAAGTTTCCGATGGTCTCATCGATGACGACCAGGAAGCCATACTGGTCCGCCAGCTCGCGAAGACGAACGAGGTCGGGGGATTTGAGGAGCGGGTTGGAGGGGAATTCGCAGAACAGGGCGGCGATCGGCGGCCGCCCCTGGGCCTGGTTGTGGGCGAGCAGCTGGGCCAGAGCGGCAAGGTCTTCGGATTCGCCGTGGCCAAAGAAGTGTGCGCCGGGGCCCCACTTCTCGATGATCTTGAGGGTGTCGGTGTACGGGAATCCGAAGGAGATGCTCTTGCCGATCTCCTGCCCGGGGCGGAGACGTGCCTGGATGGCCATGGCCAGTTGATGGGCGTAGAAGATCGAGCTCATCCCGGTGGGGTACAGATAGATGTCGGACTCGGTCAATTGCCCGGCGCCCCGCTCGGAGCGCTTGAGGTTGAGTGCTGCCGGCGGACTGGTGGAGCGGTCGGAGGGCGGGGTCTCGACGAGGATGTCGGCGATCCGGCGGCGGAGTGCTAGCTTGGCGCCCTGGACATGCTGGATGGGCAGGTTGCGGCCGTAGCGCTCCTCGACGTAGGTCGATGTGTTTTCGTCCGTTTCGACCCGGGGGGTGATGGGCGGCGCAGGCAGCGGGAACATCGGGCTCTGCTTGACGTTGTAGCGCCGCGGGGCAGCCGCGGGCGAGTTGGGAGGCGAGGGGAAGTCGTCGAGGCTCGGGCTGAGCGGGTTCCGGGCGGACTCTCGCACGGGACATGAGCCCATGAGCCGCAGCGCCCGTTCGGCGAACCGGGAGGAGATGCCGAGGCCGGTGTGTTGCCAGAAGGTGCGAGCGAGCCCGAAGATCTTCTGGTCCGGCACGAAGAGCACGAAGACGCGCAGGGGAGGCTCGGGACGGGTGGTCACTGGACTCGACGGCTTCCCCGAAGAGGCCTCGAAGCGGACCATCCGACAGCGCTTCTCGAGGCGTGGCTCGGAGAGGCCTTGCTTCAGCGCCTGGTCGGCAACGAACTTCCGGCACAGGTTGGCGGCTTTCTCGGACGGGAAGAGGATGCAGCGTTCCTGGGCCGACAGGGCATGGGCAGCGCGACAGATCTCAGCGAGCTGTGCAGACACCCAGGCGAAGTCAGTGCTTGTCCGCGCGGAGGGAGGGGAGAGAAGAGCGAGACAGGCGAGCCTTCTGGATGTCCTGGTGGATGAAGAAGCGCGGATAGCCCGTGGTGAGCCTGGCATGGACTCGGTCGAGCCCCAGCTCGTAGTCGACGTTGTCCTTCCAGGTCGGCAGCGAGACGGAGACGGCGTGTGGGGTGCAGATGGGCACCGATGAGCCCAGTTCGGCGGCGTGTCCGTCGCTCGGCGCTGGCATGGTGCGGTTCGTGGGCTGGCCGTCTCCCGCGCGCCGGCCGGGCTTGTCCGTCTTCCCAGTTGGGTGCACTGCCCCTGCACCCGCCAGCGTTCCAGCGCATGTATCCAGCCCGCCAAGCCCGACATCGATCCAAACTCAATCGGAAACCCTCCCTGGAAATCTCCCCCTCCTCCTGCCATTTGATCATAGGGCTCTGAGTATGTAATCGGCACTAGATGCAGGCTACTCAAGATAAAGGCAACCCCTTGCCCAGGCTCTCGCAGTGACTCATTCCAAACGGCAGGAATGGAAACAACTTTCTTGGTGGCCGCATTGGAGCACACAAGCAACATGCACTTTCTGAAACAAACTTATAATGGCCACATTGTTGCAGTCAAGAGAAACATATGAAGAAAAATATTAGGACTAACTGGAACAAGTAACAAAGATTCAACACGGAAATGGTAGAAGGGACAGAGGAAATAAAGAAAAAAGAAAAAAAAAACTGGAAATCTTGAAGATTATTGATTTTGGCCCCTCTCCATGAACTTGTGAGGTGATCACAATTTCCACTGACCAGTGCACCTGCCCAAAGAGAATGTAAATCAGCCACACGACATACTCCCTCTCATCCTCTGCAGTCATTGACTGGAATCATACTGGTTCTTATCCAAGTAATTGTTCCATGTACTTACATGAATGGCCATTTTTCCCCCTACTGGTAACCTATTAAATTCTTAAGCGTTTTTTTCAATTTTTTCAGCTTTGAGGTGCCCGGCTTGTCTGCTGGGGAGATAATTACATGATCAATCGGATTGAGCCATCCATTCATAAGATTGATTGGATCATCTTTGTTGAATCTGTCTAAAATTAAACGCATCCCATAGTGATGAAATCCAGTAATTTTTACTGATTTCTCCAACAAACTCTCGTATTCAGCTTTCAGATTCATGTAACGGTTTGGGGTTTGTTTGTGTTTGTTCTGTTCAAATTCCACAATCTTTTGAGCGCTATGAATCCTTATTGGCGAAGCGTTTGGGTCAAACCACCCATTTTCCTCAAAAAACCTGTTGCGAGTTGTTTGGATTTGGATGATCTTCCCAGTCATGTCATGTTGGTTCAAGAGATCACGTCTTCCGGATTCGTACAGCGCATAACCTATGCTATTGGCATTGTATCTGAATATTAAATTTCTAATCCAGTAGTTTGATAACACCTCTTCAAGGCTGTCGGTTGTTGATTGGTCTTGTGAAATATCCTCAATGTAAGCCTTCAAACAAGCCAATTGATTTTTGTGAGGGTCTACGGCAGAGCCTTTCCATTCAAATCCCTGATAGAGCCCTTCATCAAGGAAGACTGCCCATTTGGATGATGACATATCGCCATCTAAAACTCGTCGGGGTGCCATGTTTGCAAACAGCTTCTGCATTGATCGGAACAGAATCTTCCCCTCAGTGGTTTCGTCAATCACTTTAATAAAAATTTCAAACAGGAATTCCAACTTTGTTAGTCATGATCTGTTTTCAATTGGGATGGCCCAGTTTTCTGCTTACGGTTTAGCCACCAATGGTATTGATTGGTTTTGGAATCTTTCCTTAAGAAATCCATGTCAGGTATGAAGCTTTTAAAATTAACGAGGTTGGGGTATTGTTCATCATAACAGCGGACAAGGTGTCTCCCCAGCGTCTTGATTACTCCTTCATCTTTGAAAAAGTCTTTCACTTCTTCCGGTGTGATGAATTTATATTGGCACAGGAGACGAATTGCACTGAGTACATTTTTAACCAAGACAAATTCTTCTTGTGGCAAGCTGTCTCCACCACGCTCTGAGATCAGAATTTCCTTCAATATTGCAAGATGAGCTTCTCCTTCTTGTTTCTTAACTTCTTCATTGAAATATCTTGGTTCTAGAAGGTGTCTTGCAAGCAGTGGGGCAAGTTTTCTCCCATAAAAATTTGACAATTCAAAAAGCATTGGTTCCATGTTACTAGCAGCATCGCTTTCTGGTATCACCTGTAGTGCTGCCTTGACATAATTTCCCATTAATTCCTCCGTATCTGTACGAATAATCCTGAGATCAAGATACTCCTGATGATTTTCCCCTGCTGAATCTACACTTATTAGCTTTTCTTGTGAATTTTCTGCCTTGATGACTCAAGTTGTCAAACTGTTAACTCACCAACACTTGACAAATTATACAATATTCTTCCTTTATTGTGATACATAGGTGCAGTATTAGCACAAAGGTGTCAGAATGAGTAAGCCTGAGAGAGATAGGAATAAATCAGAATTTGAAAACTCACCAACTTCATCAAACACCCCAAGTAGTTCTTCACTTTTTGATTGATTGAGCTCAGAATAGAGCCTTCTTGGGTACTCTGATTTCATGAACAGTGTCAGCTTTTTTGATTCTCTCTCATATGGATTTAAATAACAAAAACCTGCCTTTGAGATCCGTTGAAGGAGAGTCAGCATCACACTTATATGCTGCTGCATTGTACCCGTTTTGTTCTATTTATAAATGTTTTTATAGTTCAAATTTTAGTGAGTATGACATTGGGACAAAATTGGGCAGGATTAAGCTCACCTTTCCAGGCGGGATTAATCAAGCCTTCCCAGCCGCGCTCCCAGCTGTGCATTCGTTTTTCCAACCTTTTCCCACCTATGAAGGACCCTTGGAGGAAAACTGCTAGGAAGATACATATGTGGAATTGGTAAAGCATGTTTGGATAATCCTGATAATGATCAAGCCAAATATAATTCTAGACTGTAAATTTTCAGTATAAAAAGTTTTAAACACAAAGAAGATTTAATATGTTAACAACAAGCAAAGACACTAGGGAGAAGAATCAGTGCAAGCCTGGGGGGGATTAAATAGCTGAGAATCACACAATCAAATATACCAATGTATCTTGGTTCGCCCAACATTGTTGCTGGAAAGCCAGCTCTGAAACACCTTTCCCGCCAGAACACTTCTTGAAAAGAAGTATAGCACGGCTCAACAACACACAGGTTTGAATGCATTGTACAGGTGCAGTGCTCACCCCAGAAAGTTTATTGTGCCATTTACTTGCGGTTTTTGGGTTGTGCAAGTTCCTTACTGCCCCCAATTGGATTTCATTGAGCCATTGATGCAGGTTTGGCCAAAGTCAGTTTACATACTACCAAATACATTTGCCAGGCCAGAAGGCCAGAGAAATCGATGAAACTTGTGATCATCATGGCTGTAACAAGCTGATAAATAATCTGAAGATCACACAATTGAATGTACTGATTTTATTGATGGGAATCAATCTGAAACACTCTCCCCGCCTGAACCTTTCTTGCAAAGGTGTATTGGATGGCTCAAAAACATGCAGGTATCCATTCCTTGCACTGTCTCATTATTATATGGGTACTGGCTAAAACTCACCCCATTTTGCCATTGCCTTGCTGAAGTTGTGATTCAACCACTACTCCTTTGGGGGTTTCATGGAGCCTGCAAAGTTTTAAACCTCTTGAGACAAAAGCAAAATCACAGATGAGCTCTTGGTGTTGAGGCTTGAGATGAAGGGGCAGTGAGGATTTACAGCGTACTGGATGCAGATCAGCAATGCACAGAGAGAAAAAAGAGTGAGACAATCAGGCCCACCAAAACTTGATCAGATTTCACAATAATAGAGATGGAATATGGCACCTGAGTACCTCTGGCAGGTGCAGGTACCCCCCTGAAGTTTCACCAATTCCTGACACCCACGCCTGCACCCGGCACCTGCTAGTAGAGGGTACCTGCAACAACAGACAGTTACCCGCCTACAGGCACTGGGTACCCGCAAACTGGCACTTAGAGCCACCCCTGCCCTTTAGGGTAGGAACTTCAAACCCAGTTACCTGAGACGGGTGCAGGTACCTGCCTCAAATTTCACTCAGACTGGACACCCAGCACCTGCCAGCAGCTACCTGTACGGTAAGACGGGTACCTGCCAACAGTTACTGGATATCCAGCAACAATTACCTGTTTGCCATCTCTACCCAATAATCCTCAATATATCAAGGAATTCTTTGGCACCAAAAAAGGCCCTAGTTTTTTTTTTCTTTCAAACTGAGGGTCTCAAAAATTCCAAGAAATTAACAAAGAAAAGTCATCTCTGCTGGCTGACAGCAATAAAGATTAGAAATTCATCTTTTTCATTTGCAGCGCACAAAGGTTTGTACACTACCACACACTTTCAACAGGAATTTGAGTGGACAATTTCTGCAGTGCACAAGGATTTTTTCACAGTTTGAAAATTAAATATGTTCCATTTTTTTTTTTTTTTGAATTTTTTTTTCTTTTGTTTTTGAAAAAAAAGCCAGATTTGATAAGAGAAATATGAATAACAGAATTAATCAACAGAACCAAGATCAAATCTGAAAGTGTAGACATGCAGAAGGGGAAAAAGAAATGTTGAAAGAAAAAATCTTTGGCTTCCCTCTGAAATTTGTATGTGATCAAATATTTTGTAGATTGAATCTGCACCTGCCTAAATGAAACAAATATTAACAGTAAAAGTCAATTTTTCTTGTCATATAAAGTTTCCTGATGGAATATATTGGTTAGGATCCCAGGAGATATTCCATGGGTTCATAAAAATACTCACTTTCTCACCTACTTTTGACCCATACCCTCCCTTTCATTCTTTTTCTTTCTGTGGCTATCTATTTTATCATGGAATGATGCTCTCCATTTTTCCCGTCTTGAAACACATCTCTCTTTTATGGAGGGATCAGTTACAAAATCCACTTTTTTTAGCCATCCATTCCTCAGGTTTACAGAACCAGTTCTGTCAATGCTTTTTAAAACAAAAACAATCCCAAATTTTGCAGTTCCTGGAATGAATCTTAGCATTTCCTGAATTAAATACTTGGTTTCAGTTTTCAGTTCAATGTAATCTTCAGGTGTTGTTTTCCTTTTATTCTGTTCAAATTCCTCAATAAACCGAGTACTTTGAATGCGGACTGTTGGATTTGCTGAATCAAACCACCAGGTGTCTTCAAAGAACCTGTTTCGAGTTGTTTGGATTTCAAGGATCTTCTCAATCAATGAATGTTGCAACAGGATATTATAATTTGTGTTGACTATTTCTTGATTTACCTTGTTGGCATTGTATTTGAGTATGAATTTTATAATCCAGAAGTTTGACAAAACTTCTTCCAGGCTAGTGGTTGTTAATTTGTTTTGTAAAATGTTGATTACATAAACTGACAAAAATTCCAATTGCTCTTGACTAGTTGTTGTGGAAGAGTGTATCCATTCAAATTCTTGATAAAACATATTGTCAAGTAGTGTTGCCCATTTCATTGAGGGAAGATTTCCTCTGGTAGCTCTTGTTTCCATATTTGAAAAATACTCTTGCATTGATTTTAGAAGAACCTTTCCCTCAGTGGGCTTGTCAAGCACTAAGATAAAATAATTAATTAAACCAAAAATGCAATATTGTCAGAAATTTATGCCTCAATGTGTCATTTCATTGCTCACCTCTTAGCAACCAATGAATCTCTGAGGTTTGTGAGTCTTCCTTTAAGAAATCCATATCAGGTATGAAGTTTTTGAAGCCAGAGACATCAGGATATTTTTTCCCATGACAGTGAACAAGGTGCCTCCCAATGGATTCTATTATCCTTTCAGATTTGAACAAGTCTTTCACTTGTGAGTATCTGATAAAGTCATATTCATACAGGAGCTTAAGGGCATAAAGTGCATCTGTCACCAAAATAAAATCTTCCTTTGGGAAATAATCCCCACCGCGGTATAAATCCAGAATTTTCTCCAAACTTTCAAGACAAGCTGCTCCTTCTTCTTCCCTAGATGCATTGCCCCACTGGTCTGTGAATTCTTTCATGAAAAGTGGAAGAAGCTCTCTTCCATAAAATAGCAACAATCTCGAAACTGCTGATTTGATATTGATGCTGGCAGGTTGGCTATCAGATACTGCCATGCCTAGAGGCATAACTGCTAATCTACTTATAATGTCACTAATCTTTTTGACATTGGGATGTTTAGCTGAAATATCCCTGAATAAATTCAAAGTGTATCAGATTTCCTTTTTTTGAATTATGTATTGTGGAGGCTTGAATTTAGAAATCATCGACTTACACTTATTCAAGAAAGTATCAAATCCGCCTGTTTAGTGATACAGATATACATATATCATTAACATGGAAGTGTAACAGCCTATTCAAACTGAGGGATAGTAAAATACATAAAAAATTCAAAGAACTGACCCACTGGTACCCACGCATGAGCTTCTTGATTGATTTGTAATTCAGGCAGCTCGGAACGCGACCTTCCTACACTTTGAGGGTAATCTGATTTAATAATGTAAGTTTTAGCTCTTTCAATCCAGGGAGATCATTTTTTTTAGGAAAATAAGCCTTTAAAGCTTGCTGAAGAGGATCTGTGCGCTGCTGCATTGTATCTTTCTGTTCCCAGTTCTTCAGACAGCAATTTGGCGGAAGTGAACTCACCTCTCCAGTAGGGTTTTACAATTATCCCTTGCCAGTCTTCCATTCTTTTTTCCAATTTTCTTCCATTCAAGGACCCTTGGAGGAGAAGCGGTAGGAAGATAAATATACGGACCTTGTTTAGCATGTTTGGAATATAAATTTGATAATGATGAAGCTAAAAACAATTTTATTTCTGTGAAATAAAGTTTTAATCCTACAGTGGGACTAGGTGAGACTCCGTAAGAATTTCAAAGATGTAATGTTTTATCTTGTGGCGATTGGGTGACAGATCCGTGTAAGCTGGGGATTAAATAGCTGCGAATCACATACTCACTTATTCAAGAAAGTATCAAATCCGCCTGTTTAGTGATACAGATATACATATATCATTAACATGGAAGTGTAACAGCCTATTCAAACTGAGGGATAGTAAAATACATAAAAAATTCAAAGAACTGACCCACTGGTACCCACGCATGAGCTTCTTGATTGATTTGTAATTCAGGCAGCTCGGAACGCGACCTTCCTACACTTTGAGGGTAATCTGATTTAATAATGTAAGTTTTAGCTCTTTCAATCCAGGGAGATCATTTTTTTTAGGAAAATAAGCCTTTAAAGCTTGCTGAAGAGGATCTGTGCGCTGCTGCATTGTATCTTTCTGTTCCCAGTTCTTCAGACAGCAATTTGGCGGAAGTGAACTCACCTCTCCAGTAGGGTTTTACAATTATCCCTTGCCAGTCTTCCATTCTTTTTTCCAATTTTCTTCCATTCAAGGACCCTTGGAGGAGAAGCGGTAGGAAGATAAATATACGGACCTTGTTTAGCATGTTTGGAATATAAATTTGATAATGATGAAGCTAAAAACAATTTTATTTCTGTGAAATAAAGTTTTAATCCTACAGTGGGACTAGGTGAGACTCCGTAAGAATTTCAAAGATGTAATGTTTTATCTTGTGGCGATTGGGTGACAGATCCGTGTAAGCTGGGGATTAAATAGCTGCGAATCACATACTCCACTCCATCCATGGACATTGCGCCATTGCCTCGCTGATGTTCAAGTCCGTCATTGCTACTTGGCGGATTTCATTGAAACGTTGATGTAATTGACCTTTGGTGAATTTACCAACTCCTCCATCACGAGGCCGGATACGATCATGACAGGCTAGAACAATCGATGAAACTTGTTCTCATCATGAGTAAAACAAGCTGAGAACGTTTAAGTTTAACCTTACCTAATTATCCCCACCCTGCCTTCGAAATCCATTCTGGGCATACATTCATAATCTCCAATGGGGAATGCAAATCTATGCAAATCAGCTCCAAATGTCTGAGGGAGGCTCGCAATGTCCAATCTGACAGCAACTCCCTGGGTGATTCTCGTCTGAAAGACGCTTGTTTTAAACTCATATCGGGCATAGCCTGCTGTCAGTGGACGTCAATTTTCCCTCAGCATTCCCCAATCTGATTGATCGATCCTGGTAAAAAGCATACCATTCCACGTTGACCTAACCTTTCTGGAAAATATGTTAAAAACCCTTGTTTCGAATCTATACCTCCGCTCGAGCACACTGCCACCGCTGGTAATTTCTCCAGTCATCTGCGATACTGGACCGGTGGACTGGCAGTGTCAAGCCCTCTGTCTTCCTCCTCCTCCCGCAAAATCTCAACCAAGATTCTATGAAATTAGACTCAAGGTGGTGATTTCAAGTGAGAAAGCTTTCTGCCACTCCACAGCCTGCCGGGGTTCGTTTATACTCCTTCCTCCTAAGTGGCTATTTACTGCCTTGCTAAATGGGCAGGGGGATTTGTGACATGTTCATGGCTTTTGACTGTGTCACATGTCACATAGATGTTGTGGATAATAGGGGGTTTCACAATAAGGAAACCCGGGAAGGTGTTTGAGCGCTCGCGAGTATTGTTATGAGGATGCTCGGGGCGATTTCTCGCGGGACTTCACGCCAAATTTTTAAGCGGGTATGTCACCTGCGAGTAAAGAAATTTAGTGCCGCGGGAAGCGAAAATGCTTATCGTGAAACCCCCTAATATATATTGTAGTGTGTGACTTCCCGTTGAGATCTGAAGGCCTCCCAGAAGTGGATGACTTCCCGTTGGGATTTAGAGAGCTCTAGATGCCCTCTTAGATCCTAAAATAATTTGTTTACCAAAACCACAAACCATGAAAGCCCTGACCCAGGCTTAGGAAAACATTTTCCTTTTTACTGAAGATTAAGGCCTTGTTTGGAAGTGTTTTTTTTTTTTTTTTTTTTTTTTTTTTTTTTTAAGTGCAGATTTGGTTTAACATTGCGCACTATGCATATTCATCTGGTTGACAAGAAACTGTCGGGGAGTTACAACAGTATATATGTAAATAGAAAGGGGAAGAACATCTAAGTTTCTGTGGAGTGTTTTGCTATTATTATTATGTTAATGTTTGTTATTGAGAGATGAGAAAAGGGAAAGGGGATAAAGAAAAAAAGGGGGGGGGAAGAGATCCAGAGGGTCGGTGAGGTTGCAGTCTTGTGGAGATCATTGATGAGTTCCCTCGGCGTCCTCCACCCTGCGGAACTGGGGTAGCCTGGCCGAGATTTGGAGGAAAGCTTCTGTAGCCTTAAATGCTCTCGCGTCGTGAAGGAGGGTTCTGGCAAAAAGTTCCTTGACCCGCTCCGTGTAGAGAAGCCTTCTTGCTGTGGCCCTTGCCTCGCAGAACCTAGAACACGAAACAAGATAATGTTCAACTGATTCTACAACCCCACACGTCGAGCATATTGGGTATGGAGCCTTCTTGCATTTGAACTGGAAAGCGTTTAGTGGGACGTAACCTGATCGTAATTGGTGCAAAGCAGCCTGAACCGCGAAGGCCATGCGTGGTGACCCCCGCCATATCTTCTCTTTTCGGATCAGCGAAGATCGCTCCGCTGTCACGCTGCCCTTGATGGATTTGTCGAGAAAGACGGGGTTTCGGGCCACCGCCGCCTTTCTGTCCGCCATCTCGTTCCCTTCAATCCCTACGTGACCCGGGCACCACCGGATCACCACCTGCGTCGAAGAGGGAATGGTGTCAGCAATCTCCTGAATCTGGGAAGCAATGTATTGGCCCGGTTTGGGGGCCCTAGGATACTTTAGCCTTTCTATCGCGGCTTGACTGTCCGTTAATATGATAATCCTAGCGCCTGAGGGCGGGAGTCGTGTCGAGCGGCCCAACTCCAGTCCAAGCCTGATGCCCACCAACTCGCACTCGAAGTTGGAAGCCGTGCACTGTGGGCCCAAGAAAGCGAGCTTGTATGACAATCCATCTCCCGTCACCGCCGCCGCCCCCAACCCTTCCTCCGGGTGGGCTGATCCATCTGTAAAAACAATCAAGTCAGATTCCGGGTCCAGTGAGTTGAGCAGAGAGGAAACCATTCTTTTAGCCTCTTGCTTGTTGACCCTGTCGATCACTAGTTCCAAATTCCTTCCCAGTCTCCAAGGGGGATGGGTTTCAAGGAAGAAGCTTATTTCCTCAAGACTCTTCGTCGCCAAAGGCGCCAAAGCATCGCGCGTGATAACTGCATGCACCGGACTGGGGAAAGCCCTAGCCTGCCACGCCAGTTCCGTTCTGATCTGTTGCTCAATAGCCAAAGGCCTGTGCGCACATCTGGTTAGCTTCGAGAGGAAGAAGTTATTTATCCTATTAGTGGCCCTTTGCACGATGCTCCTAAAAGGTCGGTACTTATCGAGATATTTGATCAGCGTGGATCTCAACGCCCCCAAAGCAAACCGGGCCGCCAAGTGCTCGATCAGTCTGAGCAGTGCCGTCACCTTCTTCTTGTTGCAGGAGGTGAACCAGACTTGTACCCCGTAGAGAGCCCTGGGGACAAGCACAGCCGAGATCAGAAGCCCTCGCTCCTGTTCTCTCACCCCCCAGGACGAACTGCCTATTTTCAGAAGTTTCCCCATCGTGTCGTCAGCTTTCTTTTTCACCTGTGCTAGCTGTCTACCGAAGGTCAGTTTCTCATCTAGCCAGAGGCCTAGCCATTTGACGTCCCGCTGGGGCTCCAAGACTTGACCATCAAAAACAAAAGGCAACTTAGCTGATCTAGCGTGGGTAAAAGCCACGTATTGCGCCTTCCGACTGTCAAAGATTGCCCCATGACTTCTGCCCCACCGAAGTGACGCCTGCGCTAGCTTCGTGAGACCCGTCTTGGCCACCTCGGCTGTTTTCCCCGCCGCGAGATGGACCACGTCATCAATGAAGCCTAGAGAGACTTCGTCCCTGTCAAAACCAAAATCCTTGATCAGTAAATCGGAATTGTAAAGTATGTAAAGGATGACTGATAAGGGAGAACCCTGCGGGAGTCCCTTATCAATTTTAAACTCAGCTGATTCAAAGTCCGCCAATCGCAGCTTTGTGCGGCGGCCCTCCAAGAAGCGTGCGATGATCTTCCAAAGGTACGTCAGACATCCTTTCCGCCGAAGAGAGTGCACAAGGCGTCGGGGGTCAACCGATGGGTAGGCCGACTTCACGTCAAGGAAGAGGGCCGAGACCGTTTTCCCTTCCCTCCACTTCCTCTTCACCCACATTGTAAGCGCCATCAGCGCATCGTCACACCCCTTTCCTCGACGGCCTCCGGAGTGCCCGTTGGGAAGAATGGTATTGGTTTCTGCCCAAAAAGTGAGACGGTCAGCAAGGACGGTCTCAAATACCTTACTGACAGTACTGAGGAGGGTGATTGGCCGATACGCCCCTGGAACAGTGTAATCGGGTTTTCCAAATTTCCGGATGATGACAGTAGTGGCGGTGCGCCACCCAGTGGGGAAGCAATCCTCCCTGATGCACCTGTTAAAGAGGGAAGCAAGGGGGTCAGCTATCTCGGGTGCCAAAATTGTGAGGACTTCATTTGGGATGCGGTCCACACAACACACAGACAAAAGACAAGAACAAAAAAGAAAAACAAGAAGCAAAACCAAAAGAAAACAACACAACAGATCACACAGCCTAAGAGATGAGAAAGACATGACACACACCAGAGAGAAGAAAGAAAAGAAATAGATAAAACAAACAGAAGACAAGGAATAAGACCAACAGCACAAACTGTGTTAGGACCAAGAAAAGTAGAAAGGGAGAGGGGATAGAGGAATAAGGACAAAACAAGAGAAGAAAGGGTAGTCTGAGAGCCTTGAGTCTTGAGAGTCTTGATCTTGAGATGAGCGCCGGTGGAATTTGAGAACTGAAAAATAATTTGACTACCGGGTTGACCACCACATCCCACCACCACTTACAGTCTGTCCCTAGACTGTGCGGTCTCCGCCGAAGATCCTGTCGAACCGCGCTGACGAAAAGAAACAGAAGGGGACCCGCAGGTGGCTCACGAGAGTGGCGAATGTAGAGCTTACGACATTTTTTTTTTTCTTTTTTCGGTAGTAGATACCTGAGGTGCATACTAGGGAGGGGGAACTTACTTTTGGTCCTCAATGCCCCCACGAGGAAAATATTTCTTGACCTGATCCGCCGCGAACCGGCGTTTGAGTTCTGTGCCATCAAGCTCGGCGAGGACGTAGGAACCACCTTGAACCTGCGCGACGACACGATAAGGCCCGTTCCACTTGTGAGCGAAGAGCTGGCCCCATTGGACCTCCAGTGATCGGTTGTAAGCGAGTACTAGAGTGCCGGGAGCTAGAGGATCGCGCAGCCGCGCTGCATTTCGCTCCTGCCAGTAGCGGACCGAATCCGCTCAAGACTTCATCATGCGCTCGTGCGCAATCTTGCGGGACTCGTTGCTGCGCTCAAGCTGTCGAGAGCGCGCAATAAGCAAATCGGTGGTACTCCGGACCTCCTCCCATTCGACCCCAAGGAATGACTCAATGTCCAAGTCGATAGGCAGAGCCGCGCGCTGGCCAAACACTAGCCCGTACGGCGAGAACCCGGTTGTGCGCTTGGTCGAAATACGGTCCGCGAAGAGTATGAGCGGCAAGTACTTCTTGCAGTTCTTGCCTGATTCGCCGGCGAGCTTGACGAGTGCTGCTTTAAGCGGTGCGTGTCCTCGCTCGACCATGCCTTGAGCTTCTGGATAGTAAGGTGTCGATACTCTGTGCTGACCCGGGAGCGCGCGCAGCATCTCCGCTAACGCACCACCAAACTCAGAGCCTCCGTCGGTAGAATAAGGACGAGCTAGTCCGTAACGCATCGTCCACTGCTCTTGAAGAAACGCCGCCACCGCCTCTGAGGTGATATTATTGAGGAATTTCGCCTCGACCCAGCCCGAGAAGTCGTCGCGAGCGACTATAAGATATTTCGCGCCACTCGCTTTGATGTGGACAACATCCATCGACACCCGCCCAAACAAAGTGTTCTCCCCGGTCGGGTAGCGCATTTCCATCGGCCAATGCAAGTCGTGTTTCTGACAAGCCTCACAGCTGCGACACCAACTTTGCGCGGCCTTCTTGAGTCCAGGCCACCAAAACCGTTCAGAGACACGGCGGTAAGTTTCTGCCGTGCCTCGATGGCCGAGACCTTCATGTAACTCGCGAAGGATATCATCCTGCTTGCCTGGAATCGTGACAACAATCCGAGGTAGAGGGCTACCCCTCTTCATGAGACGTCCCACCTGAACAAAGAAATCCAAGGCCTTCCGTTTTAACGCTTGAAACGACACTGAGTCCATGTCCGGTGGCCGTGTCAAAGTCACGAGATAATCCTCCAAGTGTCGCCAAAATCCCTCCTGATAGCCAGTGTACAATGGAGCTGTCTCGCCCGAGAAGGTGGAAAGGGGTCTAATAAGAGGCGCTTCCTCGTCAAATTCTGACGCGGGAGGATCTGACTCGTCGTCACCTTGCGGTCTGCGGGAAAGTCCGTCCGGCATCGTGAAGGATTTGCCTGGGCGATGAGTGATGTCGAAGGAAAACAAGTGGATGAAAGAAACCCATTGCGTCATTGGAGCGTTGGGTAAGCTCGGCGCATTGATCATCTGAACGAGTGACTGAGCATCGACGAGGAGCTCGAAATGCTGCCCCCAGAGAACGATTTGAAGCTTCTTCAGGATCCTCGCAACTCCACAGAGCTCGAGTTTAGGTTGCGAATAACGAGATTCCACATCGGAGAATAACAGGGATTCATAAAGCGCAGGTCGATCGAGACCGTTGCCGTCTGCCTGGGTGAGAACTGCCCCCGCGGCGTAGAAACTGGAGTCCACCGCGAGCTTGAGACGCCCGGCATTCGGCCCGTAATCCACTTTGACTAGAACAATATCCCGCCCTACCAAAGACTTAAGCCGCTCGAATGCCTCCGCGCAATCATCCGTCCAGAGAAATTCAGTATCTTTCCGGGTTAAGCGCCGAAGAGGAAGGCAGATCTGGGACAGCGCTGGAATAAAAATCCTAATGTACACCACAACGCCTAAGAAACCGCGGACCTCTGTAGCATCGATGGGGGTGGGCCAAGACAAAATCTTGTTAACCTTGCTTTTCGCCATCCGCCGCCCCTCCTTGCAAACCACGTGGCCGACGATCTCCAATGCGGGCACACATGCGGCCAGCTTGGCCGCCGAAACGGTCAACCCGGCCTCCTCGATCCGGAACAAAATCCGCTCAAGCGTTGCGGCGTACTCCCATATGAACCGCCTGACACCAGAATGCCAGGACAGAACCTCCCCGTTGTAGTCGGAAGCCGGGCCCTTGATGCCCCCATCATTGATGAACACCCCCGCATGGTCGGGAATCTCGTCCTGCAGGACCCACATCATCTGTGCCTGGTAGACGGCAACAGAGTTGGTGGCGCCCTGCGGAAGGCGGGTTAGCTGGAATCTCCCAAGGGGAGTGTTGAAGGTAGTTAGTGGTCGAGAGATAGGGTCGAGGGCGCGCTCGTCGTAGCCGCCCAAAATATCTCCGAGCCCATAGCAGGCTCGGCCAGAGAATGAGTCCACAAAGTCTTCAGTTGCCGGGGGAACACCGGCGTCCTTGACCGTCACCCGATTCAACGGCTGGAGGTCATGTACGATTCTAAGCTTTCTGTTGCCCTTCAAGACGCAGAAGACGGGAGACGAGTATGATGAGGTCGACTGTTCATACAATCCGGTTTGCACCCGCTCGCGGAGAATCCTGGTGTATTCGTCCAGCTTAGCGGCGGGTATCGGTATACGCTTCTTTTGCCAAGGTTCATGCTTGACGACCGGGATGATGTAGGGCAGACCGTACGAATCTTTCAACAGTCCGCGCTCAGACTCGTCGAAAGCGATAGCTTGATTACGCTCCGACAAAACGTTTTTGATGACGTTCAGCTTGTTGGGCCAGAGCCAGCCTTGGGGACCAAAGTTCACCACGGCAAGGCGCTCTTCGGTGACACGCCCTTGCGGAATAAAAGGGCCGGCCAAGGATCGCGGAAGGGGTCGGTAGGGATCCCGGGACAGAGGTGGCCGTCAAAGAGGAGGATTGAGGCCCTGCGGCATCGGCTGGTTGACGGGTTTAACTTTCCGCGCAACGGGTTTGTACTTAGCTGCGAATGCTAAATACTCGCCAGCTCTCCACGCTTCCAGAAGAGCCACTTGAGCGCGCCCGCTCATCCCTTGTTGGAGCAAGCTCCAAGTCCGCAACTCCGCCGAATCCTCAAACGCTGCTTTATCTGCATAGGACAAACCGGAAAGTGGGGGGCGGCTCACGAGTGTGGCATGTCGTAGGGTTTTGACAGAACGGTGGGTATCTACCCTTGGAGGTGCACTATGGAGAGAACTTACTTTGAGTCCCTCCATCCTCCACGGCAGATTGAAATATATCCATCCTCCTTCCGCTTCCATTCGATACTGATCTTGTTTGCCCATCGATCGTAGTTTCACCTCATCTTGGAGGATCTTTAGTTTTCCCTCGTCGCGGAGGCTCGGAAGTTTAGCCTCATTGCGGAGGGTCTCTGCAGACAAGCCTAGTTTAGCCTCATCGCGGAGGGTCACAAAGGACGAAACTAGTTTATTCTCGTCGCGGAGACGAGGATCGGATGATAGTTTAGTCTCGTCGCGGAGACGAGGATCGGGTGATAGTTTACCTCCTAAAACAGGAGAGAAGTTGGAGTCCACGGAGTTGCTCACGAGCGTGGCACGAGATAGTGTTTTTGACGAGGAGGTAGTATCTACCCGGTGGTGCATACAGGGAAGGGGACTTACTTTTACACTTTGTGCCCCCGCTGAGACCCCATGCTGCCCGTCGCGAACTCGTCGCCCGCCTCTTGAAGAACCATAAGAGAATATTTGAGAAAGGTGAGAGAACGGAGAATTGAACGAAACCGGACCAATGTTTTTGGGATTTTGCTGGTTTTCTGGATGTTTTTGATCTTGATGTTTTCTTGATGAGTCGCAGAGTGAAACCGAAGTGGAAAAGACTGGAAAATTACTGGAATTTTGGGCCGCTGGATAGTAGGTCGATCCGCCGGTAAGAAGTCGAGACCCTAAATTAAGACCTCCGGCTTGTGGATCGACCCTACTCATAAAAAATGAGGATCTTCTTTGGAGGTTTCCTGGAGACGCCCGCAGTGCACCAACACACCCTTCCGGCCGTGAGACGGAAACTCGCGCTCCCACCTCCCCTTGTCGACGGGGCAGAGGGTGACTTCGATGTTCCTACCGCTGGGATCCGGCAGGATAATCCGCTCCCCGTACGTAGGCAAAAACAAAAGCGAAGCTCGGAAATCTATCAAAAACGGACGTCCCAAGATGAAGGGTCCGTCCGCTCGGGTGATCCAAAAGTGGCAAGTGCCCACTATGGAGCGCCCTATTCGAACTGGCACGTCTTCAGCGATACCGATCAGCTCGCATGCTTGATTGTTGATCCCATAAACCGCTGAACTAAAATTTACTCGCGGTGTGAGATTCAGTTTGACCGCTAACGAGTCCAAGATTAAGTTGAGCTGGGAGCCAGAGTCGACCAACGGGGACGAGATCGCCTCGCCTTCCCCTACACTACAGCTTAGATAGCCGAGTGGACAGGAATACAGATTGGGGTCGAACTCCCCATCTGGATCAATTCCCTCAGCCAGCGTTCCCGAATTCACTTTTAGGTCCTCCGAGCCAACCTCCACGCAGCGGCGGGAGACCCATTTCTTCACTCCGTCCGAGACCGCTGGGGAGACTGAACAAATCTCCCCTACAGTCGTGGTCACTGGTAGATCAAAAATCCTCTTGACAAGTCCGTCGACCGCATCTGGGTGGTCGCGAGAGACCTGGCGCTCGAATCGGACCTTTGACAGTTGCCCTGTGGCTTTAGAAGGAGTGGCTGGACGTGTTGACTGTTCCTTCGATGGAACGGGCTCGGCCTCCGGCTCATTCATAATCCTGTTGAGGAGCTCCGGTTTGTCCTCCTCTTGAGGTCTTGTTGAATCTGTTGATGCTCCTGGTGTCTTCCGCAGCGGCCTCCGCGACTGAGTTGACGGAAATAAGGGGGCCTTGAATGGCCTTGGCTCTTTGTGTCGCTTCCTTCCTGCTGGGTCGGACTCGTACGCTCCGGCAAAAGACTGAGAGGACACTGCTGGCGGATACCAGGGGTTCAACGATCCGCAGCTCGCCTTGTATTCTGCAGCAGCCGCATTAGATGGCTGTCGAGTCGGAGTCGGAGGCCTTGGCGGAGTTGCGGAAGAAGTGGGGCGAAACGATGCCACAACATGCCGAATAGGTCTACTACGATCGAACGGGATGAGCGCCCCATTTGGGAGGAAAATTGGTGCCTCGTTGCTCAACAAGGCCCGCCTCCTTGTCCTTCACCAGTTCCTGACATCTCGAGGTCCCGTGATTCTCTCGGTGGCAGTAATAGCAGACAAGTGGAGGGCGATCCGTAGGCGCCGATGCCTTTCCGGGAATAGCTGCAATTTTCTGATCAATCTTATTTTAAAAGGCTTCCAACATCCTCGAAAGCTTGTCGATGGTTGTGACAGGTTTCGAAGGCGCCTGAGCCTCTTTGGGACGACGATCGTCGCCCATCTTCTTCATGACGGAATTTCCCTCTTGAAATGAGGGCCCAACGACGGGCTGTCCGGTCCTCGACTCCTCAAACGTGAGCGCAGTTTGCTCCTTCATCACGGCGTCCACGGCATCTTTAAGAATCTTGAAGGTGGGCAGCTTGAATCGGTGGTCCAGGGTCGTCACCATAGTACCATCCCGGATTAACTTCTTCCTGATTTTGTCCTGAGCGCTGGCCGAGAAGGCTTGATAATACGAGTTTCGGATCTCCTCCACTGAATCAATGTGGGCTTTCGAGAGCAGGTACGACTGTATTGGCTCCCAAGACTGGCGAAACTTCTGATAATCCGTTGCTGAAGCCACACCGCCCTTGGAAACCCAATCTTCGACCAGAGAAGTCAGGTCCCGCGTAGTGAACCTTGCGGTGTCCACCTGGCCCCAGTAGGCAATCATCGCGGCCTTGAGCTTCGGCCAATCGGGGGGGCTGAACCCTTCCAGCGTCTCGAGAATATCCAACAGCTCGTCGGTAGCAAGAAACAACCGAATCTGCCAGGCCATGTCCAGCTCGGTGGCCTCGTCCAAACTAGCCACCATCTCGTACGTTTTGATAAACCTCTCGACCTTGGTTCCATCGAAACATAGCCACTTGTTCGGCGACTTGATTTTGACCATCGTGACGCCCCTAGGAAGAAATTTGACGGGCAATGGGGTATGGCTCACAGCGTGGCTAGGTTGCTTTTTTTTTTTCGACGATGTGTAGAAATACCCTTGGAGGTGCACTAATGGAGGGGACTTACTTCTACCTCTCCTTTGCCCCGCGACTGAACACTTGAAAAGATAAAAAAGAAATTAACGTCGACCTTGATCCTGAAACGAGAATCGGAGACAGAAGCACTCCAAATCAAGCGAGCGAAGAGGTTCGACGAGCGACCACAGGGCGATGAACAATGGTTGGATGGATGGAGATTGCAGAGAATAAGAAAAGAACCGAAGCAAATTCAGCTGCGGTTACCGGATTCTACTCGCCGAGAGCTAAAGAGAAAAGAAAAGAAAAAATATAACCGCCAAACGGCCTCAAAACCACAGTGCGAGACTGTAAATCTTGAGGTCGCTGGTTCGATCCCGGCTCGGGGGACCAAATATGGAGCTCCGCCCGATGCTAGGCCGGCGGCAGCGCTGGGAGGGGAAAGATGTGCCTGGTGGCTGCCCTCACAGATTGGTCCAGAAGAGTCGTGTGGATGCGAAGCGATAGCTGGGGGGGGGGGAAAGTGGTTTTGATTTTGTTTCGCCGGGGTTTGGATCCTCGGCAGCGGTTGGGCTTTGTTGATAGGATTCTGGATGGGTGATTGGGACTTCTTTTGGATTCCGGACTCGGATTCTTGACTCTTGACTCGAGATGGCGGATCAGAATGCCATGCCGCTCCCCTCCTCCAAGTTCTGCGAACTTGGACTCGGGGAGGCAACATGTCACATACATTTCATCATCTCCTTGCGCGCCGTGCGCGCGCACACAACACAACACACAGACAAAAGACAAGAACAAAAAAGAAAAACAAGAAGCAAAACCAAAAGAAAACAACACAACAGATCACACAGCCTAAGAGATGAGAAAGACATGACACACAACAGAGAGAAGAAAGAAAAGAAATAGATAAAACAAACAGAAGACAAGGAATAAGACCAACAGCACAAACTGTGTTAGGACCAAGAAAAGTAGAAAGGGAGAGGGGATAGAGGAATAAGGACAAAACAAGAGAAGAAAGGGTAGTCTGAGAGCCTTGAGTCTTGAGAGTCTTGATCTTGAGATGAGCGCCGGTGGAATTTGAGAACTGAAAAATAATTTGACTACCGGGTTGACCACCACACCGCCCGGCACCATTTGCCAAAGTGACCCATTTGCAAGCACTTGAAGCATTGCGGCGGCAATTTCTTGAATTGTTCGGCCCTATGAAAGCACCCACTCAAAAATAATCCTCTCTGCTTGACTAATAGGTCAGCGGTTGCAGAATCAGTGAAGGATATAACAATAGTACCGGCCTGCCAAGGGTCCGCCGGGTCCCTGGAGCCTCCCAGCCATCGGATCCTGAAGATTTTTTCTGATCCAAAGTTGTTGTTGTCCGCAGCAATGGCGATCTTGCTCGCTGCCGCGTTGACGTTGAATGTCTGAGGAATTCCGTGGGCCAGGACAGAATATGTTCTTGGCAACGCCTCCAGGTCGGGGTGAACCTGTTTACTCCACTCATGTTTATTGTGCATCAGCCATTCTTTGTGCTGGCGGTTCTTCGAGTAAAAGGACACATCACCAGATGGCAGGAACCGGACTGCCTTAACCGTAACCTTCTCGCCTTGGACGGTGGCATTCATCTTGTTGAGGACCTCGTTCGCTTTCCGGACAACGATTTCGGCATCGACTTCCTTCAGTGGTGTGGTACCCGCCCGGGCGTGAATGATCGTCAGGCCCGGTCGAGCCGCTGTCATCTCAGTCTTGGTCGGAGGGGGGGGCGGGGCTTTTGGCTTGGCTGCAGTCGCCGCGTAGGATTTGACCGGTGCGGGTTGTTTTCGCGGCAATTGCCCTGCCTCGATGGTTGTGACGCGTCCCGGTAGCTTGCAAAGGTCCGCCATCGCGAGTTTCATCTCCTGCATGGTTTGACGCATTTTGTCCATTGTACGGAGGATAATGCGCTTCTGCTCGGCTTCGCTTTCTAGAAGTTGGAGTAGTAAGGACATGAGTGTCGTGTCCATAACCACTTTCCCATCATGGGTTTGGTTTTCCGGGCGGGCCAGGAGGGATCGGAGGAATGAAGCCGGCGTGGCCTCGGCCGCTGGAGTCGCAGGGGGCGCTGGCAGACGGGCTTCAAGGAGTCGTCGAGGTTTGGAGGCAGAGGTCATGACAATGTCCGGCGACGCGTCGTTGGCGGCATACGCGTCTCGGGAGTTGTGAATTGAGTCCGAGAGGACCTGAACCGATTCAGAGCGGATACCGGGAGGGGGGTCGAGGGGGGGGGGGGGTCGCCAGTGGGCATGGGGAAAGGAAGTTCTGTCAGGGGTGAAGGGTGTATTTGGGATTTGGGGGTGTGTGGGGGTAGAATTTAAAAAAAAATTGACGTGGTTGCGGACAGAACGGAAGTGGTGTATTGTGAGTGTACTAATGTGAATTCTTGTGAGACCTGATAGAGTTTTGGTGGACTTGATCAGGTGTCACACAGGATGACAAGCAAAATTTCCATTACATACTATGCTTGCAATATATTGTCTTTACCAAAAAGCTTGGACAATTCCAATGACCAGGTATGCATTTAGCTTACATGGGAGCTGGAGTTTTGTCCTGCCTGCCGTTTCTGCCCTTGGTCGTATCTCCCACGGCAGAAGATCCCACGGCATCAGATGATAAAGCTTTCTATTGCGCCATCCCATTGCTTGATCCTTTTTCAAATTCCCTCCTTACTGCCTCCTCCATCCCCAGAGCCCCCCCCCCTAACCCGTTGGGTTTTCCAATTTCTCCATCTTTTCTGCTCCCCGGACCCCATCATCCTTATCAACAATGGTGTTCCGCCGCTACAAAGTTTCCACTAAGATTGCGACTGTCCGAATGGTCCTTCAAAATCACTCACAAACCTTTATCTGCCAATCTCTTGGAGTTACGATTTCAAGACAGTCATTCGATCGATGGACTGAGCTATTTCATGAAACCCAACGAGTCATCCGCAATCCTGAAGAGTATGCCATTCGCGGGCGAAACTCTATGTTATCAGCTGAAGATCGTGAATTTATGCTAGAGCTTGTTCGCAATGAGCCAAGCCTTTTCCTTGACGAGATCCGAGAGCGCTTGTTTGATAATGCGGGTACGCTTGTTGGTATCACCACTTTACATCAAACGTTGGTCGATAAGCTCAGTATCACTTTAAAAAAGCCAAACACGGTCAACATCCGCAAAAGCCTACCCGACAAATTTCGCTGGATAGCCAGGATGGCGAATGTTCCAGCCGAATTCCTTGTCTTCACGGGTCTGTCTTTTTCATCCCCGTCGCTACACTCACTTCAAGCCTTTTCTGATGTCTACAATTATTTTTTGTAGATGAGTCAGCTATCTGCTCTCGTGACTTGCTCCGATCGTTTGCGCGTGCGAGACGTGGCAGTCAAGCATCACGCTACCAAATCGACGCAAATCCGCCTCGCTATAGTCTGATTCCAGCGATCAGTTACCATGGAGTTCTGGCTATGAGCGTCGCTGAGCACACTTTCAAAGCTCGTGACTTTGAGCACTTCTTGAAATGGAAACTGGTAAGCTTCCTTACAAACTATTCCATTCATATTGACATGCTTTTCTGAAATGATTGTATTATTCTTTCTATTAGCTGCCTCGCATGAATCGTTACCCCGGCGTCAACTCCATCTTGGTCATGGATAACGCTACAATCCATCGAAGACCCCGAGTAGCGCATCTATGTCGAGATGCAGGGGTAAAACTCATTTACCTCCCCCCATACTGCCCAGAATTGAACCCTATCGAAGTTTGCTTTTCCCAAGTCAAAAGCAACCTCCGCCGAACTCAAGCTTTGGTCAACGCTCGCGACCCCACCTGGGTAATCCGCCAAACAACTCATCACATTGTATCCACCACGTTGTGCCGAGAGCTCTATCGCCACGCTGGGTACAACTGCCCCCTTGTTGATGATAATGGTCCTATTTGACTTCATCTGAATGATCTGCTGCCTGCTTATTTATCTACATAAATGGCTCTTTCTTACCTCCCGAATACACATACTCAAAAGTGTGGCAGTTCTGACTGTTTCTCTACTGATTGTAATTTTATTTTGCCTCTGAATGCTTGATACCTTGCTGTCTCTATTTTCTCTACAATGTGCTGGTGTTCCGTCCAAAGTAAACTAAAACTGTACATGTACAATCCGGAGAAAACTAAAACTATTTTGCCTATTTTACACCCACCTTGACAAAATCCAAGTTTGAATAAACCATATGCCGAAGTCCGTTGTGGAACTACTCAAGGGGGAGAATAGAGCTTGGAAGGGAAATGGATAGCAACACTAGTACTAATGTAAGCTATGCAAGGGTGCTGATGAGGCTGCCTTCCTGACTAATGCTGAGGGGATGAGAGTAACACTAAGAAAAAGAAGAAAAAGGTGTGGCTGATTTCTGCTTGATCTTAGGAGCTAGTACTATGAGCTTTAACTACTGACTACTGAGGGTAAGAGAGTTGGAGGAGTGATGAGAGTGGGGAATGCAATGGCAAGGTTTAATGGCAAGGGGTTGATGAGAATGGGCACTTATAATTTCTGTATCTAAAATTATCTATAAATTCTGCATAAGGTACAAGTGAGGGGGGAAAGAAAGTTCTTATATGAAGGAAGGATGAGCACAGACAATAAGGAGTTCTGGCTATGAGAATGAAGGTTGTACAAATGAGGAAGAGTGATGTGAACATAGTAACAGTATGTAATGATTAGCAATGCTGAAAGGGGAATGCTGGTTATGGGAATAAAAGAATGTACTAATGGGGAAGAGTGATGAGAACATAGTAACTACTTGTAATGATGAGCACTACTGAAAGAGGTAAGCACAGATCCAATGATGTAATGTGTACAATAGGCATAGTACATAATGAGAAATGTATGTAAAGGGTTTAGTATGTGAGAATCAATATGTAAAAGGAATTTACTGTAATGATTCAAGTAGGTTACTAATGAAATGAGTATTGTAACTAATGAAGAATGTAGGTTGTCTGTAAGTCTTATATCCTTATATAACTACTGAACCATTGAAGATAAGGGGGTACTATGTATGAGTGACTATAGGTGAAATTTGGCGTAGAATCTGAATATGCAATAATAATGAAGTATTTGTGAAGGGTTATGGGGGAAATGGGAAATGTAATGATGAATGTATGTAAAGAAAAGCAATAAAACACTACTTATGGTTTGGAATGGAGCACCACACCGTTTGGGCCATCTGGTCTCAGCTGGAAGATATTGAGAGTCACAAAATCATTGCAAGTACGAATACATCCAGAAGCTGAAGTCTGCTTGGACATTTGGTCTTAGCTGGAATTTATTCTGAATGTTCGGACTCATTGAGAACTTCAATATCTCTTGTTTTTCTCAGGGTCAAGGTATCAAGCAGTTTTATGCTGGCTAGAAGTTCAATTGTTACAAAATGAGTTGTGATTCCTTGCAGGCAGAATAGGCATGATAATCATTGAGACAGAGACAAGTGGCCATGGTAACAGACATCAGGATCAAGAAACAATTACAGAAGTTTTGAAACTAACGACATACAAGAGACATCAGGATTATAGATAAGCAGGCCGATAAGAAGAGAGACTAGGTTGAGCATTTGACAATCAGAAAAGGAAGTAGACTGGGGATTTGACCAATAGCACAGATGAGCAGACCAATAAGAAAAGAAACTAGGTTGAGGATTTGACAGCATGCTGAGAAGATAGAAGACAATATAAGGGGTAGGCTATGAGATCGATAGTAAGACAGCAAAAAATAATACAATAGAGGAAAGTTTGCAGACCAATACATTCAGAGGCTCAAGCGGATCGAGAAATGTGGCTTCTGTATCGAGCGACATTGGCACGGAGCTTTGATATAACACCAATATTGAAATCAAGTGCTCTCAAGTCCTCCACAGCTAAGTTCCTAAACATTTGATAGTCATAGATATTGTTCTGAAGCAATGTATTGAAGATCGCTGCGCGCTTGTGGGGGGCTATGTTGACAAAGGCTAAGTAATCTTGCATGTTTTCTGGAGTAGTCTCATGAACTGAGGAGGGGGGAGAGGGTTCGCGACGGGGAATTGGCTGAGTGCTTGTCTGACTGGCAATCCATCTCGTAAAATCGGCAAGGACATTTCTGGCTCCATTTTCAACAGAAGGTGCTTTGCCTTTGCGAGTAAGAAATTTGATTGAATTTGGAGGTGCTATTAAGCTAACACCTGCAGTACGCAATGACTAAATGTTGTAGACCAAATCAGTGATTGATTTTAAAGCAAAGTGCAACAACAACAAAAACTTACAAGGGCCTTAGCCCATATATCCACATTGCCAGCAGTCAGGAGGATATATCAATTGGGGTTGGTTGGATCAAGGTAGACTGGGTGAATCCGGTTGTAATCCGAGTTCATTCCGTACTTGGTGTATATTTGGTCGACGTGTATGTCAAGATCATCGAACTCAACATCACTAGAATCCACCTGGGAGTGCAATCAATGACCAGGATGTTAGAGAGCAAATAAATGCAAGCTGAGAAGGAGAAATGGATACACACCTCATCACTATCTCCCATTGTCTTCAAAGACCTACTCGTGGACGGACCCCGTTGCCGAGCTTCAATCCTTTTCATTGTCTTTGCAAGCAGGTCCTCCTTACAAGCACGCATGATCTTGTTCTTTGGATTGTCCATCTGAATGATCACGCCACCTTTGGCTTGTTTCGACGAGCAGATTTCCTGGGTCCACTGATTAAAAGAGACATCATCAAACAAGGGATGCGGATTCATTTTTGGAAACTTCTTATTCTTCAATATGTAAGCAGTCCAGGTCATGGTGGCTGGCAAGCTAGTGGTCCCTTCAACAATGGTTTTTCCAAGGTGATTGTAGTCACGGTTACATTCTTCGGCAATAAGATTTCGGAAGTTGGCCCAGCTGAGATTGTCGTGGGAGTTAAAGGTGACTGAAAGGTCGGAAATGGGACAAACTGGCACCCAGTTGGTGGTGTTCCGGCGGGTCTTCTCCGAAAAGTATATGGTGAAGCTGATAGCGCACTCAAAGACAACCGGAGGGCCGAGACCAAGAACCCTGAAGCCCTCGGAGTTTAATGACGGTTCATGGCTGGGAAGTGGGATAGGGGTTCCACTAGCAGCTGTTTTAACCATTGGAGGTGCATATGGAGGCAAGCTGATGTCGGGTGAGTTTTGAAACAAAGCCATTGTGGAGTTGAAAGTTCAGGGGGAGCTATGTTTTAGAACGGTGAGGGCACACAAATCTGAGATAGACCAAAAGTTTGAAAGAATATTTGATAGACACAAAGACACTGATGAGGTGGAGTGAAAAAACCAAGATCAGCTCTCCTTTAAATATTCACAGAAGTGGAAGAAACATCACAAATGGAACTCACCGGTTGGCCAAGGATTAGGTTGATCATTTGATGGTCCAAGGTTCGAGCCTGCTGAGTACATCCAAAATGAGAGTGGTTGTGAGCTAGATAATCATGATGGATGGGAGCGGAGCATGTTTTGTTCAGATTAGGTATTGAGAGGCAAAGGAGAAGCTTACTTCGGTCAGATGTTGAGAGGACAGTTCAATTGGTTCTGGAAGATATCCGCTCCAATGGGTTGTTCTGTCGGGAATGGAGGGGTTGGAGGGGCAGGGATTTTTTGGGATGGCGGATGGAGATGGGCACCCCAGGAAAGGCATGCCACTACATAACAGAGGTGCACTCTGGTGAGGTTGGAGTCCCACAAAAAAAAAATTTGGCACAGCAAGGTTGGAGTCGCACCAAAAAAAAAGGATACTATCACACAGTACTCCAGACAAAACATACAGCTAGCCCAAAAGAGCTTGCGACTTTGGCCGCAAACTCTGAGAGTTTGTGCCGCAGAGGCAAGAGTTTTCCGCAGCTGTTGACATCCGTGCGCGGGGGGTCCCCGGGGGGGAGGCGCAGGAAGGCGGCCTGCCGCCGATCCACATCCAGCCTGCCACCACCAACCCACCGCCAAATCCATCAACCCACCACCGTCAAGTCCATCAACGCCGCCACCGCCACCACCAAACCACCGCCGACTATCAGGGGCGGATTCCTTTGAGACGCCAGCGGTGACTCAGAGCAAATCCGCCATCACCCCCGATCGCCGGCTAGCCAACCCAAACCCTGCCTCCCGCCACCACCAAACCACCGCCGACCATTGCCGAGTGCCACCCGCCACTAACCCACCGCTGACCGTTGTTGAGTGCCACCCGCCACCAACCCACTGCTCACAAGTAGGTGGTTTGTTTGCTTGTCTTGTTCTGTAACCCCAAGCTGACATGAGCTCTCTTTTTTCTGGTTTCCTTTTTTGCTCCTTCAGGCACAATGTATGTGAAGTATAGCGCCGCATTCAAATTCGCCGTTGTTTGGGCGGCCCTCAATGGAAAACCCCTCGCCGAAATCAATGTGTCGAACAGATCCGAGGTTAGCTCGGATTCCCTCAGACGCTGGTGTGCTCTCTACAAAGCTACTTGCTCTGTTGTCACCGATCCAGAAACCTATGCAACAAGAGGACGACCTTTGGCTCTCAGCAAAGGAGAACGGGTGTTCCTCCTAGAGATGGTCACTGACAATCCGACCATCTATCTACAAGAAATCCAGCAAACCTTATTTGAACAATGCAACCTCCAAATCTCAGTACAAACCATATTGAACGAGCTTCACGGACGCCTCAAGCTCAGTCAGAAAACTATGAGGAAAGTGAATGCAAATCAAAACCCAACTGAACAAGCAAAGTACACCCTCCTGATGGCCAACTTCGACCCTGAATGGCTCGTCTTCACCGGTGGGTCAAATTTACCCTTTTTTCTCTTGGTTTGATCCTCTCTAGTAACTAATGCTTCTGCTTGTATTTCAAAGACGAAAGCGGGGTTTGTCTTGATGCAGTGATTCGTACTCGGGGTTGGGCTCCAGTCGGTGAGAGGACCTCCCGGCTTTCTGTAACACAAGCGACTCATCGATTCAATTTAATTCCAGCTGTGGACCTTGGTGGTCTGGTTGCAGTGATGGTACAGCAAGAAAATGTCAAGCAAGTTGACTTCGAGCATTACTTAGAACACGTGCTGGTGAGTAAAAATAGTTCCAGAATCAAACTCAGCTTCAAGAACTGACCATTTGATCTTTGAAGCTTCCCAACATGAACCCATTCCCAGGACCCCAAAGCATCCTTGTCATGGACAACGCCCAAATACATCATAACGGCAACATTGAACAGCTCATCGACAATCACGGCTGTCTTCTTGTTTATCTTCCTGCGTACTCCCCCGACAAGAACCCGATAGAGAAAGCCTTCAGCGTCTTGAAGGCTACCTTACGACGATATGGAGAGCTCGATGGGGGCGAAACTGACGGGGAGGCAATTGAGGTCTTCACAACACTTGTCTTCACATCTGATCTTATGAGAGGCCTGTTCAAAGGCTGTGGTTACACCAAATAAGTAAAAAATTATTCAAATTTGTTTTTGTGTTGTGCTTTATTCTCTCTTTGCTTTATTCTCTCTTCTCCTTTACACTCCTCAAGCGACATCTCCTTGAAACTCCTCAAGTGAAAAATCAAGATTCTCTCTTTCGCTTTATTCTCTCTTTTCTCTCTACTTTGTATTTATTCTCATTTACACTCCTCAAGTGAAATCAATTAGGTATCTTTCTATTTATTTTAATTGCAACAAACTTGAATTCATTGGCAATTGCAACAAAATGTGTGATTACAAAGTTGTTGGATAAGAAAGACTGGGAGATGAATAGAGGAATAAAAAAAAGATTGGAAGAGTGTCATTACAAAACAAATGGATAAGAAAGACTGCGGGCAAGGAATAAGAAAACATGATTAAAAGAGTGTGATTACAACATAAATGGATAAGAAGGAAAATAAAAGAGTGTGATTACAGACTAAATGGATAAGAGATATTGGGAGTACTTATGTGTTTCAAGAAGTGCTCATCAAGTGATGGGCATACTTCTTTGCAGAGGAAACAATTGATCGAGCTGGGCCTTCGGGAATGCCGTGGCTTACAAGCTCGCTAGCCTTGAACTCCTTGAACATTGTCCAATGGGTGATGCCAAGGGCGCTGATCCCATCAACGACTTGGGGGGATTCTGGGTTGACGTGGGCGTATTTGAGGAAGTCCTCAATGCTACTGTCCGGAGGGGTTGCCGGGGCCTCTGGGGTGCCAGGGAGGTTCTGACTGGTGCCGACATTCATCCATGGCAAGGGCGGCAAGGTCATCGAGGTTGCCAAGTGCATTGGGTTGAAAAACATGCCAGGTGGCATTGCAAATTGGACCGCTGCCGACAAAACGGGAGCCGGAGGCCCCAGAGGTGGTGGTTGCGCTGGAACTTGAGGTGGTGGTTGCGCTGGAACTTGAGGTGGTGGTTGCGGTTGGTCCTCCTTGGTCTTGAATTGGAAGCTGTTGGACTTCGGGGGGTTCCTAAGGGTCACTTTGCTTGGGTTGTGCCTCTATTGAAATGATTGGCATGATTGGATCAGTCTAGATCCTCAGGTTACAAGGGAATAGACAGAACTTACGATCGCTTTGGCCCACAGAGCAATTTGTTTTGGAGTCATTTGGAAGAACTCGTTGGGGTTTTTGGGATTGATGAAGACACCAGTCTCGTGACTTCCAGTGAGGTGTTGAGCCGGTTCGTGGATACAGGCGAGTTCTTGAACCAAATTGGTAAGGGAAGACACTGCCTGTGCACCTGCGGAGGGCCCATTGGACGGATCTTCAGCAGCAGAACTGGGACCTGCCTGCATGAGCCGGAGGTGTTTGTAGACCAATTCTTTCTAGGATCTTAAAGTCAATGAACCATTTTTAGTTGTTTGAGTTGAGGCGGAAATACACCCTTACCTGAGCTAAGAGGGTCGGATCTTTCTGGACCAAGCGACAAATGATTTTCCGGGATTCTGGAGTGCCCTCAGCAACCTGGAGGAACTGCGTAAATATTTTGGCGGAATCGAGTCGCCTTTTTTGGGCGGCTGCAAATGTGCGTCCATTGGGGATAATCACGTTCCAAACAATTCTGCCTTCTGCTTTGCGTTCTCGGGCAAATGATCCAAGGCACTCGTTTTCATGGTGTTGGATCGAGTTGATTGCGGCAGCCTTGAACCTTTCAAGGTTGTAGTTGTGAGTGTCCCAGTTGATTACGAGCTTTCCGGGTTCGGATTCGGCTTTTTGATGTTGGGAACCAACGTGAGCAGCTACAGTTCGTCGCTTACGAGGGTTCACAGGAGGTGGGCTAGGTTTGGGCGGAAATAGAACGAATTCGATACCAATTGGAACCTCGGGGCAGCCAAAGGGGGATCCTGGCGGATCAAAAGAAACCTGGCTGCGTTGTTGAGACTGAGTAGCAGTTGATTGGGATAAAGTTAACGGGCTTGATTGACTGGTGGCTGGTGATGCTGGCTGTAAGCCCAAGAGAGATGGGTCCAGTTGTGTCCCTCTTTCCTGGCTTCTGATGAAGGCGTCACGGCAGCGGTTGCGTCGCTCAACTAGATGAGCGGTCCCATCAAATAGGGTTGGCACGTGTCGTTCTGCAGGTGGCGTCAGTGGGTGATGGAGCCATTCACTGTAATCAGACGGAGAAAGCGAGCGTTCACGGCTATCCATGCTGAACCTATATAATCCACAGAGCAAAAAAGGAAACCAGAAAAAAGAGAGCTCATGTCAGCTTGGGGTTACAGAACAAGACAAGCAAACAAACCACCTACTCGTGAGAAGTGGGTTGGTGGCGGGTGGCACTCAACAACGGTCGGCGGTGGGTTAGTGGCGGGTGGCACTCGGCAATGGTCGGCGGTGGTTTGGTGGTGGCGGAAGGCAGGGTTTGGGTCGGCTAGCCGGCGATCGGGGGTGATGGCGGATTTGCTCTGAGTCACCGCTGGCGTCTCAAAGGAATCCGCCCCTGATAGTCGGCGGTGGTTTGGTGGTGGCGGTGGCGGCGTTGATGGACTCGACGGTGGTGGGTTGATGGATTCGGCGGTGGGTTGGTGGTGGCAGGCTGGATGTGGATCGGCGGCAGGCCGCCTTCCTGCGCCTCCCCCCCGGGGATCCCCCGCGCACGGTCCGCGCGCACGGATGTCAACAGCTGCGGAAAACTCTTGCCGCTGCGGCACAAACTCTCAGAGTTTGCGGCCAAAGTCGCAAGCTCTTTTGGGCTAGCTGTATTAAAAAAATTCAAAAGTAAAAAAAAAATATGGGATCTGGCTGATGAGTGGGCGAGTGAAATGTCCAAGCTTTTCGGAAAAGACAATATGTACTGCTGCCAAACACGGCACAAGAGTTGTGTAAATTGAGATCTGGCAGGCTCTCAGACTTGAGGGCAAGTTTAGTCATCCAGTGCTCTGGAGCCCCAAAAGCTAGATTTACATGCAAAAATCTAAACTTCTTGGGTCTTCATCCACAACTGCAAGGGTCCCAGATGTGATGGGAAGTCATCCACTGTATGTAGATAGGGTTAGAACTCGAAGTTTTGAAGTTCACACTCCACACGTTGTGGAAATTTCATGCGTATTTTTTATCATTCTAATGCCGTTAAGCTCGCTTAAATACCATCAACAGATTGGGAACCTCTGGTGATGGGGGAATGCAATGGGTGTACATAGTGCTGCGACCGCCGTGACCAGGTCCAAAATGGTGCGTAGTGCGAGCGGCGCATGGTTGGCGCTTTGTTGCGCTCGCCAAGATGTGACATCCGCGCTTTCACAAGTCATGCCCAATCGATTGCTGTTGACCATCCGCTGCACCGAAAACCGAGGAACACGGAACACGGAACCAGGAAAGCGAAAAGACGAGAGAAGCCGGCAGACAAGATGTTAAGCCTGGTAGAATCCATCACCAATCGACTCAATTTCGGCAACAAGCCAGCGATTATAGACCCATACCACACACCATTGAACACTCAGATACTCTATTCTTCGCTCTCATCGACTACCAAGAAACTAGCAAACCAACTGTTGATCAAGCTGCAATCATCCTCTCAACATCTCAACTCGAAATTGGACTCTCTTGACCATCTGGATCTAGACCAGCTAATCACCCAAACACCAGTCGATTCGACCCATCAACTGGTGATATTGCTATTGCCCTCCTACAACGTCGAGTCCCCCGTCGATTCGGTACTCGCTCAATTCAGAGACGCTCTGTTCGACTTTAGGTTATCCAAAAACTCTCTCGCCGGTCTTTCTTTCGCGGTCATCGGCATCGGGCACTCAGATTATGCCGATGAGTTTTGCAAACAAGCCATTGAACTAGACGAGATATTAGAAGGATTGGGCGCTCGAAGGGTAATACCTCTTCAGAGGATCGACGTCTCTATCGACCCTGAACGGGATCTCGACGTTTATTATCATTCTATTCTTGCGAACATCTTTCGGCCCTCAGTCAAATCGTTCTCTGAACTGCCAACCGTCAAGTCTCAGCAGCTCAAGTACTCATCAGAGGACGAGGAAGAAGAAGAAGATTCCAACAACTCAGATGATGAATTTGTAGATTATTCAAATTCCAAACCACTTTCTAAAGCTGAGAAAGCGCGCCAGAAGTCCAAAAGATTGCTCGGTAAAAAAATGAATCAAGGCGAGAAAAGCAGCAAAGGAACGCTAGATATCGAAGATTTAGGCGTAGGAGTACCCCAGATTGAGAACCTCATCTCAAACTCAAAAGACGGCGAAGACCAAATGATTAAGAAAGATATGATCAGTCCCATGACTCGAAAAAGCTTGACCAAGCAAGGATATGCAATCGTTGGCTCTCATAGTGCGGTCAAAACCTGTCGCTGGACCAAAGCCTCTTTGAGAGGTAGAGGGTTTTGCTACAAACACGCGTTTTATGGTATGTTTGTATTTAACACTTTTGGTAGGCTGAAACTTATTCTCTCTTCGGTTGTTTATTAGGCATTCAATCCCACCAGTGCATGGAAGCTACCCCATCGTTAGCTTGTGCAAACAAAGTTGGTCCCAATGAACCTCGTTGAAATTTAGGCTACAAAACACTGAAAAGTTTTGATCGACTTGCTTTTGTTCTACTTGACTAGTGTACCTTTTGCTGGAGATCCCACACTAATCCAGTTGGAACTTCATGGAGATGGAAGACGGATGATGCACAATTTGTGGTAGAAGAGAGCTTGAAGGAACACGATCGACGTCAGTCACAGATATCCTTGTATCTTTTCCCTCTGAAGCCCCATAAACTGAAACTAAAACTTGTGCGAATCATTCCAGTAATTAAGCAGTTAGCAGGGATGCCAGGCGTCCGACCAGACAGGTTTAATGAAGCCCGAACTCCACGACACGCTGCCTTGAGTCTTGTTGGAGAACCTGTCATGTTCCGTGTGTATTTGCGACTACTTTATCCTCCCACGTTCCAGCTATCATGTGACTTACGAAGACAGTTTCTTCTTTCCTTTTCCCCGTTTTCTTCTTCGCTTGATCGGGAGTTGATTGCTCGGGAATGACGATACAGCTCACATTAAGAAATACATCAGCCTTCTGACAGAGAAACGGATTTCGACATTTTTAGTGGTAAATCAGTCGTGATTGCCATCTCCCACGAAGAAATATTCATTGACACCACAACTTGGGTAACTGTGAATTGGTTGCAGACAAATGCACAATTCCCAGAATCCTTATTGGATTTGCCGCCCGTGACACAGCTATACCTATCGATCGACGCGGGGACGAAAGAGTCACTCAAGTCGATCGATAGGCCGTTGCACAGGGATTTCTGGGAACGGTTCCTTGAATCGATCGACATCGTTCGCAAGAAAAGGATTCGGACGGTTTTCCGGCTGACATTGGTCAAGGGTGAAAACTCGGACGAGATTAAGGAGTATGCTGAATTGATTCGTCGAGGCCAGCCTGACTTCATTGAAGTCAAAGGTGTAAGTCTGTTTGTTCATATGAAAGGAAGAGTTATATGAACGCTCACTCACCATGCCTATCGTGCTTTTTCCTATTTAGGTAACCTACTGTGGATACCCAGGATCATCAAACCTGACGATCAAGAACTCGCCCTGGCACAATGAAGTGATCAAATTTGTTGAAGACTTGTGCGAAGAAATCAATGATCCCCGGTACAGGTCGTCTCAAGACCAGGGGCCGATTGCCGAATACGGCTTGGCAGCCGAACATGCACATTCGTGCTGTGTCTTGGCTGCCCATCAAAAATACTACTTTGACGATCAATGGCATACTTGGATCGACTACAACAGTCCGTTCCTTCTTTCTTCATTTCTCCTTCATTATAACATCATTGACTTTGGGTGCCCTCTTTTCGATAGAGTTTTTCGAATTGGTGGAAGCTGGACAGAAAGACTTTGAAGGATTAGATTACTGTGACGTGACGCCCGAGTTCGCGCTTTTCGGTTCCCCTCAAGCTGGCTTCTCGCCCGAAGATCAGCGCTGGTTCCGGAAAAAAACTCTTGCTAAAAACAACCAGCTTGACCAAGTTGATGACCCCTCTTCTGCTGCTGCTGCTGCTGCTGCTACCACTGAACATGAGCAAGATCTTTGAGCCATCAGCCTTTTTTGTTTGAAAGGGACGTGACTTTTTGTGTGGTGTAGTTTTCGGTGTAGGCATGTGTCTCCCTCTCGTCTCTTCTCATATACATGTGGTTATATTTTTGTGTATAGACCTCACTCGGATTCTTTTTGTAGACATCAGGTAGAAACGCTTTTCATCTCTCTTTATGTTTTTCATTTTTCTTCTGATTGACTTTTGTCTTTTGTTATGAATATTTACATGCAAAAATGTTGCTCTGAGGTATGAATTCACTCCGCGGGCAGATATCCATGAATTATACAATCAGGATGCCAATCACCTTGTTACTTGTAGCCCTGACTGGAGCAAGACGCGACATGATCATTTCCTAAACAAACTGCTTAGCTTCCATTTCTTGCCAGAGCTCTCTCGTGAACCAGGTCGGGGGTCGAAATGCTATCAGGCCGGGACATTAGACAGGAGAAGACTTGCTTCCGGCCGGTGTTTTACCGGAAGTGTACTTTTTCTCCACTTTACTCGTCGCTTGTCCGCAGCCCCAAATCAGTGAAACGGATCCATCAGAGTCCTCTCGTCCGGCCTACACTAGTCACTGCCAAGTCAGCTCATCTGCTCGTAGCGGCGTGTAGCCGTGTTCACCCCCTTGCAGTTTTCAGCAGGTTAGGAACGATTCGGGAGACGCAGAAGCTCACCACGGCACTTCACATAAAGTCCCATCGTTAGACCGTAGCACCCTTCCGCGATGGCCTAGCGACCTCGTCTGTTAAGACTGTAGTGACTTGATTTCGTGACTACGTACGACTCCGAGCACTAAGGAGTACAAAATATTGGAATACCGCAGAGCAAAGACTTCCAGCTGCAGTCCCTGGTCCCCGCGTGCATAGGGGACATGCTGTTTGATCGGTGCCCACAGAATCGGGTGCTTTCTCCGCTGTTTCAGTTGAACATCGCCATGACGATACTGGCAAGACAGACAAAATGACTCGGTGGTGAAGGACGAAATCGAAGATACCGCTGAACGCATGGAAACGTATTGACTGTTTGTTTTGTTCAATCTGCAGGACTGCTGGTGACCTCTCCCAGCCCTAATGACGGGAACAATGGAGGGAAAAATGATGTGAACAATGGCAGCAACAATGCTGGGAATGGCCCTAACACAAACCCCACTCCTAATTCTACTGACCCCAACAGTGAAAAAATTCCCAACTCACTTTCCAATCCTTCTGACCCCAATGGTCCTCCTACTAAGCCAACCAGCGCGGCAGGAAGCATCAATCCACCAGTGTCTTCCATGCTCATTCTAGCCGCAGTGTATCTCCTGAGTTTTTAGAATACAAGACTCACTCAACATGGTTTGAATTCTGTTTTTTTCAATGAGAAGACTCACTTGCTGAGTAGGCACTACTGTGTTTGGATATTTTTTGGGTTTGAAACACATTTTATATTTGTTGTTGCTTCTTGATTTGTTTGGGCTTGGAAGTAATTTTGTCTTTGTTGCTACTTCTTTGATTGGAAACTTTGGGCTTGAAGTGAATTTTATATTTGTTGTGACATTCTGAGTTTTTAGCAAACACTAGAGGCCAAAGCGGCTTCGCCGCTGCAGATCCCAATTTAATCATTCTAAACTCATTTTATAATTCCCCCTCCAAAAAATGTATTTGGGTCTATACTTCACACCACTCTATAAAAATAAATAGTCACATCATAAATGAAATCAAACATGACATCCTCACATCAACACTTCCACACCTTGCAAAGGTCAATTTCCTGTGGTATTTTTGTATTTTTTCTGAAGTCAAAATGATCCTCAGACTTTAAACTTGGTCAAGGATCATTTCAATCAATAACACAGCAAAAGTGACAAACCTAAAGAGGATAATCTTGATAAATTATCTTTCAAAGCAGCAGAAGTCCCATATATTAATACACACAAAGCATAAGCAAGGTCAAAGTAAATGACCAAAGTAGTACGACCTATGAATGAATGTGTCAAGGAGGTTACACAGATGATGAAATGACAAAATTATGATGATCAAAAGCAAACAAAAAATAGATTCCTTTATAATTAATAAAATCTGCAACTTCTGGGCCCACGACCTCACCCCCAAAGCCGGCACTGCGCCTGCAAATACAATCCATCCACCAAACACCTAAACTCAATCATCAGGAAAGGCCTTGATGTGTCATCACAGCCAATATCCCTAGAAATATGAGAATGAATGAATTTTTGTACTACTTGCGTGTCTGATTCATAAACATCACACATGAAGTGCCCCAGCCACCAAAATCTTTTCCATGCAGCAAACCCTGATTCAATTGAATTGAACCTACAAACCTGACTGGTTTCAGACAAGACACACATATGAGATCAATTTAGTCTACTAATGCACTATTTGTTTCAAATAAAATCTTGCTATTCATTATCCCGGTTCACATTGGGCCAGGACCAGCAAAATTTTAATTAAAATTAACTTCAGTTAATTTCAGTTCTTGCTGAAAGTTGGACTCTCCCCACCATTGTTTGGCTTTTTAAGATCCCAATTTTATCAAATAGCAAGATCAATTTTAGCTGGGGACTTGAAATGCCCCAACATGAACTCACCTATTGTTTCTCCATTGAAAAACTAAAACACAAACAAATAGCATTTTTTCAACCACATCACAATACTTCTATCTATCAAGTCAAGATATTAATATTTTGATATCTATTCATGCATGTGTTTTATTTTTCTTGTTTAAAGAGAGTGTATGCCTTTTCTTTTACTGAGAGAAAGAGAAAGAAACAAAGAGAAAATAAACTAGAAAGAATAAATAAGTGTGTTTAAGCCATCTTATAGATCAACAAAAGAGACAATAATACTGGCACAAAAACCAAGCACCAAACAAAAAAAAGAGGGCCACAGAAAGTAATGCCCAAATTGGAAGTACCATTTATTTGTGGGGTCTTCCAGGACCTCGGCGGGAATCCTTTTGAGGGACATAGTCAAGCAGGAGCTTGGGGACAGTGCGGATGTGGGATTGGTATAAAGGGCATGGAAAATCAGGAGCTTGAGGCTGGTGTGCCTGGCGCGGCCGGAGTATTGGATGAGATGTTTAATAAGGGCAACGAGGTTGGCTGGCCACTTGGGAAATAAGCTCTCAGGCCGAGTGGGTCTCATCAGAGGAGTATTTTTGGGGGAGCCGGAGGATATTCTGGGGTGGATGGGGGAAAAGGCAATGGGCTGGTTGAGGCGGAAAAAGGTGTGTGCTGCAAGACTATCAAGGCTTTGAAGAGGAGCGCCAGGTACTCATGGCTGGCCCGGAATCTGTGGAGGATGAGACGGATTAGCTGAGCATGGTTGAGAGGTTGGTGTATGGCTGGTACAAGTCTTTGCATATTCCCGGGTGTTGTATAGCTTGGTGAAGGGAGTCAACAAACAAGCCCCAGAAAGAGACTGAGGCAAATCAGCTGTTCTGGAAGGTGTACCTTCACTCTTGTACTGCTGCTTGCGAGTTTCAGCACGCATGGACAAAACAGCGAGCAGGTGAGATCCTCCATTAGCAGTAACTGCTCCCGACGCACACGGCGGCTGAGCATTGGCCCCAGCCGCCGCAGTAGCAGCTGCAGCCAGCGAGATCAATCTGTGTGCCAAAGGATATGAATAAATGGTGCACAGGCGGACTGGTCAAGCGGCTGCCTCGAGACTGGCATGGATGAGGCAATCGAGGTGATTTACAGGGCGTCGACGAGCTCTGAAGGCACTTCTTGGGTGGTTCGGGACCCGTCACCAACCCCCATATTTTACCCGGCCTGGATAGCTGAATTTCTCGGCCCCTGATACTTGTCCTCATCCTTATGGTGCTCATCAGCATCAACAGCGTGTGATACGGTGGAGGGGCCCTTGTGGCCGAAGAAGCGCTCGCGATTGACCTGCCTGTTGCTCTTCGTCCGGCGGACTTCGCGGCGACTCAGCTGGTCCTGATTGGGTCAGGAGGGCGAATAAGAGGGCGGGGAGATATGGTTGAGGATATGGTAGCTACGGCGCCGGAGACGGTCTGATGGGCTGCGGGTGGAGTGGATGCTGTCCTTTGTGATGAGTTTTCAGGTTTGTACTGACTTTCATGCAAGCACTGCGGACTGAATCAGGTGAAGAGGCTCACCTGTATGGTGTTGAGCTTGGCGGTAGTTCCAGTTGCAACGGTAATGTTGGTACAATGATGGCACCAGGAGCAAGGCAGCATGTAATACAATGCAATGGTAGTTACAAACAAGGTGAGTCAAGGTATGGGTTGCCGGGATACAGCGTGGAAGGTGAGTTGTAAAGGGAGTCGTGGCAACGGTTATGTGTATCAGAAATTGAGAGAGCGGGCACGGAGTTGGGGCCTATAAGTACTCCATGTAGACTCTGCTGCTGTCTCCTCAGGCGACTCCTACTGCTGTAATTCCAGCCAGGAGTTGCCTCATCCCCCTCCGCTGTTGCACTTGCGCAGTTTGAGGGGGCATCAAACCATTGTGCTGCATTTCCAGCCAATGGTTTGTACTCAACCCCCTCCGCTGTTGCACTTGCACGGTTTGAGGGGTTAAGTTTGGTGACCCCCCTTTGCATAATGCCCTTGCGGCGCGCTGGGGGTCATCTGCCCACCATTTTTGACCCTGCTAGCCAGAGAAGGATGGTGGGCTGGCTGTGTTGTGTTTTTCCCGGTCTTGCTATGGTGTATTTTTTTGTATTTTGATAAGTTGTAGGGGGAACCCTTGATCTTGATTTCTGTGATTGGCTGTCTTTAATAAACTTGGATTAAGAGACTATATTGTTGCAAAACCTTAATAAAACACTCACATAGTGAAGGACAGATCACTTGGAAGGTTGTACCACTATGATTGAGGGAAGACTGAATCAATAATTCTTAGATTCTAGTCAGATTTGCAAGCCTTCAGCCTTCAGCCAACCATTCTAACTGAATCTTCAAGAAATACGCAGTATCTACAGGGGGTGCACCAAAGATTTTGGCATCCAATTTGAATGCTTTTGAGGGCCAAGGTTAGCCCTTGGGGCCCCGTTTTGTTTCTTGCAGGGGCTCAGGGGGCTGATCAGAAATATTAAAAACAAATTAACACTGCACAAAAGAAGGAGAAAATTAAGAGAAATTCCAGAAAATTGAAATTTTTCAGCTTCTTGGACAAGCTTCTTATAATCATTGAATTTCAACCAATTAAAGGGAATGCAGGAGGTGAGAAGAATGAGTATCAAACAAAACATTTGGGGAATCTTTCCTTTTTTTTCTTTCAAGCTGTTGACAAACAGGTTATAGCCTTGCAAGTTGTGCATCCAGTCCTGAGATGGGTTCTGATTGTGGTCAAACATCCATTGTGTTTGCTTCCAAGGGGTTTTGTGAATTAGTGGGGGTGCTGATGGTTTTGATTGTTGACACACCAGGGGAGATATGTTCCCACTCCCCAGGGAGTGCCTTACTATAACTTTTTTCCATAACTGTGCTGGAGGCCTTTGGTAAAGCAATAGTGAATAGGTATGAACAAGACTGGAAGTCAGCGTGGAAATCAGTTGGAAATCATCCTGAAATAAACCATAACTTGCCAAAAAATCATCCAGAACTCATCTATAATTCATCCAGAACTCATCCAGAATATAGTCCTTTCTTGGCTCCATGACCAGCGTGTCCTTTCCATGGAGATGTGAAAGGCCCAGCCTGTGATTTTTTCCCCCTCATGTACTCGCGTACATCAGGAGGACAATTGGTGTCTCAAAACAAATTTTTTACTTTTCATGTGGCTGTGAAAGGCCCATCCTGTGATATTTCCACCTCAATGTACGCGTGTACATCAGGGTGACTATTAGCAAAGTGCAAAAAGGTTAACTTGCATGTGCACATGTGAATTTTGAAAAGCAAAAAAATACAAAATTCACTAGATCATTTTTGTGAGGAGGACAGGATATATGGCCAAAGTGAATTGGCACCGCAATCCAACCTTGACTTAACTCAGACTTTCACCCTATTAAAACAGTTTTTTGTCATTTTTATCAGCCAAATTCAAATTAATTCCCGCATTTACAAGAAAATGGGTTTCAATTTCAATGACTGCAACATGACCACATTCCAAAAATCTAAACCCAATAATACCAAGTCGACTTTTAGTTTAATTTTGTACATCAGGGCATATAATGTGAATTACAAGAAACCCATTTTTTTGGAAGAATTACTTTTGAGAATGGGAATTTTGCTTTGCTATCCTTAAAAATCAGTAGACAGGAGCAATTGATGAGTTGGACTTTGGTGAAATATCATTTCATCATATTTCTTCCTACAGTTGTACATAGAAAACAAAAGAATTCTACACAACATTGTGTTGACTTCCAAATCAATTGTGACTGACTTTTCACTAACTTCTCCATCCAATTTACTATTTTGGGGATGAGTTACTAATCCACATCAGGCTCACATCCTACCAAAACTCACATAAAATTCAGCTCTGGCACTCCCTGGGGAGTGGGAACATATCTCCCCTGGTGACAAGGATGCAAGGTGAAATGGTGACTGGAGTTGGACAATGTTAATCCCACATGAACCTGGAGTGTCACTTATGTAGAGAATGTAAAAGGATTATGATTCTTGTGAGAGTCAAACTCACAACCTCAGCTATACTGTGACACATAACAGAGTGCTGCCTTTACCAACTAGACTACACCCCCCGCAATTCCCTCCAACCACACCTCTTCAGCTACTGTGTGCCCACAGAATAGGGTGTGTGTGCTCAAACAATACCACCCATTTGTGGGTGGGTGCTACAGAAACTTGTGGCTGCCAGCTGGGTGCTTATTTGGTAGTGGTTTTCTGCAGGCCGCCAGTTTGCAAAGTGCAGCAACTAACAAACCAACTCCAGATAGTGGGCCATAGCGCCTCTCTGCAAGGTAGGATGCATAGTGGCATCACTCAATTGACATGTGACAGACAGAAACCACATAAGCCCATCACAGAAAAGACAGTCCAAGTTAGAAAGTCTCTTCCTGTATGAAGATTCCTCAGTTCTGATTACCTGTCCATGTTGCAATGGTGGGTCGCTACTTTACTCTACAATAACCAGGCTGGCAGAGTAAAGTAGCGACCTTCAGTTATTCTTTTTCACGGCTATTGTTATTGCTAGCGCGCGGATAACCAAATCAACAGCCGTTACTGGTAAAATAATGTGTTGTTGTAATGAAAGGTCAATTTTGCCCTAGAATGGCCCTTTCATGTGAGATTTCTCACCAAGGCGAAAGGCTTAGCGCTCATAAATTGAGAGAGCTGCCCGGAGCTGAATCAGCTGCGGAACTTGGTAAGCAAAGCAAACCATCTTCCGCAGTCCAAAACAGCCGCGAGGCGTTGTAAAACTGACACATCAAATTTGATGTATGCAGGTCCAACACCAGCAAGCAACAAAATCAGGCTTGTGGTTAATCCCGGCTCTCAGCAACTAAGAGCTAGAATATCAGTCAACACCAAAGGTGAGCGACTGACATCTCGAAACTCTGAAAGCGACATGGAAAGCTAATGCTTCTTCCATGAAAATCTCAAATCCCCTAGACATCGTTGAGGAGGACAAGACCAACCGCACCGCCTACTACCAAAGAGAAGTAGAGAGACACGGTAAGTGGTTGTGTCCCTAGCTGGCAAAAAGAAACAAAGAGGCTAATGAGTAATGCTCCACTCAGACAAGACAGCATTGCTACTCCGCCGTTTCGCCTAGAACAACCAAGTGGACCCTAAGGGCCAGAAACCCAAACTGGGTAAGGACCATAAAGTCTTGAGGAATGATAAGAGAAGAACAGATGAGCTAACGGTACTCGCTGCCTAGACCGACACAGGCTAAACATTAGACCCGCTGTCCAATCTACTCATCCCATCCTTATCAGCTTCACGCTAAGAGAGCGGCCTAATTGCCTGCTCTTAGGTAAATCTTCACCCTCATTCCTCCTATCTAATTATGATCAAGTTGTAATTAGAAACTGTCACTAAGGAATAAAATTCTCTTAGTCGTCTGAAATCTTTCATTTCATACGGCCGTTGATGGTAAATGAGCATATTAATGAGCACTGAAAGGCCAAATTTGCCCTCAAATGGCCTTTTACTGCTCAATAAATGCTGCTCTGCGCATAGATATTGTAGAAGACTTGAAAAAAACCCTCTCCTTCAGTGTGTTATTGATATTGCACTATTACACGGTGGCTACCAGTCCGGTCATTATAGAGTGACCAAAAATTGCTACAATAACGCTACTTTACCAATAACCGTAAAGTAGCGACCCACTGTTGCATGTTGTAGTCTTTGACCATACTCAAATACTGAGATTATGGTTTACATCAGATCCCTTTCCTCTTTCTCTACTACTCAGATTCAACCTTCCACTGGAGACTGGCCTTATCTGTACCTCATAATCTCAAGCTCTAACTCTCTTCCTGTTTTCATGAGACACTATCTCTGGTATTCTAGTCCAATTTACCCCAAAGACTGGCTGAGTTGGCTCCCCTTGTTAGCGTGGCAGCTGACACCTTAGCCGTCTCTAAGGATCCAATTTGGAGCAGAATCACTTGAGAGTCCTACACCAACAGTGGTTGTGGGTCATGCCAACAGACCTCCTATACTGTGGTGATACATCATGTTTGCAGACTAACAGATATTCATTCTTATTTTACTAATCTTGTTGATTCATCTTCAATATCGTATGATGTACTCCAAAAGCATCCAGTTTTCTCCTGCTTTTCAGTAGTACACTTCACAAATCAACTGGCCTCAACGCCCCCTCTTTGGCCTGTGCACATCCAAATTGACCAGGGCTGTATTTCAATGGGCCAGCGTCTGAGAGAGCAGGGGTCTTGCTTTCCCTCAGTATATACATTTGGAAATGAAATGATTGAAAGAGAAAGAGAGATAGGAATGGAAATTGGAATGCTTTGCTAGCTTGGTATGAGAGAGCAGCAGTTTCCTTGAAAAATCTAGAAGAGGCAGGAGGTGGCAGGGATATCAAGTCTTGCTGATCTACTTCTGAAATACACAAGGTGCAGGGGACCTCACAGGGGACTGGGGAAGAAGTAGAGGGGAAAAACTGGCAAGCTTGAAAAGAATCCTTTTGCTCCTCTGCAATTCATAGGGGCCTATTGATCTGTATTCCTGCTCATCAAGCAAAACCCAAATCAGCCGGGCCATATCTTCCCACTGTAAAAGTTTCCCCACAAGAGTTCCTCCAACTCACTTTTCTTTGGCCCCTGTGACCCTCGCCCGGACTCGGGCGACCTTATCGCCGTAGTGTCCTCGCAAAGTGTCCAGCTTCCCCTTGAGCTTGTCCCTTTTGGAGGGGCTGTTGTCCGTCAAGGAGGGACGCGTGTGGGTAGTGATTTGGTTGAGCCAGCCGTTCCTGATGGTGTTGGCGTCAGATAGGCCTTGTACAACAAAGCCCATCCCGCACCGGCCGAGCTCCTGATCGGATGCGGATGTTTCGAGTAACACCTGGCATTGGGCTTTGAGTTGATTGTACTCTTCAGGGGCTTTGTGCTTCTTCTGCTCGACTCTTCCTATCCATTTCTTGCTCTGGAGATGGATGATGGGACTGGTTGAATCAAACCACCATTCATGCTCAAAGAACCTGTTTCTGGCCACATGAATTTGGAGGATCTTCTTGGCCAGTTCGTGCTGCCGCATGATCCGCGCTCCCGGCTCTCCCGGCCTCGACTTGGAGAGTGAGCGAGGGATGTGGTTGGCATTGTATTTGAATATCACATTCCGGATCCAGAAGTTTGACAGTACCTCTTCAAGACTGTTGGTTGTGGAAGTGGCTTCCGAAATGGTGATCACATATTCTTTCAATCGGTCCAACTGATTTCCATGAGGGTTTATGGTCGAGCCTTTCCATTCAAAAGTCTGATAGAACCCCTCGTCAAGGAATACTCCCCATTTAACCGAGGAGATGTCTTCCCCAACGACTCTTTGGGGCGCCATGTTTGCAAACAGCTTCTGCATTGATCTGAGGAGAATCTTCCCCCGAGTGGTCCTGTCAATCACTTGAATACCAAGCTCCACTTTGTCAGCCGCCTGCTCCCGATTGATTCAGCCAGTTTGCTATGCTTACAATTGAGCCACCAATGCAATTCCACACTTTTCGAGTCCGCTTTCAAGAAATCCATGTCCGGCAAGAAGTTTTTGAAGTTGGAGAAGTGGGGGTAATATTCTCCATAACAGTCAACAAGGTGTCTCCCCAGGGATTTGATGATTCCGTCAGCCTTGAAAAAGTTTCTCACTTGTTCTACGGTGATCAGTTGGTGTTTGTAGAGGAGATGAAGTGCATAGAGGGCATCTCTGACCAAGATGAATTCTGCATTTCGCAGGCTCTCTCCATCACGCTCTGTGTCCAGGATCCCCCTCAGGGTTTCCAGATGGTCTGCTCCTTCCTGCTTCCTAGCCAGTTCCGCATCAAACATATGCAGACCTTCATCAAGGTCTTTCCCAACGAGTGGCCCAAGCTTGGCATCATAAAAGTCGTGTAAAAGGCCAAAGGCTGGCTTCATGTTGTTGGCAGGATGGCTGTCCGGTAGCCCCAGCCTCCCTAATTCTAGCCGATCGTCTATCAACAGATCTCTAATCTTGTTGATCATCTTGGTATCGCGGAACTTGTCCTCTTTGCTTGCTGGATCACCCACTTATCAGCTCCATGGATCGTCTGTCTTGGTCAGCCGAATCAAACTGGCAACGCACCATGGTGTGACACACTGTCCGATCCGCCTGTGTATGGTGAAAGAGTATCAAAAATCAGGCGACAGCCGGAGTCAAACTGAGAGGGAGAGAGAAGACAGTGGACAGCTTGCCCATTTGTGCCCAGATGTCCGCTCTGCGGTCGATCTCGAGCTGAGGGAGGTCGTAGCGCGACATTTCTACAGGATTTTGAATCGGTAAATTCCGAATCCCTCATTATGGAAGGTATTTGTAACGACAGACCTCTAGAAGCTTCCGTCGAGGACGGGCTGTATGCGGCCGCATGGTATCCATCTGTTCTCGTGAAAAATGTTCGTGATGGATGAGCGCTGGAGTGAGCGGCGTGTTGTATCAGCTGGCGGGACGACTCACCGGCCCAGGCGGGATCGACGATCCCCGGCAAGTGTTGCATTCGCTTGCCGAGTCTGTTCCCATGCACGGCCCCCTGGAGGAGCAGAGCTGCTAGAGCGAGCGATGGGCTGAGTATGTGCCGCATGTCTACTTTTGGTGGTGCACTGGCGGTTGGTTGGGATGTGTGATGATGGCTGTGAGCAGAGACAGAAAACTAGTTTATATATATATTGGTCCTGGGTTTGCCCGGGCGGATGGATGATGAAACAGCATCCCCCGGCAGCACGTTTCTTGCAAAGATGTATGTATGTATATTGTTTTCTTGGCGGCTTTCATCGAGACACTACAGGCCCGTCGACCGGATGAGAGCACCGGCGAGAACAGGGGACGAAACCTGCAGCAGCCATCCGTCGTCCTCATCTCCGCCCGGCTGGCGTGACTCGCTGGCTGTCCGCAGTGGGAGGTTCTCTCGGCTCCCTCGCTGGGGCTGGTCCCTGCGGATCCACGCCGCGGACAGGGCTGTGGCTTGCAGCCCCGCAGAAGCCCGCAGGCACTGGCTCACCACCCCACACACGCTTCTCTCCCCAAGCTCCGACCCACACACAACCCACCATGGCCGCCCACTCGCCCCTCCTCCTCCTGCTCCTCCTCCTCCTGGGCCTCACCAGCATCCAGCGAGCGGCTGCACAGCAAATAACGATCCAGTCGCCGGCGGCCGGCGCCGTCCTGCATCGCGGGCAGCGGGCCGACATCGTCCTCAAGCTGACCTGTGAGTGCGCCCCCTTGCGCCCCCCACAGCCAGCGCTGAGGGCTGACAGGAGCGCCCCGCAGCCACCACGTCGTCCGTGCAGACCGTCGCCCTCACGCTCGGCCTCAGAGCCCAGGCCTCGGGAGCCGCGCTCGTGCTCAAGACCCTCTACGCCAGCGACCTGCACATCGACCCGCGCGACTACAGCTACCGCTTCTCGCTCCGCCTCCCCCCCGCCAAACACCTCGTCGCCGGCGCAGCCCCGTATGCCCCGCCCCCTCCCTCTCTCTCCCCGTGCTGGCCTCGGCCCTGACCCGCGTCCTCGTCCGCACACAGCTACGAACTCGTGCTCTCCCAGTACCTGCTCCTCGGCGTACGCCCGCTCGCGCCCTCTTCCTGCCGCCCAGTGCGCTGACCCGCCCTGTGTGCTTCGTGTTCTCCCCCACAGGCCACCCAGAGCCCGATGCTGTACAGCAACTCCACCCTCGTCACGCTGCAGAAGTGACCCCCGCGGCTCGCCCGTCGCCCCCCGCACGGAACCCCTTTTTCCTATTTTCTTTTTTTTTTTCACTCGGTTCGACAGTCCTGCGCGCAACGGCGGGAGATGTACCAGGATCGGATAGACAGTTACCATTTCCCTGGCTCAATATAAGTTGCTCCTCTCTTCATCCATCGGAGTGTTGTCATCGGAGTGTTGTGGGCTGCAAGCGCCGTGAGGGGCTGGCTGCCCCGGGGCTCCCCTAGTGCATCTCTTCTTGCGGGCGACGAGCCACCCCCGAAAACTATAAGTGTGTGGATCGTGCTAGTGTCGTCTGGCCGGGGCGCTCGCCCGCAGGCTTGCTGGCTATCATACTTCGTTGGTCCTGGGGAAAGGTTGCTGGATGGTGGAAACCTCTGCGGCTCTCTGCGGTGTCGAAGTGCTTGTTGCCAAGGAGGCGCCAGAGCCGCCGGCTGGTGCGGCCAGAAGCACCTCCAAGAAGACCGCAAGGCGGCGGATCGGTTGTGGGCTGGAAGGCCGGCTCCCGCGGGTCCATGTACTTCTCGGTTCCAGCTCGGTGATCAGCCCGCTGGATCCAGGACACATTTGTGGATTGCAACGACACTCCTTTCGCAGCTGTGGGAGCTTCGAACGGGGCAAAGGAGACGGGTTCCCATTCCATGAATCTCTGCCCAAAGGTCACAAGCGACCTCCGACACCCCTGAATTCGCGTCAAAGCGGAACGGCGCGTCTGAGTGCCCAACAGCCGGAGAGGAGAGCTGATGCGGCCATCGCAGGTTTGCTTCCCGACTCGAATCGAATTGGGGGTCGATGGTTCTCCCTTCACCTCCCCCTCATACCCACCGCTGTTCGTTTTTTTTTTATTCTCTTCTTCTCTCTCGATGTGCTTATCTCTCGGATTCCATTCCATCTTACTGAGCTGTGTGTTTGTTTGAAGAGGTTGTTTTCTTTTGTGTCACAAAGATGTCATAGGTTGATAGTGAGGAATGCCAAAGGGCGTATTTCAGCACAGAAGTTGCAGAATGAAAGGGGGTGTTCTCTTCTCACCATCTGAGCCCTAAGCGGGTACTAGGGCTCAGCCCCCCTCCGCCCACATTCTGCCCGCCGTAGCCCCCCCCGGCCCGCCCCCTTCATCTCCCCCCCCCTTCTCCCCCCTCCTCCCCTCGCGATATTCACACGCAGCCATCACCCACCTCTCCCCATCCACTCTCCCGATGGACGTAAGCTGCCTGCCTCCATCACCACTGCCCCCACCCTGCTGACCGGCCCCTCTCCCCCAGCCCCAGTTCGTCCCCCAGCTGCAGGCCTGCCTCGAACAGATCGCCACCCCCTCCGGCACAGATGGGATCAAAGCGGTTAGTACTCCCCTCTCTCTCTCCACGATCCCCACTTTCCCGCCCCCTGCGCCCATCTTCCCTCTCAAGAAACAGTCGCGCCCTCAGTATATCCCTGCTGGGCAGGTCTGGGTGGATGGCGGATGATTATCACCAATTCAGAACCGCTATTCTTTAGAGCTCTGGCTCGCTGAAGATTACAATCCGTATAGGATGGAATCTCGTTAGTATGACGTCATCCCCCAACCTGCAACCCATGCCCGGCGCGTTTTTTTTTTTTTTATTTCCACCAGCCCGCACAGCCACCCCTTTGTCCATTACTCAACGCGCTGACGTGTTGACTCCGACAGGCCACCCAAGCACTCAACGAACAGTTCTATCGCTCTCCATTGGCCATTCCCGGCCTCTTTGAGATCCTCACGACATGCAACACCCCCGCGGTCCGCCAGCTCTCGGCTGTCGAGCTGAGGAAGCGGGTCTCCGCTGGCAAACGAAAACATTGGAAGAAGCTGCAGTCGTCGATGCGCGATGCGATCAAGTCGCGCCTGCTCGAGATCGTCGTCTCTGAGCCCGTGCCGATCACCCGCCACTCGATCGCCCGGGTGATCGCGGAGATCGCCGAGTACGAGCTCCCCGAAAAGGCCTGGCCCCAGCTGCTCGGCTTCCTCATCAAGGCCACCGACAGCCCGGTGGCCCAGGAACGCGAGGTGGCCATCTTCACCCTCTCCAGCCTCATGGACACCGTCGTCGACTCGTTCGCCGAGAACCTCCCCCAGATCTACGCCCTCTTCGCCAAGACCCTCCAGGACCCCGAAAGCCTCGAAGTCCGGGTGACCACCGTCCAGGCCCTCGGCCGCGTGGCCGAGTACATCGAGGCTGACGAAGAGTCCTCCATCGTCAGTCCGAGCCACTCCTTCCTGCTTAGCGTCTCTCCGCTGACCCCAGCTCTTCCCCTCCACTAGGCCTCCTTCCAGGCAATGATACCCCAGATGTTGGTCGTGATCGGACAGACCTTGGAAGCCGGCGACGAAAACGGGGCCAAGAAGGGATTCGACACCCTCGAAACCCTGCTCATCATCGAAGTCCCCCTCATCAACGCCCACTTCCAGCAAGTCGTCCAGTTCAACGCTACCATCGGCAACAACAAGAACCTCGACGAATCCCAGCGCATCATGGCCCTCAACTGTCTCCTCTGGACCATCAAGTTCAAGAAGTCCAAGATCGCGTCGATGGACTTGATCAAGCCTATCGTCGATTCCTTGATTACCATTGGGGCCGAAGACGAGCCCGAGGACCCGGAAGATGACTCCGTGGCCAGGGTATGTTGTCCTCCACCAGGCTGTTCATATCTTTTCTGCTAGCTGACTTCCTCCTGTTTGTCTACACAGACAGCTTTCCGATGCCTCGACGCCCTCTCCACCTCCCTCTCTCCACAAGCCGTCTTCCCAGCACTCTACGCCCGAATCCAAGAATGTTTCCGCAGTCCCGACCCCTCTATGCGCAAGGCTGCCGTCATGGCCCTTGGCGTGACTGTCGAAGGCTGCTCCCTCTTCATCCAGCCGCACATCGACCAGTTGTGGCCGTTCATCGACACCAGCTTGGAGGACAACGATCCCCGCGTGCGTCGTGCAGCCTGCACTGCCCTGTCCTGCATCTGCGAAATGCTGGTCGACGAGTGTGCCAGTCGTCACGAGATCCTGGTTCCCCGAGTTTCGGCTCTGCTCAACGACCCTACCTGTCAAAGGAACGCGATGACCGCACTCGATGGGCTCCTCGAAGTCCTCGACGACCAAACCATCGGGCTCTACCTCCACCCTCTCATGGAGCGTCTGGTCCCCATGATCGACTCGGCGCCTCCCAAGCTCAAGGGCACGGTTGTCGGCGCCATCGGCTCGGCCGCGTACGCTGCCAAGGGTGCATTCGAGCCCTACTTCGATGTCTGCATGCAGCACATCACCCCCTTCCTGTCCCTCAAAGGCGAAGGAGACGAGCAGGAGCTGCGAGGCGTTGCGCAAGACACCGTCGGCACCCTCGCCTCTGCCGTCGGCAAGGAAAAATTCCGCCCCTTCCTCGACGGCTGTCTCAACATCGCCTTCGAGGCCATCGAGCTGAACAGCCCCAGTCTGCGCGAATGCTCGATGATCTTCTTTGGCACTCTGGCCAAGGTCTACGAGGCCGAGTTCGTGGCCTACCTCCCCCGGGTGATGCCGGCGGTGTTTGCGAGTCTGGGCCAGGCGGAGGAGGACGATGGGTCGGTCCTGCCGAGCGAGATGATCAAGGGGTTCAAGGCTGCGGACGACGAAGAGGACGAGGCGGAGGAAGACTCGGAGTTTGTTGATGTTGATGATGTGGACCTGGATGATGATGAGTTGATGAAGACGACGACGGCGGTGGCCGTCGAGAAGTCGGTGGCCGCCGACGCCGTCTCGGAGCTCTTCGAATACACCAAAGCCAGCTTCTTGCCCTACCTCGAAACCTCCATCAAGAGCCTGACCCCCCTGCTCACCCACTTCTATCCCACCACCCGCAAGGCGGCCGCCACCACGCTCCTCTCCTTCATCACCATCGCCTACGAAATCACCGACTCGCCCAAGCTCGAGCCCGGCATCGCCAACATCAATCTGCCTGACGACGTCCGCAAACTCATCGACTTGGTCATCCCCGAGATCATGAGCGTCTGGCGCGGCGAGGATGAGTGGTAAGTGGCCGTCAAAATCGCGCCGGTTGTGGCCTCCCTCTACCTGATGATTCCTTCATACTCAGCTCACTAAGATTCGTCCGATCTACGTGATCGAGACTTACGTGAAATCCATTTGAACACATATTCTGATTCACCCACACACACACACACACACACACACACACACACACACCTTGCCCAGCTTTTTGTCTGTTTAACCGCTTGTATATTCAACCTGCTGATTTTTGTGCTTGATTTGTCTCAGTGATGTCGTCAGCGATCTCTGCTCTTCTCTCTCGTCGGTTATTTCTACCGTCGGTGCTGGTGTCGTCGCTCCCACCTGTAAGTGATTGGTCCCCGGCAGCCTTTCTGACAGTAACTGACGTATCCACGACTTAGATCTCGACGAGGTGTGCACTCTGATCCTCACGATCTTGGAGAGGAAGTCGACTGCGCAGCTCGACAGTGACTTCGAGGAAGCGTCCGCGACCGGCGACCTCTCCGAGGTTGAGTCCAACCTGATCGGCTGTGCCGCCGACCTGGTGGGCACCTTTGCGACGGTGCTTGGGGCGGACTTCGCCCAAGCGTTCCAGCAGTTCCTGCCAGGCGTGTCGAAGTACTACGACCCCTGTTACTCCCCGACGGACCGGAACAACGCGATCGGCTCTCTGGCCGAGGTGATCAACGGGCTGGGCGCCGCCGTCGGCCCGTTCACCGAGCAGCTCCTGCCCCTCGGCTTGAAGGCCACCAAGGACGACGACGTCGAGGTGCGCAGTAACGCCGCGTTCTTCCTCGGCTCGCTCGCCTTCTGGACCCCCCTCGACCTCTCCTCCCACTACATGACCATCCTCGAGTCCCTCCAGCCCCTCTTCATCGTCAACGACGACCCCGCCCGCGAGAAAAGCGAGCGCGCCAAGGACAACGCCGCCGGCGCCGTGGCCCGCTTGATCCTCAAGAACAAGGCCGCGCTCCCGCTTGACCAAGTCAGTCCCCTTTCATTCTGCACTCCGAAGAAGTGAACTGAGTGTGTCTGTGTGTCTGCGAGATAGGTGCTGCCGGTGTTCTTCGAGGCCTTGCCGCTCAAACAGGACTTCGCCGAGGCCAGCAAGTGCTTCGACGCCCTCTTCGAGCTCATCCACGCCGCCCACCCGCTCGTCCAGACCCACTTCGACCACATCCTCAACGTCTTCTCCCACGCCCTCCAGAACTCGGGCCCCGCTGTGCCCGACGAAAAGGCCGTCGTGCCCCCGGAGACCCGCGACCAGCTCGTCGGCCTCTTGCGCGTACGTCTCTCTTTTCCCTGGCTGCCCCTCTGTCCGCTGCTGACTGCTCGGGATACCATGCAGCACCTCCATTCCCAGGTCCCCGACCAGATCCAGGCCCATGGATTGGCAGCCTACATCCAGTGACCGCGCCCAAACCCTCGCTTCCCTCCGAGTCCTCCACTCTGCTCCCTCTTATTTATCCTTTGTGTTGCCATCGTGCCTTTATTTATCTTCCCCCCCCCCCCACCCCGATCGCCTTCCGACGCTCACACACGACGCCCGGCGGCCGGTGGCTCGGCTGCTTTCCTTTTTTGTCAAGGCTTCCTTCTTTACGGCTTTCTTCTCTTCTTTGCGGCTTTCTTATCTTCTTTACGGCTTTCTTATCTTCTTTACGGCTTTCTTATCTTCTTTACGGCTTTCTTATCTTCTTTACGGCTTTCTTATCTTCTTTGTTTGTGTTTTTTGGCTTTTGCTTTTTTTTGCATGAAAATGAATGAATCAGTTATGACCGGGTTCGTGCGAGTGGGGGACGGCGTCCCTGGGCCACTTTGGAGAGAGGGACTTGGGTTGGCATCTGCCGGAGCTGGCCGGAGCTCGTGTGCTTGCGGAGTGCAAGGGGACCCCCAGCAAGCCCCCAAAAGTAGCCTGAGGTATGGGAGTTGATGACTTCCTGTTGTTGTTTAGAGAGCTCTAGATGCCCCTCTAAATCCTAAATTAAGACACCTATCAAAAACTCAACCAGTGCACATGAAATTAATGGACTGTAGGGTTACAGCCAATCCGAAAAAGCTTGGCTTCTTTGGAGGGAATTTCCAGCGGGAATTCTTTCTGGATTTGCCCACCTGTGTTGACAGACGGATATCCTGCATACCTGCGAGCGCAGTTGCTATTGGCGGCGCTGTTTGGTAGCAAAAAAAAATGCAGGCCGCTGGGGGGACCGGCACCATGACACCGGGTGCGTTCATTGGAACGGCAGTCTAGGGTAAAAATTGGTCAAGGATTCTGGTTCTGGAACCAAAATCCGGGAAAACCAACCAGAAGTCTCTCAGCTTGTCTGCTTTTGATATAGGCATCCTGCATATATCAAAATGTCCAACCTTGCCACTTTATTGCATACCAGGCTGGAAAATCCCATAGGAATTTCCTGTCCAAAGCAGCCAAGCTTTTCCAGAATGGCTGTAGGAAAATGTCTTCCTTTTTGGCAAAAATCAAGGATTTTGGTTTGTGAATTGCGATCTCGGAGGCTCCCAGACTTGATGGGAAGTGCTCCACTACCTCAATTATCTGCTCCCAACAGCAGGTCCAATGAGTCCTGATCTGACTGGCCTGTCCAAGAAGTTCTTCCACATCACGTAAACCAACAAAACCTGTGGCACACTCATGTAAACCCCCCTCCTCTGTTGGGTTCACAATATGTCATGAGATGACACAAGCCTGTCACAATGTTGTATATAGCGCACTTGCCTTTCATCCCTGGCTCAGCAGAGAACTGATCCCTCTTCTCTCTGAGCTAGGTAAGCTTGTCTCTTTTCTCTCTCCTTTTATCTTTCATCTCACAGCAGAGAACTGATCCCTCTTCTCTCTGAGCTAGCAATCCAATCGCCCCTGTGTTTGGTCCTAGAACCGCTCTAGGCTTCCCGCCTTGTCCCTCGTGCCCGTTCCAGCTCACTCTCAGTGAAGGACTAACAGAGTCCTTACACTTTTTTTTTCTACACCCAAACACACCCAACTCCGTTCCGTCCGAAATCCGTCCGTTCCGTTCCGAATCCGTTCCGTCCGATCCATTCCGTTCCGTTCCGCGCCAAAATCCGACCGTCCCAACTCCGTCCATCAATTTTTTTTTTCCCTTCTGTTTGCATTCCTCAAGACTCTATCAACAACCCCCAATCCACCGACTGCATGCTCCAATCACCGGCAATGGCAACTGAACAGCCTAGATTCCCAAAGATCCTCGCCTCCCTGTCCGACCACCTTAAGCGCAGGATTCTATCCGGCTACGCGGTTGACTCCTGTTGTCGGATGCTCCGGAGTGCTATTCACCGGCACAAAGAAGGCAGATTGATTGAAGGCCTGATGTTCATTGAAGGCCGCCTAGTCATCCCAGCAGACCCCGTGATCCGTCTCAATCTCATTGCCGGGACGCACAGACGCCTGGGAAATGCAATATATCTTGAAACAGCCCGAGCGCTCAGGCGGAACTTTTTTTGGCCCCACATGGACGAGGAAGTGGAAATATTCATCCAATCGTACTCTCCCCGTCAGAATGTAGCGGTGCCGGCTACTACACCACCCAGCAAGCTCCCTGCGACCTCACACCCAGTCTCGCCGCCGGCCCCCTCCCTCCTTGGCAACGCCACCAGCGACCAAGGTGGCTCCCTTGCATGCTCCTCACCAACCGTCTTCAACTGTCCATCTCTCTTGTCGGCCTCCAATTGCTCCACTAAAGTCCGCAGCCCCGATTTTGACTCCTCAGGGCCTTGCAATAACTTGCAAAGCCGCGCGACCCTTCCTGGCGACTCTTTCCATCAACTCAATCAACTCGACAGACTCTCAGTTCCGCAGCCCTCCTCTCAAAGCCACCCTCATTGCCCCGCTAACGCCTTGCCTGCTCTCAAAACCTCCTCTGACGCTACTCTGTCCTCTGAAGCGCCGTCGAGACCGTCTATGCTATCCAAGAAAGGGTACTACCCACCTCCTCTCTCCGCTCTCCCATTGCTCCTACAACCAATCGGGCCTCCGAACCTCGACAAACTACCGCCCCCCGCGCGTCCCTCAATCTTGCTGGCCTCTGATCGAGTACATCAAAATCCTGCACTCCCCCCTGCTCAACCTACTTCTCCTGCCCCATTTCGCGCCCTCGCCTCCTCAGACTCAGTGTCAACCACACTACCATTGAATTTTCGCTACTCACGGCCGCTCCCCACTCGTCCATCACTCACGCAACAAATTGGACCTCCAAGACTTGACAAACTACAGCCCCCCAAAAATAATCTACACAGCCTCAACCACTGCCTCACACAGATACGACGTCTTCTTGGGGACCGACTCGAGTCACTCCTGATCAAAAACAGGACAACTCCACCCCATCCCTCCCCACTCCCTCCGCCTTGCTCCATCCCCTTGTCTCCACGCGCAAACTACCCCTCTCCGGCAAATGTTAATCTAACGTCACCGGGCTCCCCGCCGACCTCTGCCGCCTCTCTGCCGACCTCTGCCACCTTTCTGCCGACCTCTTCCGCCTCTCCGCCGCCTGACGCCATGCCAACAAGCCACCCAACACCCTGCCCTTCCCGACAAAGTCCCTACATCCCATTTTCCTTGAACTTCCCTCCTGGCCTACCACTCCCACCTCACCCCCTTCCTCTATCCTCCTTCTTCTCATGTCCCATTCCCAATTTATTTCCTGTTTTTATTTACCCCTTCTTCTCTTTTATAGGAGGGGAGACTGTAAACCCCCCTCCTCTGTTGGGTTCACAATATGTCATGAGATGACACAAGCCTGTCACAATGTTGTATATAGCGCACTTGCCTTTCATCCCTGGCTCAGCAGAGAACTGATCCCTCTTCTCTCTGAGCTAGGTAAGCTTGTCTCTTTTCTCTCTCCTTTTATCTTTCATCTCACAGCAGAGAACTGATCCCTCTTCTCTCTGAGCTAGCAATCCAATCGCCCCTGTGTTTGGTCCTAGAACCGCTCTAGGCTTCCCGCCTTGTCCCTCGTGCCCGTTCCAGCTCACTCTCAGTGAAGGACTAACAGAGTCCTTACAACTCAACAGACCTGCCCTGGACACTTGCAGGTGAGCAGGTGTGGTTTTGGATACCCAGGTAAACCTCTAGCTGAACAAAAGTCCCATTGTTTCAGAGGGCAAGCGGCTAGGACTAAAGAGGCCTAAAGCGCCCGGGCAGTGTGGGTGCCCTCTGAAAGGTGTATTATCCCCAGTTGTCGGGTGGATCAGTTTGATACATTTTTGGCTGGGAGCTTTTTTCAATTCTCTCTCATTCCCACCTCACTGCACCTTTCCTCTCGCCCCAGCGGAAACTGATAGAACTGGATATTCTCTGTAAAATGGCACTGGTTTCATGGCTTCAATCAATATCTGACTGGCAGTAAATTTTTGATATGCTGTGTTTTGCAGAATGGTTGGATTTTTCTCAAATTTTCTGGGTTTGATAAGCACTTAACTTTAAATTAAACTTTACACCAAGCCTTAGGCCAACCTTGCATTCAAGGTTTTGTAAGCACATGCAGACAAAAATCCACACCTACACGGCAGTTGCACATATTAAGGTTTTGGTTGGCAATTTGACGTGAGGGGCCAAGTATTGGTCGGCTTGACTGGTCAGCTACCAGCCCCCGCGTCAGCCGTCAAATAGCCAGCCAAATAGCCAGCCCACCCGTCGGCACTTGACTTCAGGCAACTTGATTTTAACTTCTGTTAACTTGCCTGGGTTGATTCACCAATAGCCCTAACCCAAAAGGGCAGATTAAAATTTTACCAAGTCCGCTCATTGGAGGGACACGTCACCCTTGGCTCCCACTCATTTTTTCAAAGTCCGCTCATTGGAGTACAGCAGAGGACACGTCATCCTCCACACCTCCAGCCTCATCTCTTTGCAAAAACCAAGAACTCATCACTTCCACCACCACTACAACAACACCAATTCCAGCCTTGACCAGCCCACCTCAGTGAGGAGATTCATACATAAGTATCATTGTGACTGGTAGTGTCAACCAGTCTATCAAAACTTGGCCCCCTTATCTCTTCCCTTCTTCACTCCCCTCTAGTAAGCCCTCTCAACTTCTGTATGAAACTTTTTTTCTGACTTGGAGAGGAGGTTTGGGCTTAGATGGCTCGGATATTTTACTTGACAACAGGAGAATCAAAGGTTGAGCTAGGGGGCCACAAACACATCACCAAGATCACTGTCTTCACGTCCACCATCCGCGAGATCACTGGCATCACCATCAGTCTCTTCTCTCCTTTCCTCACGTCATCCTTTCTATCATCACTGCAATGGTTTGCAAAGCCTGAGCAACTCAAAGGCCGACCCAAAGCCTGGCTATGATCATCAATTCCAGAGCAATGGCTGGTACAACAACTCTGCATACCAATCACTACAATCCAAATCATCGCCTGGACGGCTGGGCCGGCTTTGGTAGACTGCCGGAGTCTCTTGGTCGGAAGCCGTTTTTTGCCAGCAAGTGTCTCCCTCATATCAGTACCAATAACAACTGCCTCTCTTCCTTCTGTTTGATTGAAACTTGTACACAAAACCCATAAAGAAAAAGGAGAAAAAATCAAAAAAAAAAAGTTGCAAGTGCCAGCTTGTGAGTTGACCTGAGGGTGTCCCAAAAAACAAACCAAGTGGCCGTCTGTCAGCCACCTGCTAGTCAAGACAGCGCAGATGGCAACAAGTGTTGAGTTTTTTGTCCCCTGTCCTCCTTTTTCTTGCCTTCTGCCTCACTCCCTTTTCTTTCTAGCTCCTCAGAGTCCAAATGATCCATTACCTTTCACATCTTATGATTACCTCACACCCCATGGTCTGTATGTAGTCATTGGTCATGTTCTCTGTCCGTACTTGCCTTGTAGACTCTGTCCCTGCCGAGATTAGATCGTAGAACTTTCCATATACTTCTTATCCTCCAATGTGCGCTATCTCTGCTTGCGACAGTCTTGTGTCTTTTGTGATATCTTGTTGAGAGTTCCAATGGGTTCTGTTTTCTTCCATGCATATTCACTATCATGTTGCCCACAAAATGATTCCATGTATGTAGTCTATATAAACATAGCCTACAACCTGAAATCAAAACTCATCGGTTCTTCCTTATTTTTTCCGCGCCTCCATCCTGAGCCGATCCGGTGAGCCCTCAACACTCACTGCCCCCTCTCGAGCCCACTGGCTCATCTTTTGTTTCCACGTGCTGCGGTCCTCCAGTCGAAATCTCAACAACAAGCCATAGGCCGCCGCAAGTGTGGGTGGCCTGCAACCCAAACAGATTATTGGACTAGAGGGTGTAAATGTACAATGACCTCGAATGAGCACCATGTTGCTAGACTTGGGTACCAATCCCAAGTGAGTTTGAGAGCTACACCTGGGAGCCTCCCAGGCGAGCAGAGTATGGATGAGCTTGAGAGCTACACCTGGGAGCCTCCCAGGCAAGCAGAGTATAGATGGTCCAATGAGCAGCCCAGCCTTGCTGGGGTATAAGTACTGGGGACTTTTCCTACCCGGAATATCCCCAGATCAGTTACCACACCCAACTTTATTGTTGTATTCGACCGCTTACGCCAAACACAACAATTGGGGTTATTCTTGATCCACCTTTTCCTTAGTCTCATCATTTCTGCACTCAACCCGAATCCTTGTTTCACTAGGTAAGTCGGGCCTTTTCCCTTTTCTCTTTTTCCTGTCCAAGACAGGACCAGCTCCACAAGTCCTTGGGACTTGGTTGTATACGCTCAACCAGCCCCTCCAGACAGAGGCGCGGCTTTCCTCCTTGCACCACGGCCAAGTCAAGCACCGACAAAAGTTGTGACAGCTGAGATCAGCTGTCAAACCTTGATTATATCAAAAGGTTTCATTCAGCGCGCTGCCACTATAGAGGCACACCCTGACACCATCAGACGGTGGAAAAATGTGCTTGGGCTGGGGGTTGACATCAAGTTGCCGCTTGGGTCGGCTGGCCGGAAGTTTTGCCAGCTGTTTGCCCGACTTCTCTCTGGTGGGTGGGCTGACAATTCGGCCGCGGCTGACGCGGGGGCTGTTTTTTGCCGGTCAACAATGGCTGAGGGGGGACCGTCAATTTGACGGCCAAACTTGCGGCTCTTTTGACCGCACTATGCAGCCGCCGTGTAACTTTAAACCCAACCTTCAGATTGACTCCCGCCTGGGATATCCTTTGTAACAACCCAGCACTCGGTCAGCCCCTCCCTGCCCCCTCCGTACGGGCAGAGGGCAGCGGCCAATGGCCATGGGCAGTGGAGGGTAGGGTAAAGAAGGCGCTCCGGTTCTGAATATGAACTCGGTTTGTCTCTAACCCATCTCCAAGACAATCTACCAGAGGATGTTGGCTCCGGGGGGTAGATTTGGCCTTGGGCCTTATCTGAAATCTGTCAGGTGCACCATGCGGAAAAGATATAAAAATTATGTGATTGCCCCCAGTCAACAAAACCAAAAAAATTTGGAGAATGAACCAAGCATTCTGCAAAACACAGTATGAACTTTTCAAGGAAGACACTTGAGGGGATAAATGTGCTTGTAGATCCATGAGATTCACAACAACAGCTGGATCTTCAAGAAGGAAATCTGAATATATCTATGTGTTTTTGCCGTTGGACTGTCCATAATTTATCACTTTCCCACTAATACCATGTACTTGCGGAAAAGTGGATTTGCACAATTGGAATATCCTTCCAACACAGCAAATCATGCAGATGGTTTTTCAGGCCAATCCTACAAAAAATGGCTCTTCAAAAGTTTATCATAAAATTGGTCTATAAATCCGTTGGAGTGGGTGTGAGGCATGGATATTGTGTGCCATCATCTGCCCCACAATCTGTGGGAAGCCAATTTTCAATAAAGCAAATGGATGATTTTTAAGAAAAAAACAAAAGATTTTGGTGCTTGAGAACTCAAACTGATACAGCGCAGATTGGGACATAACTCATAAGCCTCTCCCACAGAGAGCATCCGGCAGGGACGCAGGACCCTCTGTTTGAGAGGCTTAGTTAAGCTAGGGTAACCCTCCTGATTTTCCCCAGAATCCCAGACACTGGCACCCAAAGCTGCACTTGCACCTGCCAGCGGATAGCAGGTACCTGCCACGGGTTTACCGTTTGTTTTGCCCAGCTCTACCCGGACCCTCTGTTTGAGAGGCTTAGTTAAGCTAGCTTATCTATCATGTATCAAAAGTACAGCCGTTCCGAAAAAGCTTGGCTTCTTTGGAAGGAATTTCCAGCGGAAATTCCTTCTGGATTTGCCAGAGCTACGGGAACTGTGCAGATACCCGCCCGCACTAGTCACGCACCTCTAGTCACGCAATCACCAGTTAAGGTTTTTCTCCGGCCGGCATCCAATATCGAATCCGTGGGTCCCTTCGATGCCCCCAACCACCCATCCCCCCACCTCCACCCGCCCAATTTGGCCCAAGCAGACAGCGGCAGGCCTGCCAGTGAAACCAATCCGTCAGGTCAGTCAGTCACCCCGCTCTATTTCTTCCCCCTCTCCTCATTGTTTTTCGCGTGATTTTTTCTTGGCTGATACTTGTGTGCAATCCCGCCTCAGACCAAATGGTCTTTGTCAAATACGCAGCAGAAGTGAAGGTGGTGGCGGTCAAGCTCATCCTCCGAGGAAAACAAATCAACGATATCAATGACATCCTGGATGCACGGATCTCGCCTCAATTGTTCCAACGCTGGAAGGCACTATTCCTCACAACAACCAGCGTGGTCCGAGACCCAGCGTTGTACCTCCAACGCGGAAGACCTCTTCAAGTCAACCCAGATCAACAAGAGTTCATCTTGGACATCTTAGCGGTCGACCCAACGCTTTACTTGGATGAAATCCAGAAGGCCGTGGAAGATGCCAGCGGGATTCGGCTCAGTCTGTCGACCATTTACGATGATCTTCTCATCCGACTTGGTCTCACTAGGAAGGTAGCTAGGACCGTTCACCCCTCTCAGTGTGAGATCAAACGTGCAGACTTCACTGGGAAGGTGGCCGATCTACCTCCCGAATACCTAGTTTTTACAGGTAAGCTGTTCAAATAATGGCTTTCAAGAACTGTCAACTAAGATTTGCGCTTGAAGATGAGTCAGCTGTATGTATGGATGAACTGCAACGCCGACGTGGCTGGGCGAAAAAGGGTAGTTGAACGAACCAAGTCAAACGCACACACAAATCCCCTCGCCTCAGTCTGTTGCCAGCAGTATCCTTGGATGGAGTTCTCGGATTCATTGCTCAACCGGGTTCAATCCAGCGGCTCAACTTTGAGCACTTTCTTGAAGAAGTGCTTGTAAGTTACCTACCTGATTTTTCATTCTATAATAATGAATGAATGATTTACTGATGGATCATTTCACATCTCTTAGCTGCCAACCATGAACCCTTTTCCAGGAAGGAACAGTGTTTTGATCATGGATAACGCACGTATCCATCATGGCGGCCGCATCATGGAGATTTGCGACAATCACCAAGTTCTGCTCATATACCTCCCACCTTATTTGCCCGATTTCAACCCCATCAAAAAAGTTTTTTTGGTGCTCAAACACCATCTGCGCCGGGACCTCATCCTCACTGGGGATGAGCAGGAAGATATAGATTCAATCAAGCTGTACATTAATGAACTGGTGACTCCAAGCTTGATGGCCGCAGAGTTCAGATGTTGTGGCTACATGATGTAAAGGAAATTTGCTTTTTTTGCTTGTGATGGTTTCCTTCCGATAAAAATGATAAAATAAAACATTTTGTGTGACCTGTGCCCCAAAAAAAAACTGTCAAGCAATAGTGTGTGCAATGGTGACCAAAAAACAGGCTGCCAAGCAGCTGTTTGTGTGACTTGTTCAAAAGAAAAGGCTGCCAAGCAGCTTTTGGGGTGACTTGGTCCACAAAAAAGGCCTCCAAGCACCAGTTTGTGCGACTTGAACCAAAAAATTGGCTACCGAGGCTGCCGAGCAGCAGTTCGTGCGCTTTGCCCCAAAACATTGGCTGCCGAGCACCAGTTCGGGCAACTTGAACCAAAACATTGGCTGCCAAGCAGCTTGTGCGACTTTGTCCCAAAAAAACCTCACAAGAGGCTTTTCTCTCACTTGGGACCAAAGACGACCAAAGACAAGAGACTCGCACCAGAATTGTGGATTTAGGGGCGCAGTGTTCTTGTTCATTGCGCACAACTGATCCATCATAGCATTTGATAGACATAACCGTGTATTTTTATAGAGATGACCGTGTATTCTTATATAATTGTGTATTTTTATATATAATTGTGTATTTTTATATGTGTAGAACCGTGTATACGTGTATTTTTATGTGTAGACTATCTAGAGGTAGAGATAACAACATTTTTTTCACGTGGAATGACCTAAAAGAGATGGGAAAAGCGGAGAGCAGGGTGTCCTCTAATGGATTGGGAATTGGTGGGGCACCTACTCATCAAGCATGTCTTCTTTGTCGTCTTTGTGTGCGTTGGGTCCGGAAGCGGAGATGTTACCATAGCGCGCAATCAGGCGCGGGACCCCCTCGCAAAGAGAGCGAGCCGCACCTGGGGTAAATCCGATATCGATAAGCTGAAGTTCGCTGGATGACCTGAAATAGGTCCACTTATAGATACCATTGAGCTCCAAGCGGAGGCGAGTGGCGCGGTCGTCATCTGGAATGTTCGCCTCGTGGAGAAAGATTTCCATGGGTATACTTTCAAGAACGGGATTCTCGGGTCCAAGAGGAGCCGGCTGGGAAGGGAAAGCCAAAAACTGGTGCCTGGTCGCCAACGAGACATTACGCATAAGAGACGAAGGGCAAGGACTTTCGGGCAAGCTTCTTGGGGTGCCTGAGAGGATTTCGATCTCATTGGCACCGATTTGCGCTTGCGAGACGACCTGGACGTCAGAGGAGCCCGTAGATTGAAGTGATGCGCTTCGTTTTTGGGGGTACTGATCGGCCTCGGATGGTCTCTTGATTGGAGACCTTCCGTTGATGCTTGCGTTGAGCGAGCTTGATGGACCACTGTGACCAGAAGGCTTGCTCGATCCACTAGCATTCTGGATTGACCGCCAGACAAAGAGCTCAGTGGTAGGGGGGTGGTCGTAATCAACCCCTGGTTCGTTATTGAGGATGGCACGGGCCCATGTCCACAACTGCTTGAACGGCAGGAGCATCGTGCGGGTTGGGTCTTCTGGGCAGGTGAAGACAAGGGCCTCGGAACCCCCAGCCCGTCGCATCTCACACTTGGAACGGATCTTGGCTATTATTGGGTTCACAGGATCCGTGTCCGCTTTTGCCTGGTGGCCATGGAACAAAAACGTCAATCAGCATACATACCACAAAAACAAATGAACTGAGGGACATACATTCGAGGCCAAGCGAAGCTGTTCACGCTGCAGAACTGCGCGCTTCTCAGGAGGCCCGTATTTCATCATCAACACGGTGTCGATTTGGGCCTCCTGCAAACGGTTGTAATTATTAATATAAGGGTGATAAGAGTGGGGTACCAAAACAAAGATGACAAACCTTGGCAGTATCCTTTGCTTTCTCATGCGGGTCGACCATGGTTAAGTTGAATTGCACTCTTTTGTTGGGGGCATCTGCTGAAGCTGTTGCGAATTCGGAAAAGTTGGATGTGTTTTTCACTTTGAAAAGATGGGAAACCCCATACTTTGAGTGGCCGCTGATCGAGGCATGCCACGTGATCTCACCAAGGGCATTTGCATCTTTGAGAAACTTTGCCCTGAATTCCTTTCCTCCGCAGATATGGATAATCACTTTGTTTTGGAACATGCGCCACGAAATCGCCTGTAGATTGATTTCCAACGGGCCAAGGGAGGGCTTCCGGACCATCTTGGTCCACTGCTTGGTCGCTTGAGCACCAGTTCGACCGCGGCTGCTCGGTGGTTGCTGATATGCCCGGTTCTTGACATAGAGCACATAGTCAATCTGAACCGGTGTTCGGCGAGGCGGCTGAGAGTTTTGATTCTCAGGATCCAACTCGCAGCTGGGATCCCCAAGCGCCAGCATTGTTTCGGGGTCGGGGAGGTCTCCTGGAGAAAAATGAAACAGATCAGTCAGGTATGGAAGAAGGCAAGTGGACAAAAAGCGAATTCTTACCCATTGTTCTGTTACCGGACTGATCAATTGACTCACGGATGGTGGGAGGGACAGAATGAAAGATCCAAAAGGGGGGCGGGGGAGGGGGAGGCCGTGGGTCATTGCCGGCTCAGGTTGTTGGGGGCATCGAAGGGACCCACGGATTCGATATTGGATGCCGGCCGGAGAAAAACCTTAACTGGTGATTGCGTGACTAGTGCGGGCGGGTATCTGCACAGTTCCCGCAGCTCTGGCAAATCCAGAAGGAATTTCCGCTGGAAATTCCTTCCAAAGAAGCCAAGCTTTTTTGGAACGGTGTGATGAACGAAAATGGTCACTGCGTAGAAATGTCAGGACCCCGCCGCTCCAAGATGATTCCCAGGTAAAGTCGGGTGATCTGGAGAAACTCCGCTCCACAGTTCCGCCGTGTTGTAGGGCTCTGAGTGGGGTAAATAAAGTAAAGCACGTAAAATAATCCAGCTCCGCAAAGTAAACAGTAAAATAAAGCTCCGCCGCATAAAGAAGATAACTCCACAACAACCGCAAGAACACAGCCTTAAAGCAAGCACAAATCTCCGCAAAGCACAACAGTAACACGTAAAGCAAGTCCGCAACGTAAAACTCCGCTCTGCAACGTACGCAAAGTAAAAGAAGCACAACAATCCGCAAAGTAAAGTAAAAAACCGTAAAAGAGAGTCTGTGGGGAGTATGATCCCCCCGGATCCTTCCTCCCCCACCGTGGTTTTATAGAGAAAAGGAAGAGAACTAAAAGATATCCTCCGCCCGCCTCCCACGCATGCCATACGCTAACTCCGTTCACACACGCACACTCGTCATCCGTCAGGCGCTATACACACACGTACGTCATCCGCCAACACCTGTCGTCTCCGCCGCTTGCCTTTGACCGCCGTCAAACTACTCTCTCTAGCTTCCACGCCCCTGTCTAGCCTATGATGTCAGGATCCCACACGCCGCCCTTCTGGCTGCCACGGCTTCCCCCAATCACCACCTCCGCTATCCAGTCCGCGCTGGCCTGCTTAGTCTGAGTCCAGTTCCGCCGTCAAGCTCCGCGCGCCGCCGCCTTCAGTTGTGCGCTCCGCTCCGCTCCGTTCCGCACCGTTTCCACACCGTTTCCGCACCGCCTGTGCACCGCACTGATTGCTCCGTGGACAATTTGACACGAGTTCCAGAACTGATCACCACAACGGCTATATATACAAGCTTAACTAAGCCTCTCCAATGAGGCACAAAGCCTCTCCAAAGGAGAGGCTTATGTGTAAAGACTGGGTTGTAGCCTGAGAGGAATGGATTTTTTGTGATTTTTTGTTATATTTGGACTTTAACATCCAGTAGCATCTACAACTGAGAATCTTATACAAGAATAAAAGTTAGGGAAGTGCAGCCTACCTTCTTGCCTATCATTCCTAAATATTATTGAGATTTCTACATGTGTGTCAAGAAACTCAGTTTTTAGTCTCTAAAGGGGCTTTGAGGGTTGTGAAAGGGGTGTGATGGTGGTCTGCCCCCAAAAGCAATTTGTAATTCCTGTGACATATTGGCCAAATTAACAAGTGATTTCAACCTGATTGATGGCTTTTATTTAATTTAGAAAATTTCAGGATATGTACATAAGAAACCATGAGGATTCTCAAGGTGCCATTGGCTTCTCAAATTTTGGGGAGGTTGGGGGTCATCTGAGGGGGTTTATGGTCTTTCCAGCCATTTGGCTGGTACCGCTCACGCGAGAACATTAACTTTGCGTGCAACCCTGACGGGAGGGTGCTTGCACCCCGCAAGCACAACTTGCACCCTTTCTGCAACTAGACCACAATAGGGGGTTTCAAAGTTGACCCGGTGCAACTTGCATGTACTCTTGCAAGTTGGTGTTCAAGTTCATTCTTGAACACTGAGTTGCAGAACTGCATGCAAGCCATATTGGCACTGCAACCCCCAAGCCTGCTTGAATTATTTTTTTTGAGATTTGGTGTTTGTGGCTTTCCTTGCAAAAGGACATGCAAGTTTTGCATGGCCAACTTTGAATCCCCCTAATATGTATTTGTTCCCACCTGAGGTGCCCTCGCCACGGCTTCTCACTAGTAGAAAAAGCTGAGTTGGCAAGAATAGTTGAGCTCGGTAGCAGGAACTTGCCAAGAATCTGAGAACAGCAGTATTGCTACTTATAAAGCACTTGAGCTTAGATTGGCACATATTGGAGGACTTCCCTTTGATTTACATGGCTGTGTAAAGTCAGATCTGGCACTTGTAAAGCCAGACCTGACTCACCTTGTAATTTTTAGCTTTAGAAGCTGTTCCGCAGGCTTGAGATGCCAGAATACCTGCCAGATTTACAACCCCAGGATTCTAGCAACTTGGCATTGTTCACCCGGTCATCGAGAGTACACAACCCTCTCGATGACCGGCCTGTACCGAGAGGACACATCCTCCTCGATGGCCGGTATACACCGGCCAACAAGAGGGAGGGCACCACCCTCTCGATGGCAGATCTGTGCCGGTCATCGAGAGGACACAAACCTCACGATGGCCGGTACAGACCGGTCATCGAGAGGACACAACCTCTCGATGGCCGGTACAGGCCGGTCATCCAGAGTACACACCCCTCTCGATGGCCGGTACAGACCGGTCATCGAGAGTACGATGGCCGGTCGATGGCCGGTACGGACCGGTCATCGAGTGTCCTCTCGATGTCCGGTACAGATGTGTCCTCTGTACCAGTCATCGAGAGGACACATCCCTCTCGATTGCCGGTCTATACCGGGCATCGAGAGGGTAGGCCATCAAGAGGACACACCGCCGGTCATCGAGAGGACTCAACCCTCTCGATGGCCGGTACAGATGTACCCTCTCGATGACCCGTCCGTACCGGCCATCGAGAGGGGTTTGTACTCTCGATGACCGGTCCGTACCGGCCATCGAGAGGGGTTTGTACTCTCGATGACCGGTCTGTACCGGCCATCGAGAGGTTTGTGTCCTCGAGGATGGTGCCCTCTCTCTCGATGGCCGGTCTGTACCGGCCATCGAGAGGGATGTGTCCTCTCGAGGTACAGGCTGGTCATCGAGAGGGTTGAATCCTCTCGATGACCGGTACAAACCGCCATCGAGAGGGTTGCGTACTCTTGATGGCCGGTCTGTACCGGGCATCGAGAGGGTTGCGTACTCTCGATGGCCGGTCTGTACCGAGCATCGAGAGGGTTGAATCCTCTTGATGATCGGTCTGTACCGGTCGTAGAGAGGATTCAACCCTCTCGATGCCCGGTACAGACCCAGCTATCGAGAGGGTTGTGTACTCTCGATGACCAGTCTGTACCGGCCATCAAGAGGGATGTTCTAGTTTGATCTAGCCGCTGAAAAGTGTGTGTAAAACCAGTGTGTAAAAATCAGGCTTTACAAGTGCCAGATCTGACTTTACACGGCCGTGTAAATCGAAGGGAAGTCACAAAGAGGAGGTGAGGGTTAACTAGGTGAGAATATGCAGATCAATGGGTGCCCGTGTGTGATTGCCATTGGAGTCGGATAATATTGGCCGAGTTAAGAGGAGCCTCTCCCGTCGGTTGCGGATAAGCTACAGACTAGACTTTGAGTCAGATTTATAGGTCCGAAAGAGATAAAACTGGGGCTGACCTGTTCCATCGTCGCCACACCTCAACTTCTCTCTGCCAACACCTAATCAACAGTGACAGACCACATCACATACAACATGAGTACAACTGCCGCTGCCGCCGCCGCCGCCGCCGCTGCCGCCGCCGGGTCCTCCACGTGGGGAAAGGTGAGGAGCTGGGACAACAGGGACAATCACTAAGGAGGTCAAGAGTACAACTAATGGCATATACATCATTTAGATTTTGGGGTTTTTGGCAAAGTACTGCGGGAGACGAGGCAGTGTAGAGTTGTGGGGTAATGGTGGGTGGTTGTGAGCGTCTGGTCGGGTGGGAAGGACAGGCTTTCAATGGGTACTTTTCTGCCGCGAACCACAAAAAACCCCACCTCACGCGTCGACTTTCCGATAACTCACCCCCCCCCCCCCCCTCAGCATCAGAAAAGCTCTCTCCTGTTATGGCCTGGTGTATACCTCTCCGGGGGAGAGTTGATGCCCGCTACGATCGTGTAGTCGGGTGGTACCTTTTCTTCCTTCCCCGGGGTTTTTACATCTCCTTCCCCCCCCTTCCCCTGGGCAGCTCATGCTCCCCACTCACCGCCCCCCCGAACCCAATCGGCCGCTCCCCGCTTCAAACACGGACGACGCTGCCATGATGGATGATCTGGAGTTACGGCTCCCCCCCCGCCCGGCCATCAGTCCCCCCGCCTCTAGCCTCCACATTCTGCTCACCAAGGCGCTTAGCGAACGAGACGCGAATGGCGCGGTTCTCCTGGATGCCAGATTCGTGGACTTACTTTTGGAGCTCTCGGCGAACAACGAGAGATTAATCCGTCGTTTGGAAACTACTGTCGATCAACTCAACGCCAAGGTTGACCCGGTCATCAAACGCCTGACGGAAGTCGAAACCCTCCTGAAGTCGGGACCCATGCCGAACGCGTCCACCAAGTACTCTTTCGCGTCCGCCGCGTCCAGGGCCCCTGTCGGATCAATTCACGCGCCGCCGGCCATCCGCCCCCCATCTAACCCAACCATTGCCTTGTTGAAACCGAAAAGGGTGGTAATACACTCCAATCCGGCCAACACTTCCCTCAAAAACGAGCCCAGCGGGGCACTCGTCCAAAGGGCGAACGACGCGTTGCTCGGACTCGACGCCAAGGTAGACGGCGAGCTCGTTGCCATTCGCAGTGCTAGTGTGATGCCGTCGGGAGACGTTTCTTTCTACACCAAGAACCGAGCCCACCAAAAATGGTTGATGGAGAACAAACATGTTTGGTCCAAGGTAGTGCATCCTGATCTCGAAGCCACTCCTAGTACTTTCTCAGTCATGACACACGGAATCCCGAAGTCTTTTGACATCTCGAAGTCCTCGAACTTGGCGCAGTTGGCGTCTGAAAATAACTTCCAAGCGTCCAATTTGGCGCGCGTCAGATGGATGGGTTCCAACAAACCATCAACCAAGAAGGCGGGCTCCCTAGTCCTCTCTTTTGTTAGCAAGGACCTTGCCTACACAATTGAGAAAGCAGGCATCTTCCTGAACTACGACTTTCACCGAACTGAACGCTTCAAGCCTCGCCCCCCGCAGTGCTTCAAGTGTTTGAGGATGGGTCATTTCGGCAAATGGTGCCGTGAATCAGCAAGATGCGCCAAATGCGGCAGCAACCACCAGACGAATGAATGCCCTGAAGGTCTTGGCGGTGTTAAATCTTGTGTGCTCTGCAAAGAAGGCCTCAAGAACAAAATCGAAGGAATCCGAGACGCCGACCACACTCCGTTCAACCCTGCCTGCCCATTCAAGAAGGCGTGGCTAGAGAAGAAACGCTTCCCCCTTCAATGATTAATACAACCTTAGGAACCCACGATCACAACCCTAACTCTCAACACTCGTCCATCCCTGCCACTCCTCAGCTTCTCTCCTCTGTGCCCAACGCGCTCAACATTTTCCGTCAAGAAGCTGCGTCCCCAACCCCCCCAATCTCAACATCGGTTCTCTCTCCTGTCTCCAACTCAACTGCCACGTCTCAAAATCGGTCACGCTAAGTGTCCTAAATTCTTCCATTTCTTTTGATTTCCTTCTTTTACAGGAGCCTTGGATTAACCCTGTAGATTTACGCCCGCCAAGCCATTCGGCTTGGCGTGTTTTTGTAGCATTTGAGCACTCTCCGACCTGCTGGCGTGAGAGGCACAAGGCGGTAATTTACGTCCGATGGTTGATTCCCTCTGAGTCGCTAAGACTACTAGAGGGGGGTTCACAAACCCTAACTGGTATTGAAGTATCCCTGACTGGGAAAGTTTTTCGTTTACTCAATGTTTATAATCCTCCAGCTTCCTTCTCAGCCGTTGAGGAGCTCAAATGCTGGCTGACTTCCCATTACTCCCGGCAGCAGTCAACAATGATTTTCATGGACGCCAATTTGCACCACCGGCACTGGAACCCGCCGGGGGTTAGGAAGGTTGAGCCTGAGGCCAGAAATCTGCTAAGTTATCTCTCTTCTTTTGGCTTTTGGTTATTGTCACCAAAGCATGTTCCGACTTTCTACTCAATCAAAGGAAAAGGGTCAACTATTGACCTTGTTTGGGCAAATTTTTTGGGTTCCAGGCTCATTCAAACGGTAAAGGTCTTGGGCGAGAACCTTGGCTCAGATCACCAAGCGATCCACATCCAACTATCTGTCGGACGCCCTTCGCCGGTCTTCCATTGGAGGGCCCCTTGCTGGCGGGATATAGACCACGCAAAAATCGATCCTCTAGCAGCTGAGTTATCATCCATTAACCTCCTTTCTGAGGGGTCCCCCGACTCCCAAGCCAAACAGTTAACTGGTTTCCTCAAATCTGCTCAGGAGAAGCTAGGCAAGAGAGTCCAATCGAACAAGGCCAGGGCAAAACCGTGGTGGTGCCGCGAGACCCTGGATCCAGTCTTGAAGACCCGTAACCAAGCCCGCAAATGGATGATTTTAGCTAAGTCTCCCGAGTCCATTGAGTGTTACAGACAATGGAATAATTACTTTCTTTCTTTGGTCAACTCCCTGAAGCAACGCAGCTGGCAAAAGCTTCTGGAGGATCCGGGTGAAGGCGATCTCTACCGGGTTCTTAGGTTCTCCTCAAGGTCGGCTGGCGGGGAGGTTCTCCCCCTCAAAGGCCCAGACGGGACAATTGTTCACGACAAAAATGAGCAAGCTGAGTTACTTTTCAAGGGAACTTCAATTACCTCTGTCCCGATAGATCTTTCAGACATTCAGTTGGACCTGTCTTGCAGGTTTGTTAGCTACCCACCGGTGACAGAGACCGAGGTGATTTCCGCCATAAGACGTATCAGCCCCCAGAAGGCTCCTGGCGTTGATGGTCTAGCCAATGAAATCCTTAAGTCCTTCTCCTTGCCCCTCTCTGGGAAGTTGACTACGCTGTATAACAATATACTAACCAGAAGTAAATTTCTGTTGGCCTGGAAGGTAGCGGTCACTGCCATCATCCGGAAGCACGGGAAACCCGACTACACAAGCCCGACCGCATATTGACCGATTGCGTTGCTCAGTACCATGAGCAAGCTATTTGAACTCATCTTAGCGCGACGCCTCACTGCGTGGGCCAAGGAGTCGGGAGTGCTCGCTAACGGTCACTTCGGAGGCAGAAAAGGATCAGGCACGGAGGACGCGTTGTTTGCTCTTGAACACTGGGTTAAGGCTAAGTGGAGGGAGGGAAAGACGGTGGCGGCCTTATTTCTAGATGTGAAATCGGCCTACCCCTCTGTTCACCCAACCAGGCTTATTAATTATCTTTTTCAATTGAAATGCCCGACTTACCTGGTGCTGATCATAGCTGACTTTCTAAGGGACAGGTCGGCGACTATCAGACTCGATGATTTTGTATCAGAGGCTTTTCCGATACAAATCGGTCTTCCACAGGGGTCCCCCCTATCTGTGATATTATACATTCTTTACAACAATGCGTTACTGATAAAAGACTTTACGGTTTCTCAAGATTCTGTTTCTTTAGGCTATGTGGACGATGTAGTACACTTAGTTGCGGCCGAGTCGGCGGACAAAGCAAAGGAAGGGCTGAGGGCTGAGGGTCGCCGGTCCTTACAGTGGGGTGATACTCATGGGGCAATCTTCGACCAGGCCAAGGCCCAATTCCTTTGGCTAACCAAGAGAAAAGTTCCTGACGGTGCTTTTCCCTTTGGTGATCACCGTTTGACACCAGCATCCGAAGTCAAATGGCTAGGAGTCTGGATTGACAGCAAACTGCTTTTCAACAAGAACTTCAAAGCTCTTGAAGAAAAGACTCACAAGACGATTAATCAGCTAAGAATCTTCGGCAATTCGCGTTGGGGAACTGGGGAAACTGCTAGAGTTAAACTGATCCGTAGTGTTCTATTTCCCAGGATTTTATACGGCGCGGCTCTCTGGGCTACCGTCACCAACAAGGCGAAAACCGCGGCGCTGGCTTCCAAGGTTAACAGGATGGCTGGGATATTCTCCCTTGGAGTATTCAAGAATACCCCTATCAGCTTCATCCAGAGGAGATCTGCGGTCCCTGATTTCACGGCTGAAGTCTCCAGGACATGTTTCTCCTTTTTCTTTAGGAAATTGGTTGTGATCAAGGCTAACAACACCATCCGGTCCCTTATATTATCTAGCAGGGCTGATTCTGCGGCTCGTTTTGCGGACTCAGCAAGTAACGGCCTTGCCTCCAGCTTGGTGGATGAGGCCATGGCTACTGATCCCGAGACAGTCAAGCTGTCGTTTGATTTCAAGACGGGCCCCTCTCGAGCCCTGGAATTCTGGAATCTGGACGCAACGAAGGAAACCGCGGTTAACTCGGTTAAGTCTATCATCACTTCTCACTGTGGAGATCCAGGGAGTCTGGTCATTTTCAGCGATGGGTCTTTTCACCCGGAGAAGGGAGGAGCTGGAGCGGCAATATGCCCGGCCCTGAATAAATACAGCTCTTTCCGTTTAGGGGGCAACTTTCTGGTGTCAAATCATGAAAGTGAGGCAGTTGGTGTTCTCGCGGCCTTAGGATTAGCAAACACACTGCGCACGGCGGCCACTCGCCGTGTGGCGATATTAGTTGACAATCAGGGTGTCCTTAGGAGGATCAATGACCCCTCGGCCCCCAAACCTGGACAGCAACTTTTCTTGGATATTGATGAGGCATTGACAAGGCTGCGGGGTGACCTGGAGGTTATCTTTGTATGGTATCCGGGCCACAGGGATATCCTTGGGAATGAATTGGCTGACGAGCTAGCAAAGGATGCACTGGAGTCCCCCTCAGCGCAACGCATTTCGGTCAAAAGAAATTTGAAGAAGGTTCAACGCACCGTTCTCGCTGGTCTTTCCCCGAAAAGACCTATCCCCTCGGATCTCCCCATTGCATTCAGCTCTTTGATTAATCAACTAGCTTCAGGTTATTGTACATTAAAATTTTTCCTCTTCCGAATACGCAGGTCTTTCGATCCTTTGTGCCCCAACTGTGGGGCCCGGGAAACTGTGATTCACTTCATGAACTTCTGCCCGGGGGTCAAAAGTCTTAGGGTGATGTTGCGGAAGCAGCTGCGATCTCTGCGGATCAGATTCAGGTCGGAACGCCTGGACCTCACGCTCTCAAACCGAAAGGCCGAAGTTGCTTTAGCAAAATTCCTCCAAGACTCAAGCCGTTTCATGGATCATTTCCCCAAATAACCCCTTTTTCATCCACCTTGTTGTCGTCCTCAACTTTTCTTTTCTCCTTGTTCTTTCTCTATTGTCTTCCTCTTCTCCGATTACTGTTCTCAGCTCCTATCCTTGTCTAAAACACTAGCAGTCCTTGTAGTGGTGTTTGTTTAGTCATGTGTTTCATTTTTCACACAGTTTTTTTTTTTTTTTTTTTTTTTTTTAAGTGCAGTTTGATTTGACATTGCGCACTATTAACTACCAGCAACAACAACAGCTCATAGCTAATAACAAATAGATGCCTTAAAGGCTACTAGTGAGTCCGACCCTGAGATGTACAATGTCACTTAGATTCATAGTGTGCAATGCCATACGGCCAAATTACACTTTAGAAAAAAAAAAAAAAAAAACTAGGTGAGAATATGCAGATCAATGGGTGCCTGTGTGTGATTGCCATTGGAGTCGGATAATATTGGCCGAGTTAAGAGGAGCCTCTCCCGTCGGTTGCGGATAAGCTACAGACTAGACTTTGAGTCAGATTTATAGGTCCGAAAGAGATAAAACTGGGGCTGACCTGTTCCATTGTCGCCACACCTCAACTTCTCTCTGCCAACACCTAATCAACAGTGACAGACCACATCACATACAACATGAGTACAACTGCCGCCGCCGCTGCCGCCGCCGCTGCCGCCGCCGGGTCCTCCACGTGGGGAAAGGTGAGGAGCTGGGACAACAGGGACAATCACTAAGGAGGTCAAGAGTACAACTAATGGCATATACATCATTTAGATTTTGGGGTTTTTGGCAAAGTACTGCGGGAGACGAGGCAGTGTAGAGTTGTGGGGTAATGGTGGGTGGTTGTGAGCGTCTGGTCGGGGGTGGGAAGGACAGGCTTTCAATGGTGTTTCATATATGTTTCCTCCATTGGTGTCCTCAAAGCTTGAACTGGGAGTCTAATTGGAAGATCCTCCGAGATCCTCCGTGTTCCTGCATGAACTTGAAGGCTGACTTCTGTCAATCGATCTCAGGAAGGTGTGAAATCCGCGGAACTTCTGCAATTCATGAACAGATCTTTTACTCAATCCCTTTTCTCCCACATGGCTGTGCCGTCCTTGGAGGAGGAGAGATAATTTGAATCTTGAAGTGAGTCGTGACGGGCTTGGGCCCCGCTGGAGTCATGTCTTTGGGCTCAACTTGGCGGACACAGATGAACGATAGTAACGGGAGATTGCGAATGAACTAATCTAAGAGCCAAAGAACACAAAAGCTGGTCTGTGATGAAACATGGGCAGGATACACAGCTGGCCAGTACATGAAAAAGCGAAAAATGCGCAAAGTGTCAAAGAAGCATGATCAGGAGGCACACAAAAAAAAAACAGAAGAATTTCTCTATTTTTTGTAGAAGGGCTCGCTGTTGCCGACGTTGGGGTTGTAGCCGGTGCCAACGCTATCGAAAGTGGCACCCGGGCCGGCCTGGGGTAAAATCCCTCCGGGGTAAGCGAGTGAACCATCGTTGTAGCCACTGCCGTACGTGGTGCCGGTTTGGCGGCTGTAGGCGGAGTTCGAGGAGTCGCCGCGGTTGAGGGTGCTGCCCAATGGGTTGGACGTGGCCTGGAGGTAATGGTTTTCACCCGCTTGTCCAGCTTCCTGCGAGTGGCTGTTAAAGTACGTTCGGGGTGTGTGTCTGTTGCGGAGAAGGCAAGGGTCAGTACGCAAGGCCAGGTAGACCGGCAAGTGCGGCGGGGACTTACCGGACAGGTGTGGCAAGAGCAGCTGCGAGGAAGAGAAGAAGCACAGCCAGGTGGGTTAGCTTTCAGTTCGAGTTGAAAGACTTCACAAAGGAAGTTTAGACGCACTGGCTGCCAAGAGGAAGGCAACGTGGACGGTGGACAACATCGTGGCGGGCGAGTTTTCCTGGTTGAAATGAAGGACCGTTGTAGGGAAGTGTTAGATGATTGGGTGTGATGTGTGGGCTGAGGTGAAGTGGATGAATGTGGACCGAAAGCCAAGGCAAAGCTCGCTTTATAGATGTTTTTTGGTGCCTCTAACCCAGGATTGGATCCGCTTACCATTTCGCCATCTGCGAAATCGCTTCAGACATCAACAGATCAACCCGGTCAACGGTCGAAGCCGCGCGTGCTCTCGTGGCGTGCCGTTGTGGAGGATGCTCACTCTCGGTGATCGAGAAGATTGTCAACAAGACTTTCCCAGAAACACTAATCATTCTGAAAAGCTGGAGACAAAGATCAACCAAGAGGTCCTGCCGGCACACCTCCCCAGGAGTATCTCAGGAGGCCAGTGGAGTTCGGATGGATGCTTTGGACGTAGAATAGTGCTGCTTGAGAGGTTCTCAAAACTGAGAGAGGGGCAGTTCAGAATAACCAATTAACGTGTACCCTGTCTACCTTTTCTAGAGGGTGCTTGGATTTTTTGTGTCGCCCTTTGAGAATGAGATAAATTTTCAAGTGATTGGCTTAGTGTAGTAGAACAACTAACATCCTGGAAGTGCTCGCAGGCTAGGGGATGGAACTGCCACTGGGAGGGGGCCCATGAAGCAATGGACGCAAAGATTGACACCCAGAGGTATGTTTTAAAGCCGGCGTCGAACTCGAAGGATGGTGAAGTTGAAACTTCCATTTCAATTGAAAATTGACCGATTAGACCTCGGAATGAAACATCCACATGGTGGACTTCCTGCTGCCAATGGGTTGGTTCGGAGGGAGGCGCTAACATTTGTTTGCTGGCGAAAAGTCAATCTCAAGCAATTTTTACCAGCCAGTATGGGCGTGTCCTTCTAACTTATGGCTTGTAAATAGTTTTGGACGCCAGGAAGTCCGTCACTCGAATGTAGACAAGTAGGAATAAGGTCATTCAGTGCTACTGGGGAGTATGTACTCCTGTTTTTCTGGCGACTTGGTGGACAAACGAAAGTAACGTGAGATTGCGAATGAAGTACATCATCAGGGAGCCAAACAAAACGAAAAACAGTCTATGTAGAAACGCGAGCAGGATGCACAGCTGCCCTAGTACATGAAAAAGCGACACAGGCGTGAAGGATCAGATAGGGATCATGAGGCAAAACAAAGAGCAGAAGAGCGTCTCTATTTCTTGTAGAAGGGCCCGTTGTCGCCGACGGTGGGGTTGTAGCCCGTGCCAACGCTGTCGAACGTGGCACCCGGGCCGGCCTGGGGTAAAATCCCACCGGGGTAAGCGAGTAAACCATCGTTGTAGCCACTGCCGTACGTGGTGCCGGTTTGGCGGCTGTAGGCGGAGTTCGAGGAGTCGCCGCGGTTGAGGGTGCTGCCCAATGGGTTGGACGTGGCCTGGAGGTAATGGTTTTCACCCGCTTGTCCAGCTTCCTGCGAGTGGCTGTTAAAGTACGTTCGGGGTGTGTGTCTGTTGCGGAGAAGGCAAGGGTCAGTACGCAAGGCCAGGTAGACCGGCAAGTGCGGCGGGGACTTACCGGACAGGTGTGGCAAGGGCAGCTGCGAGACGGAGGAGAAGCAGAGTGGGTCAGTTTTTGGAGGTGGTGAAAGGCTTCGGAAAGTAAGTTTAGACGCACTGGCAGCGAAGAGGAAGGCAACGTAGACGGTGGACAACATCGTGCTGGGTGAGTTTTTCTGGTTGAAATGAAGGACCGTTGTATGGAAGTGTTAGATGACTGGGTGTGATCTGTAGGCTGAAGGGCGGTGGGTGATGAGGATGTGGAACCAGACCGGGAATGGGAGCTCCTATTATAAACTTTCTTGGGCCCTCCCCATGATCTGCTTTGCCACTAATGCTTCATGCACCAAGGGACCCACTCCAGAAACCGCAGCCGCCAGGCAAAGATTTGCCCTCTCTCCTGGTATTTTCTATAGCAACTGACTAGCCCTCATAACAGTTTTCCATGCACCTCTTGTTCGAAACACGTAAACTTTGTACCCTTGTCTTCGGGATTTGAAAAGCCCGAAAAAGAAAAACAGCCCCAACTTGCAGCGGAGGATCGCGCCCGAGCACGAGCATTGGGCCAGGCGGGCTCGTCGCCGCGCGGCGAGGAACATGCACATCTGCCTCTAACAATCACTTGTCCAAAAAAAATCACCTGGTCAAGATTAAGATAAGGGGTAGGTTTATTACTTTTGATTATGTACATTTATTTACAATATTAGTTTGGGATCCACCCCTGCGCTGCAAGGTATTTGAAGCATACCCCTCGCAAACACAAATAAACAATAGCCATGGGTTTTTGCTGCTCAAAGAAGCAAAAAAAAAAAAAACGAAGCTAAGGAGAGCTGCTGAGAAGTCTCCTTTTCTTGACCGGATCGCCAAGAACATCATCAGGAGGGGACCGGGCGTCCTTAGTGGTGGAGGACTTATCAGGAGACGAGCCGACGTCCTGGGAGGATTTCTTTCGTTTAGAGCTGCCACTGGGGGCGACTCCATTGAGCAATTTCTTGGAATCCCTGGACGTGAAGTTGACAAAGATTGCCGAACTTGAGGCCGGGGTCGGAGGATTTTTAGTCAAAACTTTTCGGGTTGGGTTGGATTGCGTGGTGGAAGTGTTGGGGAGAGAGTGGATACGGAGCGATTTAAGGGCGGGCTTGGCGTCCGATTTCGCGGCCGGCACGGAGGTTTTCCATCGAGTTTTGGGCACACCCAGGCTTTTCCTCGTCTGAGAAGCCGGGTTTGTTGGCGTACTATGGGGCTCAGAGGAGACGGGCGAGACGGGGATGCCGGTGAGCTCGGCGGGGGAGACGGAAGCAGTGGCGAAGGGGTTGTTGTATCGAGGCAACAAGGTGTTGTCGTCTGTGAACACGGGCAGGTCGGTGTGGAAGCTAGTGACGGAAGACTTGGGCGAAATGCGCGCCGAGAAGCCGCTGACAGAGTCGCGTTGGGACGGAGAGGCTGGGTGGTGGTTGGGATTGGTTGGAGCGTCGGGGATCAAGACGGGGATGTCGTCTGTCCGGCTGGCGGACTCGTTATGAGGAAGCTGGGAGGGGGCGGACAAAGACTGTCTTGCCAAGAGCGTGGACGCAGCGTCTGTCGCGTGCGGGATGGCTCCGGGGGCTCGGGACCGCTGCGCGACGTCGGAAGGGCATCTGTTAGGCGAGTTGAGGGATGGAGAGATGGGCAAGGGGGGCAGGAGTTGGCCGAACGGGTCCGAGAAAGGGCCGGCTTGCGGGCCAGCGTTCGGCTGCGTGGAAGCGAATGAGGGTGCCATGAAGGCGCTGTTGTAGGGGACGACAGTCCGGGAAGCTAGAGGGCTTTGATTGTTTCCTTCCGGGCCCGCGGAGGCGTGGAAATAAAGCGACGGGGTGGACATATTGTAGTGGGAGGAAGTCGTGGGGTGGCTCGCCTGTGTATGGTATGGAACAGCCCCAAGTATGGCATGAGCAAAAGGTCCAAAGACTTGTTGATTACGTTGGCTTACGCGTGTTGGGGTATTCATCAAGCCGGCCAGTTGGTAGTAATCACGGTGGCTCATGTCGGTGATCCGGGTTCCCAACTCAGTGGCAACTTGGTCCCGCGGATAGATCACATTCTGGTGTCCCGAGCTGATGACGCGCTGGTTTAGTGGAAGGTTTGCGTTGGGAAAGGAGGCCGGGCCGAGGCCGGCGGGCGTGTTTATCTCAGCCCTCAGCGGAGAGCTGGGATGATTTTGGGGTTGGAAGGGGGTCGGCTGGTGATTCTCCTGGGGATTATTGCTGTGCTCGGAGGGGCCCGTGAGGGAGGCTCGGGCGGCGGGGGCCGGCTTTCGTTTGCGCCTCGCGACGGCCTCCTTGGTCGGCGACTCTGGAGACGCCCGGAGGGCTGTCTGGGCGCACCCGCTGCGGGGCTTCCGCTTCCGCGGCGCCGGGGGGGCCTTAGTTTCTTTGGTCGGCGTCGCCGGAGGAGGGGTCACGCAGGTGGCCGGCTGCTGGACGGCCACCCCGTTCATCTTTGCGAGCATGCTCTCGAAGTCGGTCGAGCCGAGCTTCATCGGATCTGCCTCTTCCGCCGGACTCGTCGCGAAGTTGAAGAGCGTGTCGAAAGCATCGCCGCCCCCGGGCTGCTGGGCCAGAGCGCCGAAGGAAGCGTACCCCGCCGACGCGGGGGGCATAAACGTGTCGAATGGATTCCCGTCGCCGTATCTCCCCGGCCCATCGAGGATCGAGAAGTCCAAGCCTCCCGCAGCTGCTGGCCATGGCAGCAGAGACGCCGACGGGTTCAGGATCAGTGGGTCAATGGATGAGGCGAGCGTCGGGGGGAGGGACTGCTGGGCATGGCTGGCAAAGGACGAAAACGGGTGGCCGAATTGAGAGCCAAGTCCTATTTGGTGTTGCGCGCAACAAAAAAAATAAAAATAGAAACACAGCCAGTCAGTTTTCGGGAGGACCCGGGCCGCAAAAAGAGAAGATGTTTTTGGTACCGTTGGGGGACAGCTGGGTGTCGAATTGGGACGGCCCGAAAGCGGGCGCATATGTTTCCTGGGACGTGGCCTTGAAGGGGCTGGTGCCCCACGGCAGCCCCGTGTTTGGATCGAAATCCATGCCGACACAGAAGTGCTGCAACACAGAGCGCGGTCGGATCGAGTATTTTTTTATTTTTTATTTACTTTTCTTTTCGGTAGGAAGGGTATTCGAAAAAAGATGTGTGTGGTGTGTTTGTGTATGTGTGGGCGGTGCGCTGGAGGGCGGGCTATATTTCTGAGATGTGTCCGGTCTGGGAATCGGATGGATATAGTAAATGGATGTGTGGGAGGTGGGGGCAGAGGATGCTGGGCGTGGAGAGGTCAACTCTTGGTTTAAAGATCCACAGAATCGGCGGGTGTGTGGTGTGGCCACTAAGTCAAGCTGGATCGACTGCTGAGCGCCGGAAAAGAAGAAAGAGCCGGCTCTGTGGAACAGTGTTTGTTTTTTTGGGAAGAACAAACGACAGTGGGGGTGGCGGAGGGCCGGATGCGGCTTGTTACGAGAGTTGCCCAATGCGGGGCTGTATGGCCGGGGCGTGTCCCATCGGATGGACCGCGCTCCATCCGGCGGGCCTCGTCTTGCCCCTGTGGCCGCGGAGGGACGCGTCCGGTGAACACGGGTCGACGGACGACCGAGATCTACGAAAGTGCCGCACGCGGGCCGGCCGCCGCCGACGCGGGACGGGCTCGCCGATCATGCAGCCCTCGCGGCGCCCACCCGGGCTCGCAAGCTTAGACCGGGCCGGCCCCAAAAGTCTGCGGGAACCTGCGCTCCGGAATAGTGTGATGTGTCTTTGAGCCGGCCCTCCGGTCTGGCGCTATGATGGCCATGCCGATGGCCGCCGGGGTGTTTTGGTTATGATAAAGGGTGGTTACTGTTCTGTAAGTTACAGATGCGTCGGTATGTATGTAGCCGACTCGCCAGCTGCCCACTCCCCAGGAAAACTCGCTCAGAACCACACAACCACAGAAAAGCAGCGAGATGGACCCAGAACCAGCTGGCGAGCAACGCCCATCCCTCGAGGAGCAGGCTGCCCTCTACCATGCCCACCGGTCGACGAGGATGCGCACCCAGCAGACCTGGTTCCTCATCCACCAGCACTGGTTCGCCCGCTGGGCAGCAGCAGCCGGGGTCCAGCAGCCCGCAGACGAGCCGCCGCAAGAACCATCACCAGAAACACCCCTCCCGCCCATCGACAACTCGGCCCTCCTCGACCACAGCCACCAGCTGCGCTTCGGGATCTCCATCGGAATCGACTGCGAAATCCTGCCCGAGGAGTTCTGGAACCTGCTCGTCGGATGGTACGGCCTCAAGCACCCCTCCCATGCGATCCCCCGCGCCGTCATCGCCCCCAGCGGGCCCTCGAGCGAATCCGTCGAGTTCTATCCCCCCGACTTCGTCTTCCACCTCCTCCTGCCCACCGCGACCCTCGACGAGCTCGAGCCGGACCAATACGACCTCGCGCTGCTCAGGAGCCTGTCCCCGCTGGTCGTCCAGAAGAAGTTCTCGATCGCGTGCTCGCTCGGCGACCTGAAGCAGGACCTGGCCACCAGCCTGTTCCCCGCCGGCCTGCTCGACCCCCCGATCAAGCTCTGGGCCGTCCACAGCCCGCCCCCCCGCCCCAACCAGCTCATCATCTCTGCCGCCGAGTTCGAAGCCATCGAGAGCCAGCTCGTCGACCCCGCATCCGGAGACGCCGCCGACCTCAACGAGGCCCTCCTCACCGACCCCGTCAACGTGCTCGCTGTCGAACTCCAGGACGCTGACGGTAGATGGCTCATCACGCCCAACAAGAACAAGCTCCAACCGCCTGCCACGCCCCCGCAGCTCGACGACGACCACTCTTCGTCTGCTCCCGAGCCCGTCTTCGGCGGCCAGGAGTGGCTCGATCGGATGGAAAAAATGAACCAGTCTAACCTCCTCGACCCCAAGTTCTCTCTCACCTCTCCCAACTCCGACCTCAGCCTCGTCGCGTCAGCTCTCCTTTTTTCTACCCCCTCTGGTATCTTTGCTCATCTCTCTTGTTTTATATATATGTTTTTTTTTTAGCTTTGCTTCCGCTCAGGGCGCGCTCAAAACCCGCGGGATCAGAGGTTTGGTAGGACTGACTAACTTGGGTAACACATGCTGTTAGTGTAAATAACTTTGCTCATTCCGTGGCCCACCCTCCCCCCCTCAAAAACGATAAATTAACCACCCCTCTCCACTTTAAAAAAACAGTCATGAACTCGGCATTACAATGTTTGAGTAACTGCCCCGAGCTGAAGAATTATTTCTTGTCGCGGGTGTACATCAACGAGCTCAACAGGACCAACCCGTTGGGGATGGGAGGGAAAGTAGCCGAGACGTTTGGGCAACTGATTGAGCGGATGTGGTCGAGCGAGTACGAGGTGAAGAATGGGCGGACGAACGGGACGGGAGGGATGATGAACTACGGCGGCTCCTCATCGCACCATTCGGTGTCTCCACGGGAGTTCAAGTCGATCGTCGGCCGGTTCAACTCGCTCTTCCTCGGCTACGGCCAACAGGACTCACAGGAACTGCTCACCTTCCTCCTCGACGCCCTCCACGAAGATCTCAACCGCGTCAAGGTCAAGCCCTTTGACGAAATCCCCGACTACGACGACTCCAACAACTCCACAAACGATCCCCAGGCTGAGGCCAAGAAAATCCTGAAACTCGCCAAGACGTGTTGGAACCTCTATCGCAGACGCAACGATTCCGTCATCGTCGATCTCTTTCAGGGCCAGTACAAATCCACGCTCATCTGTCCTGATTGCAACAAAGTTCAGTTTCTCATCTCTGCGCCCACCCACCCACACCCATACACACACACACACACACACACACACACACGAGCTGACTTTACGGTGATGTTCAGGTGGCCATCAAGTTCGATGAAATCATGTACCTCACCCTCCAGCTACCGATCAACAAAAAATTCAAGGGCACGATCTACTTCGTGCCCCTGGACTCCACAAAACCGCGCATCAAGGTCGTCTACCAGTTGAACAAAGACTCGACTATCCGCCAGTTGAAGCAGCATATTGGGCGCATCTTGAGTGCTGATCCCGATCGAGTTAAGCCTCACTTTTTTCTTCTCGTAAAGTTCAAATAATCTGTGACTTACGAAAACAAAACAAAACGTTGTTCTAGATGGCTGCTGTTGAGGACTGGTCGGGTAAACCGTGGAAGATTTGGCAAGATACGGATTCGCTAGAGGGGGTCATGGAGCGAGATATCATCAATCTGTTCGAGACCCCGCTCCCGTTCGCCGCGCTGAACTCGGGCGTCTATCACACAAATGGGTCGGAGGAGGAGGCGGATCTGTTGATCCCGGTGGTCTCGTACCGGCCGGCAGAGCGGGTGAACGTGGGCAGCAGCAGTATGAGCATGCACAAGCCGTCGCACTCGGCCTTTGGGGTCTTTTTTGTCGCGCGGATCTCGCCGAAGGAGCGGCTGAGTGTGCAGACGGTGTACGATGCGGTTGTGCGGGAATATGCCCGGTATACAACTCAAGCCGACGAGCTGTTTGAGGCGGCCGCCGACGCGGCGGACGAGGACGTGGAGATGAAGGACGCCGGCGCCGAGCCGGAGCCCGCCTCCTCTTCCGCCCCCCTCCGACACGCCGTGCCCAACCTTTTCAAGATCACTGTCCCTAAAACTCCCACCCCTGCCGTCTTCCCTACCTCCAACGCGATGGGAAACGCGACGATCGAGATCGAGGAGCGCGTCAAGCTCATCGCGGCCAAGAGCCCGCCAGTCGGACCGGTTCTTCCCGCGCCCAGTGCCGCTGAAGATGCGACCAGGTCCAATGGGCCTGTGTTCGAAACAGACGAGAACGAGGACCTGTACGAAGACAAGGCGACCGCTCCCCAGGCGGCTCCTGCATCCTCCGCCTCGCCCTCCCCCCCGGGCCCGGTGGTCTTCCAGGGCGACTACTTCGAATGCGAATGGACGCCTTCTGCGATGGGCCACTTCTTCGGCCTGGACAAGAGTCTCCCTCGCTCGAAGAACTGGTTAGACCCGCCGCTGGTCGAGGACCCTGAACTAGTGGCCTCCCGTGTGGCCGAGCAGGAGAACAACAAGAAGCCGGGCGAGCTGACGATCGAGGAGTGTTTCAAGGACTTCTCGAAACCCGAGAAGCTCGGCGAAGACGATAAATGGTATTGTCCGCGATGCAAGAACCATGTCCAGGCCACCAAACAGATGCAGATCTGGAAGGTCCCCGATATCCTCGTCGTCCATTTCAAGCGCTTCAGCTCCGCGAGAACCGGTTACGGCCGCTCGTCGAAAGTCGATAATTTCGTCGACTTCCCCATCCAGGGCCTCGACCTCTCGAACGAGGTCGAGGGGATCAAAGTCGTCCGCGAACTTAAGAAACATAAACGGAACCTCAGGAGGCGGCCCCCTGGGGATGCCGATGTCCCACAGATCCTTGTCGACTCTTCGGCGAATCAGCCCGGCTCGTCGGGCCTTGCTGACGATAAGAACGCCGGTAACGACAACGACGATGCGATCCAGGAAGACCAGCAAAGCGACGAGCTGATTCCTGGCTCCGCCCGCCAACCAGACGATGATCCCAAGCAGGACCCAAAGGAGACTGCCACTGCTGCGACTTCTGAGGAAGAGGGGAACGACGACGGCCACGACGACGACGAGGAGGATGAGGAAGAGGAGGAGAGCTTGATCTACGATCTGTTTGCCGTCGATAACCACTTCGGGGGCTTAGGTGGAGGCCATTACACCGCGTTTGCTAAAAATGAAGAAGACGGAAAATGGCACAACTACGATGACGTCTGTCCTGTTCCCCTCCCTCTTTCAACACACAACTTTCTGACTGGTGAGGGGGTTTTGTTTACAGTCGCACGTTACGGAAGTCAGTTCGCCGGAAAAAGTGAAGAGCTCGGCGGCTTATCTGCTCTTCTATCGCCGAAGGACAAGCCGGAAGCTCGGGCTCAAAACCCATGGGATCGTCAGTTCGGCGATGCAGTCACGGGACATCTCAGTGGTTCCCAGTGTAGCGAATTCTACTGGGGGCAGCGGAGGAGACGAGGGCGGGGAAGGCGAAGGGAGCGGGAGCAGCGCGGGGGGGCGCAAGAAGGCCGTGCATGAGGACGGGTCTTCAGGCTCGAGCCCGGGGCCGATCCGCCGCCGCCGGGTGTTCTCGTCGGGCGACGAGGCCGGCGATGATGACGACGGGATGGGCTCGTCGGTGGGCGCGGCGGCGGACAGGGACAGCGGGTCGGTGCGCTCCGAGGCCGGGCTCGACGACATCCATGCCGGCCCTGCCTCCCGCCCCCTCTCTCCCATCTCCGAAACCCTCTCCTTCTCGCTACATGCTACCCGCGAGCCGGCTCGCTCTCACCCGCCAAGTCCCGTCGCTCCGCCCCGGTCCGACGTCGTTATGCCCCCGCTCCCGCCGCCCCCTCCGCCCCCTTACAAACCCTCTTCTTAGACCCTCGTCCACTAATTCTCTCTGAACAAGCTCCCTCTTTCCTCTCTCTTCATCCTTTCTTTTTTGTTATGAACTGCGTCCTTTTGGGACCCGGCTTCGCTTTTGCTTTCTTTTAATTCTCTCTATATCCTTATCTTCTTAGATAGCTAGCTTGTTTCCCTCCTTTCTTTCTTTCTGAGCGCCCTCCTGCTAGCTTCTTACTGCTCTAGACGATGATGATGAAATTGATGGTTTTTTCATGTCCCTGTTTTTTCAGGGGCGGGGGCTGTGTGGGATGAAAGCACTGCCAGCACAGTTGTCTCGGAGAAATTTCAAAATCTGATATCATGTCAGCCCGGCAACGCGACTGCTTGGCCCTGGGACTCTGAACCAGACGTCGGGTTTCGGGTATACTTCCGGATGTCACATCTGATAAATGGAAGACTTCTTGTTGACTAAAATGCTTAATCTAGAGGGACTGGCTAAGCTTTACTGGCTGGTGAAAGTTGATTGGGATTGAGTTTCCACCGCCATACTGGAAAAGCTTGGCTTCCTTGAAAGGAATGCCTGTGGGGAATTCTGACTGGATTTGCCAACCTTGTGTGCAATGCACTGTCAAGTTTAGACATTTGGATATTCATGCCCGGTCATTGGCCATGACCGGACATGAATATCCAAATGATTGCTATATGCTGGATGCATATACAGCAGCCAGGTAAGCTCAATCGGCAAGTTGCAACTTGTTGTTTGTTTTTGCCAATTTTGATTGGGTCTTGACTAATTTACTCCCAACAATTTGGACTCCGACTCCCAAAAGTCACCGATGTCCGGAGTACCTTATTTGGACATCTTCCCTGGGTCCCAACTCCCCGGACCAAAAATTGACCCAGGGGGCAATTTTGGGAGTTGCAAGTCAAATTTGTAAATATTAGGACGGTTCATGTAGGGCCAAAATCAGCAAGACCAAAACAAAGTTTATTCCACGGTCCCAGCCAATTTGGCTGGGAAGGCTTGCTGATTTATAACATCAGCAGGGTTAAAAAATCCCTACGTGAACCGTCCTATTGCTTGGGAGTCAGGACCTCAATTTTCACAAAAAACGGCAAAAATAAATGTGCAGATGTCCTCATCCAATTTTCAAAGGAAACCCTTGAAAATTGGACCAGCAGGATTTTTTAAAAGATTGCAAAAATCCAAAATTATTGGCTCTCAAGCAAAGTAGCACACCCCTTTCCTGAGGATTGCTAATGCCATGAAGCTCAGCATGTGTTCTTCAGAGAGTTTTTTTACCACTGTAAAATGTTGGCAGGCTTTGGTTGCCACAGTGACAATTTATACTTTATTATTGAGTTGGGGTAGGCAGCCGGGCAGCCCTCTGCGACGGCGGGTAACTGGGTGCAAGCATTTTCCCCCAGAAATTCAAGGACCTGGAACCACCTGGAAGGTACCTGTCCACAGGTGCTGGAACCCAATTGCCATTTCTACATTATTTGTTGCTATGTGTTGTAGCTTGTTACGTAAAGAATTATGTCTCACTACAGTTATGTCATGACTGACATACACTATGGTCTTGACGCGACATCTCTCAGCTATCTCATGTCACTTTTCTCATTACATAATGTAGACTATAAATAACCTTGTATTTCTAGTCTCATTATGCTTTTCCTTTGTTGTGCAATCTCAATTATTCTCTTTCCCTCCATATTTACATACTCATGCCTCTTTAGGTTATGAGCCTCTCCGCTTTATTCTGAGGCCTTACAGTTAGAATCTTATTAATCAGTTAGTGTGTTATTCCCGCCTGTGTGGCTCGCGTGTTATTGTGTGGATAGTACTCTGTTTTTGCCTGTGTGGCGGTGTGTTACAAAGTCTTTGTGACTATTATTGTTGACCTGTGTGGTTCTCCTTGGTTACTCGCCTGTGTGGCTCTTGCAACATTTTCCTGCTTCATAAACAAATTCCCAGCTATCTTCCCGCGCTTCTTGTTGGGGTGTACCTCTACAACCCCATTACTCTTTTTGAAAAACACCTCGTATCTTACCAATAGCTCTTATAAATAACGATGTCAACCATCCAATTTCTACTCTCCCCATCTGCTCCCAAACCATTATCTTCCAACTTATCACCAGGGGGATATTTGTGGCTCTCTCTAGAGAGTGCCAGATGGTATTTTGTTTCTTGAATGCTGCCAGATGCCAATTGTTACACCATTTGTGACTCAAGCTGAGATGTTGTTCATGTTAGGTGCAACTATATCTGAACTCATTTGTAGACTAACTCCAATGATACATACATACTACAGGAACTTCATGCTGATGTATATCCCAATGGAAAGTTCAAATTAATTTGAACTTAGAATGAACAAAGCTTGGAGTCCTGGTTTGCGTCATGAGTGCCTGTCTCACAGCATGCGCTGTCAGATGTTCACAGTTAGGTGGGTAGCAGCAAAAATTCTCCAACCAACTTGAGCCTACCCAATTTCATTACTAGATGAATGCCAAGATCCACTTGAACCAAGCCTCTTCCGCCAGTTGGATTTTGTCCTCAAACATGCAGTACAATGAAAATCATCGTGGAGCTGTGAGCTTTTTGGTGATCCATTGCCACCAAAGAGTGTTAATCCTAGATAGTTTGAGTCCAGCTGGGCCTATTCCCACTCCACCATGAGAGACTTGAAACCCCTCTGTAGATCTACATGGATGTTCAAACATAAAGGAGGCCCCTGCAGCCCCAACCCAAACACCACATCTGCTTGTTGGCTTGTTGGTAGGCTGAATGGCTCCTGCACTGTGTAACACTTGTGAAGGTTCCATGCTTCTCAGTGGAGACCCAAGAATCCTGCATGTTGGGCCATGCCTGAACTCAAATTATCTGTTCAACCCTTTCTCAGTGGCAGCAAAGTCAGAGGATGCCAGCTGCCAAGTTTGGATGCCCCAGTAGGTTGCTGAAAAATAAAGATCAGGTATCATGATACCACGAGAGCTGTCTCATGTAAAACGTCAGCCCCTGTCACTGTCTACCCAACCCTAGAATGAAAGCCGTCCTTATCAGCTACAGCAATCAACTCCTCAGGCAAACTCCCGTTGAGTTTGACAAATATGAGCTGCCCTGAGCTATGGTGTGGCTGGAGGAATTCTGATGGTTTTTCCAATTTCCCTGAATATGAATTTTGATCCTCATTTGTGACATTCCGCCGCTGTTGCTGTGTTGCAGAGCATTTTATGACTCACTGAGCGGGTACCTCCTCCATTTTATGGAAGTCGGCTATTCTGGAGTTTCTCAATGGTACATGTCAATCCAACTCAAGTTTCTGCTGGTTGTGGAACAGCAATATACTCAAATAATGTCACATATACTCTGAACTGGCCCCTGAAAGTGCAGTTTTTGGATTCCATTACTCATTTCCAACACAGCACCAACAAAATGGGTTGTTCAGAATCAATGTCTGAGGTCAAGATGTTCTTGTCTATTGAAGGGATGCCAGCAGAAATGTTGCTTCTCGCCGCCCATGTTCCTTTGAAGATTCATACTGATAAAAGTACATATGTTCTCTGGGCCAACATGATACACTATGAAAAAAACTTGAGAAAGCACTGTCAGTTGACATGCGCAATCCAGGTTGAAACTTCAAGTTCATCCAGGTTCATTCCATGGTCTATCACCGGTTGGCTCAGCATCATAGGAAGATCTGTAGCTCAGCTTTGGACTTAGCACAGTATTTGCATGTGCTGAGGGTGTCCTGATCTGTAAACCTCATCACCTGCAATGCTGACTGGTCATCCATACACATCCATACTGGCCCTTGTTGACCAGCCCCTGGGATGAATGCCCCTCATATTGGCAAGAACACGCACCCGTGTTGACTAGGAGGAATCCCTCCTGGTTGACAAGGGCATACCTTTGCCCACCAAGAATACGCGCCTGTGTCAACTGGAAGGGTCAACAAGGGCATATGTACCTTTCAAAAAAGGGCGTGTTGAGGGGCACGCCCTTGATCTCCCTGCTGTACACTCCCACACACGCCCAGCGGGGGCATGTGGGGGCGTACGAGGGGGATGGCCCCGGCGAGATGGTATGACCAGCTCGCCAAGAGATACTCTCCTCCCGACGAGCTGGTATGCACATACCAGCTCACCGAGAGGAGATCGCCGGGAGGAGAGCCCCTCTCGGCGAGCTGGTATACACATACCAGCTCACCAAGAGGAGCTCGCCGGGAGGAGAGTCCCTCTTGGCGAGCTGGTATACACATACCAGCTCACTGAGAGGAGCTCGCCAGGAGGAACTTCCCTCTTGGCGAGCTGGTATACACATACCAGCTCTGTCTCTCTTGGCAAGCTGGCCTTGCACGCCCCTACACGCCCCCGCTGGGCGTATGTGGGAGTGTACAGCAGGGAAATCAAGGGCGTGCCCCTCAACACGCCCTTTTTTGAAGGGGATGGGCGTAAACATCCTCCTAGTCAACACAGGCGCGTATTCTTGCTGATATGGGGGGCATTCATCCCAGGGGTTGGTCAACAAGGGCCAGTATGGATGACCTTGTTGCGCAGGAGGGGCAAGTGTGCAACCAGCTGAGCATTTGCCTCAGGAAGTCCGTGCACCTTAGACTTAGTTTGTAACTCAGTCTAGTGTGTTGTGCACTGTAGGCTAAAGCTGAGGATCTTCCAAAAATTCCAGGGTGTACCACCTGGGATTCATATGTATGAGCCTGGTATCAGCTAGAAATGAACTTGAGTATGCTGCATGTCAACTGCCAGCACTTTCTTGAGTTTTTTTCATAGTGATAACAGATTCCTTGTGTTCATTATCAATCTACTATAATAATCTACTTACCAAAACTCATGATCAAGAGAAATTGACAGAATGCATTTTTCTGCACCAGCATTTTGTCCATGTTGAGAGGAACTCAGTCCCTCCCAACTGCGTATGCGCACAAGGGTGCACAACACCGCAATTGGGATGACTTGGTAGCGGGATGTCTTGGTACAGGGTTAAAGTGGCAATGTCTCACTCGACTGGACATGCTTTGCTTCAGTATAGCAGTCATATGAGTTGGCACAAAAGGCAGTCAGATCAAGAATCATTTACTGGCCATGCAGCTATTTGTCTGGAGTTAGTGGAACATACTGTTTGAACCACTGTTTTGTGTGGTGTGGTGTCCTCACCCACCGTGATGGCAGGTTAACATGGTGTCCCAAGATTGGTTAATTTTTCACTGATCCACCACAATCCTTGATTGGGTAGGGTGTATAGCTGTCAAGATCAGCATTGGTGTTTGAATTAGAAGCTGCCAAAATCCAGAAACTCTTCAATTGCCTTTTGGCAATTGGGAAGGCATAATGGGCACCCAGAGAGTTCAAGTTTAGAATAAAATCAGATTTGTAACCTACTATTTACCCTCAGGGCCCAATAAGATTGGTGGGTGCTGCATCAAGATTTGGTGCCACCAGGACAATAGTGATTGAAGCGCGCTCATGGCAGCCGGGGAAGTTTGCAATAGTACAATTTAGCCTCATACCATCTGTTGCAGGTCATTGGGAACCTCATGATCATCTCAAATGGCAGATTGCATGTGAGGTGACCTCCATGAGAAAAAACCAAGGGATGATATGCAATAAGGAAACATGTTTTCCCCCTGATCATTCCCTCCAAGCACTTTGACAACAATAACTGAACATCTGTGTCTTTTGGCCTGGGCTCTATTTAAGCCAAATTTGTCATCCCTGGGCCTGATGCCTCTTAGCCATGGAACCCCCAAGTCGCGGATGAGTGAACTATGTCAAGTGATGCTCACTTCAAGGACTGCTTATGTAAGATGGCTGTTTTCCGTGAGTGTGCCACCTGACCTCCTTCTCCCATGCACCTTTCCAGTGAAATTGTAGCAACTCCAACACAGGATGTCCAAGGGAGACTGAAATATCCATGATCCATGAATGCTGGCACCGCGGGGGCATCAAAGCGAACACTGTGAGTGTGTTATGTTGCAGCTGCTGGGCTCTTTGCAGAAGAAGATGGGTTGAGTTTAGATGCTTGGCCTTGACACAATGATAAGCGAATAGGTCTATCAAGAGGAAAGACATAATTTAATGTCCGCCACTGTGGACAGCCGTCAGTCATGGTAGACATAGCCCTGCTCACACGCCTTGGCCCCAGTGGGGCCAATCTGTGCAGATTGCTCCGGAAGGATCAGGAAGAAAGCTGAAAGGCTCTGGGGTAGATGGAATCCAAAGCTGGCAAGCAAGGCACCAACAGAGGATGTGAGCTTTGTGACTAATGTTTTATGTGGGGAGGGGTAACACAGAGTCATACAAAGGGAAAAAACAGCGCGCCTGTGCGATTGGATGTGGAGAAGGTCAACCACACGCATAGAATGAATTACAACGCAAACAATCAAGGAGCAAAGCTTTCCCCTTCTCTTGATTTGAAAGGAGGAATCCCACCTCCACATTAATTTTTCAGTTCGGGCAGGGGATGGATGCATCAGAGATAGACCTAGCAATATATATTTCCTCTCTTTTTGCCCAACCTGGTTGGCCATACAACAAGTGAAGCTGACATCAAGCTCATCTCAATGATGCATATATTAATTGCGGTGCTTTTACTGTATCTATAAAAATGAAAACTAAGATGTCATAGACATGTGGATTTTTTTTGATATTCTTGTTCCCCACAAACCCTAGAATCAAATCCACTTTTTTGGCCTATCTGCACTGGGGGATCTGTCTTGAGATGCATGAAACAACTTCAATTACAGCTATTATTAGGGCCCTAATAATAGCTGTAATTGAAATTGTTTCACAGATTTCAGGACAGATCCCCCAGTGGAGGTAGGCCAAAAAAGTGGATTTGATTCTAGGCTTTGTGGGGAACAAGAATATCAAAAAAAATCCACATGTTCATGACATCTTAGTTTTCATTTTTATAGATACAGTAAAAGCACCGTAATTAATAGATGCCTTGTTGCTCATCTGTGATACTGCTGAAGATGATCAAAATTTCTGGTAATATCCATCTCTCCAACACTGATCCGCACAACATCCAGGCTGTGGGACATGAAATCCAAATCAAAACTTGCATTGCGTCCCATCAGCTCTCTCCAGATACACCCATCAATGCCTACCCAGTGTATAATATTTTGCTCCACTCATTGGCAACCGCGGTTCCAGCAATACTCTTCGAATTCTGCACCCAGGTTTTCTTTTCCGGCCAACTTCTCATTCAATCCAAGTCCACTCACCCTATCATTTGAGTGGAGCGGTTGAAATGGCAAGTTCACCGAGGAAATTTTCCTCTCTCTCAAGAGTTCAAAATGACCCAGGCTTTTGGGATGGTCTACGTTGCGAAGGTCCATATCAACCAAATTGTAGGATGTGTAGGCTATATCAAGGTTGTTGATAACAAAATCAATCTGGTCAGTGGTTTATGACTGCAACATCATCATCATGTGTACAGGTGATTTGCCAGAGTGCTGACTTAAAATTCTGCTTTCCAAGCCCGGTCACATCAAGCTCATTGCAAGCCATGCCCAAGCTCACAAGACCTTTCAAAACGTTTGCAGAGGGGATTCCATAAGGTTTGGAGGTGTGACAGAAGGGATTGAAGACTCTGGCAACAGATTGCTTGCATGATGTGTGGGCAACTCATCCAGTACATTTCTGTGGAAGTCTTCAACGCTGATAGATTGACTTTGGGATGTGACAGGTCAAACATGCTTCAAAGGTGAACCAATTTGACAAGAAACCATACGGCTTGAGGCACTGTCCACCAGCAAGATTTAGACTCTGAGTAGATGATTGGAAGCCAGCTGCAAGACTCAGACAACAGAAGCGGTGTAAGACTCAAAAGTGGTTGTGAAACCCTTTTGCTGAATGGAGAAGGGGATGAAGGAGTTGCAAGCTCTGCCCTTCTATACTACCAGCTACAAGACCCACCAAGCTCAGCTTGGCAAGTTTTAATTAGGTGATAGGAGTGGATGCTCAAGATGAGTTTGTTCAAGACACCGTATAAAGAGTTGTTATTGATATATAAGGGTTGTTATGAGTATAGTTGTAATTTGTAAGTGTTGAGAGTACAAGGTGGTGAGTGAATCACTGATGAGTAATAAACTGAGGAACAAAAATGGGGGGGGAGAGAGCTCCTTATATAGACAAATGTGAGGGATTTTTGCTCCAGGGGGGCTGTGCCAATACAGAAGTGGCTGTGTACAATTTATGCAAGGGGTGCGTGCATGAGTGAGGCTGTGCTTAATTTATGCAAGGAGGTGCATAAATGAGGCGGGGAACAATGGGGTTGCAGGGCACAGCCCGCAGGGGCAGTGCTACATGATGTAATGTAGATGGCAAACAAATACAAACTAATATATGCAGGGGAGCTAGAGTGGAGCGGGGAACGTATGGGTGTGTATGTGTATAGTGAGGGAAAGGTGACTTGAGATGTGTGACAGGGGTTTGATGGGATGCTACAGGTTGTCCAAAGGGCTAACTTCCAGTGTAGTGGGGCTCTGGTTACCCTTCCAGTGGGGACTAGGGGGTACTTTGGCCGTCGATTCCTTTTCTGGGGCCCATATGATTGTACCGTGAGGCATTCTATGACTAATTACGCAAATGAGAGAAAACTTTTGATTTTTCCCATTTCGTATACCACATCCTCCCCCAACTTATTGTCTGTCCCCAGACAATTTACCACATCTATTTCTGTATCTTGAGGTTTGAAAGCCAAATTTTGAGCTGTTTTAGCCAGAATGCCTCAGACTTCTAAATAGCTGGCCACCAGATGTCCATGCACGCCGCTGCGGAGTGGTTGAGCGGGGTCAGTTTTTTTTGATCCAAAATTGACTTTTGTCATCATAGGATTTTCTTGAGGAAAAAGTTTCTCTGTTTTTGAGGAGCCGTGGTGCTGCGCGCAGTCCGCAGTTGCGCAGCAGTCGACATTGTGTCTTGGTATTGTCCGCAGCTGTTGCGCTGGACCGCTAGAGAGCGCACGCCTGGAGCCGCGAGCCTCGGTCGACAAGTATTGATCGGGGACCCGTACCAAGTAATTGGGCCCTGGGCCCGGGTGCTCTGCACTGATCGCGCCCGCTCTTTCTGTCGGAATCCGACCGGGTATGCATATTGGCCATACCTCATGGGGGTTATGTACATATGTATGTATCCCTTCTTCCGCTCAGTTTGCAATCCCAATGACCTTGAACGAGTAGCCAACTTTACCAACCGCCTCCTCCATCTCCCGGGGCGGATTCCTTTGAGGCGCCCTTGGTGCCTCAGAGCGGGGTGGCAGAATTTTGCATGACTTTTTTTGCATGTCATATAGCTTGCAAATGTAAAAGCATGCAAAATTCCAATAACATCTGGGTATTTTGTAATTTTGCATGCCTTTGGCAAAATGTGATATCATGCAAGGGTATGTCTTGCAAACTATGTCATGCAAATATCTTTCTGGGTCTTGCCTGCAGCATTTTTCGCAGGGCATCTTTTGCAAGTTATAAGGTGTGCAAGCAATATGGCCTGCAAAATTCAAAAATGTGTGCAAAGGGAGGAATTTTGCAAGACTTGCGCTTGCAAGACATGCAAATCGCTTGCAAAATTGGAGAATTTTGGGGCCTCAACAGAAATTCGCACGTCTTATTATGACTTTGCAAGACACATATTTCTCAATGAAAGAGAGAGAAAACAACAAATCAGGTGATACCATATATTTGGGAGAGGCAAAACAGCAAGTTACATGGATAAGATACTAATAGTTCATCTTTGCCTACTGGATCTCCAAGTAGGCTGGGGGTCTTGCAGAGGTGGGTGAGAGGACTTCTTTCCCTTTGTTTTGGCCTCCAATGAATCATTGAGTGGTGCAAGATCGGTGGCCATGAATGTTGGGGGTGGCTGTACTTGTGGCAACTTGGGTGGTTTCAACTTTAGCTTAATCAAGACCGGTTTTTTGACTGGCTGTGGCTTACTTGTTTCTGAAGAAACATTGGGAAGGGCGGGGGTTGTTTTGGAGCGTTTTCCAAGGGTTGAAACCTTGGGGACACGGATTTTTGATGGTTCAATTGAGGGCGGTGTTGGGAAAGTTGGGGATACAGGCCTTTTCGAGGGTTCAATCAAGGGTGGTGCGGGCAAAGTCGCGGATGGCTGCGAAGGGTTGTGGGGTATCAATACAGAGTTGTAGGACGAGTTGAGGATCGCTTTCATTTTGATGAAAGGAAAATCACCAGCCGGTTGCTCGTTATCTTTGAGGATCTTCGCCATTGCTGCATCCATAATTTTCTCTTCTTCCGGCGTCCACATCCTGGAGTACATCAGCCAGGAAGTATCTGGAGAGACACCCGAGATACCACCTGGCACCTGATTGACAAGTTGGGCAAAACCGTCGTTGCGAGCATTGTTATGGAGCCAAACGCCAACCATACCACCCAAAGATTTGAGCATTTTTACCCAATAGTGATCATTTGCCCAATAGCCTCGCAACATCAGAGTAAAAGTGTGACCGCCAATAGAGAGCTTGAAGGGCCAATCGGTGGTACCCATGAAATCGCGCCTTGCGCGATTTGTCCGCTATGTGCATCACTTCTAGGTGGATGTTGAGATGAAGAGGCGGGAGCTCGTCTTCAAATTCCAGCTTCGAAATCTCGAGAAGATTGTGTCCGTTGTTGCTCTGTGGACCGACGAGCTTGACTTCGGAGTTGAGGCGCTTAGGCTTGCGACCCTTTGTTTTTTTGGGAGCTGCTGGTTTAAACAATGGTTGATTTGCCTCCGGGCATGAACGACAGACGCGGCCGCAGTTTATTTGAATGCCCTCTCACCAGGAAAAAAAATAGTCACTTGATGACAAGTGACATCATGCCAGCTCCAGCGGGTTACCCACCATCTACCCACCATCTACCCATCATCTACCCACCATCTAACCACTTTAAGAATTTCCACAGGAGATCCTCAGTTTTTGCTGGGCACCACTGATCCCCATTTCTGGTCAGCTGATACTCAGCTTTAGCTCCCAGCTTATGCTCAGCTTTGGTGCCCAGCTCATGCTCAGCTTTGTTGCCTAGATCAGAACCAGTCCTGGCACAGCTTATTTTCAGCTTTATTCCAGTCATGGCTCAGCTTAGACTCAGATTAGGACTATCATTGGCCCAGCCAATGCTCAGCTTTGGACCAGTATTGGCTCAGCTGATTTTCAGCTTTGGATAAATCTCGGCCCAGCCAATGCTCAGATTCTGAGTCTGACCACTCCTGTAACAGCTTATTCTCATCTGTGGACCAGCCTTGGCTCAGCTGATGCTCAGCTGTGGACCAACCTTGGCTAAGACAATGCTCAGCTGTGGACTAGCCTTGGCTCAGCTGTGGACTAGCCTTGGATCAGCTGATGCTCAGCTGTGGACCAGCCTTGGCTCAGCTGATGCTCAGCTGTGGACCAGCCTTGGCTCAGCTGTGGACCAGCCTTGGATCAGCTGATGCTCAGCTGTGGACCAGCCTTGGCTCAGCTGATGCTCAGCTGTGGACTAGCCTTGGCTCAGCTGATGCTCAGCTGTGGACCAGCCTTGGCTCAGCTGATGCTCAGCTGTGGACCAGCCTTGGCTCAGCTGATGCTCAGCTGTGGACCAGCCTTGGCTCAGCTGATGCTCAGCTGTGGACCAGCCTTGGCTCAGCTGTGGACCAGCCTTGGCTCAGCTGTGGAACAGCCTTGGCTCAGGTGATATTAATCTTTTGAATAGTCTCAAAAAATCTGATACTCAGCTTTGGAACAGCCTTGGCTCAGCCAACACTCAGCTTTGTACCAGCATTGGCTCAGCCAATGCTCAGCTTTTGAAAAAATTTGGCCCAGCTGGTGTTAATCTTTGGAACAGTATTGTCCCAGCTGATCCTAAGCTCTGCACAAGCCTTTTCCAAGATGATGCTCAGCTTTGGACCATTGTTGGCTAAGCTGATGCTCAGATTTGGAATATTCTTGGTCAAGCTGACACTTCAATTTGCTTCAGGCTTGGGATATCCAATGCTGATCTGTGGCCCAGGCTCAGCCAATGCTCAGCTTTGGCCCAGGCTCAGTCAATGCCTACTGCTCAGCTTATGATGAGCATCAGCTGTTCCTGGGAAAAAATTAGGATCAGCTGACTGTGCCACATTGAGTGCTCTGGTGCAGTCCTGCAAGCTCTACAAGTGCTGGTGGAGCAGACTTGGAGCAGCGCTGGAGTAGCTCTGGAGAAGAAACCAAAGCTGCATCATGTCACTTGCCATCAAGTGACTATTTTTTTTCCTGGTGTCTGTAGTCCAGACGTTGAATAGCTGTCCAACATTGGCGTAGGCGGTGTTGGAGCTGAGGAAAATCTCGGGACGTATGGAGATGACATGGGAATTGCGCCGCGTCTGTTCGGCTGGCTGTTGGGTCCCCGGTAGCGCCTCACAGCTGAACTGTCAATCTTCAATGAAGCCAAAGAGCTTCCGGAATTTGTTGTTCTTTTTATGGTTCAACGGGTCCAAAAGGATTTCAATGAAGAAATCACAAGAGGAGAACTCGCCTCAAATAAAACTTGCTGGGTGCTTGGAGTTGGCCATTTCCCACAGCTTGTTCTGACCCCTCGTGAGTGTTGAACGGATTGAGCCAGTCAAGTTCAGCTCATAAGTTACCCTCAACGAGAAATGGAGGAGCAGCGCGGTGAAGAGATCGGTCCCCTTGCCACTGATACCTTGTTGCCACAAAGGAGTATACAGAGCATACAAGCTCTCCAACGCTGCGGCCATCCAGCATCGATTGCTTCGCAAGGGATTATCGGGGACAGCGACGTAGGAACAGTAACCTTGTCCAGGTGTCTTGACAACTTTTGGGGCCCTCTCCGTCTTAGCTTTCTTGGGATCCGGCTCGGCCAGAGCATCAGTAGTGTTGGGAGGTCTTCCATTTTTCTGGTATTGCTGGCGCTTACGAGTCATTCCAAACGAGACCCCAACTTCAGTATTCTTTTTGGCCCCATACTTTATTGAGACCCCCTTCATCACCGCGGTCCAGTCGTCCCATAACATCTTGACAAAGGAGAACAACTCGACCATTCCATGCATCAAGCTTGTCCTTCCTTGGCTGAATGAAGAAAGCATACTTAATGAGTAATATGAAAGAAAATAATAATAATAATAATGACACAAGAATACCCACCTAATCATGTAATAGAGGCGATGTAGACTTTCCTGCGCATTGGTGGTGTTGGGGATCCCATTGGTTCCGTTTTTACTGAGCATCGCCCGCCGGGATGGGAAAAGTATTGCCTCAACATCTGCCACTGTCCACCAATTTAGCCATTGTCGGACTCTTGGGTATCGGCGGTGAATATAATTGATTTTCTGCTTGTGAGTCTGACCACCTTCAACAGACGGTTCCAAAAGATCCAAGCAACATTTTTGGAAGGTAGCCTGCAAGCAAATCATTCGTCAGCTGGAGATATAACCTGAATGTATAGATGTGGCTTACCTCCTCGTCAGCCAATACAAGAGATTGATTGCGTTTGATTCTTGTCACCTGGGCAGAAAAATGCTGCTGGCATCCTTTCAACATCGATGCCGCCTTTTCTTCGTCTGAGACACGAAATACATTCATGTATGCAGCCTTGTGCCCCTGCATCTGAGCCTTTGAGAAGTCAACGACTTGTTGGACTAGGAGGTCTTGCTCCTGGGCAGGAATTGAAGCGTCGTTGAAAAACTGTCGCATTAGAGTAGTAAAATGGATTTGGTGGTACTTGACTGTCAACCCTTGGATCCACAAAAGCTGAACTGGTATCCATTGCTGCAATTCGTCACAGAACATAGAACTGATAGGAGATACCCGTTCTCGAAATAATGGTACGTGACATCTGAGACTAGTCCTCTGTGGTAAAGTTCTCCATTTTTATTGCAAGCAAGTAACCTTTCCGCCATCCATTTCGTCTGAAAAGTGAAATGCTCGGATCCAGGTAGGTATGAGGCCGAGATGATGTAGAGCCCTTGCCTGTTTGAAATTGGGAAGAAATGGAATTGAGATTGGCTCAAAATGTGAATCATATGACATGAAAGATTATGGCAAGACTTACGCGGCCCAACTGAACATGTCAAGAATGAACTTGTCGCTTGCGCCCGCACCTTTTTTACCCGGCACAATGCCCAACTCAGCCAACAGTGTCTTGCAATGGTATGCAAGTCTAAAACACATTGAATTCAGCTTTGGGATTGAATGCATCAAAAGGAAAGTACATACCGGTCACTGTTCTGAAAGCAAGGGTGAATATCGGTGACACCTTCAAAGGTTCCATCTTCATTCTTGTTTTCGTCTGCTTTCTTACCCAGCTGCAATTCAAATGATCTCCAACTTAATCATTCAAATCTGAATCCGATCTGCCCAATGAGATAATTAGACTTACCTTAAGCTTGAAGGCACCTGCTGACGGGTTCTCCTTGATAAGCTTTGCAAACGTGGCCTTTGCCAAGGGGTCTGGCTTCTTTGCCTCAGCCCATGGGTGGTCGTGTGTGCCCTTGTGTCTGAGGAGCCCCCAACCAGATTCAAGATGGACATCGAAACGCACCGAGGTGTTTTCACAAGGGAGGTGAAATACTTTTCCAGGACATTCGCCGGCAAGACCTTTGCATTTAATGGGCCTGGGTGATAACAGTAAGTTTTGATGATAAACAGTACTCCGTTGCATTAAAATAATTGTACAGGAAAGCAAAAAAAGATGCACATACTTGTCACGTGATTTCAGTTTCTCTATCTCACCGCTTCCGGTGGGGGGGGGCGCCTGCCCACTCACATTCTGGATTATCGCACACTAGATCCCCAAGACACTTGTAACACCACACTTTCCATTTTCCGTTTGCCCGGTTATTCCCGTTGTGCCGCTTGACAAAGGCAGTACTACCAAAATTTGTAATCTCTTTGCCCGGTAGACGCACAAAGGTGGTTTGACCGTTGGGATATAGCGGGTAGCCCTGTGGATCAAGCTGGCAGCCGTAATCAATAAAAGTCTGGTGATCATCGTTTATATCTGGGATGAACCATTCCTTATCTTTTTTCTTTTTCTTTTTTTTACCTTCTGATTTACCCGAAGAACTCCCCGACTCGGATTCTGCTCTGTTGAGTTTTTGAGGTTGAGAGGTATCCTTTTGAATTGGAGAGGGAGGTTTTGGGGGTGTTTCACTTGCTTGGTCTGACTGTTGATCGGAGGCTTCATATTCATCTGACGTTGTTCCCGGGACCACGTGTCTGGAAAGCCGCATGCTGGGGTCCTATGTATTTGCGGACATAGTGAATATGTGTACAAAGAGCGTGGGGAAGGGAGGATTTGAGTTTAACTTACTTAATAAGCGAGGATCCTTGAGGTCGCTGGGTCTGGAAAAAAAAATGATACTTGTGAGAGATGTTGTGCAAAAGCGGGAATGATTGCATGCAAAATTCAATTTTACCGGGGGAGGCTCGGTATTTTGCAATGCATGGCTTGCATGCAATATTGTCGTGCAAGAAGGTGGAATGCAAAGTTATGTTTTGTGGTTTAGGGTTGTAATTTTGCATGACCCAAGTGCAAGTGTTGTAAGTAAAGGGGGGTAAATTTACATGTTGGGGAGCCCCTCTTGAAAATTTGCGGGTAATATTTTACATGTGTTAGTATTGCATGTCATATGTCACAGGCAATGGCTTGCAAAAATACAATAACCCCCGGTTGAATTGTAATTTTGCATGCTACTTGCTTTGCGGGGCTCATGTCTTGCAAAATATGTCTTGCAAAATTATGGGCACCCCCTCAGAGCCGATCCGTAGATTTCGCCGCCAGACTGATCCCAACAAACCGGCACCTGAGCTTGCTTCTGCAACCTTGAGCTGCATGGGCCCAAACTTCCCAATCTTCTGCCAACTTCTCAATCCAAACGACCTCGACCCACACCTCAATCCTAACTACATAGACGACTTAACGGACCACCTCTACCATCTCCAGGGGGCGGATTCCTTTGAGGCGCCCGCGGTGCCTCAGAGCCAATCCGCCAAAATCACCACCTCCTTCCACCAGTAAGGATGGCTATAGGGCGGGCCGGCCAACGGGCCGCCCGAACCCGCGCGGGTTTGGGCCGGGTTTGGACACACATTTCAGATAATAATTTAAAATCGGCCCGGCCCGTCCGACCCGTTTAGAAAACGGGCGGCTCGCGGGCGGCCCGCGGGCGCCCGTGGGCCTCCCCCGGTCGGGGGACCGGTGTTCTCCGAAGCGGGACTGGCTGCCGCTGGCAGCTGCAGTGCCACCTCAGCCAACTACGAACTAGCCATCGACAGTAAACCAGTGACCAACTCACCCCCACGGGCCACAATGGCAAAGAGAAAGACACGCGCACACCCTGGTTCGTCCGAGGAAGAAGGCGAAACTGACGATATCCGCGTCGCCGAGAGATCGGAACCAGAAACTCCATCGACTACGCAGCAGGAGATCGATAGGCAGCCACCTAGAACTGAGGCTTCAGCCCCCCAGACACCAGCCCCCGCCGACAGTTTGAGTGAATCACAAGAAACCGCCGAAGGGAGCTTGTTCAAAAAGCGTAAACTCACCAGCAAGGTGTGGGACCATTTCAAGAAGATTGAAGAAGGTGGGCCGTCCTGTTCTTATCCCTCTTAGTTTCTATAAGTATAGATATAACTGACTCGGATCTTTTGAATTTTGATATTGCAATCATCAGGAGGTGTATCGAAGGCAATATGCAACTACTGCAACCTCAAACTCTCGGCTACATCATCAGCAGGAACGAACCATCTCTGACGACATTCTGATTGCTGTATCACAGACAGCGGGGCTCTCGTTCAACCCAGACAAGGACTTCTCGGTTTCACCAGCTCCTCCCAAACCACCAGCAACCGTGTTTGGATCTTCTCTCAAGAAAAAACTCGAGAGAAATTTGCAAAAGCGATTATTGAGCATGAATACCCGTTCGCGATGGCCGATCATCCGGGATTCCAAGAGTTTATGGAGTCAGCCCAGCCCAACTTCACCATGCCCCGACGAAAGGCAGTGCGGAGTGATTGTATGGCTATCTACAATCACATGAAGCAAGGCAAAATGGCGATGATGGCGAAAGCGAAGATGATCTCCTTAACCACTGACATGTGGACAGCCTCCGATCTGACTGGCTACATGGTAATAACGGCCCACTACATCAACAAGTGGGAACTGAACAAGAAGATCATCAGCTTCCGGCCCCTCCCGCCTCCGCACACTGGCCATGCGATCTCGGAGCGAATATGTCAAGTTCTCAACGATTGGAAGAGCTTGAACAAAGTCGCTTTCGTTACCCTTGACAATGCTGTCAACAACACGGCAGCTATGACCCGGCTACAGCGATTGATAAAGGATCGCTTGGTTGCTAGCTCAACTCCTACGACGTCGCCATACTTCCATTTCCGATGTATGGCGCATGTCATCAACCTAGTGGTCAAGGATGGTCTCAAGGTCGTAGGTCCCGCAGTCGAGTCACTCCGAAATAGTGTTCAGTACATACACGGATCTTCGTCTTGGATGGATGCCTTCAACAAGGCTCTTGTTTCTGTGAATCTAGCCGAAGACATGAAACACCCATCCAAGGATGTACCGACCCGATGGAACGCGACCTTCTTAATGATTGAGTCATCAATGCCATGTAAGTTGGCCTTCCAGCAAATCGATCTTGAAGACGACAAATTTGAAACTTGCCCAAGCGAAGCACAATGGGAGGAACTCGGCGTCATCCAAGATTTCCTCAAGCCTTTCTACCAAGGCAAGCTTATTTGAATCTTACTGTGAGCATCCATCAAACATCTACTGATATATTTTCTCTCAGCCACCCTTGTCTTAAGTGGAACACAGTATCCAACCATCAACCATGCCTACCGCGCAATGACCGCCATTCAGAAGCAACTAGCCCACTACGCCGAACCTCGCACCTGCCCTAGTGAAATAGAAACTCGCCTCCATGACATGGTCAAGCCGATGCTCGAGAAGTTTCACAAGTACTGGGATTCATCAAAGGAGCTTGCGGCGATCGGACTGATTCTAGACCCACGACATAAGATTCGTTATCTTCGCTACAGCCTTGAGCAGCAATCCCACCTCCCAACATCTGAGGTTGATTATTTCACAGCAAAGGTTAGGTCTTCCATCCTATCGCTTTGGAACCAATATGTACCCCCTCAATCACCTGTTGCCGAACGATCCACTCAACCCGCCTCAACGGCCAAGGTTAAAAAGATCGATGAAGATCTATCCGGGTTCAACAAATACATGGCCGGTACCATGTCTGGACATCAACTCAACGCGCCCGGAGCCGAATTGGATTTGTATCTAGAAGAACGGAACGTTGTCTGTGACCCCAATAGCGAGGACGATCAGTTCAATATTCTTGGCTGGTGGGAGGGAAATGCGGCTCGATTCCCTTCATTGTCCCAGTTTGCAAGAATAATGCTCATGATTCCCATGACATCTGTGGCATCAGAGTCGGCTTTCTCAACGAGTGGGCGTGTGCTGGACGATTATCGGATGCGGCTTAATGACGAAACGGTCAACGCATTGTTGTGCACTCAAGACTGGATCAAAGCAGCCAGGACGAAGGAATCATCTTAAATTTCTTTTTTATTTTCATATGTTGTAACCGGTGAAGGGTTGTAATGCAACCTGAGTCTGACTGGTGAAATAGCGGGCGGCCTGCAGGCTGCCCGTGGTCTGCCCGCAGGCTGCCCGTGGGCTGCCCGCAAATTGTAAGCCCGCGGGCTGCCCGCCACCCGCCCGTTTAGTAAACAGGTTTGGGCCGGGCTGCGTTCTTGGCTGCACTGGCCCGGCCCGGCCTGTCCGCCAACTTCACGGGCTAGCGCGGGCCGGCCCGCGGACGGCCCGAGCCTGCCCAATAGCCATCCTTATCCACCAGTCTGATTCCAACAAACCCAAACCAAACGACCGACTTCTGCAACCTTCTGCCAACAATCCCAAACATTTGGAGCTGGGTGCACCACAACATACGTATTTATCTGTTTATATTGCTTATTTGTTTGTTTGACCCTGCTGATTTTCCCTTTCATAGTCCCTATGTCCAGGTTGATTTGTCGAGGTCATGCCCTGCTTAACTGCAGAGGCATTTGGCTTTATTACCTCAAAACTACCCTGCCTCTTCAAGATCAAAGGTCCAGATTGCGGGGCCTGCAGCCCTTTGTTGTCGCCAAACAGCCCTTTGTCGTCAAGATGCCGCTGGGTGAGTTGTGTTTCTGCTTTGTGGTGTGTGCTCAAGGGGCTGGCTTATAAAAAGGCCTCTTTTCCTGGGAAGCAGAGCAGCTCATCATCCTTCCTTCATTTGCAGCAGTATTCAACACCGCCTCCGCATCAAAGTCTTCACTAGCAGTCATGTTTTCTCTACCAGACCGTGTGTCTCATCCTTATAGTTTGCACCCTCGTGCGAGTTCCGTTACAACTAGAGTACATTGTTTATTCAACACAACTCGTTGATTGATGCTGAGGTTCTCTTCCTGCTCATAGACTGCTTGCCCGTCCATTGATCCCCTTGGGTTCAATTGCAATTTACTTAATCATCATCCATTAGGGCATCCGTTCCCTGGGGTAAGTTGTTCATGTTTTGTTATTGTTTTCAGAGAGAAAAAACTGATAATGATCTCTCTTCTCCCAGGATGCTGATGCTACCCCCGTTGAGCAAGCAGCTCGCGCATCGTCTGGCCCTATGAACTGGACCCAAGAGCGCCGTGACTACCTCACCCAGTTGCTGGTGATGTCTGATATTTGCTCTGATTCCCCAGAGGCTCTTCGCGAGATCATTGTTGGCAATGCAACAATGGATACCTTGAAGAGAGTAAGTTCCACCTTACTTCTGTTTATGATTTTGGGTGCTGATTTTTTTTCTTCAGGTTGTGAACTTGGGTCAAGATGTCCCTGCTCCCTCAAGCAATGAAAGAGTGCTTCACCCATCTCCTTTCTCAGAGGTCGACGGCTTGGCGATACCGCCTGGCCTTGTTGGCCTTCATCCTTGATACCAAATGCCAACCCCATATCCTGCCATCTCTGCGGATACAACCGCTTCCGCGTGGGAGTCACCCACTCATCAACCTCGAACTCCCGGTCGGTGTTCTTCCTTTCAACGATTCTTGGACCCAATTGCCAGGCTGGATGTCCAAACCAACGGCTCCTCACAAGTCTGAGCCTGCCGATCATCAGCCAATCCAGGTTGATGATCAGCCTGACCTTCCTCAGAGCAGTAAAGAGGCTGCTCTGACTAGTTCCAATCATGAGCATGACGGGTTATCGGAAGATGGTTACCGTAGTAACCCAGAGTACCCTTGCATTCCTTTGCCGGCAGTTCGTGGTGATGACGGTATCACCGAGTTTGCTTTTCTTCACCCTCACCAGATTGAGGCCCTTCTCAACCGTTGCCACGATCCTGTTCCCACGTCTCCCATCACCGTTGAGCCGGCTGTACTCTTTCATTTCTATACCGGGCTAGTCAAGGACTTCATCACATATTCAAACCGCAGCCCATCTCCCAACAATTTCAATCGCATGGAGCGTATTTGTTTGTTCCAGGCCTGGGCCAATTGATACCTTTCCGCTGATCACTACGTTTGTCAATGACTGATGACAATAGGTGAGTTTTTTTTTCTTTTTTTTCTTTTATTTATGGGGATATAGAATTTTACAAAGTACTTCTTACAGGGTACAAGGCCCTGTAAAATCACCCAATTGTAAAAATACCCATGACTGGGGGATATGTGTAAATTTACAAATTCATGCCCCAAATAACCTCCCCGCAAAGGGCAGCCTGGGAAAAAGGCTCATGCAAAATTAAACCTCAAAGTTTACATGTGTAAATTCATGGAGCATCCATTTACATGCTGGCAACTTGTAAGTCCAGAAGGCTTGTAAATTTCAAATTGGAGCTTACCAGCTTGAAATTGACAAGCACTTGTAAAAAATGGTTAGCAAAATTAATCAAAAGGGCAACAGAAACACAAATTTACAAAGTGCCAATTATTTTTACAATGAAACAGTAACTAGGCAGCAAAGCGGGTATGCAGAAAAATAGCTCCAGTGTGGCAAGTTATCTCAAGCCTGGTTAAATGGTAAATACAACCTCACTGAAAACACTACTACACAAGGAAAAAAAAAGAAGAAAGGCATCACTTCTTTGTGATCCTCTGACTTCGCCTTTGGTTGTCCTTGCCATCTATGGTCGGAGTGATCAGATGATGAGCTTTTTCCAATTGGTGATGATGAACATTTGGTGATTGTGGGTTCGCATCGGACAGATTGGGATTTAGTTGCGATAGCTTAAGTTTCAAGGTCAACAGTCGCTTTGCTGAGGTGTTGACAGGATTGAGAACCAAGGGCTCAGAAGCGTCAGATTCTTGCTCACTGTCACTTGGGTCAGACTCGCCTCGGCTACGAACGCCATCCTGATCGAGCTCTGAATCTTCATCCAAATCACTACCATCCAGATCTTCGAAGTTGTCAACGCAATAGCTCTCCGCTGGCGAATTTGGATCATTATCCTGTTCGCCTTGTTCGCCATCCAAGGTGTTTGTTGTTGGAGGTCTTACCGGAAAGAGTTGCTCCAGATTGATCAGGTTGCCCAAGTGAATGAAGGGGATGTCGCCTTCGGCATTGGGATGGGCCGAGCGTATCTTGGCAATCGAACTGTTGACATATGACTCCTCGTCTGGGGTCCAGACACGACAGTAGAAGATCCAGCTGGTGAAAGCATGGGACCCGCCAATTGAAGACGCGTCGGTATTAACAAGTCGGGCGTTTCCATCGTTTTGCCGATCATCGTGCAGCCATACACCAGTGGTGGTGCCACGGCCAGTTCGCAACACCTTACACCAGTAGTGGTAGCCGTTCCAGAAACCACGAGATAAGAGAGTGTATTTGGCCCCCAAGATGGTGATTTGGTGCGGCCAATCCATTGCACCCATGTATCGCTCTCGCTCGATCGGATTGCTAGGCTGAGTAACTTCCATGAAGAAGTACAAGTGCTGCGGAGGGAGATCATCCTTGAATGCAAGCCGAGATGTCTCCTTCACATACTCAGCAGTGTGATTTGGTTCGTCAGCCGAGATCGTGATTTCAGGCGAAGGGTCTTTGGGTTTCTTGGGTGGACAACCTCTTGGCTTGGGCTTGTTCTGAGTTGATTTCTCAATTGCATGGCATCGACAGACAAGTCCTGGAGTCTTGGAGATACCGGCGGATGTCCAGAGTTTGATCAAGCCCAAGACATCGGAAGGTTCCAGTCCATTTTCAAGAAAGTTCTTCATTTCGATCTTGATCGGTGTCAAGGAACGTATTTGAGGGATCAAGCATGGTTCAGCAGATCCACACATGAATTGACGATGCTCGACGACCTCAAACAAACCCGCAAGTGCCCGTGTCGGATTCCTCTTTGGATCCAAGAGGAGCTCAAGGAAAAGGTCACACGAGGCAAAAGCACCAGGCTGGAAGTTTGCTTGGTGCTTTTCGTTGCACATGTTGAAGAGCTTTGTCTGCGCGTTCGTCAAGACCGTTCGGATTCGTCCGATCTTTGTTAGATTGAAAGTTGTCCGAGCCCCAAAGTGCATGGTCAAATGGTAGAATAGTGTTGCCCCTTTGCCAGTACTGTTCTAAGAGGGATTCAAGCGCAGCCGACATCCAGCAGCGGTTACTCAAATGCGGCTCCTTGGATGCGGTATAAGACTGGTATGTTGAGTATTCGCTTCGGTCAACATTGAGAGAGTTCTTCGGCCGCCCGAGGTTTTTTTTCTTGGTGGAAGGGTCGGGACCGTCCAGAAGGGTGGCAGTAGTGTCAGGTGGACGACCATCATTGATGAACTTTCGCTTCTTTGGTTTGGCCCAGCCCATCGAGTGTGAGATGTTAACTTGCATCTTTGTCTGCGATCCGTACTCCACCAATACCCCGCACATGACTGCATTGTACTCTTCCTCCAGCACGCTGACAAAACCAAATAGCTCTACCATGCCTACCATCAGGCATTTCTTCCCAGAGCTTCAGAAAGACAGGAAAGTCAGAAAAAAAAAGCAATTTGGAATCAAAAATAAGGGGGTGTTTGCTCACCTTGTCATATAGTAAACTCGATGCATACTTTCCAATGCGTTGGTTGTATCAGGAAGTCCATCGCTTCCATCTGGATGGTCGTCCAACATGGGCCGACGGGATGGAAAGAGCATGGCTCGGATGTCGGACATAGTCCACCAGTCTAGCCAACACTTGGTCTTCGGGAAGAGGCGGCGCAACTCGTCAATTTTTTCTTCGTGTGTCGGTCCACCTTCTTCAATCGGATCCAGTAAAGCCATGCACTTCTTTTGAAATTCAGCCTGAGAAATCAGTAGTTCAAATTTTTAGCAAACAGAACCATAAGCTGTAATAGTTTGTACAAAGCTGAGAAGAAAAATAGGAAACGTACGTCTTGATCTGCAGAGAGGATCAAACGATTTCGCCTCACCCTGGTGACCTGAGCCCGGAAGTGCTGGTGACACCCCTTGATCATCTTAGCTGCTCTGTCTGGGTCAGTACATCCAAAAACTTCCATGTACGCCGCCTTGAACCCTTCTGTTTGAGCGAGTGAGAAATCAACAACTTGGCGAGCCATTAAGTCACGCTCCGCTGGAGTGATGTCCGGCCGAATGAACTGTCTCAAGAGTGCTGAGAAATGAAGTTTGTAGTAATTTGTGCTGAGTCCACGAATCCAAGAAAGCTGTGCTGGGATCCATCTTGCTGTTTGCTCGCAGAACATCAACGTGGTGAGCAAGTAGCCGTTTTCAAAAAATCGGTATGTCACATCAGAGATGAGACCACCCTGGTAAACTTTGTTGTTCTCATCTCGAGCCAAGAGTCGTTCGCCCATCCACTTTGTCTGGAAAGTAAAGTGCTCGCTGTTGTGCTGGTAGCCTGAGGAGATTACTAGAAGCCCACGCCTGATAATACAAAGAGTCGTCAATGAATAGAAGAATCCAAACCACTGAGAAAAGCTAACAAAAAACTGGTACGCACGAGTTCCATTGGAACAAGTCCATCATGAATTTGTCTCCAACACCAGCACCTAGCTTGTCGGGGACAATGTTCAGCTCTCGGAGCATAAGTCGTCGATAGTATCCCAATCTATCAGCATTCACCAGCGAGCCATGGATATTGGTGACACTGCTGATGGGTTCATCAAGGGTATTTGCTTGACCCATCTGGAAAAAAGGCAAATATTGGTCAGACTGAATTCCGAGGTCCACATGAGGTAATCAAGCTTGGCCAACCTTCAATTTGAATGCTCCTTTCAATGGGTCCTTGACAATCTCAGCTTTGAGATCAGCGCGCGCAAGGGGATCAGGCTTCTTGGATTTGGGCCAGGGATGGTCGTGTAAACCTCGGTGTCGGAGCAAAGCCCAACCGGATGGGATGTGGAAGTCAAATCGGATAGCCGTTCCAATACAAGCCTCCCAGACAACTTTCCCTGGACATCGGCCAGCAGCTCCCGGACATTTTGGTTCACTGTGATTATTCACAAGCGTAGAAAAATGGTCAGTAAAATCTTCAGAGTGAAAAAAAACAACCAAAACTTTGGAAAACTCACCGGTCAAGATATTCTTTGATGCCTCCTCTCGCCGTCGGGGGAGAGCCAACCCACTGGCAGGTATCTATGTCGCAAACCAGCACGCCAAGGCAGTAGGTCCGCTGAACTTTCCAGACACCCTTACCACGCTTCTCAACTCCTGTGGTTTTCGTAAATCCAACAGATCCAAAGTTGACCACAATCTTGTCCGCCTCCTTGATGAATATGGTTGCACCGTTTGGATAAATTGGATAGCCTTCGCGATCCAAGGTGCATCCGTGGTCGATGAAAGTACGGAAGGACTCGAAATCAGTTGGCAACTCCCACTTCACAGTAACATCGGGTGGGTCTGGTACTGGGGGGTTCAATGGCGGCAAAGACATTATGGATGGTGGGTGGTTCAAAAAAATGGGGAGGGTTGGACAAAGTGACAGATTAATTTTTTGATGGGGAGGGGGCGTGAACGCAGATTTGGCCAATGGGCTGAAGGAGAGCAATGGTGGTCCTGTGTATAACCTGAAGGAGATATCTCTGCCGAGGGCGGTGATACCCAGAGCCCTCATCGCCTTCATACGTATGATACCATGCCAAACACGTGCCGATGAACTGTGCCATGCAAATTGGGGAAGTCGTGCTTGTATATTTCTGTATTACATGTGTTGAAGCTGTAATATTACAAGCCCTGTAATGTTTTAAGTGGCTGTACAATAGTAAAATTCAACACAACCCCCCCAATCTGGAAAATTGAGGGGTACACCAGCCAGCACGGTAAACAGGGAAGTGTAAATGTGTATCTCGCCGCTTGAGGGTGGTTTAATACACCCCACCTTTTGCAGGGCCTGTCTTTGCAAGGGGGGAAATTTGGCCCACACTTTGTAAAACTACACATAGCCCCCAGTCATGGGTAGTTTTACACTCTGGTGAATTTACAAGGCCCTGTACCCCGTAAAATGTACTTTGTAAAATTCATTTGCCCCTTTATTTATGTCTTCTTCTTTATGCTATTTTTTTTTTTTTTTTTTTTTTGCTCCTTTGAGCGCCTATGCCACGTGTTTCCTGGGGTAAAAATTGTCACAAAACCCAAAAAAAATCAATAGATAATAGAAAAAAACAATAATAAAAAACTTATATGAGGTCAAACCAAAAAAATGTATTATTCTTTTCTTTTTATCTCTTGTACAGTAGGCTAGTCTTTTTTTTTTTTTTTTTATTCTCTTCTTATTATTAGCCTGAAATATATATACCAACACCCCTCCCCCAACTTAAACAGGTTGTCCTCAACCTTGCTTGAGAAGTGAGTTTTTAATGTTCTGAATGACTTCAAAATAAAGAAAATGTGTTGTCCAAGGATAATCCAAAGAGAAAAATTTCAAATTTAAATATAATACTTGTGATAGGGAGAGTGTTAAAACATTCTTAAATAGAATGTTGTTTTCTCCCCCAACTTTGAGATGGGCACCAATTCAGATTGTTGTCCAGTTCTTCATCAGAATCTTCATGCAAATTTTCACCCGTGTCGTCCTCATCCAACAAATCAGGTTGATCTGGATCCTTGTCTTGTTGAATCTCCTCAAGTTCACGTCCACGTGGGTAAAAGCGTTTGATATGAGAAGCTGCGTAAGCCCTTTTAAGTTCTACACCATCCAATTCCTCCAAGATATACGACCCCTTTGGTAATTGCTTAGTGATTCTAAAAGGACCATTCCATTGATTAAGAAAAAGCTTTCCCCATTGGTCCTCCAAGCTTTTATTGTAAATTAAAACTAGTTCGCCAGGTTCAAGAGAATTTTGAAGCCTTGCCGCAATTTTCCGGTCCCAGTACCTGACAGAGGATTCTCTGACTTTCATCAGTTTCTCGTAAGCTATTGCCAAAATATTGTCCCGTCGTTCCAACTGCTTTGTTTGAGCTTCCAAGAGCTCTTCCGTAGTTTTGATTGTTGTCCAATCAATTCCTAGATAGGTGTCCATTTCTAGATCCACAGGTAGCACCGCTTTTTGTCCAAAAACAAGTTCAAATGGTGAGAAACCTGTTGTACGTTTTGTTGAAATCCTGTCTGAAAAAAGCACTAAAGGTAGATATTCTCTCCATTTTCCTCCAGACTCGCCGCACATCTTGATCAATGTATCTTTAATTGGTCGGTGTCCTCTTTCTATCATGCTGTTGGCCTCCGGGTAATAAGGTGTAGGTGGTTTAAAAGTTGCACCAATCTTTTCCACAGCTTTGATAAATTCATTTTTGAATTCAGGTCCATTGTCTGCCGTAACCGTCTTGATTACCCCGTACCAATAAACCCATTCCTCCAAGAGAAATTTTCCAATTGTTGCCGCTGTGAGTTTGACCAAAGGAGCTGCCTCTACCCATCCTGATAAGTCATCTCGAGCCACAAGTAAATATTTATATCTTCCCGCCTTGATGTGACAGACGTCCAACACTACTCGTCCAAATAAAGTGTTTTCACCAGTTGGGTTTTGAATTTCCCTAGGTACTAGTGGGTCCCGTTTTTGACACGGTTCACAGCTTTTTACCCATAAGCAAACTTTTTTCTTTAGACTTGGCCACCAAAATCGGCAGACTAGGCGTTGATATGTTTCTTCAAGTCCTTGATGACCAAGTTCCTCGTGAACCTTCCGTAAGAGCTTACTTTGGTACGAGATGTTAGAGATTACTAGTTGCGCCATTGGAGAGTGCCAGCGCATCAGTCATCCATCCTGAATAAAATGATTTGCTGATTTTTGTTTGAGTTTCTGAAATTCTTCAGGATCCAATCCTTGTGGTTTACGCAGGGTTTGTAAATAGTCCTTCAGATCGTTCCAAAATCCAGGTGATTCCCACTCCAGAATATTTGTGGAAATTGAGAATGTTCTAAATCGTGAGCAGACTTTAATCAGTGGTTCCTCTTCATCAAAGTCATCTGAATTGTTATAAAATTTGTCCTTGTCATCGCTTATTGGCCGTCTTGATAAGGCATCCGGTAAAGTAAACGTCTTCCCTGGCTTATGTACCATATCAAATGAGAATAGCTGAATAAAAGCCACCCATCTGGTCATAGGTGCATTGGGAAGCGAAGGAGAGTTGATCATTTGGATTAGGGATTGGGCGTCCACTTGTAACTCAAAGTGTTGGCCCCAAAGAAGTGTCTGTAATTTCTTGAGGATCCTGGCTACGCCACAGAGCTCTAACTTAGGCTGGGAATATTTTGATTCCACTGGTGAAAAGACAACTGATTTGTAAAGCACTGGTCGGATAAGTCCTGTCTCTAGTTCTTGCTGAGAAAGTACTCCTCCGGCTGCAATAAGACTTGAATCCACGGCTAAGGCAATCAGACCTGAATCTTTAGAGTAGTTGAGGTTTTTTAGAGTAATGTCTTCTCCAATAATTTCTTTAAGGCGGTTGAATGATTGATCACAGTCCCTGTCCCAGGCCCACTCAGTATCCTTTTGTGTGAGTTTTCTGAGAGGCGCAGCAATTTCTGACAGATTCTTAATGAAAATTCTGACATAGGTCACTATTCCCATGAAACCTCGGAGTTCAGTGACACACTCTGCAATAGGAGTGTGCCAAAGCACACTCTGCAATAGGAGTGTGCCAAAGCACACTCTGCAATAGGAGTGTGCCAAAGCACACTCTGCAATAGGAGTGTGCCAAAGCACACTCTGCAATAGGAGTGTGCCAAAGCACACTTCGTAATAGGAGTGTGCCAAAGCACACTCCGTAATAGGAGTGTGCCAAAGCACACTCCGTAATAGGAGTGTGCCAAAGCACACTCCGTAATAGGAGTGTGCCAAAGCACACTCCGTAATAGGAGTGTGCCAAAGCACACTCCGTAATAGGAGTGTGCCAAAGCACACTCCGTAATAGGAGTGTGCCAAAGCACACTCCGTAATAGGAGTGTGCCAAAGCACACTCCGTAATAGGAGTGTGCCAAAGCACACTCCGTAATAGGAGTGTGCCAAAGCACACTCCGTAATAGGAGTGTGCCAAAGCACACTCCGTAATAGGAGTGTGCCAAAGCACACTCCGTAATAGGAGTGTGCCAAAGCACACTCCGCAATAGGAGTGTGCCAAAGCACACTCCGTAATAGGAGTGTGCCAAAGCACACTCCGTAATAGGAGTGTGCCAAAGCACACTCCGTAATAGGAGTGTGCCAAAGCACACTCCGTAATAGGAGTGTGCCAAAGCACACTCCGTAATAGGAGTGTGCCAAAGCACACTCCGTAATAGGAGTGTGCCAAAGCACACTCCGTAATAGGAGTGTGCCAAAGCACACTCCGTAATAGGAGTGTGCCAAAGCACACTCCGTAATAGGAGTGTGCCAAAGCACACTCCGTAATAGGAGTGTGCCAAAGCACACTCCGTAATAGGAGTGTGCCAAAGCACACTCCGTAATAGGAGTGTGCCAAAGCACACTCCGTAATAGGAGTGTGCCAAAGCACACTCCGTAATAGGAGTGTGCCAAAGCACACTCCGTAATAGGAGTGTGCCAAAGCACACTCCGTAATAGGAGTGTGCCAAAGCACACTCCGTAATAGGAGTGTGCCAAATCACACTCCGTAATAGGAGTGTGCCAAAGCACACTCTGCAATAGGAGTGTGCCAAAGCACACTCTGCAATAGGAGTGTGCCAAAGCACACTCTGCAATAGGAGTGTGCCAAAGCACACTTCGTAATAGGAGTGTGCCAAAGCACACTCCGTAATAGGAGTGTGCCAAAGCACACTCCGTAATAGGAGTGTGCCAAAGCACACTCCGTAATAGGAGTGTGCCAAAGCACACTCCGTAATAGGAGTGTGCCAAAGCACACTCCGTAATAGGAGTGTGCCAAAGCACACTCTGTAATGGGTGTGCTTTGGGATACAAGGTATCCTGTATTTCTTACTGGATATCCCACTCAGGATATCTGGTAGTGGTTGAAGTGTAAACAACTCACATTTACCATCTCACAGAACTCCTGGAATACACCCACTCTTTTATAAGAATCATGCCATGGGATCCCCATGGACGGCTTAACTTGGTAATAGTGAAAATTAATTCCCTTCAGCAAGAACGTCACTAAAAACCTCTAGAGCCTCTTGTTGCACTCATCCTTGACGGAAAAAACCAATCTGATGAAGAGATGCATAATGTCATAGAAGAAAAATTCACCCGCACCCCAACATCTTTAAATGTCCAATCAACCCCGGTGATGACCGGCACCATGCCCGGCCTCACCAATACCTTGAACCGGATTGATGAATTTCTTCCTTTGCTAAAACGTGAACTGAGCAACTTAACGTACACAAATGTCCCAGGTTTGGTTAAGCACTTCACCAACAAGCAACACATCCCTCCCGATTTCCGCCTCACCCCTGAGAAAAGATTTATTCAACACAGGTGTAGAGACAAATTTACCAAAACATCAGAGACTTCTATGTTGAGATGGATCAATTCCTTCTTTCTCCAGTTGAAGAAGCAAAAACCAACCATTCAGGATTCTTGCGCTCGGCAGGCTTCTCCTACCAAGCCTTTGAAGGGCAACACGGACCAACGCAATACAGAAGGCGCAATTTTATCCATGGGCAGCAAAAACAAATATCACATTGAAGATATCTTGGTTCCCTTTGAGGCTCAAAGGGAACCAATTCCCTTTGAGGCTCAAAGGGAACCAAGATATCTTCAATGTGAGAGCTCAAGAGTAAAAAAGCAGAGGCCAACAATGCTTACATCTGTTTAGCCAAATATGTCTGCAAGATATTCAAATATCAGCTAACCCAAAGCTTCATCTTTGGGCTTACTCTGTGCGGAGCCGGAACCTGTCTACTGCTCTGGCAGTTTGACCGATCCGGAGCCATTGGTTCTGATTTACTTGACGTCAAAGCCAACAAACAAAACTTGACAACATTGACGTTCTTTAATTTCTAATTTCATTTTTCTTAATGTGCGATAAGAAACTCCTTGGCTTTGATCCAACCTTCATCGAGGATCAAGAACGTCAAACTGTGAAAATCAAAACTGACAACGGTACTCAAACACTCGTAATTGACGGCATCATCTTTCAAGGGAATGGAATCTGCACACGTGCAACGACCTGCTGGAAAGCACACATTGATGGACAGAATGGAAGTTTTCTGAACAAGGATTCTTGGCAACCTGCTGACCGGAGAGAAGAAGGTGTTATGCTTCGTCAAGTTACCAAAAAAACGTAGCTCACGTGGCGCGATATTATCACCATAAAGATGTTCACGTGGCCAAGAAGAGATTTGACATCCAATCTCACGTTTGGAGAGGAATTGATTTCCAGTCAAAGTCAACTATTGAATTCACTACTATGCCCAATGATCCACAAGTACCAAATGTGTTTATTAATTGGGTGCATAGGCAGTTGGTCCTCAAAGATGCGGGGCAACCCATTTGGAAAGCTGATTACCCAACTCGTCTTTTGAAGGCTCTTGAGGACTGTATCAGAGGACACCAGGGATTATTGCAGGCTGGCTATCTTCACCGAGACATCTCGGTCAAAAATCTTATGATTGGCAACAAAGACAATCCGGATTGAAATTTCCTGATCAACCTGGATGTGGTAATCCCCTACCATCCCACAGAGATGCAAAACCGCAAAGCAAGAACCGGCACCAAATTCTTCATGTCAATCAACTTGCTCAGAAAACAACATCCGCATGATTTCGTGGATGATCTGGAATCGTTTTTTTGGGTCTTATTATGGATTTGCATTAATTTCCCTTCCAAAGAACAGAAACGTTTTAGTTTGAGACGATGGATTTACCGCACCCCGCAAGAGCTATTACACGCAAAAACTGGTTGCCTCATTTACATTACAGACTTTAACAAACATTTCACATCTTGTTATGCCAAAGACCCGCTCATCAAATGTGTGGGCAAGTTTGCCAAACTCATACGCAATCCTGGTGTCAGAGGAGAGAATGCTGAGAAACTTTATAAAGATATATTGACCATCTTGGAAAACACCTGGAAAGGGCTCCAAGCATCATCACCCTAAGGAGGTCCCCCAATCTTACTCTACCTTATTTGGCTAGCCCACTGACCCAACCTCTCATTTCTAGGACTCTTCCATTTTGTTTCTGATATCATCATTGTTCCCCGTTGTTTCCAATATCATCATTGTTCCCCGTCATTTCAATTACAAATCCCCTGTGGATTTATTCTTCTTCCCTTTCGCGTCTTTTCCCTTTCCCAAACTATTTCCAATTTTTTGAATCATAATTTTCCTTTTCAATTCAATGGCCAATTATGGTGTTCAAAATTGCATAAGATTTTTTTACATAAAATCATAAACTGCAATTTTGGCTGGGAGATGTCATTTGAAGTTTTATGCACGCTGACATCTCCCAGCCAAAATTGGCTTTATGATTTTTATGTAAATGGTGTCATATGCAATTTTGAACACCATAAATAGCCTCAATTGCATTCAGAATCATGTACAATCTAGTAAAACTTTGTCAAAGATCAGTTGAATTAGCAGAAAATTGCAAATGTGTTTGTTATGCTGAGATCTAGCTTAACAAAGCCGCTCAAACCGAGTGTCCAGAGAGGCCCGGGGGACCCTGCGCGGAGCGTTCTCCGTAAAAGAGGGTTACATGTTATCCCTCCATAGAAAATCACTTCATAAATATCATGGGAGCTTCTGAATTCAAAACCAAGAAACTTCACCCGTTTTTGAGATAGCCTCACGCCAACATCCTGCTTTTAGCCATAAGCCCCGCTTGCACCTACATGCCTCTTGTGGGCTTTGTTACGCTCGCTCAAATCTGCATTCTGCTTTTCATGTGGCGCAAAGTAATTCCGTAAAATGAGTGTGATCATCCCCAAAAATGCATGGCCTGAAGATATAAACATGCAAGTGGGTATTATCATAAATACTTGGGACGAGGCCGACAAGATCTGGTGTGAACGTGACGAAGTTCAAATACGAGGATCAAGATCAAAGCAGTTACAACGGTAATGACGAGCCAGGTTAATTTAGAGTTCGGAGTACCACAAAAAATCCTGTCTTGAGCCTCTTGACTGAGACCACAACAAGGTGGTGTATCCGTTGATCCCCTCATTTGAACATCTGTCCTGGTATTACTGGGCGTGATTGTGTGATGTTCGGCGGGTCGTCCCGGATGAACTTGGGGAAGCGGGAAACCGTGATTGCTTCGATAATTGCCTATCTCAAGGTCGCCCTCTTTTGTATAATAATCCGGCTACACGTGCAAGCAGATCGTTTCGAGAACATTCAGCCTACGCATGGCTCGAAATGGCTCTCGAATCCATTGGCATGGCTCACCAAAGTATACGGCGGGGGATACGAATCCGTTCTTTCGTGTGATCCTGCGTTGATTACCACTCGATATTCAGCCAGACCGGATTCCTGTCCTTCTGGCAAACCGATCTTTTCTCCCGGTACCGCGTTCACAGCAGCATGTTGTCCGATAAGCTGTTGGAGAAGGCGTGTCTGTTAGTTCATAGCTGACCAGCTGCGAGGCACAGGTGAGATGAAGAAACTGGCCAGGAAAAACAGCAGAATGGAGACCATGGTGAGTAGCGATCGTGAGGACCAGGTAGATGGATGGGACTTGCTGTGGTACATACACAGGAGGTCCTTTTTGTTCTCTGGAAACATCGTTGCCCACCCACAAGCTGCGTGGTACAGATTCGTGTGACGAAACAGTTCCTGAAACAATCCAGCCCCTCTTCCCATTCTGTTCTCTGGCTTGACAGTCTTCCCAATCTTACTTGACCCACTCCTGCCCACAGACATGATACTCGGTACACATTGTGAGGCCCTGCTACATGCAACATCTCTGCGTTTACTCCTGGTCAACGAGGCCCTCCAACCTCCTACAACGGTACAACCTGATTGGGAACTTTTACAGTCATGAATGAGGTCCTCAATGACCGGGAGACATCCCTCCCGATCGACGAGGATAGACAAGCTCCGTTGACCGGGAGGAACCCCTCTTGATCGGCAAAGTTATAACCTCCGTTGAGCGGGAGCATACGCGCACAATGACTGGAACGAATTCATCCCACTCATGAGGCCATACGGGTCGATCTTTCCTGGCAGTGTTTTTGTTATTAGGTTTTTTTTTTTTTTTTCAACCAACAAGATGAGCTGATGGTGCCCTGAATATTGCGTGGTGCGGTGATGACCAGCCCACAGTCCTATTGGTTGAGCTTCTAAAATCTGGAATCTATCTGCTTCCGAATGGGCGAAGTGTTTTTCATATGGCGCATAGTAATTCCGTAAACTAGTGTGATCATCTCCAGGGAATATATAAACACGCGGGTACATATTAACGTAAAGACTTGGGACGAGACCAACATCTTGTGCAGTGAGGGTGATGCTCAGGTTTGAGAACGATGATCAAGGTCACGACAATTGCAGTGATAATGAGGAACCAGAATGCTTTACCACCGAGAGAACAACAAATTGTTTTTTGAGTAGAGTGACTGATACCACAACAAGATGGATCCATTGGTCCATCCATTTCAATTGACCTGGTACTGGGCGTGATAGTGCGATGTTCGGCGGGTCGTCCCGGGTGATCTTGGGGATGCGGGTAATCATGATTGCTTCGATAGAAGCCCATCTCCAGCTCGTCTTCTCTTGTATAATGATAATCCGGCTACACGTGCAAGCAGATCGTTTGGAGAACATTCAGCCTACGTATGGCTCGAAATGGCTCTCGAATCCATTGACATGGCTCACCAAACCATACGGCGGGGAAAACGGATCCCTTCTTTCGCGTGATTCTGCGTGGATCGCCGCTCGATATTCAGCCGGACCGGAAGGCTGTCCTTCTGGTAAATCGATCTTTGTTCCCGGTACCGCGTTCACAGCAGCATATTGTCCGATGAGCTGTTGGAGAAGGCGTGTCTGTTAGTTCATAGCTGACCAGCTGCGAGGCACAGGTGAGATGAAGAAACTGACCAGGAGAATCAGGAGAATGGAGACCATGGTGAGTAGCGACCGTGACGACCAGGTAGATGAATGGTAGTATGTTAGTGGTTCGTGGCCTTCGGACCGGCGGCGCCTTTTTATTCTCGCAATGGCAGATTAGCGCGATGAAACACTTCTTGAAACCATCCAGCCCCTCTTCTCAATCTGTTCTCTTGCTTGACCGTGTTTGCTGTCTTAACTTGACCCACAGCTGCCCCACTGACGTGATCCTTGGTACACCTTGTGAGGCCCTGCTACCTCCTGCAACAAACAACATCTCTTACTTGTTGAGCGCCATCTCTCCAAATCGTCTGGAACTCGTTTCGAGTTCTTGTGAACACAGCCATGTACGCTGGACGTTTGTTTGACCACAGGAGCTTTGTCAATCTTTCACCGTGCGGCTGATGAATCACAATGTCGGAATCCGTCACTTCTGCGGTATTGGCCATGAGCTAGGCCAAGTCTGTCAGGGCGGGTCTGTATAGTGACTGCACCTTGAATCTTAACCTAAACGTCCTGATCAAGGTTGGGGCTGAGTTCAGCGGTCAGAACTCTCGATATTGGAGACTCAACTCCGCTGATCTCAGCTGGAGGAGAAAGCCGCGCCTCTGCTTCGAGGGGCTGGTTGACGTCGATCAACCGGAGTCGGTCACGACTAGGACGGGTCCGTGGAAGAAGGAGAGAAAGAGAGTGATTTGAATTCAGTACACAGTATGCAGGAATGTCAAGTCAATAGAGGGGGTGAAGGATGAAGAAAGGATCTGATATAGCCCCAGCTGTAGCTTCGAGTGAAGTCGAAAGCTACAAGGCGGGTGTGGTAATCAAACCTGAGGAATCTTCATGCACAATATATGTTGTATTTTGCTTATTGGTTGGACACCAAGAGTGAATGTGATGCTATAGTGGAGGACTTCCCGTCGACTTCGAATAAATCTGAAGTTCCAGATTTCGCAGGGGAATCTGGAATCTGGAACTCTGGATCCCTTCGGGGAGCTTCGGGGACCGAGATTTCACTGCGAAAGCTGAAATCTGTCGCCTCAGATCTGGATTTCCAGATCGACGGGAAGTCCTCCAGATCTGGGGTTGTTGGGCACAGCCCTAGTTTAATCTCCCCCCATTCTGCCATACACATCCCAATGGCAACAGCCTTCCTGGCTGTCCGTGCCACAGTGAAAATGATTGTGATGATCTTTATTTCACAATGTGAGGCAGAAACAAAAAAATTGCAATCACAGAATGCCATGATTTTTGCACAGCAACAGGACCATCTGTCCAAGCATTTTACAAAACACAATATACTTCCAGGGGTCAGCTGTAAGCCACCCATTATGGGACTCCATCCATCCTAGGCAGAGACAGTCAGGAGAGGGGAAGAAAGGTGCTGTTTAGGCTGCCCTCTGCGTTGGTCTGGTGCTGCCCTCTGTGTTGGTCTGGAGCTGCCCTCTGTGTTGGTCTGGATGATGCACAAAAGGAATCAAAGATGATGGCTTGAGTTGGGTTGGATTTAGAGATGTCACTTGGTACCCAGGTACCTGTGGTGGGTGCAGGTACCTGCCAAAAAAAAAGGTTATATTTTATGTCAGAATAAGAGCCTGTCCGCTCACTTTCTTTTTCCTGTCATGTCTGGCTGTGTGGTCTTTTTCTCTCCTGTCTGACCAAGTGGTCTTTTATCTTCCTGTCCTGTCTGGCCATGTGGCCTTTTTCCTGTCCTGTCTGACCAAGTTGTCAAATCCTGTCCTGTCCTGTTTGACCAAGTGGTCCATCTGTCCTGCTCCCTGTTCCTGTCCCCTGTCCCTGTCCCCTGTCCCCTGTTCCTGTCATCTGTCCTGTCCCCTGTTATTAGGGTGGTTCAAGATTATGGGGTTTCAAAGTTGAAATCAGGTTGCGCAGGAACTCAATCAGGTCTGATTTCCAGGAAAAAAAATCACTGCCAAAAACACCAACCTGGGGGCTCTACTTTGAACGCCCCCAAATGCAAGAATCTCCTGATCTTGCACCCAGGAGTTCTCAACCTGCAAAAATTTGGGCACGAATCCCTTTTGTCCCTTGCCACCTGTACACAGCGGTTACACATTGCTGTATTCAAATCAAACTCAATAATGCCCCCGCAAGGCTGGTCCAGGCCCAACCAGCCATTGAGTGTTGTGTCACTCGATGGCCGGCACAGACCTGACCAGCCATCAAGTGTTGCGTCACTCCATGGCCGGTACAACCCCACCCGGCCATTGGGTGACACATCACTCAATGGCCGGTACAAAGCCGACTGGCCATTGAGTGTTGTCTCACTCAATGGCCAGTACAAACCCAACCGGCCATTGAGTGTTGTCTCACTCAATGGCCAGTACAGATGCAAACAGCCATCAAGTGGTGTCTCACTTAATGGCCGGTACAGACCCAAACCGCCATTGAGTGTTGTCTCACTCAATGGCCGGTACAAACCCACCCGGCAATCAAGTGTTGTGTCACTCGATGGCTGGTACAAACTGTACCCAGCTATTGAGTGTTGTGTCACTCGATGGCCAGTACAGACCTCACCGGTCATCAAGTGTTGTCTCACTCAATGGCCGGTACAAACCCAACCGGCCATTGAGTGTTGTCTCACTCAGTAGCTGGTACAGACCCAAATGGCCATTGAGTGTTGTCTCACTTGATGGCAGGTACAAACCCACCCGGCCATGGAGTGCTGTGTCACTTGATGGCCGGTTGTTATGAGCCGCGTTCACGCGCCGTGCACTGCCCCGGGAGGACATGTCACTCATCTGTACATACATGTCATGCGCCTCTGTTACTTAGAGGCGCAGGGGGGAGATCATTACAGTTTCCCCATCTAGCAATCTAAATTCTAGCTAGGATCACCAGACCACCTCCCAACCCCGCCAGACCAATCTTAAAATATTGCTAGATCTACATATGGGGGACGAGGCCAACAAGGAAAACCAAACCAACGAACAAGGGAAGAACAAAACAGAAAGATTACCGAACCAGAACCGAACCCGGAACAAACAAACCTGATCCGGACACAAGCAAACTCCCACAATGGACAACAATGCTGCAGCGTTACAGGCCCGGGTCAAGGAACTCGCAGCCTCTATCCAGGAGGAACGGAGCCTTCAACAACAAGCCAAGGCCAAACTCGCCGCGGCTAGAGCCGGCATGGTTGCCCCGGCAGTGGTGCCCATCCTCCCAGGACAACTGCCGAACGTCCCACAAGCTCAGAACGACGCCCCCGCGAAAGGACCCAAAGTGGGTCTCCCAGACAAGTACAACGGCACGAAGGGGCCAAAGGCGGAGGTCTATGTGACCCAGATCAGCCTATACGTACTCTCCAACCCCCAAATGTTTCCCGATGACCGCAGAAAGATCATCTTCTCAATCTCTTATCTTACCGGCCAGGCTAGTGAATTGGCCCAACCTTTCACGACGAAGCTGCTCGCCGGCCAACCAGTCTTGTACCTCGAATTCGCCACGGCGTTTCAAATGATTTACTACGACACTGAACAAAAATTGAAGGCGGAGAAGGCACTGCGACAGCTGAAACAGACGAAGTCCGTGGCGCATTATACGTCCCAGTTCAACCAACACGCCTCGAACACCAGGTGGGAAATGTTGACCCTAATGAGCCAGTATCAGCAGGGGCTCAAGAAGGACGTTCGCTTGGTGCTTGTGATTGCGCGGGCTCAGTTCACCGCCCTGACCAACCTCAGCAACCTGGCCCTGAAGATCAACAACAAACTTAACGGCGCCAACCAGTTCGCGGGCAACACTAACCCTACCCAAGCCAATCCAAACGCCATGGATCTTTCGGCGATGAGAGGAGCGCTGTCAAGCTTGGATAAAGTCAGTATGATGTGAACAGGGTTGTGCTTCCACTGCGGCGACAAGGGCCACATTGCACGGGGCTGTCCAAAGAAGGGGAAGAACAAGGCCAACGTTGATGCAAGGATTGCCAAGCTGGAGGACCAGGTCCGACAATTGACCATGAACAAAGGGATGAGTGGAGGAGCTGGGAGAGCGGACAAGTCAAAAAATGGCGATGCTTGGGTGTGAGGGTTGTGCCTCACCCAAGCAAGGAGGGCAATGTAGTGGTTAATGTTGGGGCTTATGATTTTGTTACTCTAAATGAAATGGATAATCGGCTGTTTGTCAGCACCCCATTCCTCCCTCTACTACCCTCCTGTGCCACAACCACCCTGACCCAAGCGAGATTCCTTATTGACTCTGGGGCCACCCATGATGTCGTGAGTGAAAAATTTGCGGCTAAAGCCGGCCTGAGGCTTACTCCAGCAAGGACAACAAAGACCATCTCAGGCTTTGATGGATCCCTGAGCAAGTCCTCCTTCGAGTTGACCTTATTGCTGGACACGGAGACCGAACCCTTGACATTCATGGTTGCACGACTGAAGGATACTTACAACGGGATCCTTGGAATGCCGTGGATCAGAAGACACGGCAATAGGATCGACTGGCGTACGCGCTGTTTCAGACCCTTCTCACGGGAGATTGCCACCGCCGACGCGGTGTCGTCAGTTCTGGGAAAAAACCTCGCAGGACGGGAGGAGCCCGTAGTGAGGCACGCTAGGAAAACTGACAAGGGGGTGCGTGCTTTATGCCAATCAACACCCCCACGATGTGAGTTATCTTCCGTATTTCCTACTCCTTCTTCCTCAGAAAGTGTAGGAGCATCTGGCAAGCGGATACCCTTTCTAGAACTTCCAGAACAGGGACCTACTGCCAAGGCATGGTCAAGACCCACCAAAACCTCAACCATCAAGAAGGGGTCCGCCACCGTCGAGGCGGTGTTGTCAGTTCCAAAAGAAACCTTGCAGGACGGGGAGGAGCCTGTAGTGAGGCACGCTAGGAAAACTGACAAGGGGGTGCGTGCTTTATGCCAATCAACACCCCCGCGATGTGAGTCCCTAACCGTTTCTTTGTCATCCCAAGAGTTAGGGAGTGTAAGGACAACTGGCAAGCGGGTACACTTTATAGGACATACCCAGCAAATTCCACCAACGGAAACCGCTCTTGTCAGCGCGGCAAAGACCTTGTGGTCTAATTTGGCTAAGATCGCGGCGGAAGCTGAAGGTTCCCCACCAACAAAGACGGCGGAAGAGCTTGTACCGCGGCAATACCACGCTCACATTGGTGTAAGGGTTCACCAGGGTTTCACCCTTACTGAAACTAGATTGTACTAGAAGCATTGTATTTATGCTTATACATAGATTTGTTGCTCTAAATATCTTGTACTCAACTTTGAACTCTCTTCTTCTTCTTCTCCAAGCCGGTCTTCACCTCAAGGTTCTCCTTTCCACCTTTTTATCTCCAACTTCTCACATTTATATAGTGAAATCACATTCTTTTTGATAGACTTCTGGCCTTTGGCCTTCTGTCCCACCGACTTTCTCAGTGAAGGGATTCAAACCCTTACAATTGGGATGTTCCGTAAATTGGAGGTGCAACGACTGCTGCCTAGGCGCAAGTATGACTTCAGGGTTGAGCTTGTACCAGGAGCGCTTCCACAAGCCAGCCGCATCATACCCCTCTCACCAGCGGAAAACAAGGCACTCAACAGACTCATTCAGGAAGGACTAGAGAATGGCACGATACGCCGGACCACATCACCGTGGGCGGTGTGGTGTGCCAAATGTGTTTCAAGTATCAAATCACATAAAGTCACAGTTTACTATTGAGAAGGAGACATATTTCTAGATGTATTATTGCATAATTGGATTCTACAGGTCATTTAACCCCTAGTCACTCACTGGAACCACTAGGCTAGCTGCACTCAGTCAAAAGTTACTAGTATTATACTGTGTTCATAAGCATAATTACATACTGTAGAGATATTTTGATAGTACATATTATAGAATTAGACTCAAGGACATATTTACAGTGTATGTAGTGGCGTGGTTTGGCTCTGCCCATGGCATGGTTCCACCTGTGGACAACTCAATGATTGTTGTTTGGCTCCACCCACGCACCATGGCATGGTTCCACCTGTGGACACCTCCAGGGTTGTTGTTTGGCTCCACCCACGTACCACAGCATGGCTCCACCTGTGGACACCTCCATAATTGTGTAGGCTCCATGGACACCACCACGTGGACACCACATGGACACCACTACCACAACCACGTGGACACCATATGGGCACCACCACCACAACCACTTGGATACCATCACCACATGGACACCTGTATGGTGGTCACACCAGCAAAAATCCCTCACAAGGATCCCCACCAGCAAAAATCCCTCACATTTTACTATAAAAGGAGGACCTTTCCCCTCCTCAGTTTGAGCATGCCACTCAGGCAATCCTAACCAGAACACACATCTCACTCAGAGTTACAAGTCACATCCACATAAATCCAGCAGTGTGATCTCAATCAAGTTGCCCATTAACATCTTTCATGCCTCAGAGTAGTTCTAAGTAGTCAAGTAGCAAGCATCACCCACTTGTGCTCTTAACAAGTCAAAGTGATCTTAACCCATTGTGCTCTTAACTGAAGGTTAAGAAAGAGGGCAAAGACACTTTGAATAGTTCACATATAACATCAGTTCTCTCAGAAGTCTTGTATCAGTTTATCTCCACTTTCATATCACAAACATATCAAACCATATAAAACATATCTTACGTTTAGGCTCATTTCCATTATCTGACTCAAGGCTGCTGTAAACCACTCTAACTCCATTTCCCTTACAAAATCCACTTTTCCGCTGAATTCAAGTTTGATCTAGGTCTGATAAGAGACTGCTGCACATAGTTTTCTCTATCATTAGTTTGCCACAACAATAAATAAATTTGTTGTGAAAGCTCTTGTGTAGTATCATAGAGGGGCAGGTCTTTCAAACCACCCGTAACAGTTGTAATAGCTTCTTACATCTTTGAAATATTATAACTGGTATTTCCCCCTCGCAGAACTGCCACCCGTCCCAAAGGAGTTCTCACAGCGGCACCGGTCCGGTTCACAGGGAAGAAGGATGGGAACTTGAGGCCATGTTTTGACTATAGAAAACTCAATGCGGTGACGGTTAAAAATAAGTACCCCTTACCTCTGACAATGGAACTTGTAGACAGCCTACTCAATGCCAACAAGTTCACCAAGCTCAACCTCAGGAATGCGTACGGTAACCTCCGCGTGGCAGAGGGCAACGAAGATAAACTAGCGTTCGTGTGTCGCGCAGGACAATTTGCGCCGTTGACTATGCCGTTCGGGCCGACGGGAGCGCCAGGGTTCTTTCAGTTTTTTATGCAGGACATACTGCTCGGGAGGATTGGGAAAGACACGGCGGTGTACCTTGACGACATCATGGTTTACTTGCAGCAAGGCGAAGACCATGAGGCAGCGGTGATGGGTATCCTATATATACTAAGCAAGCACCAGCTGTGGCTGAAACCCAAGAAGTGCGAGTTCTCGAGGGATGAGGTCGAATACCTTGGCCTGTTGATATTGTGCAACAGAGTTTGAATGGATCCAGCCAAGGTGAAAGCGGTTTCAGACTGGCCGCCACCGTCCAACATAACGGAACTACAGAGGTTCATCGGCTTTGTGAACTTTTACCGGAGGTTCATTGACCAATTTTCGAGGACGACAAGGCCGTTGCACAACCTGACTAAGCTGGGGACGCAGTTCATCTGGGACAGACATTGCAACGAGGCGTTCAAAAACCTAAAGAAAGCGTTCACATCAGCGCCAATCCTGAAGATCACAGACCCTTATCGACCGTTCTTACTGGAATGCGACTGTTCCAATTTTGCACTAGGAGCGGTCCTGTCCCAGGTCTGCCCAAAAGACAATTTGCTGCACCCAGTGGTTTACTTTTCCCGTTCCTTGATCCAAGCCAAGAGGAACTATGAAATATTCAACAAAGAGTTATTAGCCATCGTCGCAGCGTTTAAGGAGTGGCGCCAATACTTAGAAGGAAACCCCCACCAATTGAAAGCCATAGTGTATACGGACCACCGAAACCTAGAGAGCTTTATGACCACTAAAAGCCTGACGCGACGCCAGGTCCGGTGGGCCGAGACACTGGGGAATTTTGATTTTGAAATTGTCTTTAGACCTGGAAGGCAGGCGACGAAGCCAGACGCGCTATCAAGACGCCCAGATTTGGCTCCCAGTAGCGAAGACAAGCTTACATTCGGCCAACTCCTGAAACCCTCAAACATCACCCCTGAGACATTCGCGGCGGTGTCCAAGGTAGAATGGGCCAAAATCAACGAGTGGTTTGTGGACGAGAAGATGGAGTTGGAGGACGCCAAGAGGTGGTTCGAAGTGGACGTATTGGGGGCAGAGGAAGTGATTCCCGAACAGGAGAACCTGATCCCATCAGACAATGAATTGTTAAGTCTGATCCGGGACCCCACTCATAACGACGCCAGGCTGATGAAACTGACACAAGACAAGGGGTCCGCTTATTCTTACGTGGACGGGTTGGTCTACTGCGGCGGACGGATTGAGGTACCGGCAGATAATCACATCAAGAGAGCAATAGCCAAAAGTCGCCACAACAGCAAACCGGCCGGCCACCCTGGAAGAGCCAAGACACTGGCACTGATATGACGAAGCTTCAGCTGGCCATCAATGAAGCAGTTTGTGAACCGCTATGTGGACGGGTGCACCTTGTGTCAGTGGGTCAAAGCGTCGACTCAACGTCCATACGGGACGCTGGAGCCCTTGCCCATACCGGCAGGGCCGTGGAATGATATTTTTTATGATTTAATCACGGACCTACCGGCGTCAAACGGGGCGGATAGCATTTTGACCGTGGTAGACCGGTGTGGTCATTATTCCTGTGTTTGTAGGAGAAAAATTCAAACTTTTATGTGTAATCACAAAACGCCTCAAGATACAGCCAAATGGAAATCAGAAATGGAATCTAGGACCAAAATAACCCCTAGTCACCCACTGAAACCACCCTCATATCTCTACCGGATCAGAAGATACGTAAATCACCCCTTTCACGCACCAGTCCGAGTGGGTTCACACACAGACTCAACTCTTGGCTACCATACTTGGAATAATGCATACGGCACATGAATTAATTTTCTTCCTTCCTTTTATCAGTCCTCACCTCCTATTTTCTCTTTGCATATGTTTGTTTCTCATTTGCATACCTATGGTCTTGGAAAATCCTTGTATGAATATATATGATCTTGTTTGCATATCAAAGGGACGCATTGTAGATAGTCTAGCTAAATTCCCTCAGTTGTACTTTCCCACCAGCCAAATTCCCTCAAAGCTGCTCCCCTGGAGCCAAATTCCCTCATCATTGTCTATATAAGGAGGCCTCTGCCTGCCAGTTGTTTTCTCCTCATCCCATCAGGGGACATTCCCCCTCAGATCCTCATGCCATCCGGAGTATATATTCCCTACTCACTTATCACCACTCATATTATCATCTATCCATATCACAGTTATCAGTTCATATCACCACTCAGTTTCACATACCTTTCACACTCTATTTGAAATTTATATCACCACTCAGTCACACACCTTTCACCAGTAGCCAGTCCCCGGTTCCACTCCTGGTTGAGCTTAGCTCCCTCTCATCCTCATCACTCCTCACTTTCTGAACTTATATACCCCCAGGCTAAGGACCTAGTTTCAAGCCCCACTTGAGACATCAAGTCACTGTCACCTATCTCATACATCAGTAACCCCATCAACCTCAGACATCGACAACAATCCTCTTATATATCTCATCTTCAAACATATCCTATCACAAAATAAATTGCCAAGCTTACCTTGGTGGTCTTGTTTTCTGATATACAGAAAGGCAGAGCTTGCACCTCACCCATACCTTTTGCCATTCAGCAAAAGGGTCTCACAACACCTTTTGAGTCTTAAACCGGCTGACTAAAATGGTGCATTTCATGTCATGTAGGAAGACAACCACAGCGGAAGGACTTGCCGACTTGATGCTGAAATATGTGTGGAAGCATCATGGAACGCCTAGGTCCATTGTGTTGGATCGGGGCAGTCTATTCATTTCCCAGATCACGAGGGAACTAAGTAAAGCAATGGGCACCCGTCTATGCCCGTCAACGGCGTACCACCCCCGCACTGACGGCCAATTGGAGATAGTCAACAAAGCAATCAAACAGTATCTCAGACACTTTGTGGGGTATCACCAGGACGACTGGGAGCCCCTCCTCCCGTTGGCGGAGTTTTCACACAACAAGGCGGACCACATCTCCATTGGAATGTCGCCGTTTAGGGCGAACTACGGATACGGCCTAACCTTTGGCGGCATACCGGCGCACAACCAATGCATCCCCGCGGTGGAAGCACGCCTCAAGAAGCTGGAGGAGACGCTTGTGGAGCTCAAGGCTGGGTTGGAGGAAGCTCAGGAAATTATGAAGGTCCAGTTTGACAAACACGCAAGGAAAGCACCTGATTGGAAGATAGGGGACACAGTATGGCTCAACGGAAAAAACATCTCAACAACAAGACCCAGCCCCAAACTAGCTCACAAGTGGATGGGGCCTTTTCTTATTTCTAACAGGATATCACCATTGGTATATGCGCTGACCCTGCCTGATTCTATGAAGGGAGTGCACCCGCACTTCCACGTTTCATTACTTAGGAAGGCTGAAGAGGATACAATTGATGGCCGCGTAAAGGAACCGCCAGGACCAGTGGAACTAGAAGGGGAAATGGAGTGGGAAGTTGAGGGGATCCTGGACTGCCAAAAAAGGGGAAAGCGGACGGAATACTTGGTTGAATGGAAGGGATACGGGCCAGAGTCAAATTCGTGGGAACCGGCCAGCAACCTGAAGAATTGTCAAAAATTGGTCGAAATTTTCAACAAAAAATTCCCGCACGCGAAGCGACGGCACAGGAGGACAAGGCGAATACAATGAGGGTTGGCTTTTTCCCTACGGGGTTTTTTGATGCCGCCCGGGGGCAAGGGCGCAGAGCCGGGGGCTTGGGCGTTAAGGGCGGGGTAGTGTTATGAGCCGCGTTCACGCGCTGTGCGCTGCCCCGGGGAGACATGTCACTCATCTGTACATACATGCCATGCGCCTCTGTTACTTAGAGGCGCAGGGGGGAGATCATTACAGTTTCCCCATCTAGCAATCTACATTCTAGCTAGGATCACCAGACCGCCTCCCAACCCCGCCAGACCAATCTTAACACCGGTACAGACCCAACTGGCCATTGAGTGTTGTGTCACTCAATGGCCGTTGAGACCCAACCGGTCATCGAGTTGCGTGCGTGGTAGTGTGTGCTGGCTCACACTCAATGGCCGGTATGCGGGTGTGATTGGGGATAGGTGAAAACACCCTTAAGGGGTGTTTCTGACCTTTTTCCTTCTCCTGGAGCCTTTTTCAAAGAAGGAAATCAGGTCCGCAGGAGAGGTTCCAGGTACATTTTTTTTTCTGATTCCTGGGACCTGCGCAACCTGATTTTTAACTTTGAAACACCCTATTGATCTAGGAAGCTGTTCAGGTCCAAAAATCCAGGAAAAAAATCGGACCTGGAAGCTCTCCTGGGGACCTGGGGGCCTGCTCAGCAAGAGGCTCCACGAGGGTCGTTCCAGGTCCAGGAATCAGGCCAAAACAACAGGAAACAACTTCATCAAAGACTTTTTCCACACCCCGGTCACCCCTGACCCACAAGTATAGTGGGGCCTATCCTCCTCAACTGTATACACATGACAGAAAGAACCGGCCATTGGAGCAGCTCACTGCACCCTTGATGGCCGGCACAAGCCATTCATTGAGCGGAGTACATACACACTCCACCATGACCAATGGCCGTTCAGTAGGCTGTATATTCTTAATGGTGGGCCTGTTCATTGATAGGAGTACACTCCTCCCTTAACACCAGGTCTGTGCTGGCCATCAATAGCCATTTGCTATAATTCTTGATGACCTGTTTGTTCCAGTTATATACGTACTCCTCAAGATGACCGGAACAAACCAGACATTGAGAGGAGTATGTATGTACCTCTCAAGATGACCAGAACAAACCGGTCATTGAGGAAAATGATTACTTCTCTGAGTGGCCATGACGGGCCGGTCATCAAGGGAGTATGTACTCCTCCCGATGATCGGAACAAACCGTTCATTGAGGGAAGTGATATGAGTAATCACTTCCCTGTATGACCGGCCCGTTCCGGTCATCTAGAAAAGTGCATACTCCTCTCAATGACCTGTTTGTTCTGGTCATTGGGAGGAGTACATGCTCCCTTGATGGCTGGAACAAACCAGTCATTGAGAGGAGTAAGTTCCTCTAACTTGCTGGAAATAATCAATCATCTTGAGGAGTATATACTCCTCAAGATGACCAAAATGACAGTCCATCAAAGGGAGCTCCCAATTATGAACAAACGGACCAGCGTACTCCTCCCAATGAACAAATGGACCAGCCATTGATGGGAATATGTTGCTCCCGGTGGCTGGTGTGTAATGCTTTGGCTGACCAGCCAGTGCTGGTCAACCAAGGGGAGTGGTGCTTCCAGTAGGGTATGTGGTACATACACCCTTTTGAATGCCGTGGATTCCGATTATGACTGCAGGGAAACCAAGCCGGTTTTTTTTTGGCAGAACTTTGGGACCCCGGTTGTGGGAGGGGACTTCCTGAAACCCCAGACTGCCAGACCTGATGCTCAGGAATGTAAGTACAGGTGGATTTTGACCAACATGGGGGATTCAAAGTTGATAGCCCAGAACCTCTTTTTTGGCGGGGGATTTTTTTCCTGGAATCTGGGACCTGCGCAAGCTCCTGGAGACCTGGATTTTAATTTTGAAACCCCCTATTGTGGTTAGGCCCCCCCTTTGGATCTTGCTGGGGGGGCTCTCTAGTTGTCTGGTTAAAGTCCGCTCCTCGGACATGAAATAAAAATCATTGAGTCTGAGCACTTTTCATCCGGAACCACCCTGGTCCAATCTTGATCACTGTAAGATTGTCCTCCCTTCATCGCCACTTTCTTTTTAGCTGAAATCTTAGGCCCTGTTTGGCAGCGTGATTATTATGCAATAAATAATCTTGCCATGTCCCCCTACATTGTGTAAGACACTACTTTTCCGCCTGATCTTTTGGAAGTAAACTACCAAGCCTTATGAGGGTTTAATTTCAAAAGATTATCCTAAAAACACATGTTTTACCATATTTAATGTAGCATGTTTCCTATTAGGGGGGTTCACAATTGAAATTTAAAAAAACTTTGGGACACATTTTAAGGTGTTTATGAACAGTTTTTTAGAAAACTGATAGATTGGACTGATTGATCTGTATCACCTGCTGCTGTGCATTTTCCCAAAATTTTGAAATTTTGTTCATAAAGGCCTTAAATTTGGCTCCAAAGTTGAGTAAAAATCAATTGTGAACCCCCCTATTATTACGCTGCGTAATATGACACTGCCAAACAGGGCCTTAACATTTTAGGCACCCGCACCCGCACCCGTTGCCCTGGTAGCAGGCGGGTACCCGCTGGTTTGAAGCTCTTATGACGGCAAAGGCCCGTCCAAATCTTCACTTCTTGGATTTGTCAACTAACATAGACTAAATCAACAAGATAGAAAAAACTCTTGATCTACTTTCTTTTTCCCCTTTCTCTTTTCCGCCTTCCAATTATTTAGTACTCCCTTCTTTATTTTTCCATTCCTTGAGTAGAATGTGACCCCAATCCCTTTGGAATGGTGACCAATGTTGCACTAAGTCTGTGCCTTCTTAGAGAAAGGTAGTCCCTTCCAAAATTGAACAATCACTCAACTTCCACAGTTATTTCTATAGGTGAAATCCTTGAGCATGGAAATCAAAAAAAAATACCTATAGATAAAAAAACCAATCAGGACAGCTTAAAACATTGAGGGCCATCTGGAGCAGATTGCCATGCATATTTCCTGAGTGCCCTTGTGTATCCACCAATTCAAGGAATTGAGTGGCTGTCCATCACTCCTTGAACTTAGTTTTGCGCTTCTGATGCACTCATCAACCTGGCAAGGATATCGGGTTACTCCTCAGCTCACTAAAAACTAGTGTGTGTGCAAGTTTTTCACAATCAACAGTGTATCAGCTGCGCTGCGTTTAGCAGCAATTTTCTGGGTCGCTGCGCAGCGGGCAGATTGCTGCGCTACGCGCTTTTTTATTTTCCCGAAAAATAAAATAAAAAAATAGTGCACTACCAAAGCAATCATGTAGGGGTCAGCGCTTCTTTTCTCTATGCAATGTGGGAGGCAAAAAGAAAAAAAAGGAGAAAAATGTTTTAAAACACATAAAAACACATTGAGAACATAAAACTGTGCCGCTATCCGCTAGTTTAGCGGGTAGCATAGCAAATTTTTGCTTTTGCTGCACTTTTGCTTAACAAAGTCCCTCAAGACTTTGGGCCCCTGGGGGGTAGGATGAAGTGGCAAAGCAAGCCTTGGTCAGGAGGGACTTAGACCATACCTCCCCATTCTGGCGCATGAAAAATGGATTTTTTATGCCTCTTTTCACTTTCTTCAGTGTGCACTTTTCATAGAACACCATTTCTGATTTTTTTTTTTTTTGGCTGGTTGTCAGCGCAAGATACTATTCAAGAGCCCTGATTTTTTTTTATTTGTATGTACTGCCACATGTATCCTCTGAGAAATTAACCAAGCAAAAATAATTGCAAAGAGATAACCAACTCGGTAAGCAAGATCTGTAGATTTTTCATTTTGCCAGAGCACCGGCCCTCATTCAATTACCCCGCCTTACCTAAGGTGTAGCTAGTTTGAGGACCATGCTTACCACTGTGCCGGTGAGTAGAGAACTGAGATGGATGAAAGCAAGACCTGAACAAGCAGCAACAACTGTCCCAACATGTCCAATAACAAATCCACCTCAGATGTCTCCAAAGAGCACCCACCAGCCAGTGATGAACCATACCCATGGCCTACTCCACTCTTTGGCAAAACAACAGCCATCACCCTGCCCAAGTCAATTACAAAGCTCAACAACAAATACCTACATGCCTTCATCCATGTCATGAGCTGTTATATGTCAGAGAAATAGTAGATAATTGATTGCATGATAGGTTTGTAAAGAAAATAACATGAAGAGGGGGGATGACAAGATTATGGCAAAATTCATACATCAGGGGGCACCGGGGAATGTCTTTTTTTGGCTGATTCATACATTTTTGTGCCTATGCCTGGGGCAAAAGCGCTCTGTGGAACCCAAATTCCCCAAAGTCAAGCGGGGTTCTGCAGGTTTTAGGGGATTTAACTGAGTATCAGCAGAAATTCATACATAAATGCCATGTTTGGTGCGTGCCCTTTTGGGTTTCAAACCCCATTCATACTGATTTTGTGCCTAGCATTTTGCAAAAAAATGCAAAAATTCATACATTTAGGTTACCCACCTACTTTGGGGGCTTCCAGGGTCCTTGAGTATGTGTGAGATTGGGCGTTTGATATTCTGTCACTCAAAAACAGCAATGTACATAAGCTGGTCAGCATGGACGCTCTCTGTAAACCAACTGGGGAAAAAGTAAAATTCTGACTACTTTGATAATTCATTTGGAGTGGATGGAGAAGTCTATTGAAACTCAGATTGTATGACATGACGCGCAAGAAGCATGGCTTTGTGCTAAGCAAATTTTTATGGTATTAAGTTTTGAGGGCAAGGAACTGTGATGGTTTGAAGAAACCACCCAGCCAAACTCAGAATCTTGGAACACCAAAAAGGGGTGATAGCGTGCAAGTCCCTCCTGCCAAGGGCTATTGGGGGCTTGCTTCGCAAGAACAGACGCCCGCAGCAGCAAGGGTTAAGTTTGCCTTGCATGGTTCCCTTACAACCAATTTCCTCATGAACCACTCCCAAATGTGTGTTAACCCCACCTGTTATTCTCTATCCTCATTCTCACCATGAGCCACACACCTTGTATCTGGATTTCCCTGGTCATTTGAATTCAGGAAGAGGCATCAGAATTGTAGACTTACATCTGCTTTTTTCAAAGGCACAATCACTAAGGTCAATTTGACCTAATCAAGAATCACTCCTAGCTCAACACAATTCCCTTGTTTCAGAGTGAGGCCGGTGAAACACCAGTAGGCGCCTCTTGCAGAGCAAGGTGGAGCAAGCCTCCGAAAGAGGGGCTTGTATGATATCACCAACATTTTGGGTGAGCAGTTCCACTTAGTGGGGATTTTTCACTGCCTGATGTACAGTCACTGGACAGAAACATTGGTATCCTCAAAAGCTCATTCTAGAAGGCCAACCCACAAGCTTGAAGTCATGATGATTCAAGAATGAGTGTGTAAAATGACTTCAGAAGAATGAATATAACAAAATAAAAAGTATTTGGAACATCACAAAATCTACAAAATTGCTTGCATTAAATGACAATTTTGGAAAATCTTCAATACCATTCCAAAAAAAAATGGATAATCAAAATCAATAGATTGAAATGTGAAATGAATGATAATAAATGAAAAAAATGAAGTCCAAAATCCATTCTGAAATTTTGTGGGAAGTGAAAACACATCAAACACTGGTTTTTTGTTGGCTGTAGTGCAGTTTTGTACTTTTTGGTGTGTTTTCACTGCCCACAAAATTTTTTTGGGGGTACCAATGTATCTGTACAGTGACTGTACCACCTGAAAGGCCTACACCTAACCCATCCCTTATCCAAGCATGGATCATTGGATGATGGTAGCCAAACCATCCCCATGCCAGGGGATGTTGAAGATTCATTTTATGAGACCTCCGACCAGTGTGATCTCAAGGTCTGGAGCTGTATCAAGCCCAATACACAACATGATCCTAACTTAAATTTTCATAGAACCTGTATGATTTGGTGGTACAAGGAATGAACTCACTGTCAAGTATCTTCCAGATTACAGTTTTTGGTGGATTACCACTCCTGCCCAATCCAAGCCAAGCTCCAGCTTTCAAATCCAAGGAAAGCAGTAGTTTTTCTGGCAAAATTCAATAAAAAATACACTACCAGGAAGGCAAGATGTCTGCCTTATATACAGCTTCATCCCATCTGAGGAGCTCAGCTAGCCGAGCAATCAAGGGTTGGAGAAAAATTAACTTTTTTTTGCCTGAGTCGCTCATGCCAGAGCCAACACTTAGTTGCAACAACAGTGGGCCGCTATGCTAAACTACCCTATTTTAGCCCTAACGTTTAGCGTAGCGGCAAGAAGCGCTGGCCTTTTTTGAATAGCGTTAGCGCGCAGTTAGCGCCGCTACGCTGCGCTAACAGCACGCCAATTTTTGCTTAGTGTTAGCGCTACACTACACCCACTACGCTGCGCTACATTGCGCTAAGGCGCTTTTAGCGGAAAAAAGGCCTTTTTTGCCTCAAAAAGCGCTGTAGCGCAGCGTAGCAAACGCTCTTTTGCGCCCTGCATTGTAAGGGGTCTGTGAACCCTCACTGAAGACGACGAAGAACGGGCGCAGATGACGAGGCGAGAGTCGTTTGAGTTCTAGTTCCAAACGGTGTAACTAGTATTTCAAAGTCTAGTCAAGAGAGATCAGATCTCTCTGGCTAGATACACAGACAAAACAGACGGAAAACAAAGAGAAGAAGGAAAGGTGCTCACCTAGTCAAGAGAGATCAGATCTCTACTCGACTAGGGGAGAGCGGGGTCAAGTCTATGTATGAGTCTTGCAGGGGGGTTAGGGTTAGGTGATCCCGTAACCCCTCGTGTGAAGACCCAATGTTGCGGGGGTCTTCACAATCTCCCCCCCTATAAAAAGGAGGGAGCGGTCGGCTGAGGTTGAGTGCGAGTGGGGCGGTTGAGGATAAGGAACAGGGGGGTGCCGGAGGGGGTGTGTCGAGTGAAGTGTGTATTTATAGGAAGTTGAGGCCGCTGATCGTTGAGGAGCTGGTTTTTCATGGATGCCTACGCCTCCGTCAGCTTTGCCGGTGTGGTAGACGGAAAAGTGAAAAATCAAAAGTTTTTTCTATACTACATATTTACTCACAATACGCCTCAAGATACTACCAAATGGACCTCAGAAATGGATTCTACGGCCAATTTTACCCTTATTCACCACTGGAAGCATCACTGGAACCCCGCTGGATTGGAAGTTACACCCTCTTGGACCCTCATGGACACGGCCAGCCCCAGTCATCAACCTGTCACAACCCTCAAGTCACCTTTCCCAGGTATACACATACTCAGACCCAGACAAACACATAATCTTTTCTATCCCTCTTATCTCCACTGCTTATGCAGGGGACCAACCCCATTTCTTCTGTATTTGACATTTCCCCGCTTCGTTTATGCACTCCTTGCATTAGTATGACATCATCTTTCATTTCTCACCCCACTTTTTGCCTGTATTTAGTATCTTCTGACACCACTTGTACGCAGCCCACCAGCTAAAATCCCTCATCCAGGGTCCCCCTTGTAGCTAAAATCCCTCACATTTGTCTATATAAGGAGCTCTCTCCCCCCCAGTTGTTTTTCCCTCAGCTCAGTATTCCCCAGTTATTTACATACCACCCTTCACACTTACCATCACCTTCACCCATCACTACAACCCTTATATTTGCAAATAACTACTGAACTCACTCTCAAATCTCACATACCTGTCATCAAACAACTTCATCTGGAACTAGACCAGACCTATCACTTGATTAAAACTTGCCAAGCTTAGCTTGGTGGGTCTTGTTATCTGATAGTATAGAAGGGCAGAGTTTGCACCTCCATCATCCCCTTCTCCATTCAGCAAAAGGGTTTTACAACCACTTTTGAGTCGTACACCGGTGTTAGGTTGTTTGAAGGCTTGTGGAACAGGGGTCGGCTGAGTTGGGGTTGGGGAGTTAAAACAGACTAGGTATGTAGGAATAGAGGAGTGTAAGGGAATGAATATTGAGGATCCCAAGTGGGATTGCTGGTACCGGGTTGGCAATGGTGGTCGTTGATAGGGGGGTCGTGGTTTACACACTACAGGGGCAGGGGCGCGTAAGCGTCTCCCTGCATGAAAGAAATGGATGGCGCGGGGGGGGAGAGTGTGTGGCGGGCTGAGACGTACTTGTCATCTACCTCCGCTGTGGTGGGGTTGTCTAAGAACTCAAGGAGTCCCTCATGATATCCCGATTGCGAGGCGTCGGCCAGTGAAAGAGTCTCGGCGGTTACCGGGGTATCTTCGGTGTCCGAGGGTTCCGAATCTTCTCTGTCGCGTTCAATGAAGCTTAGCGGATCGTCCCCATAGTTAAGTGCTTCGGCTTCCATGTGTCCTTCAATCATGGCGACGGCGGATATGCCAGCTTCATCAAGAGCTGGGGCCTCTACACTCGCTGCGGCCACTCCTGCTGGTTGTCCCGTTGCTTTGCCAGCGGATGAAGTCGATGGTCCTTGGGCGTTCTTCCAGGCTCGGGGGGCGACGTAGTTCGCCGGTTTCGGTGGGACCACAAAGGAGGGTGGAATGAAGATGCGTCGTTCTTGGGGCCCCGGGCATGCGCCGGCTAAGTTTCCACAGTGTTTCTTGCAGAAATGGCATTTGCCAACCGAGTCGAGGTACGAGAAAAGTCTCCAGAGATAGGCTTTGGGGTCCAGTTGGTTCGATGTGTTGGTGGCCAATGTGGTCGGTCCTCGGCCGGTGGAAGGTCGAGGGCGTGGAAGGGTGGCATAAAACCCATTTGTGCGGCTTTCAAATTCGGTATAACTGAAATTCTGGGCTGCAAGGAGTTGAAAGTCCTTGACCTTAGATTTAAGAGTGTTTGGCAATCCAAACATAACGAATTCGGCGAGGTCAAAATCGGAGATGGAGTCTTTTTCAAAGTTGACTAAACTTTGCAGAGTGCGGGCGCGTCCGCTGAATTCCATGAAGGATTCGGAGTTCGACATCTCGAGGTGTTGAATGGTTTGGCGGAGCTCTGTGCGCCAGTCCTTGGGCAGGCAGAACTTGAATAAGCAGCTCCTGAATTTGTCCCAGGTCTTGCCCTCATACGAAGCCGATACATTGGCGTAGTAGGATAGAAGATTAGTCTCGGAGATCAGTGCGCCAAGGATCAAGCGTTTATCGTCTGAATGGGAGACGTTGCGGGTGGAGAAGAAAATTTTTACTCCTCGCATCCAGGTGAGGAATGGCTTGACCGCTTGGAAAGGACCTTTGAATTGGGGGCCGTCTGAGGTTCGAAAGCAAGTGAGGTTGATGCGCCCGTCTGCCTGTGTGGCAGAGATTTGGGATTGTTCCGGTCTATTGACGCTGTTCTTGGCGATTTCTTCCAGGAGTGAGAGTTTCTCAGCATCAATGCGGCGTTGCTCGTCGAACCTGTTGTTGTCGAGTCGACGTTGTTCATCGATGGAAGCAATCCGTTCGGCATTGATGCGGCGTTGCTCCATGAGCCTCTCGTTGTCCAGTCTTCGCTGCTCCTCGACAGCGGCGAGCCGTTTGGCATCAAGACGGCGTTGCTCCTCTGCTCGGGCCTGCGCTTGCTTGGCCTGGAATTGGGCCGCTTGAAACTGTACAGCGGTATTCTTCTGAATCGTCAAAAGGGCCTTAAAGGCTTCAGTGATGCTCATCTCGCCTTCTAACCCCTGGTCCGTTGAGTCTGGGGGGTTGGGTGGGGGCTGTGAGTTTGAGCCTCCTGGCGGCTGGTGTTGCATGGCGGCGTGAGTCTGCGGTGGTGAGCAGGGGAGAGGGACCGAAATAGGGTTCGTCGTAGTTAACGCAGCGTCAAGGCGAGCTCGGCGGCGAGCTGCTCGGAGGATTTCCTCGGGGTCCGTAATGGGCAGGAGGGGCTCGGTGTTTGTGTTTCGGGTTGTCATGGGCCTGTCCGGCCGTTGCAATAGAAGAGGGAACGATCTGAGGGAAGATTGATGAGTTGGGAGCCGAGCGCCCACGATACGATGGTCGCAGTTGACCGGGTGCGAGAACGAGAGGTCACGATTGACCAGGTGCGAGAACAAGAGGTCACGATTTGACCGGCGAGTAACGATACTGAAGGGGGATCCGAATGATCCTGGTTGTTTGGAACGAGAAAAAAAAAGTGTAAGGGTTCTGTGAACCCTCACTGAAGACGACAAAGAACGGGCGCAGATGACGAGGCAAAAGCCGTTTGAGTTCTAGTTCCAAACGGTGTAACTAGTATTTCAAAGTCTAGTCGAGAGAGATCAGATCTCTCTGGCTAGATACACAGACAAAACAGACGGAAAACAAAGAGAAGAAGGAAAGGTGCTCACCTAGTCGAGAGAGATCAGATCTCTACTCGACTAGGGGAGAGCGGGGTCGAGTCTATGTATGAGTCTCGCAGGGGGTTTAGGGTTAGGTGATCCCGTAACCCCTTGTGTGAAGACCCAATGTCGCGGGGGTCTTCACATGCATGCTTAGCGTTAGTGCCATTGCGTGAATCTGCGCTAACGCTACGCTAAAAGCTAAAATAGCTTTGCAACCTGTGCGCGTAGCGTTAGCGCAGATGCGCGCGATTGCGCTAACACTACGCTTAAAAATAGCGCATTTGCGCTGCGCTAACAGCTATGGTAGCGTAGCTGACCCACTGTTGGTTGCAAGCCCCTCTTTCTGAGGCTTGCTTCGACGCGAGACGCGCCTGGTGCTCCCCCGGCCCCTGAAACGAGGGGAGTATGTTACAGGCTAGGAAACTGCATGAACCATCTGCTCGGACAACTTCGTCCAAGCATGTCGGACCCAGCTTTTCCGGCGAGTTCTGCAGCTGGGGCCGAGCAGAATGCGGAACTCCTCCGGCAAAGTCTGCTCGGACAGCCTTGTCCAAGCAGATCAGTGAATTGCTTCGGGTTTATTCAAACCAGCTGCGTTTCAAGACCCAAATGAGTAAAATAACACCAACTACAAAGACAGCGAAGACCAAGGGGGCAAGACAACAAGCTATATGTAAGCATGTTGATCCCCTTTGAACAGTTGTTCTGGTACTGGGCGTGATAGTGCAATGTTCGGCGGGTCCTCCTGGATGGTCTTGAAGCGGGAAACCGTGATTGGTTCGATGATTGCCCATGTCCAGGACGCCATCTTTTGTATAATAATCTGGCTACACGTGCAAGCAGATCGTTTGGAGAACATTCAGCCTACGTATGGCTCGAAAGGGCTCTCGAATCCATTGGCATGGCTCACCAAAGTATACGGCGGGGGATACAAATCTGTTCTTTCGTGTGATCCTGCGTTGATTACCACTCGATATTCAGCCAGACCGGATTCCTGTCCTTCTGGCAAACCGATCTTTTCTCCCGGTACCGCGTTCACAGCAGCATGTTGTCCGATAAGCTGTTGGAGAAGGCGTGTCTGTTAGTTCATAGCTGACCAGCTGCGAGGCACAGGTGAGATGAAGAAACTGACCAGGAGAATCAGGAGAGTGGAGACCATGATGAGTAGCAATCGTGAGGACCACTTAAATAGATGAATGGGACTTGCTGTGGTACATAGTAGGTTTGTGAGGCCATTTTTGGTCTTGGGATACACCGGTGGTAGAGATTTGTGTGATGAAACACTTCTTGAAACAATCCAGCCCCTCCTTTCAGGGCCCAATTATAAACAGTTATCAAAGTTTTATTGTAATATATTCCAAACTTGATTCAAATCAAAATCTCTTAACTTTCTGTGGCAAATACAGGCCCAAATATGTTTCAAAAAAGCCTCAATAATTATGTACAATTATAAACCTGCGGGCCACACAACAGGAATTCCAAATTCCTGGCCAACACCGCCTGTTCCGCCCCCCCCCCCCCGCCCGTGGAGCGTACATTTGGGCAGTTGAAGAACCGCTTCCGTATCCTCCTGAGGGCTGAGGCTGCACGGCCGATACGCGCGCGGTCAAACACTTTTGTGTGTACACCGCGGGGCGGTTGAGTCGCCCCAGAAACCATCAGTGGGGCGCCCCCGTGACCCAGCCATCAGGCGGCGACCCTGGGTCTACCCTAGGAACACCGCCCCACAGGCGCCCCCAAAGACAACCTCGGGACCGTCAGGGAGGTCCCAGGGGCCTCCCAAGTGGGTCGCCCCGAGGTCGCCGCACTCCAAAAGGGCGGCCTTGGGTCGCCACTCCGGTTCGGCCATGGGATGCCCCTGTCCCATGGTCAACCCGTTGGGGGTCGCATAAGTGGCGATTTGAGGGGCGGCGAAATCGCGCGACAGGGTGGTACCCGTGTCGACAAGCCTTGTCGGCTGCGCGGCTGCAAAGGGCCGGCCCAACGGTTGGCCATAATCCGTATAACCGACAGGCAAGCTGGACGACGGGACGGAACTGGGGAACAACAGGCCCCTGGCCAATGCCAGGGGGGGAATGCCCTTTGGAGTTGGGAAAAGGGGGGGGGGGGCTCTGGGGATCGAGCGGCAGACAATGCTTGGGAGCAGCCATTGAACGTACACAACCTTCTCAATCGCCGAGGGGCCCTTTACCTCCAGGACTGGTACGATTGATTGACACTCAAACAGTTGTATGGCCAGAGGATCCCTTGCAATCTGGGGAACGTTGCGGATGATACTCGGGCGCCCGGTGAACACATCGCCTTGATGTGGACTCGACAGAACCAGATCAGAGATCTCCTGTGCACCCGAGGCAGAGATCTGTAATACACGGCATTACCAACGGTACAACTAAGTTCTACCGTTGGATTAGTGTGGTACAGTGTTGCATACATGTACTGTATGCCTGTAAATTGCTTCAATAACAAAAATTTGAAAATTTTTGATCCCAAATGACCTCCTCAAGGTCATTTGGGCTATTTTTGAATCTGTACATAAGAAAAATCCAGACAAAAAAAGTTTTGAATGAATTTGGATTTTTTTTGAATAAAATTCTAATAACTGTTTATAATTGGGCCCTCAGTCTGTTCTGTACGGAAGCCCTGGGCGGCCACAAATCGCGCCACCAGTTTTTGCCTTTGCCTTTTGTTTTGGACATCGGGTTTCGAAAATTGTATCCGAAGATACAAATTGCAAAACCCGATGTGGCATCTGTATCAAATACCAACCTCCAAATTGAGATTCATATCACATACTTACATAGTATGCGCCTGCATATCATCTTGGGCTTCTATCGCCATGGCCGGGCCCATCCCCCAAGGACCCCGGTCCAAATGGTCACACATGTACGATCGGACCAGATATTATGTACGGATAATCCAGTCGACTGCTTGGTGTACGGCCTGCATCTCTCCACCGCACAGACCGCCCCCAAGACCAAATTTCCCAGACAATTTTCATGAAAGGAGGATGGCAGTGGATAGAAACAAGGCCTCCAGTGTCCATAGAACCGGAGGAGGCCGGAATTCACAAGCAACCAAATAGGGCAAGCTCGCCAGTTCTAGACCAGAGGTCCTTGTCGGATCAGTCAGATGCGCTGAAGGATCTAGCTTAGAATCCTAGTGTTGGCACTATTGCCAGTATGGAAGATTGGGTCTGGCTGCAGTTGGCCTTTGTCAATGAAACTGACCCAGCACTTGATCATCCTGTATCCAGTTATTCCTCCTTTGCCCAGTTGGAGAAAGTTGCAAACTGAAGTACAAACATGGCCATCCAAAAAAACAGAAATGCCAGCACCCACACTGTTTCCCTCACCCCAAGCACTATGACAGAGTCAGCAGATGTATTTATCAATATTTTGGATGTAAAAGAAACTTACTCAGCATTCAAATCAACTATTTGGGGATCTGTGAGGATGGGACCAAACCCCTGAAGATCACAAACCAATCTCTGTCCATTTGATTGGTTGTATGACCAATTTGTCAAGGCATTCATGAGTGAAAGATAATCAAGATCCAATCCCCTATGTTTTTCTGTGACAATGAAGTTGATATTGCTTGAGTATTTAAAAAAAACCCTTGAAGTTGACTTTCAAAGAAGTAGATTTCTTTGGGGCTCTTGATTTCACCCAACACAACCACACAATGCCTAACAAGCTACATCAGTGGAAAAAATCAGATCAGCACATGAATAAAAAGATAAGTGGGTGAATTGGGAAAAAGACTCACTTCAATTTGACTACCTTTGAGATTCATCAGCCCCTCAAGTTTATTACTAATGAGCTCTTTAAAATCAGCAAGGATGAGCCCAAAACCACAATAGGCAATTGCCTCACTTGCATGATTAGAGAGATTGGGTTTGGGATCAGAATATCAAAGCTTGGCCACCCATTTATTGATTACTTCTTTCCCTTTTTCAAATGAGCAAACTTGAGCAGGATGAAATCAATGGCTTCTACCCTCCCCCAAAATCAGTGACTTCAATTTTTATATCAAGAGGAAAGGAGACAGCATGGATATTGCGCATGATGATAATAGATTTTTGGGCTGCTTCTGGTGGTTGTTCTTCATCCGTTGTGTAAAAATTTACTCTTTGTGCTGTTGTCCATCCATCTGTCTTCATTGTGATAGATTGACCAACTGGTTGACTGAGTGCATCAACTTGGGAAGCCATACTAACTGATCCTCTGAATGTTTTTGTTGCAATTTTTCCACCAAGGGCCCGTGATGTGGATTTGGATGTTTTGGGTGTATTTCCTTCAACTTTTCTCTTGTGGTTGGTAGGAGCCTGGGTTTGAATTTTAGTGTCCAGAAAGTCCTCATTTGGATGTTCATAGAACAAATTGATGACTGCTGCACTCCTGATTCCCTTTCCAGATTGAGCTAGTTCCAAGAGCATTCTGTGGTCTTCAATCTTTGAATTAGTGGTGCCCAATTGTTTGAGAGGAAGCAAGCGAGTGCACCCATCGGGGCGATTGATTTGCAAAGCGAGCAAGCCCTTGTATCCAAGCGGGAGCACTCCAGTAATGCCGTGGCTCTGCTCTGCATTGCTGGCCAATCCGGGCTTCCCGATCAGAGCTACCGACGGATGCCGGCCGCCAATCGGCTGTTTTCGTAAATGCATTCGGGGCTAAATCCCAAGCAGTGTCCGCTCAGCTCTCCAGCGATCTTCGTTGGCTGGGTGGGCCTGTGGATCGCGACTTTCGATTACACGGACCAAGCTTCATTGCCGGTCAAACAACATACCCGACTTGCGCCGACCTAACAGCTGTGCGCTCCAAAACGAATCCAAACCCTCCATGTAGAAGGCAGAAAGGTTGAGACTGAGGCACGCAGAGAACTATGATAATGAGGAATCTGAAAACTACAGAGAGAAGATGATAGAAGCAAAGTTAAAGTTCTTGAGATGAGGCTTATGAGATTGCTGGGGTGGCAATGTGGCACAATGCCCTTGCAAAGTGGAAAGGCTGAGACTGATGATAATGAGGAAGCTATAGAGTGCAGAGAAAGTCTGATGGAGTAAAGGTATTGCAATGAGAATGATGAGAGCGGTGAGGTGAGGCCAAGTGAGATTTGACTGAGAGCACAGTGGTCTTATAAATGAGTGTGTAGCAGTGATCTGGGTGATCTGGTTGACTAAAATTTCGTGCTAATGCCACACTGTGACAGTAATTTGTTTCCTCAACCAGAGAACATCAGCAAGCTGACTGAAGCTGATTGTAGAGAAGGTTTGGCTGTCTCTTCTACATCACAGACCATTTTTCACTTGCCATGCTTAGGAACATTGTTCCCCCCTGTGTTCAGGTCCACAAATTCCTACAATAGTGTGCGTTGGCAGAGCTGTTCAGCCTGTGGCTAATAAATTCCACAGCAAACAGCAACAAGTTGTTCGCCACAGGCTGAACTGCTATGGGCTGGTAATGCATGAATGCCACCAAATTGTGGACATATTTGTATAGGAACCAGTTTTAAAAAGAAAGGTAGTAAATTAAAAGGTTTGTTGTGAATCTGTGAAAATCCAGTAGATTATGAATCAATCAGTTACCTGTAGCTGTGCAGTTAAGAGAAAACCCCGTTGCAGAAAAAGAAAAGACTCTCACCCAAAGAAGATGCATTTGTGTAGAAACCAATTGTAGAAAGAAAGGTAGTATGTGAAAAGGTGAGAAGAAAGAAAAGGTGAGAATAATTTGCAATGTGGTACAAGTTCTTTGCAAGGTGGAAATGAACAAGGTGGAAATGAACACGGTTGAGACTGGGATGCTTCAGAGTAGAACAATAATGAGGGAGCTTGATAGCACGGAGAAAGGGTGATATGTAGCAGCAATGGAGTAAAATTCTGGTGATGAGGCTGATTTGAGAGGCAAGGTGAGACTTGGGCACACACTTTGTCTTTTACAGAAGAGCTTGTACCTGTGCCTATGGTGGTGTCCTGCCAAGGCAAGTTCTGTCTTCCTTCACTGCAGGGCAGAGCAGGAAACAGTGGTCACCCCAACGGCACACCAGCTGTACAGGCGCCATGGAGTGCACCACAATAACCCAAAGTTATGTACCATGGCACTGAAACCAACTTGTCATACATTATGGCTCGGCAATGACGCGGCCAACCCACAAGGTCACGGAGGCGTCAACAGGCTGGGCACCAGAGTCCCAATGGGATAAGGTGCCCACAGCACAAGACGGCACCATTTCTCTCATCTGCCTGCGTCACATCTCCCCTGCCACCGCCACCAAAGCCTCCGGCGGAGCCCCGGGTAAGGAAGGCAGCAACTCGGTGACGCCAGCGCGGCATCACAAGCAGAACCTGCCCGCAACACCCCCTCTAGCCCATCCTGACTCCTCATGAACATTAACAAATTGGAAATAATTCTGAGTACAAACTGGAACAATGATTTCCCAGGCTCTCTCCTCTCTTCCTCTCAGCCAAAATGCCTCAGAAGCTTCCTCAGCTTTGACTTTGCAAGTGCCTCTCTTCTTGCCTAACTGTCCCCCAGTCCTTGGGGACCAGGATTTTCGCGAACGCCCGCCCACCCTAGTACAGAATAGTTTAAGAAAGAAAAGGACAGACATACACGCTCAGGCGTGGGGTCTAGCGCCTTTGCCCTCAAACCCTTGGGTGTATGACTGCTCCGGGAGGCTCCGTACCGCTGTCCTCTCCTCTCTCAAGAGCTTCTCAAAGATGGTCTTCCCTCAAGGGAAACTCTGCGCTCAGTAGCTCGAAGAGAGAGAGGCTCAGAGGTTAGGGAAAAATAAACCTCCCCCGACCCACACACAAGAGTCTTGGGAGAACACTTCCAGGTCTTCGGGACTCTCAAACTGTAAGCGGTCAGTTGAGTGCCTCAAACAGACTACTCAGGTGATTGTGCCTGGTTGCGGCAAGCCAAGCCCTGTGCGGCATGCGCGCCGCAACCCCCTCCGACTCCTGACCTCCCTTCAGGCGGCTAAGTCTGAATGGACAGGTGTTGATGTGGGTCTTGGGGGCGGTATGTGCGGTGGAGAGACGCCGTCCACCGAGCAGTCAACTGGATTATCTGCAATATCCGGTCCGATCCCGGCTGAACTTCTCGGAGTCTGTTGGTGGAATGCGGATTATCTACATGTGCGGGCATTTGGACCGGGGTCCTCGGGGGATGGGCCGGGCCATGGCGATAGAAGCCCATACATACATATTGGCTTTAATCATGTACAAAAAGATTTTTATCTGGTGGATCATTTTTTGGGTTTTTTTCTTCAAGTATGTGATATGAATTTCAATTCGGAGGCCGGTATTTGATACTGATGCCACAGCAATTTGCATCTTCGGATACAATTTGCGAAACTCGATGTCCAAAACAAAAGGCAAAGGCAAAAACTGGTGGCGCGATTCGTGGCCGCCCAGGGCTTCCGTAGTTCTGTGGCTAGACCAATCTTACTTGACGCACTGCTACCCACTGACATGCTACTCTGTGAGGCAGGCCCTGCTACAAACAGCATCTCCCCCAATCTTTTGGAACTCGCTTTGAGTTTTGGTGAACACAACCTGGATGTTTGATAAATCTTTCGAGAACCACGCCAGTTTTGTTAATCTTTTCACGCGCCGTGGGGCTGACGAACCACGATGTCGAAATCCGTCACTTGTGCGGTATCCGCCATGAGCCAGGCAAAGTCAGATGTAAGACCTAAATTTCCAGACTACCTTTTAAACCTGGGTGTTTCTCGCGGACGTTACCTGATACACATTTAGATTTAGTGACCCGGATGCAAATGCAGGTGGGCTTACGTCGTTGCCGTGAATCGGCAATTGACCGCCGAATTTGGCTTACTCAAATGCAAGTCCCTGGCTTCGGAGCCATGGTGCTGAAACTTAACACGCCCCTCCTTTAATCAGAGGGGGGTGAAACACCACCGGGCCCCTCTAGCGATAATCCTCGCCGGTGATAATAAAACATTTGTTTTAGCTTTGACTCATTTCCAAATGTAAAGTGGACTACAATTTTACATGGAGGGTTTGGATTCGTTTTAGAGCGCACGGCTGTTAGGTCGGCGCAAGTCGGGTATGTTGTTTGACCGGCAATGAAGCTTGGTCCGTGTAATCGAAAGTCGCGATCCACAGGCCCACCCAGCCAACGAAGATCGCTGGAGAGCTGAGCGGACACTGCTTGGGATTTAGCCCCGAATGCACTTACGAGAACAGCCGATTGGCGGCCGGCATCCGTCGGTAGCTCTGATCGGGAAGCCCGGAGTGGCCAGCGATGCAGAGCAGAGCCGCGGCATTACTGGAGTGTTCCCGCTTGGATGCAAGGGCTTGCTCGCTTTGCAAATCAATCGCCCCGATGGGTGCACTCGCTTGCTTCCTCTCGAACAAGCCTGGGCGAAAATCACAGGAGAATGTCGACTAGCTTGCAAGCTAAGAAACTTGCGGTCGGCAAAGGCATCAAATGAAAGTGCTTGGCTTGCGGAAGCGTATAAGATAAGACCGTCGTTCGTCAACCTCTGAGTTCCTCTCCTCAGGCGATTTACTCCAATTCCCCTCATTGCTTTCTATTGCATCTTATTTTAATCATCTGTCCGGTTACAGATTTTACTTACTTCCAGCCAGGTGTCTTTCTCTTGAAACCCCCATCCTCACCCTCACTTCCACTGCTCCAACCAAGCCACCCCTTCAAAATGCAGTTCATCACTCTCGCTGTCGCGTTTGCCTTTTTCACTGGCAAGTCATTGCTCTCTGTCACTATCGCTTACAACCAATAGAGCAACCCCAGCTAACCTAACACCCTCAAACATTCAGGTGTCACTTCGTCACCGGTGCCCCTTGATCGCAGAGGGCGAACCGAGTGAGCACTCCCGTCATTCATGTTTAACATCAAAGTCGGCTGTGCTAACATCCATCTGCCTCTCAGTGAACCGTTGGGAAGCAGCAGCGACGCTTCCGCCAGCGCATCGGCTGCCGCAAACGCCAATGCTCAATCAGCGATGGCCAACGCCGCAGCGGTTGCTCGTGCCCACGCTGGCCAACCAGCCTCCTTCGGTGGGCCACCCACGTCGGCCTCAGCTGACGTAAGCGCGGCCGCCGCCGCACGCGCCCACGGTCAATCAGCCTCAGCCAATGCCGCCGCGGCCGCCTATGCTCACTCTGGCTCGCCAGGCCTACCCTACTCGCCATCGTCGGCGTCCGGTGATGCCAGAGCCAACGCGGCCGCATCTGCAGCCGCCAAGGCCCATTCCCCACCCGCCATCAACTCGCTGGAAGGCTTTGCTCCGGGCTCTCCACCTGCTGGGCTGCCTTCGTCATCATCAGCTAAAGCTGCAGCATCAGCAGCTGCCGCCTCTCACTTGGGAGGACCGATCAACACCCACAACATCCCCACTAGACCTTCAGGCCTGCCACTAGCCGGACCCTCCTCTCTTGGCTCACCCGGTGCACCAGATCTCTCAGCCTCCACAGGCCCTGGCGCCGGTGGTTCTCCACCTATCGGCCTACCTTCCGGCAGCCCTTTGAGCCTGGGACACCCCCCAATTATTGTTGCAGGCGGCTCTTCCACTACAAGCAGTTCATCCAAAGGCGGCTTTCCCCTTGGTGGCCTTGGCATCCCTGGTCTAGGCGGTCTAGGAGGTTCTCCCAGTGGCTCTTCCTCCTCGTCTAGCGATTCATCGAGCAAGGGGGCTTCCCCTCTCGGCGGCATGGGCATTCCTGGTCTAAGCGGTCTCGGTGGCATGGGCATCCCCGGTCTGAGCGGGCTCGGTGGCTCTTCGAGTGGCTCATCATCTTCGAGCGGCTCTCCATTTGGCGGGCTCGGTATCCCTGGTTTGGGCGGTCTTGGAGGTTCCCCCAGTGGCTCTTCGTCTACGTCCAGCGATTCTCCGAGCAAAGGGAGCTCCCCACTCGGGGGCATGGGCATCCCTGGTTTAGGCGGTCTTGGCGGCCTGGGCATCCCCGGCCTGAGCGGACTCGGTGGCTCTTCAAGTGGAACATCTGGGTCAAGCGATTTCTCAAGCAAAGGCAGCTCTCTACTTGGCGGGCTAGGCATACCTGGCCTAGGCGGCCTCGGTGGTGCTTCGAGTGGATCCTCCGGCTCAAGCGATTCCTTAAGCAAAGGCACCCCCTGACGGCTTAGGCATTCCTGGACTAGGTGGTCTCGGTGGCTTGGGAGGCATGTTCGGCGGTGGTTCCCCAGCGTCCAGCTCATCATCGCCGTCCAGCGCGTCAGGCGGTGGGTCAGGTGATGCCTACCACGCCTCAAGTGGTCGTCCATCAGCCTCCATCAACGGGCCCCCGACTTCATTCCCTGCCCGCCCATCCTCATCAGGCCCGTCATCAAGCATCAACGGCTCTCCCACCTCATTCTCCGCACGCCCCTCTCCATCTGGAGGTGACTCGTTTGACTGGAATGGCTTCCTTTCAGGTGGTGCTCACCCGTCATCCCAATCCGGATCTTACTCCGGGGACGACTCCCAGCCGGGTCAGCCGTACGGCCAGTCCGATGACAGCGATTCATACGCTGCTCCAGCCCGTCATCACGGTCATCAATCCGCTGACCACAGCCACTCGTGGGCTGGACAATCTGGCCGAGGCGCCAATGGTCAATCTTCCCAAGGAGGACTCGCCAGTGGCTTCCCCGGAGCTGGTCAATCCGGCGGGGGTGGATACGGCCAAGGTGCTGGCCAGCTATCTGGCGGGGGTGGTCTCGGTCAAGGCGTCGGAGGATTTGGTGGCGGATTCGGTGGTGGTATTGGACCCGGCCCTTTAGGCGGTCTGGCTTCAGGCATTTTGGGTGTAGGCGCCGGCATCGTTGGCACAGCTGCCGGCATCCTGGGAGGAGGTCTTGGTGCAGGTGGCCCGCCCCCAGGCCCCGGTTATTGATCCCCTTCTGACCAGTTTCATAGGTTTGTGCTTTTCATCCGTTTCAACATCACATACCCATTCACGACCTCTTGCTGACATATCAATTTATAATCCTGCAGAATAATACAGACAGCTTTCTTGGTTGCACTTCTTTTTTCTTCAACCTTTATTCTTATTTCATGTTTATTAATAACCTCGTGTACAATCACAGCTGGCTGTAAATCTTATAACTTTGCTTGACGAGAAATACATGACAACGTATCACCTAAATACACACCTCCTGCTGTTCTTAGATCATCTTATTGTGATCACACTTCCTGGATTGTCGATTATCGGACATCTTGTGATTGTTGTGCACGCTCGGTACATACAGCAATCGCACCGCACTCTTCCCAACCTTGCCCCTCTGTCCTTGACCTCACAGCTCCCCCCGTTTGCAACCAAAAGATGCCCCCCTCTGCACAAATTTAACGATTGTTTCTCTGAGCATCCGGCTTTTGACTTGAAGCCTGTAACAATTCATCTATTCGTATGTCAACTTCTTCATTTAAATCTTATCTTGCTGTTTGTCGGAGAACTTGCCCGCACGTCGCGTCCGGGCACAACCCGCCAATGAGGTTGGCAGTGATCAACTTCAAGCCACTGCAAAGATGGTTATATGTTCACTCATCCCTCAACCTGTCAACCAGCTCGGTAATGGTTTTGTTCTTTCCGTTTCCTGAAGAGCCTGCCTCCTACCCCCCTCGTCTCCAATTCCTTTACTGTCTTTATCTCCCGGAGTCATCTCTCATTCTTGATCCTTGAATATTTTTAACCGCCTCCCATGATGTCTTCCAGACATAGTGAACACTGGTCTCTGGCTTTACATTTTTCAATGAATTTTGTGACCTGATCGGCTTATGAAACCGGTTTCCCTAATCAAATCGCAAGCGATACGAACATACACAAACCTTAAACAACTGTCCCTGTTCTTTTGTATCCTCCTTGACCGATCCATTTACTCATCTTTATCGTCGATTCCAGGTGACCATTCATAGCGAACTTTTTTGCGCTCTAAAATGGCTCAAGGTACATTCTTGTTCCACAGAAAAAATACAGAAATTTGATCTTGAAAAGAAAACAAATAAAATGATTGTGATATACAAAGAGTATCACAAGGAACTAACTTCGCGACTCCAAGTCAAGGACTCTTTCTGCCCACTGGTTTGAGTGTGCGATGATGCTGACGATGAGCTCAACAAGTTGCCGTTGCCTTTGACTCCGAACTGGTAGAGTAAGATGATTTTGTTTTGGATCGTTCGAAGTATGATGATGATTATTGTTGATGACCCAAGCGAGAAACAAAAGAGATTATAATGAGTACGAAACGATTTATTTATTAAAAAAAAGAGGATTTTGCATTCGTTGGTTGGAAGACATAGACGGACGGACTATTATTATTGTGCAGGGGGCGGTAAGAGAGGAGCGCCGTGGGCCCAACCTGCAACGAGAATTGAATGCATTTCATGACCCTGTTTTTTCTGTTCAGCTGCCACATCAGCGTACTTCACTCCTTCCAAGATACTGATCTGATTTGGGAATTTATGAGCTCTTCACATTTACCACGTCCGATCAAAGTCTGCCTTGCATCAACATTTGGATACCAAAACATTTTTTTTAATTGGGAAGAAAACAGATTGTAGTAGTGGTGGTCCCTACTAAATTTGCTTTGTTGCTTTTGAATGAGAGGTAGAGTGGAAGAGTGGTCTTGGAGGGGGCAAAGACTGACAGAGGTAGCTACTCCAAAAGAGCAGCTATTCGGTGCCTTGAAAGGAAGTGATGGAATAGAGATAAGACGAGGAAAAGAGAAAGGGGAACCGAGAGAGATGGGGAAGGTGATAGGTGGATGGTTCTATAGCTCGACTCGGAGAGGTACCTTGTTCCCTTCCTCGTCTACTTGTTCTTCGATTTCAAGCTCCCCGGAATCCGCGATGACGACCTTCTCGAGCGGTTTGTCTCTGCTATCAGTCTTGGATGATTCGATGTCGTAGACGACGTCCTAGAATGGGAGCACGAAATGATTGGGATCACTCTCATAATTGAAGAAGAAGAAAATGACACATACCATGCCTTCAACAACCTTGCCAAACACGACGTGTTTCCCGTCTAACCAAGAAGTCGTGACGGTGCAAAGGAAAAACCTATGATGATTATAAACTCAGTCAATTTACCGATACCTGAAACCGGGTCTGGAAGATCATTCGACTGAACTGAGAGCCATTGGTGTCTGGACCTGCGTTTGCCATCGATAGCGTCCCAGGACCTTCGTGTTTGTATAAAAAGTTCTCGTCTGGAAATCTATGATCCAATCATAAATCCGCAAAAACCATCAGTCAAACCCAGCATGCAACTTGTCAGCAATCGTTAGGGTGATTGTTATTGCTGAAGTTTCACTGACTTGTTGCCGTAAATTGATTCGCCACCGGTTCCATCTCCCTTGGTGAAATCTAGTGAGAATGGTCCCAACCCAGAGTCAGCTAAGAATAAAAATGGATATTGTGGCCAGGCGAAGGGTACTCACCACCACCTTGGATCATCTGAGGAGCGAGGAAAGCAGCGATCGGGCAAGCCGAGGAAGGCAGGTAAAGAAGAATAGCAGTTTAGTTCAGCCTTTTTGGTAGCCGTTTCACAACTAAGCCAAAGTAGAAGCCTTACAAAATTTTTGATGATTCGATGAAAGCTGGATCCCTTGTAGGCCAAGGGAGTACCACTGGCAGATTTCGTGTTACCAATAGCCAGGACTCTGAAGTTTTCACTAGTTTTAGGTGTCCTCTTGAACAGTGCAATCACGACCCTTCCTAACGGCTTTTTACCGCACAAGACAAGCACACAACACTCGATCAGAGCTTCATCCCAGATTGCCGCACAACATAGATAAATCGAAATGTGGATTTACCTTGCCGCCACGTGTAATATCGAGGTAGACCCTAAATGTTGCAACAAGCGAATCAGCTTCCTTTTCTGTTTCTTCAGGAAGGAGAAGGTTTGGAGAAGGAAATTTTAAGAGAATACAAGCGACTGCTGACGCACTTCGAGACTGCCACTGGGCCTTTTCGGGGCTGCTGGTCTGCGATCGTGGTGTGGAGGATGACCGCAACAAAGGCGCTGAGGAGCCAGGAGAGCAAGGTGGTCGACCGCATCTTGGGATATCAGTTTTCAGGCGTGCGGATTGGTGATGGTAGTTGAATATGTTTTTCCGTGGGTGTTGCTGGGCTGGGTGCTGGCGCTGGCTGACACGATGACCGAGTGGACTCTGTACTCTGCCGACAGGTGGCAACCATGTCCAACCTGTCACACTCCCAGTCACACCCCTGCCCGAGCTACATACATTCAATTGCTTGCAACTGAACCAGTCAAAGATATTTCAGCCTCCCAAGCCCGTCCAATTGGCCTCCCAGGCCCGTTCATCGGACCTTCCCAGGGCTCAAGCCCGTCCAAATGGCCTTGAAAGCCCGCCCATCATGTACTGCCAAACCACCGGGTGTTCGGGCGGGGTGCTGGCCTCATCCCGACCACCCGCACCCGGGTGGTACTTTTCGGGTGCCAGCCTTAAATGGGCAGCAGTTAGCCAGCGCCATTTGACTGAGCGGGCGGGCCTGAGCCCAACAAACTCAGCCGGATGGTGCTTGCTGGAGAAAGAGAGTTGCTTCAACACTGGCAATTTATGTAAGTCATCAACTTGCTCTGCTTTCTTGATTCCAGGCAGTTTGATGGGACTCACAATCACATGTATGAACCAGAAATGATATTGTTAACATCACGCTTATTGATAAAGTACCGGTTCCAGGTGTCAGGAATTATTTAGTGAAAATTTCACCCAGATCAGACTAGGGCTGGACCCCGGGGACAGGGTTGACCAGCATACCACATACCTGCTATCCAACCCAACGGGTGAGGGTGTGATCATGATACATGATGCGTTGGATCCCACCTGTGGGCACACAACCTGCATATACTGAATAGGGCGGGGAGGGCGTGATTATCATGCACAAAGCATGTCATGTTGAGGGTAACTTGGGTGACACGAGACTAAGAGAAGTTTGACGAGATGTCAAGGACAAAAGTCCTAGCACAATGAGTCAAAGTATAATCATCATTCAGTGAGGATCACAGTGAGGGGAAACAACTAGACTATATACATGTACAATATAGGCTAAGTTGTGGGTGTATAGATTAGAAGCATACTGCATAAGGGAATGCTAATGCACTATCTCAACATGTCATTACACCAAATTTAAAACAGTATCTGCGGTTTCTGAGTTACCACCAGTATGTCAAATTTTTGAGGCCGGATTCAGAGACAATTCCTGCCTGCCCATTCACCACCCATCATGACCCCAAAGTCACATCACTTGCTTGTATCACTCCCCCAACCCCGCTCATCAAATCACTATAACAACATGTGGAACTGTTATGAGCCGTAGCGCGGACTCCGCAGCACAGACTCACATGTACATAGACTACATGTACATGTCACGGACCATACTCAAGGTTTGAGAGGCTGGAGATCCAAGCCTCTTCCTCATATTGGATCCAGAAACCCCAGACTACATCTTCCTCTCCCTACAACAGACCATAACAGGAACATATGTACATACCTCCTATCACATGTGCACACTTATGGTGTTCAAAGTTGGTTTGCATAATTTTATGCATGCATAAATCATAAAATCATAAAAATATTTTGGTGAGGAAATCTTGTATTACATAATCAGACAGTCATATCCCCTGCAAAAAAGATTTTATGATTTTATGATTTATGCATGCATAAAATTATTCAAACCAACTTTGAACACCATAACTATAGCAGCACACTTAATCTAATTGGCTTGCAAATTTCTTGCCAGTGACTCCCCAACACACCTGGTAAATTATGGAACCAAAAGAGACCAATGAATCTCGTTTTTGATATGTATCACTCTTTTTCAAACCTCAATTTTTCTGATAATTTGGTAGATTAAGCAATTCAAAGGCAGAAACTTACTCCCTGTTGACTAATTGCTGGTTTTGGATTTGTTTTAACTTACCAGTCTTATTTTCTTATTTTCTTGAGCTTGTAATTCAAAAATGTTATGTGATCTGCTGGTTTGAATTTTTCTTTACTGCTGAAGAAATTCAAATTTGAACTGTCCCAAATCAAAGGGAGAGGCATCAAGATCAGTGTTACATTGCATAGCAGGATCTGTACTGGTTTGTTTGGCTCCAGGATTCAAGTTTTTTAATTATAGAAAATAGTGATATGTATATAGATTCCACACTCCCAATTGCTCAAAATTGTGATGACAGGTACATATATACATCTGTATGTCTTTCAGAAAATGAAACCCACTTGTATTATATGTGACTCATTGCAGTGTCAAGGCAACAGTTGTATCATGATTGGATGTATATATTATCATCAACCGGACATGTTTCATTAGCTGTATGATGCCAAATATTCAACCCATAACAATACACATCCCATGTATCCTTTATTTGTGTACATAGAAATCATTATTCAAATCTAGGATTTTCCTCTTCTGTTTCATTAGCTGTATGATGCCAAATATTCAACCCATAACAATACACATCCCATGTATCCTTTATTTGTGTACATAGAAATCATTATTCAAATCTAGGATTTTCCTCTTCTCTCCTTCACAAGGCAGAATTCAGAATTTTCCACCAAATAACATATCATTTTACCAGTATATCCTAGTTTGATAAATTGAAATCCTTATCAGTGCATATCACCCCCACCCTAGATCTTTAGCCTCAGTTAACCAGGAATTAAATCAAATTTCTTCTTCCTTGTAGCTTCCCATTAAATATGCTGGTATCTTCATCTCTAAGTCACAATATATCAAAAATAATATTACTGGGTTGTATTTACTTACAAACAGCCCATCAAACCAATTGTCTTATCAGAAATTTTATACCCACAGAACGTGTAGAGAAGCCTTCAATTTCATCAGGAGACATTCATCAATACTTTGAATCTGTCAGGATTCTCAGAACACCAACTGCTGGATCATACAGAGACCGTAAGATGCCTCACTTGAATTTTTCAGAACAAATTTGGGATCATGATTGACTGAATCTTATTCTTCAATCAAATAATAGAGTTAGAAAATTCAAAGGAAATATCAGAAGATTTTCATGTTGAAACTTACTGGTCAACCATTCAAAGAAGTTCTATCTTGGAGGAACTTGACATGATTACAAAAGATCTTGATGATCTCATGATTTCACTCAACATGAGAAAAACTAAACATGTCAAAAGTTTGAATGTTCCTCATTCCAATATTGAATTCAAATCAGACAGTTCTTTAATGGAGAATCATGCACAAGACCTCATGGCTGTTCAAAAGTTTTTGAAAGGGAAGTGTATGAGTCTTTGTGTACATGAGAAGAATTTTTCAACAACTAAAATCTTGGAAGAAAATAATTTTTCAGAGGAGTAATTCCAGTTATTATCTGAATAGAGATTCCAACTTAACTAAGCCAATTGTCCTGATTTTTTTTGTTTTGCTTTTGACAAAAAAGAATCTCATCAGTTCCAGAAGATATGTTCCCCAAAAATTTGATTACTCCACCTGAATTTTACTCTCATTTGAATGATGAAAATGATCACAACATCTTGATTCTTAAAAGAATTTACATTCAAACTATTGATAAAGTCTACAAGCATGATTTGATAAATCAAAATGAATTTGAAGATTTGATTGAAAATTTGTGTCAGCAAGGGTTTTTTTATCATGATGGGCTTCACAGCTTTAAACAGCTTGGAAAGAAAGAAAGAAGTCCTCCATTTACAATTAGTAGGATTGAAATCTATCCATCACCTTTTGTGAATATTTTTAAAGGTAGGTCACACATCCGTAGTGCATCAATTTTCTCTGTTAAACTTGGATTATCTGTTGTCCTTTCTGTTGATATTCTGCTTTTTCTACCATTTATAGTTATCAAACCTGAATCAAAGAGAAAGATTTTAAATGATTTCATTGGGTTGGAGGCCAGAAAAATCAAGTTCAAGAACCATGATTTGACAGTTCCCAAGATTGAAAAATTCAAAAATTGGATGGACTATTTCTTCAAAGATAATGAACTGCTGTCTGATTTAGAAGAAACCAATCCCTCTTGGCGGGCTAGAGGATTGAAGGGCTTTCAGCTTTGGACCTTGATTACAATCTTCAAAGAAAATGAAAACTGGAAGAATGATTGGATCAACAGTGATAAGTTAAGAATTATTGGCCAAATTCTGAAACTTGTTGATGAACAATTTCTGAAACCTGAATTAGAAATAAAATCACCGCTAATTTCCACGGTGTCCCGCAGATTTGATGAACAAGTGAGGAAGAGAATCAATTTGATGACTTCTAGAATTCAAGCACTCATAAAAATTGAAAATGTTACCAAATATTTAGATGAACAATTCCCATTGAAGGAGATTAATGGAAGAAAACCAATATCAACTTTGGAAGAACTCAATTTGATTGAATATCACATCCATTCAGAATTACAAAAGGACTACATAACCACTTTGAAGAGTCTGCAAGATGAAGAGCAGAAGGCTTGTCTGAACGAAATCAATGAACAAATGGAAGTTTTGACTGTTAAAATAACTAAACTCAGAAAGAAGTATTCTCCAGCTGTACCCAGGCCTTCAAGCATCACAAACAAATTCAAACTTTTGAATATGAGTTTTAATTTTAAACCATTTATCAAAGTGTCAAATGTAATAGGGAGACTCAAAGCTGAGCCCAAGCAGCTTGCATGAATTTTGCAAAGTTTCTTAAAACTCTATTCAGGTTCAGTTTCCCACACTTTAAGTTATATGTAGTGCTTAAAAAGCTGAATGAATACCAATAACCCAAATGTGAACCCTGCTCCCAAGTTGCCCAACACTGGTTTCACAAGAAGTATCACACACACATTCCCCTCAAAACACAACATCCAAGTCCCTGCCTTCCTTCATTCCTCTGGCTGTCTTATTTTTATATCATTCCTCCTCTCAAGTTCCCACTTGTTTCAATTGAGAAGGAACTTGGGCTGACTGTTCATCCAATGAGCTATTAAGACATGTAATATGATTTATTTTGGTTCTAAAATTGTCTCCATGGTGCAGCACCTTGCCACTGTCCTGTCCCATACTGCTCCATCCTGGGCTGCTTTCAATGAACAGCTAATTTTTGACATTGTGAAGAGCAACTTGCCAAAGCACAAGATCAAGTTGCTTACCCAAATTATGTTCAAGGAAGCTACACAAATGCACTTGGAGGGCTCCAGACAGAATCAATTCTGCCCCACTTTGTCCTCTTTCCCCAAAGACCAACAGTCCCCCAAGTGAAAGTGTGATTATACGTACCTGAAATGGTCGAGTCGTGATTCCCTATTCATTTTAACCACCCCACGTGGAGCATTCTTGCTGCCGCACCCCAGGTTGCTTATTACAGGTGTAATAGGTTGTAATATAGTATAGATTCTATAGAAGGTTCTGATTCAAGTTGACGAACTTGGTAGAAAAGGGAGGACCTTTGAAAGTGACTTTGAGGCAAGCAGAGAAGACGCTGTCATCACAAAACTGATCACCGGACCTTGACCCGCTAAACATGGGCCAGGATTGTGTCCGAAATCCGAGCTGGTCGGACACATGTCCGACCACTCGGATAGACAGGTCCGAGCAATTTTTCTTCTGCAGTGTCCTGCAATCCTGCGCACATGCCGCCAACCTTGTCACCTCGAAGATTTCCAGCGTTCTCTCCAGTCAACATAGAGCTCACATTTAATCCACCAAAGAGCATCGGAACATTAACGGGAAATGTCGTTCGCAATCGAATCAACCTCAAGTGAGTCTATCTCGTCGTTGATGGGATGGATCAGTTTTGCTTGTTGGTTAGTCTCCTTTACTTTCACACACACGAATCTTTCTTTCTTTCGCAAATCTGTATGTATCATTGTTATTGCATGGTGAAAAGATACATCGAGAATATTGAGGAGGGATGCTGATCTGCCGGTTTGTTTTGTCGCTCGAAGGCTTCTCGTTTACACCCCCCAGGTATGTATGCGTTTGATGTCTTTACTGGAAATCCGAGTATCTAATTATATGTGCCCTTCAAATGTACTAACCCCCCCCCTCCCCCCCCCAAAAAAAAAAAAAAAAAAAAAAAAATCATCTCGGTTGGATTAGATCTACGAAAACTATCTTTACAAAAGTGGAGAGGGCGTCTCAGTCTCTTTCATAGTAATATGGATGATTGGCGATTTGGCGAACTTATTTGGGGCGGTCAAACAACATTTATTACAAACGATGATCATCTTATCGATGTATTACACGCTCTGTGACCTGGTCCTACTCCTCCAAATCTTCCACTACCGTCGTTATCACCAGCTAAAGGCAGCAAGAAATGTCTCACTGAGCGTGGGATCTGAAACCGGGAACGTTGGAGTCGATCACGTGGCTTCTGAACCTGCAGAAGCAGAAACCTCCCCTCTTCTGTCTAGACACGATGGCTCGGACCAACCGGAGAACACCAAACTATCCTCCAAATACTTATCCAATCGAGTATATCGCGCACTGAAATACTGCTCCCAGGGCTTACCCAGTTACTTCGCGGTTTATGGCGTGATACTGTTCATCGGCTTACTTGGCTGGTCGATCTCTCAAAACCCCCGCTCAGACCCTCAAGATCCTAAGACTCCACCGCCTGCTGGTGGCAGTAGTGATGAAGTGACTGAAATCTGGGACACGACTGCTCAGATCATGGGCTGGATTAGCGCGTTCGCTTATCTCAGCAGTCGAATTCCGCAAATCTTTAAGAATCAAGTCACCAAATGTCATGGCTTGAGTTTGTTATTCTTCTTAGTGAGTTGATAGCAGCTTCTCAGATCTTTTTGTTTGTTCTCTCCAATTGTCATCGTTTGCGACCTGATAATCCTCGCTTCGATTTCACTTTTCAGGTTGGAATCACGGGGAACTTGACTTATGTCGCCTCAATCTTGACCGTAGATCGATCTCCAGAACACATCTTAATCAACCTGTGAGATTTCACTTCCATTATGCAGGCCAGTGCATCATGCTTCAACAATGTATATGATTGACTGAATTCGGGCTTGCAATTCTTTCAACTGTTTTGAATTTCAGGAGTTGGTTAATAGGTAGCGGCGGAACGATATTCGTGAGTTGAATTCACTTGAGCTTGATTTGATTCCAGATAACAAGAAAATCCCAGAATGAAACTAATATTCTGGATCGTTTTCTTAGCTGGACCTCATAGTACTTTACCAATTCTGGAGCTATCGACATGAACGTGCGGACTCTTCCATCATCCCTCAAGAGGATGCAAGCTGATTTCTTGGAACCATAGAGCTTGAGGTCTCGTAAAAACCACACTCTTACTCATTCTTAATTCATTCATCAAACATAGACCTGTATTTTTTATCTATTTTCCTTTGATAAGGAAATCGCATTTGTAGAATACACACTTCAGTAAGCGGAAACGACAGCAATGACAGCCCTTTTCTTCCTGATTTGGCTTACGAAACACGTTAGCTATAATTGAATCATCTTTCATTTGGATGGCTCCGTGAAGGCTGGCGCCGAAGCTAGGAAATGTTGTTATATGTATGCACCTAGCCACAATACAGTACCTGAGGATGATTAAGCGAGCGGCATCGCTTGGCCCAGCTGCATGTACCAGCATACAGACAGACTTATGACGCTGCTGGGAGTCGATGCTCATCGACATCACCAGAGCATGTCCATCGCATTCTCATAACGTGTGTTCTCCGCTTCGGCCCCCTTTCACCATTAGAGCTGGTGTTACCGAGGACAGGGAGTGGAATAGAGCGGTTCAAACGTACATGGGCATCAAACATTCAAACATTTGGCAATATACACTCAAGGGTCGAAGCTGGTCGAAGTGAGCCAAATTTCCAGTGATGACATCATACATACATTTTTACTTGAACATGCTGGGTCTGCTCTGTCGGCTCCTGACTCAACTTGTGACAGAGTTCCACTGCCAGTGCGCAGCCCTGATCACTGGGTTAATCAACTTTTGCCATCATCGATTCACACGTTCGCAAACTGTTATCATCTGTGGATGCAGTCGAAGGTCTGAGGGAGTAGGAGGGAGTTGGACTTTAGTCAAGGCTTCAAGCTCGACGGTTCGTCATTAGAGGATTTTGTGTCTCATTGATGAAGAGAGCGATTCACGCCTCTCGACGACAACTTTTTTATGGTACATCACATACGCTACGCAGTCGCTGCCTAATGCAGGCTGGGATCCGTGATGGATCCCAGCGGCGCCAATCAGCAAGTGATCTGCAAAAGACACATCTTCTTTTGCTTAGGCCAAGAGCCACCCTAGCCCGGCCGAGCCTGCTCGTCCGGAGAACTCGTCAGAAAGATACAACTGTGTATTAGCTGGATGCTGATGGATCATGTTTCAGTGGGCTATAACATGGTCATTGATCACTTGTTTGGTCTAGTGTATTCGAATGCCAAACGTGTGCAGGTGTCCCCATGAAGTTCAGATTACGATCAACTCACTAGCAGTATGTGTAGACCGAAGGATCGAAACCTATCGAACCCCGATTAAGTAGAGCTCAAGAATTATTCATGCAACAGATCACATAGCCCATGAAGCTTGCTGGGCAAGGGATCGATAAAGAAATATACACACCCGGGCAGTGGGCTGCTCGAAGAACTGTAAAAAAGCGGAGGCTCCAATGAAGCTCCCCCCCCTTAGAACCATTTGTACCCTGCTCAACCCTGTACATCATTAACCGATACTCAAAGCAGCTTCATCCAACCGGTGCCTCCCAAACTAGCCTTGCAATTGCTATTCCTCTCAGGCAGCGCGCACTCATCGGAATCGAGCAAGAGATGTGTAAGACGATTATTCGTCCCGTCCGACGTATTCTTGGGATTCGTACTGAATCCAGCCATACCTTATTATAGGCCAAGAAAGCGGCGAGAAGTCGACGGAATGTTGTGACGTACCGCTCGATCGACAGCTCAGTATAGATCCGCTCGCAGAAAGGGAAGCAGTTCGTCGATCCGATTGGATGTAAGTCTCTTCCCTCAAGGAAAATCCCGTTGTGACAGACATAAATAAAAAAAGCCTCTTGATCATCAAGCCTGAAAAGCCAATTCTCACTTTTACCCTGGCGCTTTCCTGCAGCATTCTTCCCATCACCTTTGTCTACTCGTTTCTGAGTCATCTCGACCGGTCCAATTTGGGTAAGTCTATCCATTCCACCTCTTATATCACTCTGAATTATTTTTATCTTTGCATTTACCCATCTTTTGTTTTCTTCTTTCTCTAGGCAATGCGCGAGTTGCGGGTCAGTCATTTAATTTCTAGTCGGAAAGCGCGACGACAAATTCAAATTTTCCAACCATTTAATCCACAGGTTTACAGGAGAGTCTTAAAATGACGGACTTCCAGTTTTCAGTTGCTCTCACGATGACTTTTGTGTAGGTCTCTTTACTATTCCACTCAACTTCTTCCCGCATGCAACGATGTTCTGATTGAGTTTTCTGCTTTTGTTAACCCAAAGTCCATACGTTGTGAGTAACAGCCTCCCAATTCTCTGATGTCCATAGAGGAATAGCGTGCTGATGACCACCAAACACGACAGGCTGCCGAGCTGCCAATCAACTTGGTTTGTCCAATTTCTTTTTGCCCATTTTATCGACACGTATGTTAGTTGACCGGCCATTCGTTTTTTAACAAAACTTTACAAATTTGAAAGGTGCTAAAAAGGATCGGCGCAAATATCATGATACCCTTACTGGTGACTCTCTGGGGACTGGTTACTACATTTCAAGGTGGATATATTCATTGCTTGCTGTTATTTCCATTCGCCATTGACATAGTAATGTTCGATTGAATTTTAAAGGCTTTGTTTCCACTTATCAGGGCCTACTCGTCACAAGGTATGTATTCAGCAAGTTGATTCATGCGCGCCTTCTCATGCTAACCATCTTGTTTTGATTATTCCCCAGGTTCTTTTTGGGTGCCGTCGAGGGTAAAACCATTTAATTTATCTGAATCTCGATGTATAAAAAACTGAATGCTCAATGCTCTCTGAAAACAGGCGGTTTATATCCAGTAAGTTGTTGGCAAGCGCGATTTGCGACTGTTTCTTTGTCGTTGATTCTTATCTGGTGTTCTAGGCTACCGTACTCTATGTCTCAAATTCCTACAAAAGGTTTGGCTTCTTTCCTCCGCGTCATTCACGTGGGAAAACATCCAACTGAGCTACTCTCTGAATTGCATTCACAAGGAATGAAGTTCAATTCCGGATTTCTCTGTTCTCGTCAGCCTCAGCATTGTCAGGGGCCTTGTCTGGGGTATTCGCTTACTGGTTCATACAGCTGTAGTGTAACCTTCTCTTGCTCAGTGTGTCCAGGAACAGTGCAGGTATGACTGAGGCTTATCGGGTTTTCTGTCCATTCCTAGTAATGGCGTCTGTAACATACCAGGATGGGGTTGGATATTTATTGTTCGTCACATCTCTCAGCAAGGCGTTGTTCTACACATCAATTGTCCATGATCTCCAAGCTTACATGGTTCCCAATCTCACCATATAACCACAGATCGAGGGCATTTTTACGACTCTATGTGGATTAATAGGTTTTTTTATTTTCCCTCGCACAATAACAACCTGTAAATTCTTAACCCCGGAGCAAAGAAGGTGAGAGTCAGCCAGTGCATTCAAATCTTTTGCAGGTGATGTAAGGCGACCTCATAGCGTCTTGTAACTTTCCCTGCAGCATCATGGCGATTCGATTGGAGCAAGATAGACCGTCGGAAACCCAGGGATCCGAAGAGAAGTTCTCGTGGTACCAAGTGGGTTGCGCACTCAGAAGTCCACACGTCTTACTTGCAGCCGCGTCTCTTTTTATGATCGGGTCGAACCTTTACGGATTAGCTTATTTCGAACCTAGCAGTAAGTGAAAGCACTGCCAATCTCCCCGAATCCTTTTGCCTTTGCTGAACCCAATGCCATTCGTCCCAATCAACTTCTTGTTAGCTGTTAAATCGGTAAGCCCCTAACAGCTAGCCAGTCCCTTCGACAATAAGACTAACTTCAGATCAGTTTGGCTATTCCGCGAGAATGACTCAACTGGTTTCCGTTCCCCCATTTGCTGTGGGATTCATCTGTCAGCATCAAAATCATTTCTATCCAATTCTCTCGACTCCAATGCTGAAAACACTCTTGTCCTGGAAAAAAACATGGGAAAACCAGCCATGCTCTTGACGTCTTACTTTTCAGACCACTATGGAGCACGGGGCGTCACTGCCATAACAATGGGATGTCTTGCTGTATGCTTTTCTCTTCGCTAAGGGCTTAATACTGCTTGTCCCAATACTAATCAAGCCGCCATGACGAAACACTCTTATTTTCTTGAAAACAACAGTTTGTTGGCTACCTCATGTTCATAATTAGCAGTTCAAATGTCGTTCGATATTTCTCCTTGTTTCTCTCAACCGCGGGCATCTATTCTGCTTCCCCAACTCTGTATGCTTGGATAGCCAATAATAGTGCGCCTCACTACCGCAAAGCCACGGCTATCGCATTGGGACCTATAGCCGCTAACACGGGCGGAATTGTTTCGACATGGGTAAGCTCTTCATTTCATTGGAATTTTTCCTGAATCTCGACAACGGAGTGCACTTTCAGACTTCGTTTTAAAAGCCAGTTTCTAGTCTGCAGTTTGACTCTAAAAAAGGAACAAATAAAATGATGATGACATTTCTAAAAAAAAAAAAAAACATCCCCACAGCTCTTTGCCAGCTCACAGGACTCCCATCACCAGGCGGGCCCCATCGTTAACTTGTGCTTGTAAGCGGATGCTGTTGTTATTCCATAATACATACAAATAATACCTATACTGACAACCAAGAGTTCTCCTTTTCTTCTGGAATCTAGCGCGGCTGGTATCGCAGTTTTTTGCAGCATCAACCTCGTCTGGCTGAGATCTTGTAACAAGAAGAAAGTCGCTCAAATAGAAGAAACAGCCGCCTTGACGGAAAAACGACAATCAATAGTCAAGAACATTAATCACGAAGAGTGGCTCAGACTGGGTGATAAATTCCAAACCTTCAAATATTCTTATTAAAAAAATTGTACCCCAGTATACCTTTGGAGATCTTCCCAAGCTTCCTTGTAATTATTCTACCGCATGTATGTTTATTGGACGAACAAGCGCAGGCTTCCATGTGATTGCGAGCTGAGAGTGAGGCCAAGAATGACAAGAAAACACGCGCAGAAGAGCGAACTTGGCATAACGGGTGATGAGATAAGTCACAAGCAAAAGGAAACAAACACTTACATGTGTTATTCCTAAACTGGGAATAGCAAAGAAATAGATGACCATGTACTGAGCCTGAAGTCAAAAAATCTGATAGACAACATAAGAAGAGAGGGGCAGGGTGGAACACATATAACCTGCCCGGGTTTTGATCTTATAATTGATGATGGATGTAAATTACTGTTGAATTACTGTTTACATTTAAAAAACAAGCTGTTGTAGGTTATGTACCGAATGGGAGTGATTAGCGGCTTACAAGAAATGATAAATACATGGCAAAAACATGTTTAACTGTCTATCAAAATTTTTGCTCATTACAAAAGGAATAATGAAACATGGGAAAGGGTCACGTTGAAATACAAACTTATATTAATCATCGGGGGCATTCAGCTAAATGGCAAATGAAAAGGTTCTTGGAAAATGTAACGGATTAATTATACGTTTTTAAGATTGATGTTCTTCGGAGATCAAGTAATTAAATTAAGAAATTCAGAATGCTCCTTCTGGAGGAAATCATAGATTGTGAATAAATTAAATATCGGGATCAGATTTGTTTCATGTTCTTAATTCACAGGGTAAAAGAGGTCGATGATGTCAGCTGGACTTTTCCTTCTATGAAGAGATACGATGCTTTTTAAGAAATGTTTGAGAAAAACGGGGTTCATACCTTCTCAGTTGGTATCTAGAAAAGGGCAATTAGCTTATTTGTCCAATGATTGAGGACATTTAACCAAAACACGATCCCCAATACCAAACCAATCTTGGTGATCACCCTCAATCTTGGGATTCAAGTTGTCCTTTGGACCGAAGACCTGTCTTCTCATTGTGTAGGTATGTTGCATAATCCTCGCAACAGAACCTCGTTCATCATCATTGCGACCCGGAAAATGCATCGTGAAACCATCGGTCTGCAATATTACAGTACGTCAGTTTAGGGTCAATAACACGTAAGCAGATTTCAGGTTCAATATCATATTTTCTGACTACGGGGATATCGTGTTACTTCCGCTGGCATTGATAGTTTTTTTATAGAAAAAAGAGTTTATACTCAACATGATCAACCCAATCGCAACATCGATCGTCATGGCCAAATAAACTCCAAAACAAATCTCCAGAGCCATTGGAATTGGGTAGTTCTGTCTCGGCCAAGAACGCTTCAATCCCAGTACCCTTGATAGAGCAAGCGTAGATGATACCTGCCGTAATGGGGGAGACGATAAAGATCATGAGGATGGCCACGTGAGATTGTCGGATGGTCAAGGAACGGTGGCGTTGCGGTTTAGTCTGGCCGGGCTTTTGAGCTTTATGAGTCGTCCATTCAAAGACGATCGGAAAGCATTTTCCACAACCCCCAATCAAGAGAGCCAGCAAGCCTAGGAAAATTGGGACAAGTACCCAGCCGAGTAGTCCCCATGATTTCGCTCGACCTGACCAGTCATACTCGCCAGCATAGTAGACCTTCCCGTGTGACGCAGCCAGCGCAGCATCGGAATTATATTTGTCTGCTCGAGGCGGATAAAAGTGATTAGTCCTGTTAAAATCGAACCACATTCGTCTGATCAGTCTCTCAGTCATTGTGTGTGGAACATTGCACATCTACCTATATTTGGCAAATGTGCTTCGGTTTTAGATAATTTTGAGACTCTGATCTTACACAGCATCAATCGTGCTAATTTTTAGGTCTTTAGTCGAGATACCGTACCTTCCACTAGAAACTAGATGGTTGGGGGCTTTGGTGTGGATCCATTGCGAAATTGCCTCAGTCCAGGCTGTAGCAGGATCATCCAACTCGTTACCCGTCTCCCAAAACATAATTGTAGGTTCATCTTTAATCCTAACTTGAGTATAAGGATTAACGTGATTAAAGATTGTTTCCAAGTAGAGCAAAAAATCCTTATAAACATCAGATTTTATATCATAAAACGTTCTGTAGTCGGAGTCTGGAATCGAGCGCCATTTCAGGAAAGTTTTGAATCCGCCGTGATCTGTCGTTCATTATTTATCAAAATGTTTTCAAGTTAGCAATCATGTTCGACTCGTTTTCCTCCTGTCATGCCTTTCATTTCGCAAGGAAAAACAATTGACACCATTCATTCCTTCCATGTTTCTCGTTTGAGAATCGTCCTCATCAATTGAAATATGTAGGATGATATGAGGATCGAAAGGCTTACAGTACTCGTATTGGTCGGTGATTGGGATTATTAATCTCAGGCCGTATCTAAATATGTAGAACATATTTGGGTTTCGAGTGAAAAGAAAATTTATGGATTGTCCAGTCAAAAACACATCCGCTTCCAATAACCGCCTCTAGTCTCCCTGGTAAGCTGTTAAATTTTCCGCGTTGTTGAAAGATTCTCACCCACCTTTTGGCAGCATAGATCGCAAACGATATCACGTCCAGTGCGTCGTTGTTGGTGTTATTCCTCGTAGGCCAAACTGATAATGGGGTGCCAACTGAGATACCTAGAGTGGTGGCTCTTACTACAGCTATGTAATGAAACCAATGTGTTTGTTCCCATCAGGAAAAAGTCAGCCAAATTTTGTTATCTGAATAAGTCATAACACATCCTTGCGTAAACTTCAAGCTCGAATGGATTACTTCCAATGCAAATGCTGTACTCAACTGGATCCCATGATAGCTGCTGTAGCAAGAGCCTCCAAAACTCTGGTTTGAGATGGATAGGATGGACTAGGTGAAACATTCTCATCGAGTCCTAAGTAAGTGTCGAAAAATTGTCAACTGGGTATCTGCATTTTCAACTTGTTGGATATTCGTCATGCTATTACGACGTAAACTTGGCACATCGAGAGCTCAATTTTCTTAGAAAATGACGAACCCAGCCAATAGATATTAGGCCCTACGATTTTGAATGGCGTGTGCCCATCCCCATCGACCAATTGATGGCCTTTCTTTCGAATGAAACCAACCTCAGGAGACCTATCTAATCTGCCAAGCTGTCGACTGACGGCCTGTGGCCCATCAAGGACTGATACAAATCGAGTGATGTTCTGAGCCGAAAAGCAATTGTTCGGATCCAGTTTGGACATGATCAGGGAGCTTGAGGCGATGCCAAAATAAGAGAGGTCCTGCAGATCGAAAACACCAGGAGAAAAGCTGTTGCTCTAGTCAGGTTCACCGGATTTCATTGGGTTAGCGAATACGTACTTTTGAGTATATTGACAACGACCCTTCAACAGGATGAATCTCCACCGGGCGACTGTCTGCGTGTTGAGCGATGGGTTTAGATCTTCATTAAAGGGGCGGATAGTGTGGGCTGGTGCAGGTTATAGGCAGAGAACAAAGGAAAAGCTAGCAAAGTAGCTTGGACAGGTTTGAACAGCTTCGCAATGGAAGTATAGGATATGATCTTTGTGAGGGTCAGAGGAACGAAGGAATTGTGGGTCGAGTGTTTTTCTTTCGAGATGGGCAACTTGAGGTATGTACAATTTCTTCCTGGATAGAGAAAGTGTTTCTTCACTTGCAGAAGAATGAGAATAATTCTACGGCAGCAAGTCTCCGGTAGATAAAACCTAAAAAGTTTGCATAGTCATGCCACCGAGAGATTTGCCATCGGATTTGTTAGATGTAAATTCTTCAGCATAAAGCTGCCAGTAGTACGGCCGGGTGCCACTAGCACACTTCATTTGCAGCAGGGGCATCCATAAACAGAAAAACGGAAAAAGGGTGAAAAAACTAAAGACAGGGATGATGACATCGCTGGTGGGTTGATATTTTTATTTCATCAACAAATACGTCGAGCTCGTCTGACAAAGCACAATCAAGATACCCAAAAGATGGTAATGATAGACAACATCCGCCACATCAATCCAGCGGAGCGGTAAATACTTAAGCAGCTAATGGCAATGTCATCACGGCAAAGGAAGTATGGTATGGGGAAACAAACCGGTACCCAAAATGCTAATACACTTCTAACTTCCGATATATTTACAACCGAACCGAGATAAGAGAGAAGACTGGCAACACGAACGAAGAAAGAAATACAATTATTTACAGGATGGAGTGCGGTTTTTCGGAATGTGACCTCCTCTGCCGATACCCCATCTACCTCCTGTTTGGCAGCCCCTGTCATGAAGAAATTCGACCCAGGCGCGCTAACGACGTCGTTTGTAACTGAGGATACCTGAGCTGTTCTCGGTGGAAGAAATAAGGACCCTCAAGTTTAAGCTCACATAAAGCTAGGCTTTGACACTTTCTGCATTGGATGGTGCGGGTGCATGAATGGAAATGGTTGTTGAAACAACTGTTTCCGTGCTTTGGCACTATGTCTGTTCAGCTTTCGGAATAATATACCAAAATTGTCAACCCGGGCCTGGTTGGCCAACAGAGGCCTCATGTCGTTGCATGCTGCAGAGGTTCCCGGGGAAACAGGGGGTCACGCGCACTAATGTTGGTGCCATGCGGGCCCGAGTCCCTTCTTGAAACCCCAACCTATTACAACTCAACTCGCTCACACCTAATGGCTAATTTCTCTCAATATCGCTGAGTGATAGTAGCACATGGGAATTCAGGTAGGGGGAGTGATGGACATGTTAAGGCACAACACTCGCTCAGGGGATACCAATTGTGTAGCTTATTAACCTTCATCGACTGGCGTCAGCGAAAGCAAGTTTAACGTACGCAGCGTCAAACATGTACAGCTCGCGGTTATGCTAATAGTTTGGAAGGTCTTACTAATGACAATCAAGTTCATCACCAATCAAAACTGGTAATCAATTAAATACGTCAAAGCAAAACGCGTTAGTTCATTCTCACACTTTGCAGTGATGGCCCAAGATGAACTCGGCTGTACTCATTCTGTGTTGCGTGTGTATTGGGAATCATGGGAGGACGTGAAAAACGAATGTAATTACTACACAAGATGTGGGGGATAACATCTAAGAATCGTGAGCGGTTTATACAGCTACTCCAGCGCCAACGTTTGCACCAGCGTAGATGGGACCAACGGGGCTAGCAACATTGACTCCAGCTCCAACGTGGGCTCCGGCGCCAATAGGGGCCACACCAACATTTGCATCGACATTAGCGCCAACTCCGACTCCAATGGGACCCACGACGCCAGCTCCTACGTTGGCACCGGCGTTGACACCGGCTCCAACACGAGCCCCGACATCTACGTTCGCACCGGCGTTTACACCGGCTCCAACACGAGCACCAGCTCCTACGTTCGCACCGGCGTGGACACCGGCTCCAACGCGGGCTCCAGCACCAACACCGACTCCCGCATGGGCGCCTGCATTGATACCGGCTCCTGCGAGACCGCCGAGGCCGACACCGACGTTGCCCATGACGTTGCCGCTGATGCCCGAGGCGAGATCTGTACTGCCCGAGAAGATACCTCCAATTCCTGCACCGAGGCCTCCTCCAACATTAACATCGGCGTTAGCTCCGAATCCTAGACCTCCGAGACCAATTCCAGGGATCATGCCACCACCATTTCCGAAACCTCCAACAGCTGAGCGGACAGGAGAACGTGAGGAAACTTGATTAGTGTCAATAAGGTTGGTCGTGTGTACATTGTGGTAAGGTACGCATACCTGGGCCAGATGGGAGACGGACGGGTCCAGGGGCGTGGAATGTAGGGGATTGGACGGTGCCAGAAGGGTGTTGAGGGGCAGGTCGGGGCTGGGCAGGCTTCTCTGTGTACGATGGGTGTTGAGCTGGTGCTGGCTTGGGTGGTGCGGAGTACGACGCATGGGTTGGCGCGTACGACTCATGGGCTGGCGCGTACGACTCGTGGGCTGGTGCGTACGACTGACGGGCTGGCGCGTAAGACTCAGATTCTCCGTAAGATTCGTGAGCAGCGTAGTCGCTGCCTCGGGAGGTAGGTACAGCGATGACACCTGGAAAAATGAGAAGGCTTAGTCCAGCTGGTAAACACTCTTCACGGGAAGCGGACTGAGATCCTTACCGCTGCAGACAATGAGAACGCTGATCAACAAGCTGGATTGCATCTTCGACGTGATTTAAATTTAAGTAAAAGATAAATTAAGGGCTTGAAAGAGTGCTTGACGTGATACGATTCGACTCCGAAAGATTGAAAGGTCTGGAAATGATAGTGATGTGTGTAGGAGGTGCCGAAAGGTGAAGGTGGAATGGGGAAATAGCTCAGATCACACCAATCGACCTCATTTAAGTATCAAGACTGACATGAGATGCAAGCCCATTCGTTCTCTGATCTTTGCTGTTTTGGTTGTCCTCGGCTGAGCTCATCTAGGAGATACGATGCCGCCATCTGCGAAACTAGGCTCCGATGGCTGAGCAAATGCAAATTAGTTTATCGCGGGACTAAAGCTCTGGATGAAAGCCAAAAGCCTACACGCTTTCCCGAGCTTCCCGAGAAGAAGCGATGATTGAGTGCGGGGACGGTCGCCCGAGGACATGCCGGATGCGATGAGTCGGCTTATCTCCTTCCTCTTTGCTGCCAGAAAGGTCTACTCTAGCGGCCTGAAAGCCCCAGCGATAATCCTAACACCCAACCGAGCTACATTCAATTGATGTGATCCAACCGGGACCAGCGCGTGTAAAAAGTGGTAGATAGAGGTGATGAGATCGATGAGGGATGATGACTGATAAAAAGAGAACCGGGAAGAATATAGTTGTTGGCGATGAGATGAGGGTTGCAGATCGGAGTTCAGCGAGCGGGGTTCGATTGATCGACATTAAGCTTCTGATCCGGTGCTCCGGAGCCGGATTAGACCTATCCCGCACCCTGATCCTGGTAGAATCTGGTATCCGTCCGGATTCTACCAGATTTTTTAGGAAATGAACGATCCAAGCTCGAGTGGGACACTTGCCACGACGGAAACATTCCCCCTCGACGACTTCTGATGGTTCTTCCGAGTCCGACGATATTTGCGTGGTTGAAAAAAGCCCTTTGACTAATGTTTCAAAGACGGACCAGCCAGCCGGAGAAAAGCAAACTACCTTGTGGGTGTGGCATTATTTTAAGCATAAGACCATTGAAGGAAAACAATGGCATGTCTGCCAGGCATCTCTTGTTCCTGATCAGGGTACTGTAATCTGCCATGCAAAAATTGCCCCCAAAAAACAAGGAATCACAAAATGTATGAGCAGCCACTTGCTCAATAAACACAGGATAAAGAAGGACGACACACATGAGGTAGGATCTCTAGGTTGGTTCCTTGATAAGATTAAAGAGGTCTTGATGGAAAAGCTTGCTGTGTGCTGTTGGTCAATATGTTGTCCGATGCCATATCTCTTACCAAACTGTTGAGCATCCAGAATTTTGGAGAATGCTTGAGTTGTGTAACCCTGAGACAAAAAGCCTTTCCCCTCAGCCAATACCTTGAGCAACTTCATTCTCACCACCTTTATGAACGGCCAGAAAGCTCTGAAGTATTTGCTCTGAAAAGTCCCCTCCAAAATCAGCTTGACTTGCAATGGTTGGACCGCACCTAGCACCAACTCACTCCTTGGAATGACGGCACACTGGATTGAAAACTACAAGCTCAAATCAATGATATTGTCAACCAAGCTGATTGATGGCCCCCACTCTGGAAAAAATCTAGCATCTCATCTCGCCAAAGTCCTTTGGAATAAAGCAAAAAAAATCTGTGTCACAGCAGATAAAGCATCAAACAATGGAACAATGGGTCAAGAAATCCATGACCAGTTTGGTTTTTGATGAAGAAAATTGCTTGCTTGGATGTATGCCACATGCAATAAACTTTGCAGCAAAATTTGGCATTAAGTCCTTCTCCAAACCAGTATGCAGATCCAGTCCTCCTCACATGCTTGCAAGCATTCTTAGCAATCCACCTCCCCAAGTAGATTATGCTAGTTTTATCTCTCAAATAAGTAAGCTGATAGCATTCTTGATAAAATCATCACAAAAAGCTTCTGCATTCAAAGACATCAACAAAGCTGTGAAGTCACTCACTTCCGCTTCTAGTAAAACAACCACTGGTCGTCCAATTAAAGTAATAGCTTTGGTTACCAATATTTCTCCTCTCTATACATATGTTGCTCTTGGCCTCATTCTTTGACGCTCCTGGCCAAAATCCTTAGTTTGCTTGTTTGCCGCTCTCAGCTTGCTATCTTATAGATGAGCCTTTCACAGCTCTCATGTATTATCTCTTTCTCTCATGTTATCTTAAGGCATGTACATTAGCTTACTAAATCCAGCCTGAGATTCTCCAAGTCCGGCCTTCCTTTGTATCCTTTCAGATCCCCCACGAGCTCATCCAATGATTCTCCTCTATTCTCATCTTGCTTCTCTCTCTTTCTATTGTTGAGCTATCTCATCTCTTGGTCTATAAATAGGCCACCTTCTCCCTGCAATGGATCAGCAACTAAGTTTTCTTGTACTTTTACCGCTCTTGAAACCTGCAAGCATCACAAAGCTTTGAATAACAAAGCTCTAGTTATAATAGCAAATGTTTCAACTTGGTGGAATTCAAAATATGACATTCTTGAATGCGCATATAACATTCAAACAACCATTCAACTATTCTGTGAGAGAAACAAATCATCTCAGAAGTACAATCTTTCAGAATCCAAATTGGAAGGTGTCCAACAACTCTTCAGCTTTCTGGAGCCCCTCTCCCAAGAAAGCCAAATGATGCCCACAAGTAAATTTCTGTTGATTATGCTAGCGGCCCCGGTCTACACATGGATCATGGAAAAGTTGAATGAGGTGAATCATATCTTTCATTTTCATTCCTCAACCCATCCAACTTACTGCAAACAAGCCTGTATTTTTCATGAGGATGAGGGATTGATTCCAGCATCAGAACTTATGATTGCCAAAATCAAACAATACTCTGATATTGTGGCTACAAAACCTGTTTATATTTGCTCAACTTTGCTCAATCCTTGAATCAAAACCAGTATCTTGAACAATCCACTCCTCATTTACATTGATATGAGCAAGGATGAAGTTATCCAAATGTTCAATGAGACTGCGGAGCATCTCAGCAGTGATTCAAAATACACAGAAAAAGATTCAACAAAAAAGAAAGATGGAGCTCAAACAACAACGGTTGCTCATCAATCAGTTCAGCATTGTTCAAGAATAAAATCAAGATTTCCTCTCTCAATGAGGAAATCACGGTATACTTGGACTCTGAATGCAATGAAGAGGCTTGTGAGCCACTAACTTATTGAAAATGCAACTCAAAGAAGTTTCCAAACCTTGCCACAATGGCTCAAACATATCTGGCTGCCTCAGCTTTGAGTACTCCCGAGTCCCTGCAAATGAGCATTCTTGGTTGGTCAACATATTCAAGATTACAGCCAAAACAGAATGAAAGCAATGACACTTGAGTCAATCATCTGTTTACAGAAATAGATTGACAACAGCGTGATCAGCATTTGTAATACTGAAAATATCAAGTAGTACTGGCTCTTCATCTTACTTGATTCTCATTGTTTTCATACTTCCATGTAGGATTCTTATTGTTTCCCTGCTTCCAAGGTGGTTTCTGGTCTCATTGAGTCATCATCATAATGCAATGTGACACTACCACCTGTGTTCCACTTGAGTATGCACCAAATTGAGAAAGAGGTCATAATAGTTCAAAATAAAGCCTTTTGGAAGCCTATCACAGCCACCCCATCTGAAATGGGGCAAACTGAGGAATCTGGCCGGATACCGGATTTCAACAGGCCAATCCCAAACCCTGATCCAGTCTGTGAAACCCTTGGATTCCTCCAGATCTGCGGGGTCCGGATTCAAACATTAATTGACATGATACCACATGTAAATACCCTTAAAAGATATATCCAAAGTTCCAAACCCCCAAAAGCTCATTCCAGAAGCCCAACCAACAGACTTGAAGTCATGAGCATTGGTCAAAATGAGTGTGTAAAATGACTGTAGAATATTGAATATCACAAAATAAAAAGTACTAGAGGCCAAGGCAGCTTCGCCGCTGTACTCATAGGGACGCAGTCCAGCAGAAGACCACATCATGATTCATTTTTTTTGATAAAAAAAAATAAAACTTGAACAATTTCCCTTGGCTGAGGACTGTCAGAGTTTCTTGTGAAACAAGCCTGAATCACAGGGGACATTTGTGCCAGTGTATGGCCCAATTTGAGACCATTGAACAAAAGAAGTTTTGTGAAATCAACCACACTGCACATAATTTCAGTGCATCTTTTAAACCAGATTGTATTTGTTCTCAGAGACAAATCTCAATTACAGTGGTACATATGTATCCTATTTGGTCCAGTTTATCACCCCTGATTTAATAAAGCATGTTTCCCATAATTGCCCATTTTGCTGTTTTTATTATAACTCAGTAGGCATGCACAAGAGAAAGAACTAAATAAAAATTAGTAATTCTACTAAATCATTACCATCTTAAGTAAAATATAAATTGAAAATTTAAATCTGCAGTATGAATATAAACAAGATGGCCAAAAGCCAATGTCAGCCTTAGAGTCAACACAGCTGACCTAAAGTCTGCCTTTTCTACCTTTTTACATATTAATTACTTCATATCTTTTTCATCTTAAGAGATATCCTTGTTTTAACTTTGTATTCTGTTTCCCCATGCAATTTTGACCTTAGTTACAACTTACCATCTCTTTGTAACTCTACTCCTTCCCTGAGTTCTTGAGTTGTGGCGCGCATGCGCAGTTGTGACGTGTAAGCGCTACCAGGGGCGCCAAACCACATGTACATATGTAATTACATAAGCAAACGGTGAAAATTTTCGAATTCAGGATCCCCCTTGCCTGAGGAGGATTTACATACTTCAGCACACCAGAACCACACCCCAGATAACCCCAGGATCACCACCAAAGAGTTTACAACACTCCCAGTATACCTACCGTCACAGGTGCCTAGGATATTGACAGCAAGTAAACTCTTTCACTGAACCTTGTTTATCTCATAGGTACCACTCTGTGTCTCCTTGATTGCTCTCTCTTTTGCTTGCTTCTGCCCAATCTTTGATCACAGGTCTGCTTAAGTCTAGACCTCATAACCAAAGGATTCTGCTGCTTCACATCCTTCTTTTTCTGTGGTTTTTGTAAGAAAAAAACCACACAGGTTTCCCTTTAAAGAACCTTGGCTATCCATAGAGAAGTCTAAAAAATTGTGGCTGGATTAAACTTGTCTAATCCAGGAACCCTCCACGTGTCTTTGGTGAGAGGAGGCAACACTTGGCAGCACTCCCTTAAGGAGGAAGCATTGCCAGTGGAAGTTAGTACCCACCAGAATAATGTTGAATATCTGCTCATCTTGAATCTGCTCAGTTTCTCTCTCTCTTTCTCTTTCTCTTTACTATTTGTAATTTCTTTATCCCAAGAAATCCAAATAGTGCCCACCCATTTTCTTGTGTCCTGCTGTCACTATAGAGACTCAGGCTCACAGCCAAATAGAGATACAAGCAAATTTTAATTAAATCATCAGAGAAAGAGGAAGGTAAGTGGGAGTGAGCATTGCTTCCTCAAGTTTCCTGGAATGGTGGTGTCAAAGCTGCTGGTGGCAACAGTGCAACAAATCCAATACATGTATTCTTATTCCCTTGTATTCCATCATATTGTATTGCATATACATTGTATTTGTATTGTATTGCTCATCCAATACAATAGGCTGTATTTTTTGAATTTTGTATAGCTCCCCTCATATGTAATATCTTTTGGATTGGCTTGGTCAATACATTTTATTTAGACCGTGTTGTATTGTATTTGGGGGGCAATACAATAAAAATACACTAATTCATTTTGTATTTGCATAGAAATCCAATACAACGTATATGCATATACAACACATGTATTGAATTTGTTGCACCGTTGCTGGTGGGCTTGCTGTACATTGTCTTGGTTATTGTGGGACAAATCACACCAATCAGAAATACCAAGACCAATAACTCCATTGGCTATGACTGGTAGTGTATAGTCTCAGACCACTCATTGAGGGGTGTGAGTCCACTTGATGACCGGCGCAGACCTGTCATTGGGAGGAGATCTGAGTCCCCTCAATGAAAGCACAGAACTTTCATTGAGAGGTGGAGTCCCCTCAATGACCAGTACAGAACTTTCATTGAGAGGTGTAAGTCCCCTCAATGGCCGGTCAGACCTGTCATTGAGAGGTGTGAGTCCCATTGATGTCCAACACAGACCGGTCATGGGATTGGGGAGGAGATCCAAGTCCCTCTTGATTACCGGCATCAAGACCGCACATATTACGCTAAATTACATTAGCGCCGCTACAAGTGTAGCTTAGCGGTTTCCCGCTCACAGTTTTTGCTGTAGCTGAAAAACGCTAATTCTAGCGCTAACGTAGCGCACTTCCCGCTACACCTCCCAGTCCCCCTTTGTAGCTTAGAGGATTGGCCCTCGCTAACGCTAAAAAAAATTGTAACTTAGCGTTGTAGCATTTCAAGGCGCCAAAAATTCTACTGCATTCCAATTAGCGGGCAATCTATTACGCATTTGCAGTAGCGGTTGATTCACTGCAGTTTAAACCTAGCGCAGCACGCTACCATTTCAAATGTGCAGTTAAAATAATGATACCACAACCACTCTTGCACATTTCTGGCCAGCTTTGCCAGCACCAAATCAACCGCTTGCTAATTGCTGGCAGAACTCTTACGGTCTCCGCTTGTTTTTTTTATTGTTCTCAGCAGCGGCTGATGTGTGTGGAACCGGTAGGAGTGCCCTATGTGCAGCGACCATTGAGCAATGCGTCAGCAGCCACATCTGGTTGCAACAAGGGGTGAAGGCTGGGGGCGATTTCACCAATTGCCAGATTGTTCTTGATGCAGCTGAAGCTAATGCAAAATTTGCTACGCATGTTGGCAACCTTATCAACAAAAAAAAGCCAATAAAATTAAACATGTTGGAGATCCAGAGAAATAGTGTCTCTTCCCAATTTACAAGTACCAAATTTTCTTCTCTCTTGATCTCACCTCATGTCACTTGTTCAATCCAATCTCACTCACTCAATATTAGAATACAAAATTTCCAGGCTGTCTTGCCTTTTTTTTTATCTTGTCCGCTGCCTCCCCGCTAACGTAGCCGCTAAGTTAGCGGATCATGCTTATAAATTACACATTACGTTAGCGCTTAGCGCGCTAAGAACAGCTGAAGCGTAGCTGTTTGGGCGCTACCATCTAGCGATTATAAAAAAAAAAATAGAGTGGCCTCCACATAGCTGTAATTGCAGCGCAAGGGTAGCTACAATTTAGCTTTAGTTTAGCGGCACTCAATTTTGCTAAATTGCAAAGCTACAAAGCTACATGTAGCAAAATATGTGCGGTCTTGCCGGCATAGACTGGTCATTGGGAGGAGATCTGAGTCCCCTCAATGACCGGTACAGACCGGTCATCAATAAGTGTGAGTCCACTCAATGGCTGGCACAGACTGGTCATCAAGACATGTGAGTCCACTTGATGGCCAGCACAGACCTGTAATCAAGCGGTATGATTCCCCTCAATGACTGGTCTTTCCAGTCATTTAGAGATGTGCAGAGTGCCAAGGAGTTCAAAGCCTCCCCAGAATGCGTGGACACATTCTCACCGCTCAAAGCCAACTTCCTGGGATTTGGAACACCCCTGGATGATCCTGACCGGTCATCCTGAGAAACAAACCGCCAGAGTCTAAATATGACCTGTAAACACTTGTACAAGTGTGTACAGGCTTGGAAAAGTGTGTACAGGCGGGCATTTTGTCTGCCCAGGTGCAGGGCAGAGTTGTGGTGTTCAGGTGGGTGCAAAGGATGTCAGGGCCCATCTGGGCGTCACCTTGTGTCACATGCAAGCTGGGACCAATACTTAAAGGGCTGGGGGGAAGCTTTTTGTCCCCCCAGGGGATTTCTAACTTAGCAAAGTGCCGCCGACTGCAGGGAGGGACTTAGGACTAATGTGGGGGCCATGGTGTGTAGACCATTGCAGGAATGGGTGGTTCAAATTACGCAGGCCGTAGCTCACTTGGTTTGCAAGCATAAGGTCCCAACCAAGCATTGATAGATGCTCTGGCATCTTGGCTATTGTTCTGTCTGCTCAGAATTTTGATACATCTTGTCAAACAAAAAAGAAAGGATTAAGAAGGCAAATTACAAAAACCAGCTGTGCTTGGACCGGACTCAAGCACCACACCAGATGAGGGTGGTTCTGGCTTGCCTTGAATCATTTCAAAAATCCACCAAGAATAGTCTGGTTGGTTGATCAATGGGGTTGTCAGCTTTTAAAAATTGGTTCCATCAATGATCTTCTAAGTTTTGGTAGCTGGAATGGCCAGCACCAAAACTGTGGGCTGGAAAAATTGAAGACTACATTTCCATCACTTTTTGGTGGGTGGTCTATGCGCCACATGTTGAGTTTAAAACTCGCCTATTGAGTATGTGATTTGGTTTATGCATGTGGTCATGCATATCAATATGTGTTATGACAATCAACCAACTCCGATCCCAAGATTCTCTGATCAGCAACACTTTGACTTGCCAACAAACTCTATTCTTCCCTTTCCATTATTCAATCCTTTGCTTCTTTCAATCACTTGACTCAAAATCATCAATTACTAAAAATTTGCTCAAAGACAATCTTCTTTGTAACCAATCAATCAAATTGAAGATCAATTTCAATTCATCATCCAAGTCTATTAAAACCAGAGTTTTGTGGGAAAAAAATTCAAGGGTTTCCCCTATTTTTTATCCACAAAACAACAAAGAAAGGGTTTTCCCTATCTTTTAATCACACAAAAGCAAAAAAGGCTTCCCCTATCTGAGGAAAGCCTCTGCAAAAAACACAACCTAGCCCAACACCAGCCGAAGCTGCTGCACCCAGGCCCATACTGCCGCCCAACTCACCGGATGGGTCAAACAGTATGTAAGGAAGGCCCCCAGCAGCGCGGTGGCAATCTGCTAAGTGGGGGCCAGCTCTTTAACCCCCCAGGCTGTGCAAATGCAGATGCAGCAGCGGGAGAGCGTGAGACGCACCGCCAGCTGGAATTACAGACAAAACGGATGCGGCTGAGGGGAGAATCTGACTAGCCAGCTCGCGGTCTTATATATCCGAGCCCCCGCGGGCCTCTGGCTTAGAGTTGGACTTGCCGCCGCGTCCACAACAACACTGCCATGGCAAAAAAGCCACCGCCATGGAACCAACACCACCACCCATATGTACAGCAAACGCAGACCAACACTACCATGACAAAAACGCCACCGCCATGGAACAAACGCCACCACCGATATGTACAGAAAACGCAGGAAACGCGCCGGCCGAAGCCAAAACCTATCGGTGACCAGTAACATCTCCCCTTGATGACCGGTCTGTGCCGGTCATCGAGGGAGTAGCACCTCCCCTCGATGTCAGGTACACACCGGTCATCGAGAGGAGTAGCACCTCCCCTCGATGACTGGTACACACCGGTCATTGAGGGGAATAACACCTCCTCTGGATGACCGGTGTATACCGGTCAACGCGAGGAGGTATGAGTCCCCTCGATGGCCGGTAAAGACAGGTCATCGAGAGGAGTCGCACCTCCCCTCGATGACTGGTACACACCGGTCATCGAGAGGAGTAGCACTTCCCCTCGATGTCCGGGACACACCGGTCATCGAGAGGAGTAGCACCTCCCCTCGATGACTGGTACACACCGGTCGTCAAGGGGAATAACACCTCCTCTGGATGACCGGTGTATACCGGTCAACGCGAGGAGGTGTGAGTCCCCTCGATGGCCGGTAAAGACAGGTCATCGAGAGGAGTAGCACCTCCCCTCAATGACCGGTACACACCAGTCATCCAGAGAAGTTGTTATTCCCCTTGATGACCGGTCTGGCCGGTCATCGAGAGGAGGTGCTACTCCCCTTGGTGACCAGCACAGACCGGTCATCGAGAGGAGATGTTACTCCCCTCGATGACCGGTGATGACCGGTCATTGAGAGGAGGTCTTATTACCCTCGCTGACCGGTCTGTGCCGGTCATCGGGAGGTGTGACTGATGACCGGTCCGCGCCGGTCATCGAGAGGTGTGATTGATGACCGGTCTGTGAGTCCCCTCGATGACCGGTACAGACCGGTCATTGAGAGGTGTGATTCCCCTCAATGACCGGTGTGTACCAGTCATTGAGGGGAGGTGCTACTCCTCTCGATGACCGGTGATGGCCGGTCATCGAGAGGAGGTGTTATTACCCTCGATGACCGGTCTGTCTTGACCTCTTTAATTCCTTCTCCCTTGCTCACTGGTTAAAATCTTTCCTAGCTCCACATTGTAGCAATCAATTATCAAGCTGGCCTGGCTGTCTTTGGCCTGAATTTTTTTCTTGTTTTCTGGTCTTCTTGATGCCACTGTTTGAATACCAGTGATCAATCTGATTTTGTTTTTCCCTCAGGAAACAAGGGTTGTTGTTTTGAAATTTTTTCTTGTATCTGACTTTAAAGTTGGAATAAATTATAATAAGACTCAGTGACAACCATATTGGACTTTCAAACTCTCCACCTACTTAGGCAAACTGAAAGCTTTTTCAAATGGAGCAGTGGAGACTGTCAAAATTTGAGCTGGTGGAATGACAAACCTGTTCAGCAGATATGATTTTGATCTCAATGATGGGAAGGCATCAAGCTTATCATGTGTACTTTAGGATTCCCATTTAACCTCAACACCAAATTCAACTCCCAGTTCCAGGCAACAAGGCTAACTTACTCAGGCTATGCAGATGTCCATTCAAAATGAAATGAAAAGACCCATCAGTACTGGAATAGGATAAGGAAATTTAATAATATGCTGATACAGGTCTCAGGGTTTTATTTATGTATCTATCCTTTTACATATTCTGGAGTTTATGAATGCCTTTCATATTTAACATTTGCTTTCAAGAGGGTATTTACTGGCCTGTGGAGAAGAATGGGGAAAGGGGCTGATCATAAATTTTCCCTGAACCCCTAAATTTGCATCGGCAAAGCCGCCTTGGCCTCTAGTTGACTTTAAACACTCAGGAGGAGCTAGAACTAGTCTCTGGGCAGGTAGTTGCTTCATGTTTATGTTGACTTCATCAACAGACATTGTGTGTTAACAATCAACTTAGTCTTCACTTTAGGCTAGCTTGTTGTGATAATTCCGTGTGTTTTTTGTTGTTGCCCTTTGTCCTTGTTCAAGATTTGTTTTTGTGCTGGTTCTTTCTTTGAGGTATTTATTTTCATGTTATCATTATAGCTAGTAGTCAAAGAGATCTAACTATTCCTTTTATATTCTAAAAATTGTATTTACTTTTCTTGAGTTCTTTTGTTGATTAACTGTTTCAACAAAGTAATCTCATACCATTTTTACACCACAACCCCCACATTAGGTCCAAGTCCCTGCCTGCAGGAGGGGTGGCTTTGCCACCAGCCAAAATTAAGCTCCACCCAAATGAGATACCACCCAAACCACCACCCAAACTCCGAACTCCAACCTCCTGCATAGGGAGGAACTTTGATAAGTTAGAGGGGATCTGGGTTTTGTCCCACCCTCTCCCTGAAGGCCCCATTTGAGTAGGCTCCTTCTTGATTTCAAAAAACAAAAATTCTAATCTTGAACAAGAATTTAAAACTTAAACATCAGACTCACTCAAAACAAAAAATATGACAACAATAAGGGTGTTCAAAGTTGAAATCATATTTTTTTCAAATCATAAAATCATAAAATCATAACACTTTTGAGTGATCATTTTTTATGTACCATTTTAGAATTGTTGCTCTTTTTTGAGTGATTGGGTGTTACACATTTTTTTCAGATTAAAATTTTATGAATTTATGGTGTTATAATTTTATGCAGTCAGCTTTGAACACCCCTAATCAAAATTAGGGTGTTCAAAGTTGACTTGCATAAAATCATAACACCATAAAAATTAAAATCATAAAATTTGAAGCTGAAAAAAATATGTTGCACCCAAGCACTCAAATTAGAGCAACATTTCTAGAATGGTACATATGAAATCATCACTTGAAAGTTTTATAATTTCATGATTTTATGCATTGAAAATTTTATGATTTCAACTTTGAACACCCTTAATGTACAAAAAATAAAATCAACTCAAACAAAACCAAAAAATTACACTCAAACAAAACATAAACTCTAAATTACTCAAACAAACAAAACAAACTTGAAATTTTTAAGCTTAAAAAACACAAATTTCAAACTTTTAATTTTTTTTTGCCTGCAGTTTCAATGAAATGCAGCTGCATGAACCCATGAAGTCAGTTTCTGTGAAACTGTAGTTTTAATAAACTTGGATTTAGTATACAAGATGTTTCATTTTTGTTGTGAGAGATCATGTTCCTGTCTACAAGACTGTGGATCTGTCTTTCTGTTCCTTTAAATGATAACCTGCTGAACATCAGATTATGTGTGTACTCTGCCATCTGGGATTGAAAATCAGACCCCCTCTCCATCCGCGACGACCAGGATTTGGTTCCCATCCCCAAGGCTGATGACTACAGCTCATCAAATCATGGTGTCTTTGGCTGTGAGACGGGCGGTGGTTTGGGTGTGATGAGTACGATGCTTTTACAGCTGTTTGATGAACCTGCAGGATGGAAATTACATATGAGCCCAAAGTAATACCAGATCAGTTTTTGCCCCAACCAGGGGGTCCAGCGCCCGGGTCGGGATTTTACCTGTTTTTACCGTGTTTTTGCCCGTTCTTATGTATTTAAATACACAGCGCACAAAATCGGAACCCGTGGTGGATTGTCTCTCTCGAAAGCCTTGACCAACCACTCCCCAGTCGCAACCACAAACCCACTCCGAACATCCATCATCCCGACCATGATCTCACAAGCTATCACCCGAAGCTATCGGGTATGTGCCTCTGGCTTCAGTACTTTTCCAGCTATCTTTCCCCCCCAAAAAAAACCACTATAACTAACTGTGCCCAATTCATCCGATACTCAGGTTTCGCCGACCCTTCGCCCCTCCGCAACTTTTTCTAGCCGGTCTCTGGCACCCCAGCTAGCACGACGGTTCGCTTCTCAAACCGATCAGACGGAGTATGACGTCGTGGTGATTGGCGGTGGTCAGTCTCAAGAAATAAAGATCCGGAATTGTCCTATCAGATTTATATTGATGTTTCTGATGAATTTTCCCTTTCCGTATGGCTTCGTAATTCAGGACCTGGTGGATATGTTGCGGCCATCAAGGCTGCTCAATTGGGCCTCAAGACAGCCTGTGTTGAGAAACGAGGGGCGTTGGGTGGAACCTGTTTGAACGTCGGTTGTATACCTTCCAAAGCCATGTTGAACAACAGTCATATCTATCATCAAACACTTCACGATCTCAAAAACCGTGGAATCGATGGTCAGTGAACATCAGTCATTTGTCCTCCTTGGAAACTTCGATAGTGTATCTCAAATGAACTAACTATGTTTTGAACTCGACGTTTCAGTCGGCGACGTCAAGCTAAACCTGCCCAACATGCTCAAAGCAAAGAACAAGGCGGTTTCCTCTCTTACCAAGGGAATCGAAGGGCTGTTTAAAAAGAACAAAGTCGACTACATCAAAGGACATGGCGCACTATCATCAACAACCTCTGTGACGGTCGATTTGATCGACGGTGGAAAGCAAGATCTGTCGACCAAGAACATCATCATTGCCACTGGTTCTGAGGTGTCTCCGTTCCCCGGTGGAGCAATCGAGATTGACGAGAAGCGGATCGTCTCATCGACTGGTGCGCTTGATCTCCAAGAAGTTCCCAAGAAGATGGTTGTCATTGGAGGTGGGATCATCGGACTAGAAATGGGATCTGTATGGAGCCGGCTGGGTGCCGAAGTGACGGTGGTTGAATATCTTGGGACGATCGGTGGCCAGGGTATCGACGGCGAGATCGCCCAGAGCTTCCAGAAAATCCTCAGCAAGCAGGGCATCAAGTTCAAACTGAATACCAAGGTGACCGGACTCGAAAAGATTGACGAGCGAAACCACCATGTGAAGATCGAGTCAGCCGATGGTGCCAAGACTGATCAGCTCGAAGCAGATGTCGTCTTGGTTGCCGTTGGGCGACGCCCCAACACCTCCGGACTGAACTTGGAGGCCGTCGGCGTCGAAGTAGATCAGAGAGGCAAGGTCGTGATCGATAGCCAATACAGCACTTCAGTCCCCAACATCAAATGTATCGGTGATGTCACTTACGGACAAATGTTGGCGCACAAGGCCGAGGAAGAAGGTATTGCAATTGCCGAAATGCTTAAGACAGGCCATGGCCACGTCAATTACGATGTCATCCCATCCGTCGTATACACTCATCCAGAAGTGGCTTGGGTGGGTAAGACTGAAGAAGATCTCAAGAAAGCGAATGTGAAGTATTCAATCGGAAAGGTTAGTCTGTTTACATCGTTCCTTGGGGTAGCGGATACCTTCCTCTGATGTACTGATCGCGTGGGTGATTTATCAGTTCCCATTCCTGGCTAATTCGAGAGCAAAGACCAACGACGACTCGGAAGGAATGGTGAAATTCCTTACTGAGAAGGAGACCGACAAGATCCTTGGTGTTCACATCATCGGACCTAACGCCGGCGAGATGATTGGCGAGGCTGTCTTGGCGATGGAATACAGCGCCAGTGCCGAAGATGTCGCTCGAACAAGCCATGCCCATCCTACATTGAGTGAGGCATTTAAGGAAGCCGGTCCGTGTTCTTCACCTTCCAAGATTGTTTACAAGTATTATATGGCTGACTTCTTTTGGTCGATTGATTTCTTCTGGTTTAGCCATGGCCGCAACTGGCAAAGCAATTCACTTCTAGATTATGACCATTGCCTAATCATAAGAATAAACCCTTGAGTATAAATACTTCAACAAATTGAAATCTAGTCTCTCGAGCCTCTCTTCTATCTGAGTCTTCGTTGCATAAAAGAGTGATGCCAACAAAAAAAAAAAAAAAAACGAAACGAAAAAAGCCCACATCATTTTCTTGAGTAGAGTTCTTCAGTCGATGCTCATCTGATGATGAGTATTCAAACCTTCTCCTGGAACAACATCGTCGTACAAGCATCAAAATTTAAATACCTTTTTTTTCTCAACCAACCATTTTCTTTTTAGTTTTGTACCATCAAGCTCATCTGGTATTTTCACTGTCTTCATTTTTCCATCTTTTTTTGCAAATTGAAATTTGATGTATACCTTGATCAGACCATCTGAGTTTCTTCCTGGCTGCATAGCTAAAAACATAAAGCTTAGGAGGCTTTGACTTTTTGCAAGCTGTTTCTTGGATTCACGCTGACAAATTTGGAAGGAGCGTAAGTTTTCTCTGGATGGTACATGATTGCCTGCGTCCATGTGCACTCTGAAGTAAAAGTAAACCAGGATGGTTGGATACTAAGTGCTCCGTTCTGATTCTGAATGGAAATGAAGTCTTGGAAAAGCAGTGCTAGATTCGTTCCTAGCCACATCCCCCCTTCTTTTTGGTGATTGGAGATGTTTCCTAGAGCATGCAAGTCTTCCCGTGTTCATGGCGCTCAACAAATGGCTTTTCGCACAAAGCAGCAGAAACGGCCATCTGATAGAGTGGGATACATGGAGCATCTTTACAAGCCGTTCTGATCACAAGTTGGGTTGGACAAGATGGGACATGCGTGTTGACCGATGCAACTAAGCATGTTGCAATGTGTTTTCTAGCGTCGTTTGAACGCCCAAATGGATGAGCAAGAACACTCCAAATCGGGTTTCAGACATTCTACATGAGGGAGTTACAAGTCAGGCGGAAGCAAAAGATAGTCTAATATTAGGCCCCAATTATAAACAATAATTGGGACTTTATTGAAAAATAATCAAAACCAAATTGAGATTCACTCTTAACTGTTTTTTTTACTAAAAAATAGCTATAATCATAATTTCAATCGAGTTTTGATTATTTTTCAATAAAGTCCCAATTATTGTTTATAATTGGGGCCTTAATGTGATGTTAAAGTATGGAGGCGCTGGACCGACATGTCAGACAGCTTTTTGTTTTTTGCAGTGTCTTGAATTTTTTTGCATTGGCATTTTTTTTTATACAAATTCATTCTCCAAGATGGCCAGAACTTAAGACCGCACATATTACGCTGCACTTAGCGTACCGGTTTTGTAATTAGCGGTTTCTTGTGGCCGCTACGCTAGTATTACAATGTAGCTTATAATCAGCTACAATTACAGCTACAAAATGTTTGGGAAAAAGTGCATGTTTAGCTACAAATTACAGCTAATTAGCTGTAGCGGCCCGCTAATTAGCTGTAATTTAGCTGTAATTTAGCGTTAGCGGAGCTTAGCGGGTTGATATTACAGCTAAAGCTAACAGCCTGGAAGTTTAGCGGCTCTCAGCTATATTCAATTTCTAGTGGTGCTAATGTAATTAGCGTAATATGTGCGGTCTTGCTGGCAGAAGCCATTTATGGTGTTCAAAATTGCATATGTCACTGTTTACATAAAATCATAAAGCCAATTTTGGCTGGGAGATGTCAGCGTGCATAAAACTTAAAGTGACATCTCCCAGCCAAAATTGCAGTTTGTGATTTTATGCAAAAAAATCTTATGCAATTTTGAACACCATAATTGGATTATTGGTTTCCACTGTGCCACAACCACATATACAGACCAATATGTATATAAATATGTAAATAAGGGCTATTGTGGCAACTCTACCTACTTTCTGCACTGCATGGGTACAAAAGCAATGCCTTTAACCATACAGAAAGGCCATCTGAGGATGTCCTGTGAGTCTTACAGCTTGCTGGATGTCCTTGAAGAGGTTAACGGCTTGTCAAGTGGGCTTGGGTCCCTGCGGGACGGGGCCCGTTGACTCAGTTAAGTTAGAGTGATTTGCGGAGATGCTCTGAAATGCTGTTCTGACTCTCCTGGGCACCTAACCAACCCCCAATCAAGTCAGAGAGGAGCATGATAGAGAGAGCACAAAAGGCAGCATGTAAACAGCTTGACCAACTCTTCAGGGCACCTAACCGACCCCCTGTTGAGTGATAAAGAAGTTGCCAAGAATGATGGGGGGGTAGAAGAGGTATATATAGGAACCAGGCTGCTCTCCTGCCTGGTGAGGTACTTGTACTATTACAGGATTTATAACCAATCCTGACACTGACATGTGTTTGAGTACTCCTACCATTGTATACATACACTGATACAGACTGATACTGATCCCACATGTTTGGCGGATGCTCAAAGCGGAAGCAAGGAAAGATGGCTAGATTCAAAACATGAAACGTGATTGACCAGAATTTCTGGTTCAGAGCCATTTTTGTCTAGGAGTGTTGGCTCAGGCACCATGTTTGGCTAGGAATGTTGGCTCAGAGCCATGGTGGCTGTTTTGAACAATGGCTGCTTTGTTGGTTCATTTGTCCATTTTGTCGTGGATTCACCGGCATTTCACAAAAAAAAACATGAATTTGGCCGTTTTTGTTGGTCCAGCGCCTCCATATTAAAGTGAGAGCAAGTACATTGGACTGGAGTGGGGATACAATGATATTGAAAGAAAATCAATCCTGCTATGCCGAATTGGAGTAGTCATATCTAAGATGGACAAAAAACAAAGAATCAGCTGGATGGTATGGAGGCTTGGAGTCAACTTGTTGGCCAACATCTTTTGATTTTCAGAATTTTAATTCTTGGTGTAAATTTTTGAGTCCCACCACCTGAACCTGGAATCCAGTGGTCAAATATTGATTCCACTGCCAAACTGGCCAGATTTGACAGAGTCTGTAATGATTCCCCAGTCATACTCTAACTTAACTAAGTCCCTCCTTGGGGGAGCAAAGCAACATCCGAAGGAGGGACTTATGACTTATGTCACACTTCTTGCCTGAGAGATTGGGGCTTTTGTGGCTTTTTATGCCATTTTTTCCTTTCTCCCTTCACACCGAAAAAACTAGGCAGCCTCTGCTGGAGCCCTGAAGGGTCAAGATAGCTGAACATCTTGGCTTTGTGTCCCTGTCCTCATGATGAGGATTGGATGCAGGGGCTGCAGTGGCCAAGGCCTCTTAACCAGAGCATGGAGAGCTTGGTTCCTGTGTAATTGAATTGAGAAACCATACTGTTTTCCGTGGTCAGTTCAATCCGCACAGCATACAGCTCAAGGAACCTTGAAAATACATAACTTTGAAGGGTCATGGAGCAAAAATGGTTGGACTTCCAGGAACATGTGTAGTGGCAAAAGATAGGGAAGAGGGAGACGAGTTTGATGATCCAAAGTGCATGCCTGGGGCCCTTTGGGAACAGGGTCAAAAATTGAAAGGCACAAAATTGCCTGCAAAAACATTTGGAAGATCGGAATCTCTCAGGCCAAAATGTGGACATTAGTCCCAAGTCCCTCCTTCGAAGGTTGCGCTTTGCGCAAGGGCACTTCGCGCCAGCCCAGGCTGTACCAGGGCCCTCCAAAGTGGGGGACTTGTGTTAAGTTAGAGTCATACTGGCCAAGTAATCTGCCTGGGTGCCAAAGAAGATTCCATGATAATCACATGGCTCATGTACACCACAGGTGGACTTCTGGAGTTTGAATCCAGTAAAAATACTGGACGGTGGCAAAGACCAAAAGCCAATTGGAATGTGTCCAACATGGTCAAAAAAACAAAAGCCAATCAGAATGCTTCCAGTATGGTTGAAGGACCGGAATCATTCCAATTGCAATTCGGGTTAAACCCAAACCCAAGAAAAAAAAATTCACATTGGAATGAAGTCAAAGAAGTTTTGACTGCATTCCAGGAAATACAGACTGGAATCTCATTCCAGTATTTTTCCTGGATTTTTCCCAGATCATTTGTGTATATGACTGATCAAGCCTCACAGATGCAGGCTCATATACACAAATTACGCCATTCACCATATGGCCGTTTGTCTAGCGTAGTGGTCTTGCAAGGAAGCTAGCTCCGGTGGGAGCAGATCAGCAACATTCTGCTGGTTCAAACCCCCCTTTTGGCTGGTTAATTTGTTTGGTCCTCATTTTGAGCCAATCACCACCTGCCACAGCCCAGAACCATTCCAAATAGCATTCATAAGCAATTTGGAAGGGCTTAGGCAATCCGTGATATTTTTGGATTGCCCTCCAGTAGATTTCCAGGAAAATTCCAGTGGAAACGTCGACCGTCTGACAACGGTCTCCCCTTGCAGGCTGACACCTCAAAATGATATTGGTTGCCAACCAAAATCATTTTGAAGAACTTCACCTGTGGTGTACATGCTGTAACGGAGGCATACCTTAAGAGCATCTCCAATGGCCCGGGGGGCAGTTGGCCTGTGTTCCCCGGCCCGCAGACACATTTCACAGCAGTCGCGGCTCAGCTCCAATTATGGACTGGCAGTTTAAGCCGCAATCCGACTGAAAGGTCACTCCTCCAGCGCCACACACCAGCACCCACCACCCTCTGCAAGCCTGATTCCGGTCATCAGGATGCATAAATATTGATGACTGGAATGTTCTGGTTGTCAGGACGCATGTATCCTTGATGACCGGAGCAAACCCGGTCATCAAGTGGAGGAAACACTGCTCTTGATGACCAGAATGGACCTGGTCATTAAGGGGAGTGTTTACTCGTCTCAATGAATGGAACGGACCCAGTCATTGAGGAGTGTTTACTCCTCTTGAGACCGGAATGGACCCAGTCATTGAGGGGAGTGTTTACTCCTCTCGATGACCGGAGAGAACCGGTCATCACTCCCCTCGATGACTGGGTCCGTTCTGGTCATTTTTGCTCCTTTTGATGACCGGAGAGAACTGGTCATCAAGGAGAGTTTTTACTCCTCTGGATCATCAGAGAGAACCGGTCAATGAGGGGAGGGTTTACTCCTCTCAATGATCAGAGAGAACCAGTCATCAAGGGGAGTTTTTACTCCTCTTGATGACCGGGAAAGACCCCGTTATCAAGACAAGGCTTGTTGATTCAATTGATGAAGTTTTTTTTTTCTTTTTTTCTTGCTTGGTGAGCTGCAAGTGTTGATACTGTTTCGTCCATTTTTGCAAGGTATGAAGACAAGCGGATGCAGGTGTGTGTGGTCAATTGCGGCCTGGAGGCAACCCGCAGAAGTCAGCAGGTGATTGCGGGTTGGACTGCCCCCGGCAATTTTCCCAGGGTTGTTCCGCGGGTCCGTTAGCGCAAAAAAAAAAGAACCTGGGCGGCCAAAGTTCGCCCCCAAACGCCCAGTCGCGGCTCCGTTAGAGATGCTCTAACCAACCTTTTGATGACCAGAGCAGACCAGTCATTGAGAGAGTGCGTAACCCTCTCAATGAACGGCTTAAACTATGCCGATCAGCAAGGGGAGCTCTTGATGACCGGTAGAAACTATGCCTGTCATTGAGGCGAGCTCTCAATGACCAGTTTATGCCGGGCATCAAGAGGTTTACAAGCAAAATTCTCTCCATGACTGGCGGCAATGACAGGTCTTTCATGGTCATTGAGGGAGTACATCATACATACCTCAATAGCAGAGCTTTTGATGACCAGACCACTCATCAAGAGCTCCCTGCAATGACCGGCATAACAGATCATGAGAGGGATAGTTACATACTCCCTTGATGGCGGGCCTGACCGGTAATTGAGGGGGTTCTCTACTCATTTGATGACCGGTATACATGGACCGTTCATCAAGAGGTTTATCTCCTTGCCAGTTGACCGTTATAGACCAGAAATCAAGGGTATTTTTTACTCCCTCCGGTCTTTGAGAGAAGTACTCTCCATGACCGGTACAATCAGTCTTTGAGAGGAGTACCTTTGATGCCTGGCACAACCATTGTGAGCCTTCAATGACCAATCAGTCACACATTGTTGCTCCATATTATTTCCTCCTTCTATGGTGGCTTATACAGACAATTCATGATGGAAGAAGGAACAAAGCAGAATATGGCTAAGGCCCCGTTTGGACGCATCATAAATGTAGGTGTTATATTGCACAAATCATGAGATAAAAAACAAACTATATTTCAAACTGTGCTACCCAAATATTTTTCAGGGCAAGGTGAGCAACTGGTGTTCTCAACATTTTTTCCAGAGTGAAATAATTTGACCATCTTTGGCTACATAAAGGCAATATTACACTTTATAATGGTTGAGAGTGTAATATTGCTATTATGGCACTGAAGATAGCACAATTTCTTGAATCTGATGAAAAAATTCAGAAGATCAGTTCATCACCTTTCCTGAATCAACATTTGGGTGCCTCATTTTGAACGGTTAGTTTTTTATTTGATGATTTGTGCAATATAACACCTGCATTTATGATGCGTCCAAACGGGGCCTTAGCCATATTCTGCTTTGTTCCTTCTTCCATCATGAATTGTCTGTATAAGCCACCATAGAAGGAGGAAATAATATGGAGCAACAATGTGTGACTGATTGGTCATTGAAGGCTCACAATGGTTGTGCCAGGCATCAAAGGTACTCCTCTCAAAGACTGATTGTACCGGTCATGGAGAGTACTTCTCTCAAAGACCGGAGGGAGTAAAAAATACCCTTGATTTCTGGTCTATAACGGTCAACTGGCAAGGAGATAAACCTCTTGATGAACGGTCCATGTATACCGGTCATCAAATGAGTAGAGAACCCCCTCAATTACTGGTCATGCCCACCATTGAGGGAGTATGTAAATACGCTGGATTCCAGTTTCAGTTGGTGGGACTCAAAAATTTACACCAAGAATGTGTTTCCTCCATCTCAGATCACCAGAGCCAACGCACTCTGGGGTCGCTCTTGCATTTTTCAGACCGTCCAGATTATTCATTTGACAAACAAGTAAATCTTTCATACCCTAACTTTCCTGGTACTATCAAACATTATTTACGCTCCCAGTCAGGTGTTGCATCAGACCCAAGACCATAAGCTAGACAGTTCTTTATCCATTTACACGCTCCTAGTCCAGTGTTGTATTGGACCTGAGACCCAAAACCACATATTACGCTCCAAGTCAAGTACCATATTGGACTTTAGACCCTAAGCTTCTGTCTCCAGGTTGTTACCCCAAGAGACTTTAAAACCCATGTACATCTACCCTCCGTATTTCATTCTTTGTTCTACAAACACGTCCTACATCATCCATAACATGTTGTGTTTTCAATCTTCTAGCTCCCAGTCAGGTGTTGGATTGGACCCAAGACCCAAAGCCACATACATCTTTCCGTGCTCCTAGTCAGGTGTTGTTTTAGACCCAATACCCAAAGCCAAAAATAATTGCTTCACTCTAAATATCACATTTACGCTCCCAGTCAAGTACCGTATCGGACCTTAGACCCTAGGCATCAGCTCAAAGCACGTCCCTTGGTTTCTAAAAGAATTGGAATAACTAAAATTTATTGCTTGTTAGAGTTATAACCACAAGTGTCTAAGTGATAGACAGTAATAGAGCATAGCTACATGTACCTGAAAGCAGAACAAGAAATGCCTGGGCTACTGGGGTGGTTGGGGTTGTTTTGGCTTTAGACAAAGAAAGAAAAGTTGTGAAGGTGGGATGTACGGCGATCCAAGCGCAAGGGACGATCAGGTATGAGCCGGCTATCTGAGTAGCTTGGTTTTGTTCTGGCGGAACGGGTCTGCTGAGTCTTGGGCTGGGGTCGCTGACGCTTCTGTGATCCTGTCAAGCAGGTCTGAGTTGGTCTGGGGTCCAAGATGTTCCGCGAGCTTTCTTTAACAAAAGAAGGTTCAGTCAGTGGAGGACTTCCTGTCAATCTGGGAACCCAGATTTTTCCAGATTTTGCGGGGAAATCTGGGCTTGATCATCCCAAATCCTAGATCTGCCTAGATTTCCCTGCAAAATCTGGGAAAATCTGGGTTTCCAGATCGGCGGGAAGTCCTCCAGTGGAGGACTTCCCGTCACTTTTGAACAGATCTGGAATTCCAGATTTCGCAGGGAAATCTGGAATCTGGAACTCTGGATCACTTTGGGGATCTTCGGGGACCCATATTTCCCTGCAAAATTTGATATCTGGTGGCTCAGATCTGACTTTCCAGATCGACGGGAAGTCCTCCAGTCTCTGTGGAGGATCTGCTATCACCTGGGCTGGGGTACGTACAAGGTTTTAAAGCTTGTTTGCTCTTTTTGCTGGGCTTTGACCTTTAAGGTTCTTGCTGGTTCTGCTTGCATAATCGACGGAGTGATATGCTTTAGCTGACTGTGCCTGGGTTAGGTCTTGGTCTGGGCAAGTGCGGAAGGGTTTACCTGTCCGTGCTGCTGGGTCTGGGCTTAACCGCGCATGCTTCCTTTCTGGTTGCAGCGGGTCTGGGTTCTGGGGACCGCGGAAGGGCTTGCCTTTCAACGCAGCTGAGTTTAACCAAGCAGTTTTCCATAAGGGTTCCTGCTGGTCTCATTGGTCTGTATTCCTACATTTTCTACCCCCAGATGAAGAGATTAATATACCAGCTGACAAGCTCGTATGTTTCCTTTGACCTTCGCTTCTTTCGCTTTGCTACATAATGAGCAAGCTGACATCAATGACACACATTTGCACGCTCTACCACGTTTTTGTTGCGCAATCGCATCTACAAGTCACATCATTTTTGGACACAGGGTCTCATTTAAGGAGTCATTGGCTGAACTCAGCATTTAGCTATCAAATTTCAAATCTCCTTGTGATAAAGCTCCCAGTCAGGTGTCGTATCAGACCAGAGACCCCAAGCTATTCTACTCCGAGTCAGTTGTCAGTTGCATCATAATTTTGGATTCAGTCGCATCAGACTATTTCAAACCCCAGACCGTACCAATATTGACTAGTATCATATTGTCTTTAGGCTCCCTAGTCGCGCCGGTCGCATCAGACTTAAGACCCCAAGCAAAAGTGTACACCATCAACAGATAGTTCACATTCAAAAAAAAAAAAAAAGAGTGACTTGGTCTGTACGTTAACCAGATCAAGATCAGAGGATCTTTGTTTTTCTGCCTCATAGGAGAGCTAGCAGGTGTTTATGAGACGGTCATCCGCATCGTAAACGTTTCGGCAACTCGAAGTGCAAACATTAGATTGAATAATCCTTCCTCCAGGTAAGTTTGTGAAGAGCTAGTTTTTCTGTATCCTTATTCGAACCCTGTCACGGGACACATCATTCAATTCAGAGATAATCTAAGATACATCAATTTACGCGGTAGAAACCATGGTCGAGAAAAGCGTCACGCGGACCGTTGCAGCGAAGCGCACAGGGATGACACGTCAGTCGGCGAGCCCTTACTTCCGACTGTACAGAAACTGGGTAACGCACAAGTTCCCAAAGTGAGGAAAGAGGTGGGAGCAGCTCCGGATGAAGAGTTTCTGTCTCCGGAAGAGGGTGATGACCCGACGCAAAAGGTGGTAACGCTGGCGAACCTGCTGATCTTGATTTGATCACGTCGGTACCAAACCTTCCAAAATCAGTTGTGCCGGACATCATGAAGAAAACAAATGTCCCTCTACCAACCTTAGAGATCACCGATGATTTGGAAGAAGATAGAGCCCACATCGGGCCGAAAATTAAGGAGGCAGAAGGATCTGGTGATGTCATTAGTAAGAAACACCTTGTCAACATATTAAACAAGATGGATTCTCAAGCTCAAAAACCCGCCATATTGAGAGCGGTCTCAGCAACTCCGGTCCTTTTGACGGTGGACGCAAGAATGTTTTTGAAAGACGTGGAGACATAATCAGAGCACGGCTTGGTGTATGCAGTTGGCGCCGTTGCCTCCCATCACGACGCGGCAACGCGGGTGAACCCGTTGATTTAGATTCAGTCGCATTTGTAAAGTTTTAGGACAATGCGAAGCGCGACAACCTAAAACAATGTCGTTTGAATCTGAGCAAACGGCGACCTGACAAGACTTATGAGAACCCGACAACACACCTGCGATGACGCAGGGTTTATTTTTGTGATTGATTTTATTGATGTGATTTTAATGATGAGGGACGTGCGCAAGAGAGGATTGTATTAGTCTCTTCCTCACGAATAATAAGATGTAAACGCGTGAATATATTTCTTGTGATGATGAAAAAGGAGAACAATGATGAATATGGTGAAGTGAACAAAATAGCGAACCTAAAACAATGTCGTTTGAATCTGAGCAAACGGCGACCTGACAAGACTTATGAGAACCCGACAACACACCTACACGAAGATTGAAGATAGTAATGAAGACCGGAAAACAAATATTAGATCAATGAGTAAATACATGAATGAGAAAGAAATGAGAAAGGTATGAGAATCGTACCTGCGATGACGCAGGGTTTATTTTTGTAATTGATTTTATTGATGTGATTTTAATGATGAGGGACGCGCGCAAGAGAGGATTTTATCTATATTAGAGAGGGGAAAAAGGAATGGGAGGAGTAGGATGATGATGAGGAAAGTTAGCGGTTAGTTTGGGTAATCCGTAATCTTGATGATGTTGATGAAAAAGTGATTCTGCTTACTAGTCTCTTCCTCACGAATAATAAGATGTAAACGCGTGAGGAAAAGACCAGCAAGGTTGGCGGCGCGGGGAAATGCTTTTGATGTCGGTGGAAAAACGCGGTTAGGGTTATGACCAATACTTTTTCCGATGCTGGTGAGAATTGAATTTACTTGCTGCGTATTCATAATCAGATCCGGGGTATTCATGGTCTAACAGCATTGGAGCAAAAACTTTCAAAATCTGTTGTGGCGAGTCAAGAAGACAACCAATGTCCCGCCCCCCACTCTAGAAAGCCCGGCAACTTGGAGGAAGTAAGAGATCAGAGTGGGCGAAGATTAAAGGAGCCAAAGAAGCTGGAGATGTCATCGTCAAGAAGCATCTGGTCAACAAACTGAACAATGTGAACGAAGCGTAGTGAACATATTGATTTCGTCTTTTATGGTTCCGGTCCATGAGAACTAACATACATTATGTGTTCTCTTGATCCTTGTCATTAGGCAATAAGCCAATAGACCAATCGCGTTTGATCATCAATCAAATTTGCTGCGATATATCGTGATTAGAATATGTTGTTAACTTGATAAAAATGGTAGAAAATGAGTGTCACTAGAGCAGTTGCCGCGAAATGCAAAGACGCAACCACGCGCCGCAACGATAACGCGACAGCAGAATCTTTTACCGTGGCATGGTAGCCAAATCAGGAGGTACTAATGTGCTGGTGTAGCGAATAAAAACATGGCACAAGAGTTTGTGTTGCCTGATGAGGGGGAATATTTGACTCAGCAAGGTGAGATTGAGAGTCAATGCCAAACTGTTCGTTTACTATCATTCCAAATAATAGTAAATTATTCTTGGTTTTGTACCGTTACGGGGGTCAACCCAAAGACACTCTAGATTTAGAATCCTTTGTCTCGGTTCCAAAGCAGTCAAGAGACACGATTGATGAGGTTCTCAAGGTCACGAGCATACCACCACCGGTGATAGAAGCCTCTGACAATTTGTATGAAGAGAAAACACATTTCTAGGAAATAAAAGCGGCTCAAGCGGATTCTCACAAAGCACTTGAACAATGTGCTAGCGTCAATGGAATAGGTGGTTTCAAAACCCATCAGGCTGAGAACGGTTTCAGCCGAACTTAACTAAGTCCCTACTCCGTTGCGGGCCGTGCAGCGTTTGGCTGGTTGCGAAGCGACCCCGACCGGAGGGAGGGACTTATATATTAAAACCCTAACTTAACAAAGTCCCTCTATTTGAGGGGGGACACTGTCCCGCCGGGACCCTCCGAAGGAGGGACTTACACCCAATTTCCAAGTTTGGGCTGACAGAATCAGAACTATGTCTTTTTTCAAACGTTTCTGGCTTCACCCTTTCCCATTGGGCAGCAAAGTTTTGGGGGAACAAAAGATTCCCAAGATCAAGGAGAACCTCTCCAAATTTTTCTGAATTTTTTGAGGCCTTCAGAACCCCTCAGATCCATTTTTTGTGACTGTCTGTGGTCCGCTTCATCCTATATTACAAAGTTCACACTGTACAGAATCCAAACCTCATGATGTGCCAAGGGACATTGCAGATCAAGAAGACAGGTTGGGGATAGGTGGGTATAGTACATGGATAAAGAAGACTTTGGTCATCATGGAAATCCAAACAATAATGAAATCGGACAGGAAATGGATGGGTGAGAGCAGTTTTAAAAAAGTTCCCACCAAAAAACCAAATGCTGTCAGCCTGTAAGTCCGTTTAGCGCGCAAGTCCCTCCCTCTGGTCAGCGCAATGCAACCAGTGTTTTACCACTCCACCTGTAGGAGGGTGGGACTTAGTTAAGTTAGATTTCTCGCGTGAGACGATTCCAAGGTTTGGTTGGGAGCGGCCTTGTTTCCATCGCCACACCTTCAATATTTCCAAGTTTCTTTCTAGGTTCTAGCACATAATAGATCTACATAAGCTTGATTTTTCTATATTTTTTTTACTGCAAAATCTTGTTTGCATCCACGGAAAAAAAAAAATTGAAATTCCAGAATTTCAACTTTGGTACTTGAGGCCCATATGACAAGGACTGAGCGCAATCACACTACAAAGATATTTATGCTTAACGGGGACCTTGGTAATGAAACTACCAAGGAGTTCAAATCACACGGTAACTCTCAAAACTTCATCCATCCAATCACCCAATTGAAATACACAATCACACTCCTCAGCCTTCCAATAAATCACGATGCTCCCGCCCCCCGACTAACCTGCCGATCTGACAACTGAGGCGTCAAAAGTGTCCTATATTTGCAAGGTGATTAAATCACTAAACCTGACCCCAAAGAGATTTTTTCTTGCTTTTGTGGAGCAAGAAGACATTGAAATAGTCAGCAGGAGTCGGCTTTGGGTTCATTTTTGTGAGATTGATCGCTGGGATTCCAAGGTTTCTTTTCTCCTCTACCTACATATGTAGCTTGTTTGATTTAGTAAGTGTCATGTACGAGTATGAGGAAAACACTTACCTGATTATCACCAAGTGAGTCCAGCGGGTTCAATACAAGCACAATTGGCACCAGGAAAAATCAGTAGTCACTAGATGACAACTGACATGACACCTGCTCCAGCTGGCTATCCAGCCTCTAGTGCAATTTTCACGAGCTGATCCTCAGCTTTGTCCCAGGCACAGCTGCCTCCAGTCTTGGCACAGGACAAGCCACTGCTCAGCCTTTGCCTGAGCAAGAACGGGCATTGATAAATGCACACCTGTCCTCCGGGGGCACGCCCACGACCACGCCCTTCGAACAGGGCGTGTGGGACCGCGCACCCTTTATCAAGGGCGTGCACCGTGCCTGCTCGCCGAGAGCCCCTCGGTGGGCAGGCGCAAGTACATATACCTGCTCGCCGAGAGCCCCTCGGCGGGTATGGTGTATGTATCCCTGCTCGCCGACAAGGATAACTCTCGGCGAGCAGGTATACAAACACCTGCCCGCCGAGCCTGCTCACGGAGAGCCCCTCGGCGGGCAGGTGCATCTATACCTGCTCGCCGAGAGAAATCCTCGGCGAGCAGGCATACAGATCCCACCTCGCCGAGAGCCTCTCGGCGAGCAGGTATACATATACCTGCCCACCAAGCCTGCTCACCAAGAGCCCCTCGGCGGGCAGGTGCATTTATACCTGCTCGCCGAGAGAAATCCTCGGCGAGCAGGCATACATATCCCACCTCGCCAAGAGCCTCTCGGCGAGCAGGTATAGTTGAACCTGCCCGCCGAGGGGCTCTTGGCGAGAAGGTATACTTGAACCTGCCCGCCGAGGGGCTCTTGGCGAGCAGGCTCGGCGGGCAGGTGTTTGTATACCTGCTCGCCGAGAGTTATCCTTCTCGGCGAGCAGGCAAGGCTCTCGGCGAGCGGGGATATGTATGCCTGCTCGCCGAGAGGTGTATGCCTGCTCGCCGAGGATTTCTCTCGGCGAGCAGGTATACATGCACCTGCCCGCCGAGCCTGCTCACCAAGAGCCTCTCCGCGGGCAGGTGCAAGTATACCTGCTCGCCGAGAGGCTCTTGGCGAGGTGGGATATGTATGCCTGCTCGCCGAGGATTTCTCTCGGCGAGCAGGTATAAATGCACCTGCCCGCCGAGGGGCTCTCGGTGAGCAGGCTCGGTGGGCAGGTGTATGTATACCTGCTCGCCGAGAGGCTCTCGGCGAGGTGGGATCTGTATGCCTGCTCGCCGAGGATTTCTCTGCGCGAGCAGGTATACATGCACCTGCCCGCCGAGGGGCTCTCGGTGAGCAGGCTCGGCGGGTAGGTGTTTGTATACCTGCTCGCCGAGAGTTATCCTTCTCGGCGAGCAGGCAAGGCTCTCGGCGAGCAGGTGCATGTATACCTGCTCTCCGAGAGGCTCTCGGCGAGGTGGTATCTGTAACTGCCCGCCGAGGGGCTCTCGGCGAGCAGGTATACTTGCATCTGCCCGCCGAGGAGCTCCCGACGAGCCATGGTGCACGCCCGTGAACGCCCATGTGGGGGCGTGCACGCCCTCGCACGCCCATACAGGGGTGTGCATGCCCTTTCGCCCTTTATCAAGGGTGTGCGGTCCCACACGCCCTTTTCAAAGGGCGTGGGCGAGGGCTTGCCTCCGGGGGACGGGTGTGTGTCTATCAACACCCGTTCTTGCTCAGGCAAAGGCTGAGCAGTGGCTTGTCCTGTGCCAAGACTGAGGGGCAGCTGGGCCTGGGCCAAGGCTGAGCAGCAGCTTTGCCTGGGACAAAGCTGAGGAGCAGCTTGTGAAAATTGCAAGCTAGAGGCTTCAGCTGTGCCAAAATGGGCACTGAGCTGTGTGCCAGCCAGCCCTGAACTAGCAGATGGAGTAGCTTTGGAGCTGAAACCAGAGCTGTGTTATGTCAGTTGTCATCAACTGACTACTTTTTTTTCCTGGTGTGGCTTCTTGTATTTGGGAAATAAATTCCAATACATCTTGGCAATGCGACTCTTCCCAACTCCCATTCCGGCAAGAACAAAGGTATCCCGGCAATGAATCAGATCAATAACCGAGTCTAGCTGGATTAGTTTTGGCGCCTGGGATCCATAAATTGCCGCTGATCAATTATTCAGCATCTCTATCTTTTTCTTGTGGGTCATCTCAACAATTTTCATATTCAAGGTGAGCTGGCCTGCTTTGTTCTTCAGAACTCGCCCAGATTCTCCTGACAATGGCTCTTTGGTGCTGTTGACTGATACTTCTTCAAAGGGCAAGGGATCTTTGGTTATAATATTGAGCGGCAACGATCCAAGCAAATCTGAGTGATCATCCTCTCCGGAAAGGGGCAAGGGGGCCTCATCGATCTGGCTGCCCGCCATGGTGATCTCAAGGAATAGTCGTGAGTTTCTCCGGCAGTTGATTTTTGCCAACTTCTCCTTACTTTGATCAAGGTGCTGTGTGCGGACTTGGACTTTCTTTTGATGATCATTTAGCTCCCCTCTACGTGATTTCTGTTTTGTTAATCCATGGAGGACGCGCCGTAGCTGTACATTGTTCAGAGGCTGAGTTCTATGAGGGTTTTTAGCCCTTACTCAGCTTCCTAGGGGAGCCCGACCTTGTTGCTAATGCAACCAGCTCCAGGCTCCCCGATGTGTGGGTTGGCTGCGTGAGGAGCCTACTCATCCTTGGATTAGAAAGGCGCGCCGCAGCCGCTCTTTTGTCCAGGGCGCCCGCGTATTCTTATCACGGTGGGCCTTGAGTGGCAACTCCTCCGCAAGACAGCTTTTAGCGCCTAGCAGGAGGCTTCTTGAGGAGGGCCTAATGTGAGCCCCCTTCAGGCTGCCCTCTCTTCTGTTCCTTCTGCTTCTCTCTTTCTTTCCTTCTCTTTCCTTGTCTCTCTTTCTTCTTCTCTTTACTCTTTCCTTTCTCTGAATAACCGTGTTGTTTTCTTTATGAAGGGCGGGTGGGTGGCCAAAAATTTCTGAGAATGAGTGATACGCGCTGGTTGAGGAAATAGCGAATGAATGGTAACGAATGCCAGACAAACCTGTCCCAACCTGAAGGTTTAAATACCTTCGAGTCCTCTAGGTCCCTTGGGGAGTGGGTGCCTCTCGTGGGTTCTGGCCTCGATGGTTTGGGTCAACCACGCGTATATCCGGGCCTTTGCAAGCGCGCGTATCTCCTCAGGCGAAACCAGTCCGCGCGGTGTCGGTTCCCAACGTGTCTTGGGGTTAGATCCTTTGTCACCGCAGGTTTGGGGGCAGGCGCAGGCCATGGACTTAGGCCACCTATGCTGCGCGCCGGTAACCCCCAATTATTCTTAGTCATCATTATCATGTGATGTTGTTAATTATAATCCTTCTGCTTAATTAATTGGAAGAATTTACTTGAATTTCTTGTTTTCTGTTTTCAAAAATCAAGGAGGGGGAAAACAACAATAAAAGAAATACTGATAAATCACAAGCATGGTAAAAATTGAAAAAAACAAGATCACAAAAAATTATGATGAGGAACATGGAAGGGAGGAAAGGAAGTATCAAAAGTGACCTTTATATCACGCTTGGCTCACGCGGGCTTTGTGTTTTAGTGTATAAGCCTCTCTGGTGAGACTGGGCTGCCGCCCAGACCCGCTCACCACAAGTGGCTTAGTTAAGCTTGGGTTTCAGCAACCCCAATACTCCCAAGGGTGGAACCAAATGTTTCTGGCTGTCTTCATAGGCCATTTCATGTTTCACATGATTTTGACCTGTTGTTCCGTATATCTCTCTTGACCTTGTACTTAATAAGAAGCCAGTGGACTGTGCAGGTAACTTGCTGCCCTTTGCTGCCAATCTCCTAGTCTATCAGCGATTTCTTGTCAAACAGGTCCAAACACGGCAACTTGCTGCCCTTTGCTGCCAATCTCCTAGTCTATCAGCAATTTTTTGTCAAACGGGTCCGAACCCGGCACACCCTCCATACCTGACTTAGTGATGCTAGGGGGCTGGAAAATTAGCACTTTGCAAGGCTAAGTACAACTGTGCAGTCAATGGTTCTTAAAATTTTACAAACTCTTGGAAGAGAAACTCGGCGCCCTCACCATCACAGGGGAAAGCCTCAAAGGGTTTCTGCATATGGGCCGGCTCCAATTTGTACACAAAGAACGCCGGGAAAATCAACTTGGCGACACTGAGGAGATACATATCAGGGCTCAGAGCATGGCATCACTTCCACTTGGCAACTTCCCCTACAGGACATGACGTTTGCCTAGAGCTGATGCTAAAATCGTCGGCAACGGTCAACGCGACCCTACCAAAGAAGTTGTTGAAACCTTTGGTCATTTGGTGGCAACTCATTGCTGTGATTAACATACATTTTGGGGGGACATATTTCAACCGCGCCGTGGCGGTCCTGGCTCTTGGGCGAACTCACATACAAGAAAAAGACCGGTGTGGTGACCCATTTTGTGGTCAGCTAGTCAGCAGCATCACCGCCGCCAGCAACATCAAGATCAAGACTCCACTCTCTTCTCACTCCTCAAGACTCAAGAACCCCCCCTCCTCAAGATCTGCAAGACCTTCAAGAATTCACCATTTCCCCATATCTCTCCGCGTTTTTCACCCCTCTCTTCCATACTCCTCCACCCCTTCCTTTTCTTTTTTTCCCCATATTCCTTATTTCAAATTTCCTAGCCTCCTTCATCTTTCTTGGTCCTAACACAGCATTGCTGTGGGGTTATTACCCTATTTCATTTATTGTTACCTTTTTCTGTTTGTCCTGAGTGTTCTGCCTGTCTCTTTTCTTTTCTCTTCTTTTCCTCTGGTTCTTTCCCTTCTTCCTGTCTCATTTCATTGTGATTCATCCCTTCTTCTGTGTTTTGCTGTCTCTTTGTTTCTTCCTGCTGTTTTGTGTGTGCGCGCGTGTAGCGCGCAGAGGATGTGATGAAATACATGTGACATGTGGCTCTCCCGGAGTCCAAGTTTGCCAAACTTGGATGATGGGGGAGGCATGGCATTCTGATCCCCAGAATACAGTCCATCAAGAGTTTATTGATCATATCATCAGAGTTCAAACTTTTGGCTCCACCCGCCAATCATTCTTCATCCAAAAGTTTTTCAGACTCCCTTCCTCTGCATCTTTAAGATCACATCTCTCAAGCTCTAAAAACAAAAAAACCGCCGCCAAGGATCCAAACCCCCGGAGAACCTCTCAAAACCACCCCCAACCAAAGCTATCCTCAATCCTTTTTCCGCGCTCATCTCTACGGACCACCGCCACAAGGGCAGCCTAAACAGCAACAATCCCCTCACACGACTGCCGCCACTTAGCACAGACAGGAGTCCCTCACCGGAAGTCTGGCTTACGGCTCCACCCTTTTATCCGCTGCACTCTAACGACCCCTGTCGGAAGTTGGCTCTGAGAGGACTTCCCTGTTCCCATAGTGCCGGAAAACGCTTCTACCTCACAAAACGGGAGGTGGTTTCACAAATTCAAGCCGTCCTCACACAAACAGGTTACCCAAGCGTGCTTGGAAAAAGTTTTTGCGTGGCGCCTCAATGAGGGCCACTTTTAAGGGTGGAGACAGAAGATACATATCTGCACCTTGCTAGCGCAGTAGTAGGTATTATGACTACCGCACATCCCTTACATCTCATTTTATGATGCCACAACATTGCTAAAAATGTCAGTTCACAGAGGATATTCATATTTGAAATTTCACTCAAGTTTTTAGACTGCTGTGATATGTAACAAAAAAGCTATTCAATTAGCCGGGTTTTTCCCCTTGAGACTGCTGCACACCCCTTATATCTCATGTTTTTATGCCACCCCATTGCTGAAAATTTCAGGACACGGAGATTATACAGCTTTTGAATATTCCTGAAATTTTTAGCTTGTTTGGAAATGTAATAAAAAGTTATTTAGTTAGCGGGAATTTTCCTACTAAGCCCACCACGCACTCCCTGAAAATCCTGAAAATTTCAAGGAATGTAGAATATCCACAATTATAAGTGCGCTGAAATTTGTGTGTGGCTGGGGCATGTAAAAAAAAAGTTATCCCCTAAGTATATACCCCAGAAAAGGGGGTATGCAAAAAATAATTAATTATTTAAAATTGGGTTTTTGGTATTCTGATTGCATGATAATTTTTTTCATCATTTAGACAAATTTTGATATTACTTGCGTTGCGTAGAAATGAGTAGAAAAAAAACAGGTACGCACGCGGAAAAGGGGGTACGCAAAAACCGGGTACAAACACGGAAAAACCGGGGACATTTAGTAACCCCCCCCCCAAAAAAAATGAAACCAGTTGAAAAAAAAAAAAAATTGTTCAACCACCAAGCATCTCAGAGTGTCAGCCTTAGAGTCAACACAGTTGACCTAATACTGCCTTTTATCTCCATTTTATATCTAAATGTGTTTATATACTTTTAACCTTAAAACATGAGGATGTTTTGACTTCAGATTCTGATTTCTCATGCAATTTTACCCCTATTTACAACTTATCATTTCTTTGTAACACTACTCCTTCCCTGAGTTCTTGTGTCAGCCTTAGAATCAGCGCAGCTGACCTAAAAGTCTGCCTTTTTCTACATCTTGAATTATTTGAGCACAATAACTCTTAACAAAATGTTGATCTGCAAGCTCTAAGTTCCTCCAATTGGGTCCCGCGACTCAATGAATTAGGTTTAATCTGCCAAGTGTGTAAACTATTGGGTCCTGCAACTCAATGAATTACTATTGGGTCCCGCAACTCAATGAATTACAATTGGGTCCCGCGACTCAATGAGAGTTATGGCGCGCATGCGCAGTTGTGACGTGGCAGTGCTACCAGGCGTGCCAACCACTTGTACATGTGTAATTATGTAAGCAAACTGTGTGAAGTCAGGATCTCCCTTGCCTGAGGAGGATTGACAGACTTCAGACACCAGATCCACACCCCAGATAACCCCAGGGTCACCACCAAAGAGATTACCACGCTCCCAGTATACCTACCGTCACAGGCGCCTAGGATATTGACAGTAAGCTCTTTCACTGACCTTGATTATCCAGAGTGAAACTCTGTTGCTCTTGACTGCTTCTTCTTTTTCTTTAACTCTTTAAATCATAAAAAGATCAAAAGATGTCTTTGATTGAGACCTATAAAATCAGAGCAGAGTAGTAACCCTAATTTTGAAACCCACCAACGTTTCCTTGTTGTGAGTGGAAGCTGTTCCACTCTCTTAGCCTTGCACAGCTGGCATCCAACTCCAGGTTGAGGATATCCCAGATCAATAATTAAAAGACTTTAAGTCTAGGCCTGATCTTCTCTTTTTCTCTCTCTCTGTTTGTATTTCTTTATCCCAAGAAATCCAACCAGATTCCCCCCATTTCTTCTTGTGTCTTGTAGTCACATAAGAGACTCAGGCTCACACAGAGGCCGTCCAAAATCGGCGAGACTGTAAATCTTGAGGTCGCTGGTTTGATCACAGCTTGGGGGACCAAATGTGGAACTCCGTCTGTGCGGGGGCCGGCGGCAGTTGTTGGAGGGATGGGTGTTCTTTGAGATGAATTCCCTCCGGGTGGTTGGTTGGATAGAGCAATGAGGTTTGAATGGTGTTGAGTGTATGTTGGCGGTTTTGTTGTTTGAGGAAGGGAAAGTGCTTGGAAAGAAGAAAGGGAGAAGCTCTCCGAGGATCAATAAGATTCAGGATTGTGTTTTGGAGGGCGCCAGATGAGGATTGATAAACTCTGATGGATTTCTGAATGGGATTAGTTAGGTTCCATGCCCCCTTTCCTCTGAGTTTGTGGGTGAACTCAGACTCCAGGAGGCTCTGTGCACTGCAGATCCATCATCAAGCCCTGCACACATGCACGCACAAGAAAAGAAAACAGAGCACACACAGAAACAAAGGGAACAAAACCAAACACAAACAAGAAGAAATAAAACCAACCCTCCACACTGAGCCCATCCAACACGCTGTAAGACTCAAAAGTGTTCCTGAGAACCTTTTGCTGAATGGAGAAGGGGATGGTGGAGGTGCAAACTCTGCCCTTCTATGCTATCAGTCAACAAGACCCACCAAGCTATGCTTGGCAAGTTTTTTTTTTAATCAAGTGATAGGGTAGGTTGGCTCAAGATGAGTTGTTTGATTGACAAGGTATAGAGCTGATGATTTATATTATAAGGGTTGGTTGTAATTGGTAAGGGTGAATGTTGGGATGACTGTGATTGGTGAGTGATGAACTGAGGGGCTGACAACTGGGGAGGAGAGAGCTCCTTATATAGACAAAAGTGGAGCCCCAGAGGGCTTGTGGGTTAGGGTTTCAACTAATCTAGACAACAGTGCGAGGGATTTTAGCTGGTGAGAGTAGATACAAATGATGTCATAATGTGTCAGGGGTACATAAATGATGTCATCAGAATGCAGTAGGGCCGCATGAAGGCTGTGTAAAGTGACAGTAGACTGCATGAGCTGACAGGTGGATGCAGGGGGTGCATAAATGAAGTCTGAGGCTGCAGAGTCAGTGTGTGATGACATCATAATATGGAAATAGAAGGGTACTTGATAATATGTAATGACTGTAGTCTGATGGGGGGATGTATGTTTGTATCCTGTGATGTGTATAAGCATAATGCTGTGATCCTTGACTTGAGGCTTGTGACAGGCTGGTGACTGGGTATGTTGAACGTGTAATTGGTGTCCAGTGTCCAAAGAAGTGTAGGTTCTAATCCAGCGGGGTTCCGGTGATGCTTCCAGTGGTGACTAGGGGTAAAATTAGCCGTAGAATCCATTTCTGAGGTTTTTTTTGATGGTATCTTGAGGCTTATTGTGAGTACATATGTAGTATAGAAAAAACTTTTGATTTTTTACTTTTCCGTCTACCACAACGCGCAGTAGTGAAACCAGAAAAAAAAACACAAAGACAACCAGCTGAAATCCTGAAGAGGTCTTGAAGGTCTGCGCGCTGTGCCGCAAAGATCTTGAGAAAGACTTGGACTTGAATCTTGATGTCTGGCTCCTAGGGACGCAACCAGCCGCGCGCCTGCCGGGAAATAATGTGAACTGAGACTCTGCGTGTACCATGCAGCACACCAAACTGCCCCAAAGGGTCACTTCTGCCCAAAGGAAGCAGCTCAGCATACCCCCAAAAACGGGCCTTCTCCCAAAGGAGATCAACACAGGCTCTTTCACAAAGGATCTCAAGAAGGTTCCTCTCCCAAAGGAGCTCAGAAACCACTCCCAAGGTAGCATGGGACCCCTAAAGGATTCCTGTCCAGCCAATGCTTTCTCAAAGTGGCACCAGGACTGGGTCCTTTTATATTGGCCAACGCACACCCGCACACCGAGTCCAGCATCTCCCTGCCTCAAGACACAAAATGAAAGACCAAACCTTCCTTCCTGCTACAACACCCCAATCCATTTGCCCCAAACAAGTTTCAATCACTCAATTGACTCCCATTGGTTTGATCAATCACGTGATTAATTTGTGCATCATATGTTGGTTTGGTACCTCATTTTTCCTCTGTGATTTCCTTGATGATCCTGATCTGCCTGCAGTATTCAAAACCAGCTCTTCCAATTTATATTTGCAACCTTCATGTGTGGTAGGCCAATGCAGTTTGGTAGAAGATGTCTGGGTTTCACCCTTCAAGGAGAGAAAACAACCACTGGTGTTGTCAAAACCAGTGTATCACCCAGAACGCACGCTATGAACGTTGTTCCAAACAACCCAGAATCTGATATCCCATCCCCATCCACATTCAACCCAACCCATTTGACAAGTTGGTTGATGTAAGTCCCAAAGAATTTAAATTTAATATTCCCATTGCAATGAGCCACCAAACATGTGAATTTCCCAGATATTTTATGTGTCATTGTGATAAATCATGATACGTTATCCATGGAGGATTCAATGATACCACATGCCTTTACACAGTGACCATCAGCAAGTCAAGAGAAACGCAATTTGGGCTTGAATGGATAAAAGCCAACTTAATGATCACTGATCTGCCTCCTTCAACTACCCAACAGTCTCAGGACACAGCCAGAAAAAAATGGCTACCAACCGCCGGCCTACTTGGTCCATGTACACAATTGGACCATTTGAAATAATTGACTTAGTAAGCACTTCAATACTTGCATGCATCATACTTAGGAATCCACATCAATTTGGTGTGTTTTGCTAACACATATGTTTTTTTTATTGTGATGTGTGACTATACTAACAGGCGCCAAATGAAATTCCCACTGGGCGTAATTATGGACTCTTTAATTATCTTACCTCAATTGTTTTTACCAACCAAATGGCAGGTGAAACCAGCTACATGGTGAACATGTTGAGATATGGAACACAATCAAGCCAGCTTGCAAAAGATACTTTCTACTTCACAGGTGGACGGCTCCTCAAAACAGAAAGTAATTTCTATCAATTATTTTACAAGCCAAGCTTGCCCTTCTCCATAGGCATCACCAGAGATTATCTTGACAACAAGAATCACTCAAAGCTTTTTGGTAAGGTAATTGCAATTGGTTTGCAATTGGTTTTGGAACTATCACGCATGTTGATAGGATCAGGGCTGTTGGAACCAATGGGAGCCCTCAGGATAATCTCTAGGTTACCATGGCACATAACGACTGGAACTCCATTGTGAGATCACTTTTTTTTTGCCCTCCATGACCACAAACTAACATCAAATTTCTCTCAAAATGTAGACAAGGACAACGGTTCAATTCCAGACTGTTTACACCATTCCTGGAACTACATTCTTCCTCAATGCGTTCCCTTTTTTTGTTTTTGGAGCCAACACTATCCTTATAGGTAATATCACCCAATTCAACAAGGCTGCCTCCACTTGGAATGTCATAGTATGTACTCATGTTCAACATAATGACATTGCAAACACAATCTCTAATCATTATCCACATTCATTCAACTTATGTAGACCTCAATGTTTTCCATCACATCTGGAAATCAAAATCCCGGTGCAGCTCCAAATGGTTCCACAGTTGGGAGATCACATCTGCAACCCAACCTGTGAGCACACTTTCACACAGTATTTGACTTTTTGAAAGTTGAGGAGTGATTCTGGAGTGTATAACAGTCGATAAATCGGTGGTGCAGCACCTGCAACATCAAATGGCAGGTTTGTTGCCCAGAACAACTCAACCCCCAATTTCAACTCTACTGCTTCCACACCCGGCTTCTCCTCCAACAATGTGGTACCAAGACCATTGCCTGCAAACTCAAGGTTGACACCTGGCCCTCATGATGGCTTTGAACCTGGTGAGATTGGCAAAGCAAATAGCCACACCCCTGAGGATGATGATGACAACCACTTTGTCAACACGGACAAAAAAGGCAAGTGTGTTCCATCTTTGCTTTCAGAGGCCCAAAAAAGACTCAAGCACTGAATTCCATCAGCATTCCCCCCCCCCCCCCCCCCAGAAAAAAATTATATATTTCATTCTAATTTCTTATAAAAATCATGACATTGATTACCTTGATACACATACACGGCAAAATTGTTGTCCAACCATCCATCTATACCTCATCATTTAAAACATGAGCATACACATAATTAAACTTCCAACATATTTTAATTGATTCCATAGAAACAGTATTGTTCATTACTGCTGATACATCACTCAGCCCCCAAATTGTGCCCAACAGAGCTCTACAAGCAGAATGGTAGCACGGCCAGCGCACGTACTGTTGGATTACACCTAATCCGCCAGTACAACTCAACAAGCGCTTAATCCAACAGTACGATTCAGACAGGCACACCCTAAATGTATCAAATGCCTACATACTACCTGATTTAGATCTGCTATGTATGAATATTTTAGCAATTGTTGAATGCAGACAGAAGTTGTCGCTGCACTTGAAGTTGCATTTGAATACATTCTGATATGCAGCTCCATGAAGTCACTGCAGGCTGTACAAAGAGGGAGATGCTGGCAGTGGACCTTGCGTTCATGTGTTACTTACTGTAGATAGCAAGGGGTTGGTCAGGTGCCTGTTGTCTCATGTATGAAATCCCAGTTAGCTGCTGTGAGTTCAAGCCCCGGTACTTGCAGTCTTAGTCCATTGCCTTGCATGGATCCTACAATTTGTAATTCAATCCTCAGCCAGCCTGATCCAAAGCTTAAAGTACCCTGAGGTATTTTGGCTTTAAGGTTTTTTTAAGCCACATCTTCTTGCTTGCATTCAATCAGCTCATGTTGGTAGTTTCAGTTACGCAATATATTTATCCCCAGAGGTGTGGCCATTCAAGAAGCTAATGTTCAATCCTCAAAGAGACAAAATAAATGCCATGCTTTGCGGGTATATTCACAGTGGATGGCAATTGTATGATCAAATTGCAGGAGAGTTTGTGATTGCAACATCCATACATCTATGCACATGGTTTGGGCAGTGCTGGCCTGGGTGGATGGGCGGAAAGCTGGTTGGACTTTGTGGAGACCCAGTTGAGGCAAACAATAATCCCTGTAGGCTCCTTCCGGTTCATGTTGATTCCCTTTGGTTGACAAGAAACATTGGTTCTGTTATCACAGATATTTGACATTTTTTATGGCACGCACTTGCCAATCAAGAAACAACAGCCTTGCGGCTCAAGGGCAAAGTTTATTTGCTCAAAGGCGTTCTACCACTCAAGAGCCAACTCCTCTGCGGGAACGGCGAACCCCAGCAAGAAATACCCCTCAAAATATTTTTCTTCCTCCTGATGATATCCGGAATTATAGGCCTACCATTTGTCATGTTGCAACCAATCCGGAGAAAAACACTGAATGGAGATATTCAGGCAATTCAGTGACAAGATACCTCATTACGTGGGACAGATGAACAACCCATGCGCAAGTTGTGAGGTGTTACATTTTGTGGCTGAACAAACAAAGGACCTTCTGAACCAGACCACTGCCAGTTATTCTTCATGTTGTAGTAAAGGAAAGGTTGTGCTGCCCGTGAGATATGATGAAATTGAATATCCAGAATTCTTGGCAAACTTATGGCGCAGTGAGGATGATGGTGATTCAGTTTGTAGACAGAATGCTGCACCATGATCAGTTTAATGACAATTTCTTTGCCAATAATCCTATTATGTACCAGAGTCATTGGAGTTCCAACAGCACGCCCAACTCCAAGGCTATAACAGCGCATTATCATTTTCTTTGTGTGGAGCAGAAATTGACCGTTTGGTTCAGGGCCAACACAGTATTTTTAGCTTTAGAGTCACTAGCTCTCTATATCACAACATTGGCTCACTTTATCCCAACAAGAGCAATATTCCAGTGTTTGCTCAGATTTACGTAGTTGGCGGTGATGACACTGATGAAGCAGTGCTCAGGGCAGCACAGGCTAGATCACCAATTGATATCAAAAAGTTGCTTTGGATACAAAACTGGCTTACTATCAACAAATCTTATGGGTGTTGGTTCCAAATGCTATGTGAGTGGGCCAATAATGATGAAAATCAGACTTTTGCATTGCAGAACTACTTCAGAGCTGTGGTTGACCAACAAGTTTACAATGAGCCTCAAACCTTAGAAGTTGGGATGGTTATTGACTGCAATAACCCTGAGGATATAGGCCAGAGACATATTGTTCTCAGGAGGAGAGGAGGCCGCCTCAAACACACCACCAACAATTACAGTGACTACCTCCCAATCCGTTATCCGCTTTTCTTCTCACATGGCAAGCAAGGCTGGATTCACGGTTGGCCCAGCGGTTCTGATAGAGGTGAGTCTCAATTCCTTCTAATCTGATTCATTACAATTTGTGCCTTAGGCCAAGCCCAGATGCTACTATATCCCAGTGCAAATGGTATGTCTCCATGATCTTTGATTGTGATGGCAAGTTCTCTGCCATTCTTCATGGGCAGAACCTCTTTCAAAAAATAGTGGTCAACATTTACATGTGTGTGGAGAGAGGACAGCTCAAATTCTTCATATTCAACCAGGTGCAGATAAAGGCAGATATCTACCAGGGCGTATTGGAGTCATTTGCCAATGGGGATGACGCACAAGGGAGGAGAATAGTTTTGCCCTCATCCTTCTCAGGCTTGCTGCAAAACATGATGCAATTATATCAAGATTCAATGGCAAGTGTTTGCCATTTTGGCCCACCCTTGGCATTTATCACCATGACTGCAAATCCTTGGTGGTTGGAGGTCTCCAAGTGTGTCAGACCATACCTGAAGCCTTCTGACATACCTGAAATTTTCTCGCACATCTTTTGACTCAAGTTAGATTCATTAATTTAGGATGTAGTGAAGAACACACGTCTAGGCAAGGTCACAGCTTGGGTTTACACAATTGAATCCCAAAAATGAGGCCTTCCCCATGCTCACATCATTCTGATCAACAAGCCCGGGAGTGTTCCTTGCACACCCAAAGCTATCAACATATTGGTAACTGCAGAGATACCCGTTGAAGCTGAGGAGCCAGAGTTGCACCGGATAGTAACTTGATGCATGTTACACAGGCCATGCAATTTAGGCAGCATGTGTTGGAAAGAGGGCAGGTGTGATAAGGGCTTTCCAAAACCTTTTGCCCCAGTTACCCAAATAGTCAATGATGCATACCCAAACTAACAACGTTGAGATAACGGCAGAACCTTCACAAAGGACAATTTTGAATTCACTAATGGTTGTGTTGTTCCTTACAACAAGTATTTGCTGCTCAAGTATAGCTGCCATATTAATGTTGAGATACCCTACGGCATACGCGCATTGAAGTATCTTTTCAAATATATAACTAAAGGTGTTGATTGTTCATCATTGAGGATGACTGATGGGGACAAGACCTTGAAATTTATCAACAGAAGGTAAATAGGCCCATCAGAAGGTGAGCCATTATGTTTTTTTTTTTTTCTTTTAGAAAAGATGAGAAGTCTGATCAGATTATATTTTTTATTCAGTTGCGCGGAGACTATTGCGGTTTGATACAAGTGAGTGTTACCCTGCAATCCAACGGCTATCACTCCATCTTGAAGGAGAACATGATGTGTATTACCGCAACAAAGAGGGTTTCTGTCAACAGATGCAAACTCAAAAAGCAGCCCGTACACATCTTACAGAAATGTATTGATTGAACAGAAAGAACTTGATTGGGCTTGGTGTTGCGTCCTGCACTCTTCTCTATCACACATTCCCCAAGTACTTCACTTGGACAAAGAATAAAACTTCACTTGGACAAAGAATAAATATTTCAAGGCAAGGGAGCGGCAATGTGACACAATTGGGCGGGTTTATCATACTTCTGTTAACCAAGGTGAACTATACTATTTGCACCTACTCTTGCTCAATGTTTGAGGTGCAATGAGTCCAGTCCATATGAGAACCGTGAATGGGACTGTATTCAACACTTATTGTGAGACTTGCGATGAATTTGGTTTGTTGGTTTTGGATTGTCATCATCACCAATCAATTCTAGATGCGGTACATTGGATGAGTGGAGAAGCTCTGTAACACATGTTCTGTTTGATTTTAATTCACAGTCCCCCAGCATCACCACAAGCAATAATTCAGGAGTTCATCAATGTTTTATCCAATGATTGTTTATACAATCTCAAGCATAATTATCATGTGTGGAATCCAACCAACAAGGGCCGTCAGTCACTCTGCTATTATTGGATCAAAGCCATCCTGATCAAACATGGCAAGACTCTTGAGGATTATCAGAATTTCAGGTAAATTTGCCACTTTTCAGCAAGTTTGCCACTTTTCAGCGCATAGCACAGCAATTTTGCGCTTTTTCAGCAGTGAGCCAATGGTGAAAGGCTACTATGCGCTACAAAAAGCGCTCATTATAGCGCAGCGCAGTGGGCACCCACTATGTGACTGACCCAAAAAGCTTTAGCGCAGTGGGTAACCCGCTGCGCTAAAGCTAAATATAGCCACATGTGCTTTTCTCCAAGGGGGAATAGTGCAAGCGCATCCAAAAATGCTGCACTTTTGCGCTAAAATAGCGCAGCACAGCTTGAAAACGCTTTTTGCCGCTATGAGTGCGCTACATGCACTATTTTGCTGCAATAGCACAAGTGTGCCAAAGCTGTGATGCGCTTTGAGGCGCTACAGGCTACCAAGCGGGTATACATATACCCTCGGCTCCTCCCATCCAATGCATCCATCCCACAGTGGTGTGATCACTCACCATCCCTCACCCTTTCCTCAGTCCGTCACCCTTAATCTGTTCTTCACTTCAGTGTGATCTGTTTCTCCTCTGATCATTTTGCTACAGCCACCAAAGATGATGACCCTATTGGGTGCAGCAACAGGGTGCTCATCAGGTCTGTCTAGTCTTTCAGTCCAAACAATTGAGTGCTGCATCAGCAGCCAGATGTGTCTGCGCAAAAATTTCAGGATGGGAGGCAACTTCAAGGACTGTCATAAACTGATTGATGGGGCACCTCAGAACCCCAAATTTGAATCAGCCGCAGATAAGAAGAATCCTGGAACATCAAAACGGTTCCTTTACATGATTAGCCACTGGAATTTATCTTCCATATTAGGTGTTGCAATTCTTTTTTTCTCTAATAGAAAATCTAACATTGAAACAAAAAACACTACTTCCCCCCCTCCAAAAAAAGTGCCTCAAAAGCGCTATAAAATAGCATAGCAAAAGTGTAGTGCTTTTGCGCTATATTCTGGCTATAAATAGTGGCTACAAAAAGAGAGGATCTACAAGCTTTCACCAAAAAGCGCAAGTGTAGCCCAAAAACGCTATAAATTGGCGCAGCGCATCCAGGCCAAAAAGTGCTACTCTTGGTGCTGCACTGCGCTATCTGTAGCGCAGCACTTTCACCATTGGGTTAGCGCAGAGGAGCGCCGCTGAAATCTGATTTTTTTCCCTCCTGTATCAATTACAGCCAAAACCGAAAACCTTGTGGGTCCGGCAGCCTGAAAATCCAACCAACAAAATATTTTATTTAAGCCACCTGCCCTGTATCCTTCCAAAACCTCTCATCTTTCAAGCTCTTCCCTCTCTCCATCTCTCCCATACCCCCTACCCCCTCCCCATCAAAAATGCCCCCCCCCCCCCACTCATCCGGACCCACCCACAGCCCAGCCGCCAGGACCTTCAACCAGCCAGCCGGAACCATCCACCAGCCAGCCCAACCGGAACCTAACCCGCAAAAAAGATTTTTGCCCAATACCGGTGAGTCTTTCCCCGCTTTTTCCCTTCCTTCCCTTGGTTGCTTGCAGTCCAATCACCCGCAGAGCTGATCCAATAGTTTTTTCTCCCCCTCCCCCCCCCCCCCCCCCAGCCGGAACCTTCTTCCAGCCAGCCCATCCAGAAAGCCGAAGGCCCCCAAAAATTCCCCATCCCACATTGGTGAGTCCCTCTCCCCCCTCTTCCTAGCAGTCTGATAACCCAGAGAGCTCATCCCATTGTTTTCTCTTCCCCCCCCAGCCGGACCAGCCAGCTCATCTGGAACCCCAATCACAAATAATTTCCATTCTGCCACTGGTGAGGCCCTCTCCCCCCTCTCCCTTTGCTTGCAACTACCCCCCCCCCCCCCCCTCCCCCCCCCCTGCCTTTCTCTTCAAGAGCTGATTCAGCTGTTTTTGCTTGCCATCTGCGTCACCCCATCCAATCAGATTCCGTCCCACATGGTGTATGTTAAATATGCCCCAGAGGTCCAGGCAATTGTGGGCAGGCTCAGCCAGGGGGGGATGCGCCTCCCCAAGATCAATGCAACAATTGGCTACAATGTGTCCCCAGACTCCCTCAGCCATTGGAACAATTTATACCTCTGAAAAAAGAATGTTGTTAGAAATCCGGCCCTCTATCTGAAGTGTGGCCGTCCGTTAGCATTTCTTTGTGAGGAGGCCAAGTTTTTATTGACGGCACTCAAGGCCAAGCCAACGCTATACTTGGATGAAATTCAAAGTCACATCCAGTTTCAGCAGTCTGCTAGTCAAGACAGCACAGACAGCAACAAATTACGGGCCGCTGCGAGTGAGAGCGGCCTGCAACCAAGCAACCCCTCCGACTAGAGAGCGCACTCAGGTGTTGCCCCCAAGTGGGCAGGCCAGCCCGAGTGAAGCATGACATTAGGCTCACCGACCTCAAGTGAGTGAGTGAGCAATACCTGGGCATCTTCTAATAAGATTCCCAGGTGGATAGATCGTAGAGTACCGATGCACATCGAACCACAAGTTAACCCAGCATAGCTGGGGTATAAGTATCAGGGATTGTTCCTACCAGGAATAGCCCCCAGATCAGTTACCACACCCGACTTTATTGTTGTATTTGACCACGAACGCCGAACACAACGATTGGGGTTTTTTCTTGATCCATCTCTTTTATTATCCTCATCCCTTCCGCACTCAACCCGACTCCCTGTTTCACTAGGTAAGTCGGGTCTTTTTTCCTTTCCTCTCTTCCCTGTCCTAGATAGGACCAGTTCTTTGAGTCCTTCGGATTCCGGTTGTATACGCTCAACCAGCCCCTCCAGACGGAGGCGCGGCTTTCCTCCTTGTGCTACGGCCAAGTCGAGTACCGACGGACGTTGAGACAGCTGAGACCAGCTGAGAACCTTAGAATATATCTAAGGTTAAGATTCAGGGCGCGGCCACGATAGAGACCCGCCCTGACATTTGGGGGCCTCATCGGGAAATTTTTCCCTGAAACCTTGGCTACTGTCCACTTACCCAAAGTGTGACTTCTTTTTTCTCAGATACGTTTTGCGTGATCACAATATAGTTCGAACTTCCCAGCGTCGAACTTCTCAGCGTTCCATCTTGAAACTCTACCGGTATACCAGTAGTAAGTTTCTCGAGTCAAGGCCCGAGTTTCTACGTGTGTAGCTAAGTGCTTGCCTTCTAGTGTCGACCTGTCAAACTTCGCTACGCAGCTTTTCCCAGTCATTGCTCAAGGAGGACAACCGACGATCAACCCAATCAATCCTGCCTTGTCCGCCTCTTCGGCACGTCGGCCCCACCCAGCCATCACTGGGTTGATTGCGGACGTACGATCTCGGGAAACCTCAATAGCTAGAGGCTCGACCGCGGCTGTCAAACAACAGTTACTCGGGGAACCCATCCGCCTTAACAGCACTATCCGGGGTGGATCTCCAGACAGTATCGCATCCATCATCGTCGTAACTGAACCGAGCGGTTAGTTTCTCTTTTTACTATGACTCCACCTAAGAAAGCCAAGAGTAACACCGGCTCCCACTCTTCCTCAACTAGGTCCGCCAAACCCAGTCTCGTCCCGCCTGGAGAGTTCAAACGTGGCGGCGGCCCGCCGCGGGTGGAATCCCACAACCGAGCTCCTTCTCCAGACCCACCTGCGATTCAAGCAAGCTTTCCTAGAGGCACGAGCGGGGAACAACCAGGAGTCCATGATACTCCTCAGGGACCAGGCGATCACGACGCACAACAGTTTGGAACGACTGATCAGCCGGGAAATACTGCTATTTCTGACCGAGGGCTGGAACCCTCATGTAACCCATCCAAACCATCCAGCAAACAACCCAGCGAACGCGCCAAGCAACCGCCCGAGGGGCCAAAACCGCCCAGCACCAAGCAACCGCTCAAGGGGCCAAAACCGCCCAGCAGCCTCTGCACGCCAAGGGGCGCCTCCGCCAGCACCTCCGGTAAACGGCCAAGCGGAACAGGCTCCGGAAGTAGTTTGACCCCAACCGGCCCAGAACGGTCGAATGAGGGGAAGAAGGAACTATTGAACGTCGATCTACGACGAACGGTTCCGAATGAGCCGGACTATTCAGGGGGGCTACCAGGCGATCGATCAATCGCGGGCCCGCAATCAAGGGAATCAGCACCACTAACGCTTTACAAAGCCAGCGGTATGCTGAAACACATGTTCTCTGAGATTGAGAAGGTGGTTGATGGAAATTCTAGGCAGGTTTTGTCCCATACCACCTCTGCTCTCACCTCCCTTGTTAAATCTGTCCATAAGGACGTCTCCACCCCCGTTTCTAATAATGTTCACCTCCTTAAAGATATCATCTCCGATAATTTTAAAGCTGTAAAGTTTTCTCTGGCTGGTATCTCTACTATAAGCAATTCTATATCTACCTCTATTTCTACTTCAGTCGCCCCTATTTCCGAGACTATCAGAACTATGGGTACAAGGTTAGACGACTTGGAGGAGGCTTTAGGGCGGGTCAAGATTGATTCCCCTGTCAAGAAGTTAGCCGAAACGGAGCGCAATCTTAAGGAGTTTGTACAGAATGCGTTGGATATCACGGTCTCCGACTTGGGTAGCCGCGAGCCCAGTGATCCAAAACTCATCCATGAGATGCAGGGCATCAGCGCGAGGTTGTTCGAGCTGGAGAGTCATATCCTGAAGCTCTCTGCCCCGGTAACGGCTAAGCCAAGTGCTGCCAGTTTCCCGGATGATCTGGCGAGGGATCTGATGAAGAGGTTGGAAGCAGGTTTCAAGCAGTTACAGGGTGCTCTTCTTCGGAAAACCCATGCCGCCAGCGAGTCTACCCTTGGGGAAGAGGTGGAGCAGAAGCTTGAGGAGCAAAGCGAGAGCCAGAGGATTGATTTTCTGAATTTAAATGGAAAAATTGATAGGATGATGAGTCAATATCGGGCTGAGGGCGCTAGGTTAAGGGAGGAGATCGCAGGGCTCACCAGTACTGTTCAGGCTTTGTCAACTGCGAACTCTGGCCGAGATCCTCCTCCTCATCTACCCACGGGCCCCGCACGGCAAGCACGCCGCGAAGATAGCGGAGTAGACCCAGAACTCAAAAAGCGCCTCAATCTTGCCATCGCGAAGTCGGACTGGCCTAGCTTTTCAGGCGAGGGCGAGTACGATCACCTCCGTTTTGTGCAGTGGATCGACACCGCACATCGTGATAGCCACGTAGACGATGAGGTTATTATCCTTAAGCTACTGACTATGCTGACGGGCACTGCTCTCTCTTGGTATGAGACTATGCGGCTTACGCACCACAACAACTCCTGGTCTTTCTGGAGAGAGGAGATTTGTAAAAAGTTTGGACATTCCGCATGGAAACGGAAAAAGCAGAATGCTTTCACGGCGGATCAATTTGTTACTGGCGAGTCCGAGCCAGCGCAATGGGTGACACGGCAGTATCACCGACTGAAGTGCTTCAAACCCAATATAGATCAGGAGTCCCTGAATTTTAAGCTCTTGAACCTTATGGATAACAAGGTGGAATACGCTGCCAAGAACGCGATGAAGCAGCCGGATGCCGACCTTAGTAGCTTCATTAATGTGCTGGAGGATATTTGTGACAAAACGCGGCTTGGCCGGCGGCGCTTTCCCCCGGAGGTGGTCCCTCCTCTTGTCTCCAAACCTACGGGTCAAGCTTTAGATAAAACTAAACCTCCACCCTCCGATATTAAATGTTTCACCTGCAAGGAAACAGGGCACACCGCTCGTAAGTGCCCTAAGAATGTCAATGCGGTTGATGACGGCGAAGGGGCAGAAGCAGCCGCGGAGCAGGGTAGCGACCCAGAAGATGGTGGGCCGATTATCGGTGCCATATCTTCTGGCGCGGATGTTGTCAGCACGACACGCGGCAGGAATAACCTTGTGCAGATGACCTGCTGCAAAAAGGAGTGTTTTGTTTTATTGGATAGCGGCGCTGTGCGCTCGGTGGTAGGGAAAACGTACCTTGCGCAATTTTGCCCGGGCTGGGAGAAGTTCATTCTTCCAATACAGCCTGGAAAATTCCATAGTGCGTCTGGGGCGCTGATCCCTTTGGGAATTGTCAATATTCGACTTGTCCTGAAAGATGTCAGGATGGTTATGAACTTCGTAGTCATGGACAATATGACCTCACGCTACTTCATTGTCGGAAATGACTACTTAGTCCATTACAAAATATCCTTGTTAAATACGGAAAGACGTCAATTTACTATTGGCAGGAAGGTTTTTGATTTTGACGAATCAATTAACAACGCACGATTTAAGGGGTTATCGGCGGATCACGATAAGTGGTTGCCGCAGGAAGCTATCTCCAACTCGGAAGTACTGCTGCGCAAATTTCGCGCCGCAAACCGTTGCAACCCTGGCACAACCCCTATCAGAGCAGTGCTTTTTTGGGGGGGCGAATGTCAGCAGTCTGCTAGTCAAGACAGCACAGACAGCGACAAATTACGGGCCGCTGCGAGTGAGAGCGGCCTGCAACCAAGCAACCCCTCCGACTAGAGAGCGCACTCAGGTGTTGCCCCCAAGTGGGCAGGCCAGCCCGAGTGAAGCATGACATTAGGCTCACCGACCTCGAGCGAGTGAGTGAGCAATACCTGGGCATCTTCTAATAAGATTCCCAGGTGGATAGATCGTAGAGTGCCGATGCACATCGAACCACAAGTTAACCCAGCATAGCTGGGGTATAAGTATCAGGGATTGTTCCTACCAGGAATAGCCCCCAGATCAGTTACCACACCCGACTTTATTGTTGTATTTGACCACAAACGCCGAACACAACGATTGGGGTTTTTTCTTGATCCATCTCTTTTATTATCCTCATCCCTTCCGCACTCAACCCGACTCCCTGTTTCACTAGGTAAGTCGGGTCTTTTTTCCTTTCCTCTCTTCCCTGTCCTAGATAGGACCAGTTCTTCGAGTCCTTCGGATTCCGGTTGTATACGCTCAACCAGCCCCTCCAGACGGAGGCGCGGCTTTCCTCCTTGTGCTACGGCCAAGTCGAGTACCGACGGACGTTGAGACAGCTGAGACCAGCTGAGAACCTTAGAATATATCTAAGGTTAAGATTCAGGGCGCGGCCACGATAGAGACCCGCCCTGACATCCAGGCAATTACCAGCACTCACCATCCAATCAGCACCATTTCAGTGGAGTTGAGAACCTGGCTCCTCTTAACCAAAAAGGTGGCCTAAACCTATAACACCAATCAAGACAAGGCGGCCCGTTTCCAATTCACTGACCGCATTGGCCATTTCCCTGCGGAGTATTTGGTGTTTCTTGGTGAGTCCGCGCTGTTTCTGTGGTTTGTGAGATGTGTTTGAGGTCTAAATTGGTCTTAATTCACCAGACAAATGTGGGGTTTTGCTTGGCACGCATGCTTGCAACACTGCGATGGCACTGCAAGGCTGCCGCACAACTAGGATCCCAAAGGCGCTTTGAGCCAACCGAGTCACTGTAATGCCCGGGGTGTCATTGAACGGTCTGCTTGGAACCATAGCCCAGGTGGGCTCCATGTGTTGCCTGGACATGGAATATTTCATTGAGACTGTACTGGTAAGTCCAACTTCCTTATCCCTCAGCTTGGTTTCTGCAGTCCAAATAGCCTGAATCTGGTATGTACCCCCAGATGCCTGCAATGAATCCTTTCCCGGTTCAAAACAGCATTCTGGTGATGGATAATGCTTGGATCCACCACGGCAGTCGGGTTGCGCAGATTTGTGCAGATGCAGGGGTATTACTCATGTACCTTCCAACCTACTCTCCCGACTTCAACCCAATCAAAAAGGTATTCTCTGTCCTCAAGTTGCAATTGAAGCAAGCGCAGATTCTCACTGGAACCCACGCGGATGCAGAGATAATCAAGGACTTTTTGCCAACAATTGTCACTCCGGGATTGATGAGAGGAATCTTCTTTGGAACTGGTTACTCAGGCAGTGATTGAACTCAGGTACTTCCTGGTGGCTCCTCCCTCAACTATATTATTTCAACTCATCAGGCATAGTGTTACACCTCATCCACTTTTGTATCTTGACGAGATGTGCTGGGTCCCTGATATGTGTCTATGTTAGTGGGTTGATTCTATGTTACCCTCCATAGAAATAAAGACAATATAAATTATTTCCTGGTTGCACGGAATTCAATCACAGACGCACACACTTTGAGCAGGGGGAGAGCCCCTGCACACACTTTGAGCAGGCCTCCAATCTGGTGACTTTGCTGGCTTTGGCGTAAGAGTGCAATGTACGCATGGGGACTTCTTGAATTTTTTGTGGACTTGGGCGTGCAACTCCACTGTGCATGGACTTGGCCAGAATTTTAATCACTCAGTGGATCTCCCAGTTGGATCTACAAGACCATGATAGATGCTCAGGTCGCAGGATTTTGGACATGGGTTCTTAGGGACTATCCAGTGAATGATTACCATGGAATGGCCGCTGGCAGAGACATGCCAGTGGCAATTGAATGTTTGAGTCAACCAGAACTTGATGATGAATTGCATAAAATGTCTTGGCCTCACTCGAGTGAGCTACAACTAGGGACAAAGTGCCATATTACAGCCATGTTAGAAAAGCTTGCCGGCTTGTGTGGCTGAAACGATTTCAGCATTTCAGCCACAGGCCTATACAGCTTCACTGTACAGGCAGACAAAACCCGTTTGGGCAGCCGGCTTCGCTTGACATGGGTGCCGGGTCGTGCAAGGGGCGAGGGAGGCAGGGGCGGCAAAGGGCCAGATCAAAGTAAAATTGCTCCAGGAATCCAATGGTGGGGCCCTCAAGGCCCCAAAGTGGAAACTAGGTTTTTTCTTCCAATGGCATTCCTGAAATACAGGAGCCATACAGGCTTTGAGGCTGAAATCAGCAGCCCAAAAGTTGGGCCTGCCCAAAAGCAAGCTTTTCTAACATGGCTGTAGGAAGTACGTGAAAGAAGAAAATGCACGCATGGTGCTACTTACCACAGCAATTGCACCAATTTGCCAGGAAATTTGCTCACATCTCCTGGGTGGGAGCAACCTTGGAGCGCAACACAGCCAAAGGCAAGGCCTCTGAATCATCCTTGGAGTTGTTGGTCATCCCATCATCCCCAGCTGGTTTAGAGATGAAATTGTGCACCAATGGGGTGATAGAACTTGTGGGCTCAGTTCAGGAAGAGGAGAGCCAGCTGGGTGTTCTGGCGGGGTTGGGACCGCGCGCACAAAGATGCTAGGATGCTCCGGGGCCTCAGTTGATGGTGGATTGCCTGGAGGGGCCAACTTATCAACGTCTTTCCTGCTTAGTGGCTGTTCCACGGCGTCATGAGGAGGTAGTGTGTGAGTTGGGATCAACCATCTTGCTCCCTTCATCAATTGCAATGCCAGCGGGGGGGGGGGGGGGGGAAGTTGAGCTTCTCAAGGGCATTTGACGTTGTGTCCAGGAAAAGATCCCAGCAACTGATGTGGTGCAGCTTGATTAACCCCCGCGGGAGTGGGTTGTCATTTGAGATGTTGCACTTTTGGAGGAATTCCTCCATCCCTAGAGAGCAGCCGGCATCATTCAGTCGGAGTGGTCATGCTGATCCAGGAACTGGAGGAGGGCGATCTGGGAGTCAGGATCTTGCAAGTGCGTGCAAACCTTGGTGGCAAACAATCTCGCCCAAAGGTGAGCCAACTGACAGTCTGTGCTGTATCTTCCGCGGCAGGGCTGCAGGGGATTTTGCAAGCGGGGAACCAATGAATACCAGGGTCAATATCTGAGGGCTGCATGACTTTGAAATCTGAGCTTGCATCACAAGTTAGACGGGTAGAAGTATTTGATGGGACTGAATGGGTGGCAGAGACTCCAGCAGGGTACTTGGATTCCAAACAGGTCATCTCCTGATCCTCAGAATAGCCCCCAAGGTCCACCAATCCAGTCAAGTCATAGCGCCGGGCAGGCCCCGCACTGGTGCCAAGGGACCGCTTGGCCAGGGACTCCGCACGTGCAAGGGAATCTGCGCGGATTAGCAATTGAGCACCAGGGGAAGGCATGCCAGCCGCTGACTTTGACTCCAAGGCAGGGACCTAAAGGCCTGCAAACAAGACTCGCACCGGAGTAAACACTAGGCCTGCCTTCTTGGTTTTTGGCCCCACGGGCGGAGCAGCAGACAATGACGCTGACACCGTTTGGGCGGGGGTGCCTGGATGGGTGGCCGTCTTTGAGTGAGACGTTGCCTGGCCCGGGGTTTCTGACGCACGGGCAGCTTGCAATTTTGCAGGGGAGGCAGCAGACAGGACCCTGGCAAGCACAGCCAGAGGGTACTCATGAAAATCAATTCAAAAATTGTGGGATTAATACATTTTTAAAAGACATTTTTGGCTTTTCTTGCCAACATTTACTACATTTTGAGGAGAAATTAGCAGTACATTATTCTCCCTTTAAGCCTACATGTGCCCATCTTTTCAGAATCCATTTATCATGTTTGATTGTGAGCCAAAGTGGCTTTAAACATTCATACATTTTTATGAATATCCTCTGGCTGCGCTTGCCAGGATCCTCAGCAGACTTGTGCTTGCTGAGGCGCCCATCTTATTTAACGGCCAGCTCAGCAAGGTACAGCCATTCTCAAAAAGCTTGCGGTTGGGTAGGCCCAAATTTTGAACTGCTATTTTCAGCCTCAAAGCCTGTATAGCCCTTGTATGACAGGCTGCATATAGTAATGTGATTGTAAGAAAATCACTACTTTCTTTGTTTTTAACTTTGGGGCCTCAAGGGTTGGACCATTGGGATCCTGGACCAATTTTACACTCATCGGACCCTTTGCCGCATCCCCCTCCCCTGCCCTGTGGCCAGCCCGGCACCCTCATTGAGCCAAACAGCCGCCCAAAGAGATTTTGACTGCCTGTACAGTGAAGCTGTACAGGCCTGTGGCTGAAATAAAAAAAATCTTTTTTCGGCCTCAAGCCCGCAAGCTTTTTGAGAATGGCTGTAAACACAGGACACTTATCTTTCACAAATTCAGGGATGTCAGGGGGGTTGTCCTGGTTGATCCCAGGGATTTTATGAAGCATACAGCAACTCCACTTGGTCAACGCGTCATGAGTCATGCGGATTGAGCAGCCTGGGTTTTTTGGGTCCTTGATTCTCATTGACTTGGTGTTGATGCCATACTTCCTAGTGATGTAGACATGGAGATCAGCCGCAATGCGGATGCGCTCTTGTTCATTGACATTGGCCAGTGGCTGTTGGATGGGAGCAAAGGTCAACCCGGTCAGTATGGCCTAGCCCAGCCCATGAGGCTCCACATCCACAATTCCCAGCTTACATTGACTGCCACCCAGGCCTGGGAGCGTTCCAGGGCCAATTGCGTGTCATCAGTGCCATAACTCCACCAGAGCGTCCTGCTGGGCCCTTGCCTGAGGAGACAGCCGCGTTAGCCACCAACCGCTACAGAGGTAAAAGGGAAATAATATTGCAGCACTGACAGCCTGTCCAGCATTTGCTTTTTTCTGACCTTGATTGTCAGTTGGGAGGTCAGGCTGGCCAGCGCTTGCAAAACAAACTCCGCCAAGGAGAGAACATAATGTTGTTCCCCTTTGCAAATATCTCATTTTATTGGTATGATGAATTGCCACTTGAGTAGCTACTCCTTCTCCATCTCATGGAGATGAGCCCCCAGAAGTGGCACAATCCTGTAGAGGCCATTGATACAGTCCTTGATGGCTTTGGGCCAAGTCATGTGCTGCAGCATCATCTTCAAGACCACCTTGTCTTTGCTGACTACCCGCCCCCAAGGTCTTGCACTGGCTGCAGTGGTGTTCTGCAGATTGTATTGTGTTGCCAAAGTTGAGTTGGAGTAAACCACCAGTTTTACAGTCTAACTTGGTCCTTGTTGGGGATGAGTGGCTTGCCCCTGCCACAGCCCAGCATTCCCTGAGCACCAACCTGGCTACAAGCTACCACAGCCCTTCCCTTGGGTCAGCCACATCAGAGAGGCACTCCATTCCTCTGGCGGTATGGAGTCTGCAAGATGGCAGCCCAGTGAGTAAACTAACCACACGCAATTCATCACCAATCTTGATAGAATTGCATACTAAGACTAACCTGTACAATGACAACCCAGTGAGTAAACTAACCACACACAATCAGTCTCCAATCTTGATAAGGAGAGAGAAGGGAGCCAGGGCATGTGGCTATCTATACCAGTACACAACAGATAGGGTTGTGTATGCCAGTATCACAAGGTTATGTTTAGCAAGCTATGTACATGTAGATGAAACACATAATATTGTCCAACATTCTAACAGGCGGTTTGGACACCAATCAATCTCTTGGGCTCTGATGGTCCCGAGGACAGGTTGGATTGACTCTTTGAGTGGTCTGGTGGGGCAAGTCTCACTGTTTCTTATACACAGGTTTTGGTGACGTCAGAAGTCAGCAAAGATGTCTTTGAGAAATTCATGAGTGATAGAAGGAGGAAAATCATGAATCAGATTAGATCAAGTTTTGTTTTTGTTTGGAGTGCAAGACTCTCAAACTTTATCATGTCCACAAGACACACCAAAGCCCCAGCCCAGCCCTCAATCTAATAATCAAAGACCACACACTCAGACAAAACACTTGTCTTCCTCCCAACAACTATATGACTGGTGGATAACAGGATTACATGTCTGATGGCATTCTGGATTGACTAGACACTAGCCAGACAGGAGCAAGGAGTGCATATGGCTTTCATTTTCCATTTGAGTATCATCTTTTGGAAAGTGTAGAATCAAACAGTAGAGGAAACATTGGACACTCAAATGACTTACCATAACATTGTTCAAAATTGTTGGCTTGATTGCACAGGGAGCTGTTCTCCTCACAGTATATCCAGAATGGAAAATCAAGCTGGCTGAGGCTTGGTGCTGTCCACTTGGTTGAATTAGGATTGGAATTTCAGTTGAGTTGCAGAGGGTGTAACTATTCAATTTGGCATGCATCCGGCGGAGATTGAAAGACTCGGTGGTGGTTGGTGGGAGGGCACATCGACCACGAAAAATCCAACACGAACCATGACGGCCCATTCGATTTTCACCATCACCCGAGACCCACCCCAACCGAAGGAGATGCCGATCCAAGGCTCCGGATCGTCGTTCGACCAGCCGGTCCTGGTCGTGCCGGGCGAGATGATCGCCTCGTCGAAGTACTGGATGAGGGGGCACGGGACGTTCATCGAAAACCAGACGGAGGACGAGCAGGACGCCGGGGATATCGAAGGAGAGACGCAGCCCTCGGAGGGGCTCATCCGGAGTAGCCTTGCTGGCACGGTCGAGCGCATCAACAAGCTCATCACCGTCAGTCCACTCAGCGGCCGGTAGGTGGGTTCTCTAGAATGCTTTCCCGTCACCCCATCCCATCCTTCATCTTAGATCAACCCTTCCCCTTATTTAGATACCGTCCCGAGGTCGGCGATCTGGTCATCGGAAGGATCACCGAAGTTCAAGCAAAACGATGGAAAGTTGAGGCCGGCGGTCGTCAACACGCGGTACTTATGTTGGGATCTGTCAATCTGCCGGGTGGAGTCCAGGTCAGTTCAGCATGTTGGATTGGAACTTGTCGATCATTCAACTGAGTTCAATCACTCATTCCTTTTGGTGTCGTGTCGATGGGAATGTAGCGAAGAAAGTTGGAATCCGACGAGCTTCAGATGAGATACTTCTTCCAAGAGGGTGATCTATTGGTAGCAGAAGTGCAAGGTTTTTTTGGAGATGGATCGATGAGCTTACACACACGCTCGAGGAAGTATGGAAAGGTGAGCAAGAAGCGCCTGGTATTTAAGCTTTAAACGAGCTCGCGTTAACGTGGCTCGTGTGGACGAGAATAGCTACGAAACGGAATGCTACTCAAAGTTCCTTCGCAACTAATCTTGCGACTCAAGTCGCATTTCCACATCTTGCCGATCGGGATCGATCTAATTATCGGAGTGAATGGTTGGATTTGGATTGCCCAACAACGGGCCGACTCAGAACATGACGAGTCGCTCAAGGAGGGCTTCGAAGCCGAAGCGGACAACATGTACTCTGACGTCAACGAGGTCAGCGTTTCTGGACTTTCCAACGACCGCCCACCATGTGAAATTAATGTTCCCTCTGACGATATTTCACCGCATACACATATAGCCAATCACGACTAAAACCCGGGCAAACATAGCCCGATTGGCTGGAGCGATCAATCTTCTGTCGACCTGTTCGATGCCAATCTCCGACTCGTCGATCATCAGAACCTACGAGGCCTCCTTGGAAATCTCGCGTCTGTCCAAGCTGGACCATCAGCCGATGGACATCGATGGCTCCGACGATTCCGCTCTCGCTGCCAACCAGGAGTTAGACGGGTTCTTGAAACCCGAGTTTAGGGAGAAGGTCCTGGCCCTTCTCGTGGCCACTCCGTAAAAATCACACTCACACGCTTCCCTCAACTTGATACCCACCCCTTTCTCCCTTGTTTCATCCGTCAGTAGCCTCCACGTTTACTTGTTTCTTGTGACTCAGATGTTTTAATCGTATTAAGGTGTCTCTATTACTCGCAATTTCCTTATTCAGGCCAGACATACCCTCGTAAAACAAACTACCAGCGCGACTTCGAGTACGGGAATGATCAATTTCTCCTGTTAGATTTTTTTGTAATATTAATTCAATGTAGAAGCTCAATCTCTGGATGCTTCCAGTTGAGTTTTGTTATCAATCTATTTGAACGTGTCATAATGTCATGAGGGGGCGGATGGCAAATTCTTTCTGATCATGAAGACTGGCTCGTCTACACTGGCTCCCAATCTCGTACTTAAGCAATGATTACTGGATTCACAACTCGATGAAGTTTAGCTACACATGCTCAGGTTGAAAGTATATGTTTGTTGGTAAGATTCCGAAATGCCATTTTGCTTTTTTCTTCTTCTGGAGGGGACAATACAAATACAAATAAGAATATGAGGGGGAAACTGCGTGAGGTTTATCCAGTAAGTTTATCTATGTCCGTGTTATATCTACACCTTGATCTAGAATGCTTGCCGGTAACCCCGTCAAATGAGGAGAATTAATGATGTGAGCCAGGTGCGCTGGCAGCTGAAGGATGGCTGGTTTTTTCAGGACTATGATTAGGCATGAGACATGAGCAGATCCAAACAAATGCCAGCCAGACGGTAGCGGCGGTGATAATCTGGACCAGCAGTTCGTCGTCCTGCACGCCGACGGGAACAGACAGGCGGATAGGCGTGGAGGGATAAGAGCCGTCTGTAGAAAGCGCTGAGAGGGGCCGATGGGGGGTGGAAAAAGTCTCACTGAGGAGCCGTATTGTGGCCGGGCTGATCGCGGGAAGAGTCGATTCCGAGGGGTTGGCGGCTGGAAGAAAACGAACGCTTGCTGAGGATCTGTCTAGGTATGAAGAGACGCAAGAGGCAAGATAACCTACTGGATTGGTTGCACCACTTGACGAGCACGGGTGGCTCGATGAGGATATCCCTAACGGGCCGGACTTCGGGACTGACGATGGGAGGCAGGTAGCGCAGATGGAGGGGGATGTGCATGGAGAAATCGGAGGAGAGGTGGAGGGGCAATGGGACCAAGAGTCCGCCGGGCTGGGGCGGATCCGGCCGGGAGGCCGGCCCCTCGAGGTCGCCGTCCGCCCAGACGAGCAAGTCGAGCGGGCCGGTCGGGACCGCCGTCGGCTCGCTTAGTCGGCCTTCCTCGTAGAGCACCCGTAGCTGGTACCGATCTACGATCACTGTCCCCGGAACCGCCGCGTACACTAGTCCAGCCGCACACTCCTCCAGGGCGTCTCGTTCGTCCACTCTCACCGTCACTGTCGTCCTCAGCGTCGGATGGAAGCCATGCACTCGCTCGCTGAGTTCTGTGGTTAAACGAATCATCTCGTCCCCTCGGACTGCGATTTCCTGTTGTCTTCGTCCGTGGGTTTTACGCTGAGAATGTGGAAAAATCGATTGTGTCTTTTAATTTAATTTCATTAACGGCATGGCAATCAGGCGCACTCGGGCCGCCCTTGTCAGCCCGCAAAATAAACGGGCGGGTCGTGGCGGGCGGCAGTTTGTCCCCGATCGGCCCGCGGGCTGCCCGCGTGTTGCAGCCAAATAACCAATAAAAAATACTTGAGGATTAATGTCAATGCCAATATCCCTAGCTTTGGAATGTGCCCTCTCAACAGGCCCCAAAAGATGTTGAAGTCCAATTGTGGATGCCAGGTGGTAGGACCCTGGAGACCCCCTGTAAATGTGGGTGATGTAAAATCTGGAATTTTGGCTAAATTCATACAATTTATGTGTTCAAAGTTGGTTTGCATAATTTTATGCATGCACTAGTGAACTCACGGCTCCGCCGCGGCCCATGCACATGCGGCACCTCAACCTGTGCCACCACCACACTACATCGCACACGTCAAATAATGTACATTTCACACAATATCAGGAAGACAAAGAAGTACACCGTTTGCATATATACAAGTACACAAAACACTACTACACGCACTGCAAATGTTCTGAAAACAAAACAGAATTACTCCACCCCTTCTTTCACAACACCTAGATTGACAACGTTGCAAGTGCCAAATGACCTGCTCTTGTCCTCCACCAAGCCTACCATCAGGCCGTCAACACTTGTCAAAAGCTGGGCTAATTGGGAACTGATATTGTGAAAACTTTGTTCCAAACGCTTCATCTGGTTTGTGGATGATGCTAACCTTAGGGCTAGCGACCTCTATCCCCGCTGTTGGCCCAGTCATTACCTGGCACTTGAGAACATGAGGTTGGATACCGGTGACTAATAACCTAGTACCATTACATAAGCCTGTACCTATCGTCAGGTTCCGGAGGCAAATGACCGGCATGCCTTCCTTCAAGCGGAGGAAAGGCAGAGGAAAGCCAGGCAATACAATTTTGCCCAAAATTTCCGTACCCACTGTCTTGTTGGTGTTGCTGAGAACTTGATCAATAGCTTGGACCACAAGACACCAGAAGCCGGTTGAGGCATAGGGAATTAATTGAATCGATGTTGACGTTCAACGGTGTCAATAAAGCTTGAGAACTGTAGTAAAGTATGTGCATTTCAGCTTAACATGAGACCAACATCAAGCATTGATCCTGACTTCTGGACCCTCATCTCCGCTGCCCACAACATATATTTGGGCAAAGCCAGCCTGTTTACGACTGGGTGGCCGGACCAAGCGCATATTATGATACAAAGCTCCCTTTACTCGGACGCTGAAAATACCTAGCGGCCCCTGAGTAGAACGGTCCACTTGCGCTCCAAGAGAGGTAAATGACAGTGTGTTATTATAGTTCCAAATGCCCTGCTGAAAGGCAATTGACTCTGTGGGAAAACAACTATTAACACTAACGCAACGTCTTTATCATCATAGAAAGAATGCTGACCTGAGTCTGATCCTGTTAATAGATCTTTTAGAAGCTTTGGGTATATTGTATCATACTCCGTTGGAAGGACAGCTGCCCCCATTTGGCAACATGATGGATACAGCGCTTGGTCCAACCGGCAATTGGCGAGGTTCCGTTTGAGAGTCCAGTGCAAAGACTGACGTCTCAGACATGGATCATCACACTGACCTACCGAGTACGGAATTTCGTGGCCAAAGTCCTGCATAATATATTGCTTGTTATTCTGAGACAGTGACTTTGTCACAATTCCAGGCATGTTGCGAGGCATTGAATTTGGGTCAACTATTGATAGCTAGGTTTGTAATCAAGCTGGTTAAGGCTTGGAAACGCAAGATGGCCACCAGCAAATTGTGTGAAGAGGTGCTAGAATCAGTTAGGGGGGAAGAGAATAGCAACTTGGGATTGGTTCAATATACTATGTCCTGTGAACAGAAATAAAGTAGCGGTAACTGACTCAGAGGACGGTGGAGTGATTCAAGATGGGTGGTTTGAGGTAAGTACCTTCAACACAAAACAGTTACAGGCAATGCGCTCTGTCTCAACCACCAAAGTTGGTAACAATTTGAAATCTGAGCCCGTTGGAAAGGTTGCATATACCGCCTCATCCCGTGATCCAGCAGAAAGGAAAGATGAAAAGAAAGCAAAATGACTTATGCAATTGGTTGAGGGCCCGGAAAAAGAAATGTGAGTTTGACACGTAAGCATTTGAAACAGCTGACCGGGTACCGGTCAACAAGCATAGGTTTAGGTGAAAGACAAGGCTTGGTACTGTGCTGGGACAAGGATGTGAGGGGTATTTTATGTGTGCAAATAGGCAATATGGGGTAGGGACGGAGTGTGTGCTGGAAAAGGTACAAGTACCGCGCTGGATAAAGGAGGTGAGCAAAATGGTGGGAACGGGATCAAGTGAGTCAGGCAAGTTGTCTTCATGAGAACGGAAACGATGGAACAGCGGTCAAGCAGATAAACATATGGATGGACGTTTTTAGAAGAAGGAAAACTGGCTGCAAAGAGAGTTTGGCAGTTTTGGGTAGGAGTATGAACAATTTAAAAGGCAACTGACAAAAATGCAACCAGCAAAGGCTTTTTAATAAATAGCTGTATTTAATTTCACAGTTTGCAATTGGTGCAGGTAGAAAAGCAACAGGCGGGAAAGTAAAATGACCGTGAAAAGTCTTGAGCAAGCGGTGTAATCATTGTGTGCATGCAATGACACACCGTCTGGCTGAGCGCATTTTGGAAAGGCATAAAAGGAGGCGACCGGGGACAGGACACTGTAAGGCTGCTGGGGTGTATTGATTGGCTTTGCCCAAATTATTGTCTCCCCTGCAATCATGCCTTCTTACAAAAAAAAAGTCGTATCCACGCAATTATCTGTTTTTAATCCAAGTTTATTAAAACCACAGTTTCACAGAAACTGACTTCATGGTTTCATGCTGCATTTTATTGAAATTGCGGGCAAAAAAGAATAAAAGGTTTCAAATTTGTGTTTTTTAAATGTTTTTGTTGTAGTTGAAAGTTTGTATTTTGTTTGAGTGTGAATTTTTTGGTTTTATTTGATTTCAAAGTTTTTGTTTTGTTTGATTTTAATTTTTTTGTTTTTTTTTCAAGAGTTGAAATTTTTTGGTGTGTTTGAGTTTTGCTAATTTTGTTAATTAAGTTTGATTTTTTTTTTGTTTTGTGAAATCAAGAAGGGGCCTACTCAAGTGAGTAGGGAGCCTTTGGGGAGGGGGTGGGACGAAACCGGATCCCCTGGGGGGACAAGTACCTTCATCCATGCTGTTTAAGTATCCGACCTAGCCCACCAGCTGCATGCCACACCCTTTGGAATCACACCACCTGTGTTGCCAGAGCCCTGCTGGGCAGACACAATACTGACCTGTGCACAAGTGTGTACAGGCCAGGTTGAGAGGTGTATTCCTCTCGATGACCCTGGACCTGACCGGTTAGGGTCATCAAGATGTGTAATCCCCTCAATGGCCAGCCCAATGGGTCATTGAGATGTGTAAATTCCCTCGCTGACCAGCCAAATGGGTCATCAAGAGGAAAAAATCTCAATGACCAATAAGACCAGTTGCCGAGAGGAAGAAACCTCCTGACAACCAGTCTGAGTGGTCATTGAGAGGTTGAGGTCTGACCAGCAATCAAATGGATCTATGTGTGCACTTGCTCAATGGCCGGTACCGGTCATCAAGGGTAGGTGGCCAAGACCCAGAGCCAGCTCCGCTTGACACATACGACCTGTTTGTTGCCCCCTTGTCCTCTCCAACTGCCTCAACCCCATCGATTGGCTGAAGTTCAGAAGGAGGGTAGCATTTGGGGGCTCAGCCAATGGCGCACCTCAAAGGTGTTGATGCGCCAGACCTCAGCCAACGCTGGCCAGTTACCCGCAACCAATCATATGCTGAAGCCGATCTGAATCCTGCCCGTCTCCCTGGCCATGCCAGCAAGCTCACTTGCTACACAAGATCCCCTCCCCTTGCGTGCATGTTCTAACTTCTTGTATTCTTCCTGGTCCCACTCCACCCCTGCCACATCCTTGCGTCGCTCCTCCTCCGCGACCTCCCTAAGCAAACTACACTCAATGTCGCAGTCAAGCTGGGAGATTCCTGCACGGTGGGCCGAGGCAATCGGCTTGAATGTGAGTGGGAGAGAAAGAGGTGACGGCGTTTGAGGTGGGAGAACGGCTTTTAAGGCGTGGCAAGAGCTGGCTGAATCACACTTATCTATCCACAAGCTCATCAGCTCTGCGTCCTCCAAGTCTGCTGTCTTGCTGCCCACCCAGTCGCCGTTGTCTCTTCTTTCAATCTTGCTTCTCGCGCTAGCAACCAGCATCTTCTACTCACCGTGGGAGGCAATGAGCTTTAGCTTCCTCCAGGCAATAACTTTGTCAGAACTTGGAAACCTGACTATTCTGGTCTATCTTGTTTTGTTGATTTTTGACTGGGTATATAACAAAAATACAGACACATAGATGTACGTCTGTCTCTTTCTTTATATTTTCCTATCCTTGGGTTTTACTAATTACAGCCCTCCTCATGTACTTGTGTCCCCTGTACTTGTTTGTACCACAATCCTATTGACTCATCCATGAATATATGGGTGGAACTGTCAATGATCATAATAAGCAGCAAATAAGAATCAAAGGTTGATCAATCATTTTTAATTTGAATTTTGGCTTTCAGATTATAATCAAAAGTTAATTGGTTCAATATTTTTGTCAAGAATAGCCTTGCCACTTGTGGCATAGCCTCCATTGGGAATATCAAATACATGCTAATAAACAACACTATTTGCGCCAAGAGAGTGTAGAGTGAGACCAAATGATAATAGAGGATCCCAGCAAGCTCAGAGGGAGCAGTTTCTCTTCCTCCATTGCAAGACAAATACTAAGGGTAGGATTTATCCTTATCTGCACACTTTTTATCTTCATTTTAAACAGTTTTCATGATGAACATGTTTACTTCCAGTTACTTGATCTGTGTTTTTAAGTGAGCATGTCATTCATAGGAGTCCTATAATTCTTTCCTATGCATAACCATTTACTGTTGTGCCCATTTTACTCTTGACTTATCAATTGTGGAAATATCATCCAAATTTGTGATTCCTTATGCAGATAGGAGTCTTGACCAAAACACTATCGGTGCATATTTCAGGAGTGTTATCTATGGAACTAAGGGTGCATTCTCCATGATGAATACACTTCTTTGTATTTCTGTATTCAATTTCCACTGACCATACCACAGCTTTGTGCAAAAAATGCATAAAGCATCTCCTTGATGTATGTTATTCTCATCTTGTTGAAAATAATAGTGGGAGTTCTGAAAGAGGGCCAATCACTAATAAATTCAAAGCTTGACTTTGGAAACCATTGAGCTTCAGAAGAAGTTTGGAAAACAAGGTACAAAAGCAATTCTAAAACCAGCTAGAAACCAAGCTTGGGATACCAAGGGTAAGGAGTATTTGGAGCAGTGGAATATGCTTGTTTGAACTTGGATGCATATTTCTTTATATCTCTTCTTCATGATTAATGTTCAAACACAAAGTAGGATGTCTATCTCCTGGTTTTCTTGTTGAAAACAAAGCAGAATATATGAAATCTGTTATCCAATCTGTTGAGATTTATTTTCCCATTATTTTTGGATCTCAGGGGAAAAGCAACAGTTGGTGTCCGCAAGGAAAATGGCTTTGTTCTTGTCTTTGGTTTTTGAACTGCTATCTAGGTAAATCAGTGAGCTTATTTCAAATTGAGTGGATCTCACTACAAGAAAACTCACACAACTGACGGCAGTTGACATGCGAGATGCTTCTGTGTAGCCCTTGTTCTAACTCCACTCAAGCACTCAACAGTATTTTGTTGCCCAGTCACTGTGCATCATGCACAGTGACTGTGCATTGAAGCTTGGTCAACACAAGCTTCAAAAAGGCTTGAGTAGCACAGCAACTGTCCCCAGCGCTCTTGCATGTCAACTGCTTGCAGTTGCGCAACTTTTTCTTGCAGTGTCTGAAGCTCTCAAGCTGTGAAAGAGAATGTGGCAAAAAAAAAGAAAATAATGTTACAATAATCACTATACATGATAGGATGCTGATCCAACTATCTTAAATCCACACAATCCTGGACATTTGGATGTAAGTTTTGGCCTATACAATTGTCAAAAAATAATTAAATCTATTACACAAGGTATCAGACGTTGAAAAATCCCCAAAGACCCAAAGGCCCTATGGATGACCCTCCAGCTGTGCCGGAGCAACAAGCAAAAGAGGGCCGGTTGTTAAACTAGCCAGGGAGGGCCTAACTAAGCAGCTAGGTGGCTCCCAGGGAGGGGGCGGAACAAAACCGAATCCCCTGCGTATCAATAGAACGTCCCGACCCCCCCCCCCCTTTATACCTTGTGGCAATCAACTCAACCAACCTACTCTGCAACTCCGCCTCAGTCACTCCTACCCCCGTGGCTTGACTTGTACCCTTGCCAACCGTCTCCGCCTCGGTACCGCCACCGTCTCCTGCCCACGATCCTACCTTTCCAGCTCTCAACATGCAAAACCGCCAGCCACACAATTGCCCTGTTGTTGATTACCAAAACCACCGCCAAGGCAAACCCCTGCCCACCCTCTTGACGCAACGCACCTCTATACCGTATTGTTTCCATGACCGCGCCACTCGTCACTCCGCGGAATCCTGCCAACACTGGTCGGTGGCGTTTACCACACCACTACGCGCTTATGCTGACCCACTGCCCTACTTTGTAAAAAATAGCCAGGCGCAGCGACTGTGACCACCTTCCCCTTCGCCAAAGCCCGTATGCGCTACAAAGAGGACAGACGCCCGACAATCCCAGAGCCCCTGAAGGACGAGTTCTTGCTTGACTTGCTGGCGCCGGCGGAGGCGCGTTTTCAAGCCAACCCGGGTGGTGTAAGTAAGCCCCCCTGCTACCAATCTACACAGCCCGTTACACATGCTCGGTATGCATGGCTCAGCCTATGCTAACTTGGCCATGCCGGACGCCGATGTCCTGACTGCTCTCGGAGCTTGGTTCGATGACCGTTGGTTGATTTCTCCTTCTCTGTTTTTTTTTTCCAGGAATAATTAGCTACTGGTGATGAATTGAAACGGACAGATTTGTCTAAAGACGGCCTCAAGCAATCACACTCATCAGTTGAGCCGCGTACCTAATCATTTTTTTTTTTGAGTGCATCATTTTTGGCATCATTCGAGATCATTGCGACTCATCTAAATTAACAACCCACTCAGTCCACTCAGCCCATCCCCCGGCAATCACTCTTCTTCAGTATCATCATCCACCAAGCTCCGCAGCCAACCCGGCCATGTCAGCAGTGCACCGAGCTCATCGGGCCCAGTCAGCCTCCAGCCAGATCACATCTACCGTTCTCAGTTGTCACCCTGGCGGTTCAAGATCCGGTCGGCATTGTTAGTGACACTGAACAAGGAGATGACAATTCTAGAGTCAATCCAGTGTAGCTACCTCTCCGGCCCGCTTGATCGACTGATGGTCCATTCCTTGTGGCTTGGCTCTCACCAGTTCTTCATCCTCGCCTTACCCCTGATCTTCTGGCTTGGCAACCACCACTTCAAACGCTCCCCAGTATATATCCTTGGCATGTCCGTCTACTTCACTGGGATCCTCAAGGATCTGTTCTGTATTCCTTGCCCCTATTTGCTCCCGATCCAAAGACTCGCTATCAGCAATTGCGCCTCCAAATACGGGTTCCCGTTCAGTCATTCTGCCATTTCTGCATCCACGTTTCTCATGGGACTCCAATACGCCCTTCATGTCCAATCGATCGTCCAGAAGTTGACGCTCTTTCTTGGCCTGATCCTCTATGGATTCTTGTTGGTCTTTGGGAGAGTATACTGCAGGATGCATTTGATCCAGGATGTGGCCTGCGGCTGGACGATAGGTGTTTTTGCATGGACGATCCATCAAGTCTTTGGTGAAGTTGTTGAACGATGGGCAACAAGCACGCAAGCATCAGTCCCCCTCGTTTTGATTGTCTGCGGTCTGATCCTCACGGCTGCCCATCCACAACCGGTAGACGATTGTCCCTGTTTTGAGGACAGCACGGCCTTTGTTGCTGTCTCGGTGGGAGTGATGAACTTCGCAATGCTTGTGACACTCTATCTCCCCAAGCTTGACAACAACGACTTCTCCTTGTGCCAACGAATCCAAATATCTTTGAACAATCACCCCATCGCAATCTTTGATCTGGCCGACGACTTGTATCATGATTGGACAAGTTAGTCCCCCCCTCCTCTGTTTCCTTGTTGTAGATGCTGAAGGGAATGAAGGCTGTGATTTTGGAGTGTACCATGAAAATTCAACAAAGTGTATGGGTGTTAATCACCATATTGTACTGAATGCAAGTGTTTTGTCATATGCCAAATGCATCAGAAATACTGTTCCACATATGTAATTATTCATTGCCCGCAAAAATGAATAACTATCACAGGTTGCGAAGTACTACAACTAGAAACAATTGATGTCACACTGTGCAAAACTTGAGGGATGGAGCTGATGCCAAGTCAGTGGAGGACTTCCTTTTGATCTGGAAACTCATATTTTTTCAGATTTTACATAAAAATCTGGGCATTGGGACTCTAGGTCCTAGGTTTCCCTAGATTTCCCTGCAAAATGTGAAAAAATCTGGAATCCCAGATTCATGGGAAGTCCTCCAGTTTCATTGATCTGAAGTGTGTGTCATTCTTTCTTTAAAGTTTCTTTTGAGAAGGGGGCAGGTGAAACAATAGATGTAAAATGAGTTACAACAGTTGAATATGTTATGTACATCAATACACATATCTTGTCATGTTTTGGCTTTTTTCAATATCTGAGGAAAAAGGGAGGCTGCGCTCTGCAGCGGCGAAGCCGCTTTGGCCTCTAGTTGATCCAGTCAAATTATTACAATTCATGGAGTACAACAAAACATTATTTCATGAATTACAACAAAAAACATGTTACTGGTTGGTTTTCTGGAATTGGAGGAGTATTATCCTGGTGTATATTTCTTACAAGCATTCTCTTTTGGATAATTTTGGATATGCTATTTCACCGCTGAAAATTTATAAGAGCAAAACCTACAAATAAGAAAAATTAAAAAGGTGAATCTCATTGCTGCAGCGGCGCAGCCGCTTTGGCCTCTAGTAAATCATAAAATCATAAAATATTTTTTGCAGGGGATATGACTGTCTGATTATGTAATACAAAATTTGCTCACTAAAATATTTTTATGATTTTATGATTTATGCATGCATAAAATTACGGACTTACTTCGCGCACTGCAAAAAGCTCTTCGCGCACTGTGCAGTGCGCGAAGTTTGCAAACACTTCGCGCACTGCGCGTGAAGGGCGCAACTTTTTCAAATTATTTTTTGACCAATCAATAGACAAGCTTATTATTGTCCTCTGTGAATTTATTTGGAGTTTTTTGAAGCTTCCTTGTATGCTTAAAAATCCCACCAATAAAAAAAACAAGTACAGCCATTTGGGGACCTGGAATTCATATTCCCACAGGCCAAAAAATCCAATTAATTTATTGAATCATATTAAACATGTATTTGAAAGTTTTAGAAATTTTTGGCCACTTTGTACAAGGACAAGGCTTTCAAAAACCAGTAACTGTTTCTCAAGATATGCCAAAATGCGCCAGTAAGTGGTGAACTTTCCTAATTTTTGAAAGCCTTATTCTTGCACAAAGTGGCCAAAAAATTCTAAAAAGTTTGAATTCATATGTATCATTATTCACTAAATTATTTGGATTTTTTGACTGGTGGGAATATGAATTCCAGGTCCCCAAATGGCTGTACTTGTTTTTTTTATTGGTGGGATTTTTAAGCATACAAGGAAGCTTCAAAAAACTCCAAATAAATTCACAGAGGACAATAATAAGCTTTTCTATTGATTGGTCAAAAAATAATTTGAAAAAGTTGCGCCCTTCACGCGCAGTGCGCGAAGTGTTTGCAAACTTCGCGCACTGCACAGTGCGCGAAGAGCTTTTCGCAGTGCGCGAAGCAAGTCCGTAAAATTATGCAAACCAACTTTGAACATCATAATTAAATAAATCAACTTGTGGAGTGCCCTTGGAAGTTGATGCTGAATAAGCCTCCTGCTGTGCAAACGTGTCTCTGTGCATCCCACATTCTTCACTGACTCAGATTAGATGCCAAAAGATGAATTTTCCTGCCACAGTGGACAGAACAGCATCAAAGTATTCACGGGTGACTGATGGACTAGTATTTCTATTGCATACATATTAGGCTACAGACATGGAAGATGGATATTTTCCTAAACAAAAAAAACACATTTGCACACATATACATATAGGCAGGATGATAGCTATGGAGCATGCTGGTTAAAGAACAAATTTGTACATGTATCTATTCTGAGTGAGTTTCGGATGACTGATTAATAGTAAAATACAAAAAGATACAAAAAGTTTTTTACCTCAGACTAAGAGCTGACATTTGCAGAATTAAAGCTCTTAAAAGGAGTATTTAAAGTCTGGGTGTCGGTCACCAAGATACTCCCAGCCGTTGAGGTACAAAAGCTCTTGGACACTCGGATCAACCGTCAGATCATTGAGTGCATAGTGCTGGAGGACTTCGTCGCGTCGATGGACCTTCACGGTTTCTACGTATGTCAAGTACCCCAGGTTTGCCAGACAGGTCAGGATCAGAAGCATCGCACTAGACATCGCCAATGAAGAAACCCAAATGATTTTATTGCACTTGATTGTCAGCTTTCATCTTCTCCCTCCACAAATTTCACACTCGGCCAAATATGCCTATCTGGAGAATCAAAGAGAAAGATGACAGAAAACTAAAGGCTTACAAGACAATGTTCACCATGATGGCAACGGAGAAATTCGACTGGTCTGAGTTTGGAAAGAGCTTTAAAGATTAAGGGTTAGCACCCTTGGAGTACCCAGGCTAGTTGTGCGGATGATTTTGACTTACCAGTGTACCGATTAATCCGCCAAGATTTGCCACAATTGGTCCTAGAGCCAAACTGGTAGCCTTCCGAGCGTACGGCTCGCTGTTGTTGCTCATCCATGCTGCCAGACATGGAATGACTCCGTAGGATCCAATGATGATCAAGAACATCGAGCCGTACTTGAGGCTGCTGTCATCTGAGATGTAGAGGATCGAATACCCAACCGCCGAGACACCTCCGGATACTACTGAAGCCATAGCCCGAGAATGGTATCTGTCCGATAGATAGGACGAAAGCAAAATCGTGAGGACTGCTATACCGTAGGGAGGAACTTTCATTTTTCAGTGGTTGGCAATGAGAGATTGTTTGTTGTCAGATTCACGTCTTGGCAAGAGTTTTTTCAGTCGCAAACACACTCACTCGATAACATCTGTGAGGCCGATGATCCATGTCCGAGCTAGGTACCAGCAGATCATTAGCATTGTCACTCGGAGAGAAACCTTCCCAAGGGATAAAAACCCACGGAATTCAATACTAGTACAATGAAGATGAATTTTTAGAAACAAATGATAAGATTGATCAGCTGGTCGCCATTTACGGCTGGTTCAAAGAAATAACTACTGACTGCTTGATTGAAAATGCATGAGACTGGTCACGTTGGTCCCAGCGAAGAAGAACGCCAGGCAGCATAGGGCTACGTGAGGACTTCGCAGAGCTTGACAGATTTGAAAGCCTGAAGACCTGAATGGCTTCGCATCCAACAAACAACCCTCTGCCACCGGACTACGATCCCCATTCAATCTCTCAGAGACAGCCCTGGGCAATTCGTAGCCAATAAGATCACGACCATGAGCATTCTAAAAAACTTGAAATGAGACAAATTAGGATTGATTTCTCTTCAACGACTTACCTCTTTTCGTCTGCTGTCAAAAACCCTGCACCCTCAGGCGAGGAAGGGAAAAACAAAAATCCAACACTGCCGCCCAACATGGTCAAAATACCCTCGATCTTTTACACGACCACAATTTTTTAGGAAGGAATACGCAGAGACCAGTTAGATCATATGTACTGAACTTGATCTACCTCTCAAAGGATGAGAGGAAAGAAATGCTCAACTAAAAATACCCAAGCCCAGCCTGCAAGTCCCAGAGCACCGTCCAGACGGGTGAAAGCGTAAGCTAACGAGCCCGAAAGACCGCCTGCCATGCAGCCAGTGGAATAAAATAGCGCCATTCTCCACTGAAGCTCCGCTCTGTAAGAGAATCATATTCTCACCGATAAGGATGCGAGAACTCGATCGATACCATTCGAGGATCACCTCAACCGGGATTCACTCACCGTGTATAGAAGGACGATAGGTATAGCAAGAAGCCTGGAAAAAGTCCGCCTGAATGAAGCACAACGGAGTCGTCACGATTAAGTTTCAAAAGGATAGATGTCTAGAAAGCTGCAATTAGCCACTCACCATTGACTAACCCCACGAAGAATCTAGTGCAAAACAATTGCAAAAAAAATTGATATGAGCGTGACGCGCAGTCGCAAAATCTCGGGAGCTCATGCTTACCTAGCCGCCAAAAGTCCGACATAGCTAATTTGATTTTGATCGATCGATAAGGGATAAGAAGCAGTGCATTCAGCAGAATATTTTTGCCGGGGGCGGTACGCCAAGAGGCATGATGAATTTCTCAACCAACTTTGACAAAAATCCATGAGAAAAAATTATCAATCCCGAAACGGTAAGGATCGCAGGGAAAAAAAATCGGGCGCCTACCCGGCGCATCTACATGCATAAAAAGAGGCACAATTGTGTTTAGCATGATTGGTATTAAGAAATAACCATGTCGCTTCATCTCCCAGAGACAAATTCAGATCAGACTTACGATGAAGTTTGATGGAATTTCAACAAGCTAGGGATGAAGGAGTTTTTAAATGACTTGTTAGCAGACGTTACCTGCAAAGAAGACAATGCTAGAAATGTCACAAAAAGTACTGTTGGAGCCTTACAATTAAAGGACTAAATGAGTCGGAATAAAAATAGCATTAGTTGAGTGAAGAGTGGTACTTAAGAGTACCAGGTGCATCTTACATTAAGGTAACAATGAGCGAGAGTGTATATTGGGAATCATCAGTTCGCAAATCCGATTGAAGGCCTGTCAAATTTTCGTCGACCGGTTGTGTAAAGTCCGAATTAGTGGAACTGATGATTTATTGCGCTTATAAAAAACATCATGATGTGTTGGTAAGACTTGCCTATCGAGCGTATGTTATCTGTAAGATGGAAGGCAGTTTTTGGAATCAGTTAAAAGTCTCTCTCAACCAGATTCGAATAGAGATATCATGGTCATCATTCCAGCTAGTAATCAGAGATTTTTGCTAACTGATGCTTAAGCGCCCTAGTTCGCTCAAGAAATAGAAGAGTGCCATGATAGGAATGAGCCTAAAACAGGAAAGCGGAGTAAGGTTAAGCGTCTTCTTCTGACGAAGACCAAGGCTGGGGTTTGCTAACCTGGTGTCCAGTTTCCAAGTGGCAGATCTGAGCAACTTGGCAATGTAAACCTTCTCGGTCTCGCGTTGGAAACCTTCCGAGACGGTGTAACTAGTGTATTTGGATGGCCTCTCGGGCCTGATACCGGTCGAGCGATCTTCACGAACGAAAAAGTCTCCGAAAGCTTGCTGGCTTTTGATCCCACTCCTGTGGCTTCCCACTTTCGAGTCCTCCTTCTTCTCTCCCCGAACCCTGCTTGCCAGAGGTTTGGGGACAAGTTTCTCGATCAGACCTTGGATAGCTGGTGTCTTCATCTTCGTCTTTGAATCAATCCTTTCGCCGCTCGAAATTCTAATGATTGCGCGGGAAATAGGGTCGATAATCGTAAGCAGTGCCAGAGGGTGGCCTAACAGAGAAAGAGAAAATTCAGTCTAATTTTTGAGGTGGAGACTCAGCGAATGAGTTTGTTGCAGAGCAGTGGTGGAGCTGGTGGATGAGATACACTAGCAAGAGCCAAGGCGCTTCTCCTGACCGAGCAGAATCGTGTAAGTTGTTATATCCTCAATCGATAGTTCTGTTCATCATGCCCCTCTTCTATCTTGATGCACCCTCAGACGAGCCATTGTGAAGTGGCAGAGGTAGGCAGGATCAATGGAACTGTATCATCTTAGCGCGGGAAGCTTTGGCGGCGGAGATGAACCCGACGGGCATTTTCCAATTCAGTTTACAACATCATCCGAAGGAACTGATCCTCACCGATCCCATCCTGAATCATTGCCAACCCTTTCGACAAAAAGATCCTCATCTGTCCCGCTCCGATGCTGATATTGATCTCATGTACTCCAAGGGGAAGTTGCACAGAGCACCAATTCACTCACACATGGATGACGGCGGAATGTTGCAGCGCGACTTCAAAGTGCATGGAGCAACTGAAGGTGGATCACACCATCCTCGGAGCCTCTCGGAGCTCGTTCTCCTGCATTGCACGTCGCAGCACGTGATGAATAAGTAGCTTGAAAACATTCTCTCGGTTACTGGCTGGACGTTTTCGAGTAATCAAGCATTCAAAGGCGCCTCCAACCAGACAAGCCAATACTTAGCAGATTTAAATGGTTTCCTCACGCCGACGGGCCATTGGCATCGTTCATTCCGCATCGTGTGGAACTTGCCTGCTGATTCTTTGCCCAGAGCCTTCCGAATGCAGCTGCGCTACATAATGACTTGAAAACGCTGGTTAATCATACAAATCCCACAGGAAATTCAGACACTTCGTAGGACCCGAACTGTGGTATGGGGTTTGACCCGCAGGAAGCAGTAAAATGCACAGGAAACGGCCCGCCAAAATCAGGCAAACGGGCAAATGTAGCCGGCGCGGCTAGCGTGCTACCAACCATTTTGGACAATTACATAGATTGATGGCTTTCAGCTTACTCCCCGAGCACGCTCGCGACCATTAGCATGGAATGGGGCTCAGTCTTAACGATAGTTTCACGGATTGTGATGTGTGTATTACTGAAGACAGTCCAACAAACAGCCAGCTATCCGGTGGGTTACAAACAAGACTGAGAAACAAGAATTGCGCGCTTATGCAAGAAGGATCTAAATGATTAAGCCGAGCACACAAACATGTCAGCTTACGCTGGGGTAGAGATGAACGGTCAAGACTTACTAATTAGATGTGAGGCTTAGATTGATAACCCTGCTCCTACACCGAGGCCACCGAGGCCAACACCTGCTCCTACACCGAGGCCACCAAGGCCAACACCTGCTCCTACACCAAGGCCGCCCAGTCCGACACCTGCTCCTACACCGAGGCCGCCCAGTCCAACACCTGCTCCGACACCAAGGCCGCCTAGCCCAACACCTGCTCCTACACCGAGACCGCCCAGCCCAACACCAACGCCGCCAAGACCTCCTAGGCCAACTCCAGCGTTAAATCCGACGCCGCCACCGAATCCCATACCAGGGCCGTACGCTGGACGCGGGTAGGCAAATCCACCGTGAGCCGGTCCGTAGGCGAATCCGCCGGATGGGTAGAATGCACCGTATCCTCCGGGGTAGCCTGCGCCATGAGCTGGTCTACCGTACCCTTGGGCATGAGCTCGCGCGTTGGCCTCAGCGAAAGCATCGGCGTCGCTGGAGCCTTGGTACTGGGGAGGAGGGAATTGAGGCATCTGCCCGCCTGGTGGGCTTTGGAAGGATGGCATTTGGGGCATTTGAGGTGGACCGTTAGGGCCTGGTTGAGAGGAGCCGGAGGTCATCGGAGGTTGCCCTGCGGAGGGGCCATTAGGCTGAGCTCCGGACGGGCCCATCGGCGGCAGGGATGGAGAAGATTGATCCATGGGAGGGCTTCCACCCGGCTGAGATGCAGATGGCATTGACGGGCCAGTTGGGCCAGCAGGTTGACCACCAGACTGAGGTGAAGAAGGCATTGGGGGCTGACCACCGAACTGCGGGGGGAATGAAGTTGGGGGTCCGTTCATGCTGGTAGATTGACCAGCTTGCGGAGGGGATTGCATCGACGCGCCGTTGAATGGGGGCTGGCTGCTGGATGGGAACCCAGGGGGTCCCATTGATTGGGAGTCCTGGGATCCAGGGAACCCGGGCATCGAGGGTTGATCTGATCCGGTTTGGGAAGAAGGTGGGGTCATTGGGCCCTGCGGGCCGGTAGGGCCAGCGGAGCTAGAGCCTGTCATTTCAAACATTGTGTCAGCATGACATGCCGAGGATTTTGTAAGTGTACGTTGAACAACGAAAATGCTTGCCGGAAGAGGCGTTCGACTGGCTGGATGAGGAAGATACCGATGGGCCTGTGGGGGCTGGGCCTGCTGAAGGACCACTTGGGAAAGGGCCTGCAACGAGCAGTCGGTGCGTTAGCGTGCTAAGGTTCGGTGCGACTAAAGGGGGCATCGGCGGCTTACCGACAATGGGAGAACCTGGAGCACCTGAGAATGACATGTCACCGAAGTCATCGCCTGAAAAGTCAATCGGGCCAGAGATACCTGTGGGAAGGTTACCGTTAGGACCGGGGAAGCCATTCCCAGCTGCGTTTGCTCCCGTGTTGGCTGCCGCATTAGCGTTGGCGTTGGCCGATGATGTGGATGGCGATGCAACAGGGACAGTGGGTGTCCCGGCCGATTGCGCGGCTTGAGCAGCAGCTGCTGCTGATGCATTAGCGCTGGCCGATGCTGACGGGGCCTGGCCAACTGTTTGGATGGGATGAGGAGCCGACTGGGACTGGGCTTTCGCAGAGGCGGCGGCTTGAGCCTTGGCTTCAGCCGACACTGACGGCAGAGGTCCAGGAGTTGGGGTCGGCCCGGACCATGTTGAGTGAGCATGCGCGGCCGCAGAAGCGCTAGCAGAAGCGTCACTGGACGAAGAGGGGTCGCTGCAGGTGAAAACTCAATTAGTCTAGGATTTCGACATAAATGGATAGATTTGCGTGTGCTCACTCCTTGGAGGCTCTACGGTCAATGGACACCGGCGATGAAGTAACACCTGGAAAGCAGTCAGAGCACAAGGCGAGTTAGCGGTGCTGTAGCATCGGCGTGATAAGGGGAGGCTAACCGGTGAAGAAGGCAAACGCAACGGCGAGGGTGATGAACTGCATGTTGATAGTAGCGAGGTTGTGGGAGTAGAGTGAAAGATTCAAGCAAAAGACGCGGAATTAGGAGAGCAAAGTCTGTACCTGACAGAAATTTTAATAGGTTTGAAATAAAGATACTAGTGGGTGATTGATCAATGTGATTGGTCTGGGGAAAGGAAACATGAGATGCCAGCAGGACGGTGGTTTTATAACTTCGGCCAAGCTGTTCACTCTTATCATCGACTCCTTCCCGATGATTGGATTGTAGGGTACGGACTCACATCCGCCTGGATCCATGTTTATCCGCGCCTTTGACGATCAGAAGCGAGCGGATGGCTGCTGACAGTGTCGATTACCCGTATCACCCAGAAGCTTCGCTTTAGACTCTGGTCAGAACCAAGGTGAGCTGAGTGACAAGCTGAAAGGAGAGCAGGTCGTCTGTGCTGTCGATCTCGGCGTTACTTCCGAATCACAGTGGTGCTTGGGTGGCAGATTGAGTTTGATTGCTCCTCATGAGGTCCTCGGAGCTGATGAATCCATCGATTCGGTGGGTCATGAGCGAGAACCTGGATTTGCCTCCAGGAGGCAATAAACGCCGAGTGGAAATTCAGCAAGCGAGCTGGCGTGCCATGTAGCAGGGTTGGTCATCGAGAATACCCCGTACCAAAAAAGCAAGCCAAGCAAAACTCACCTGATCGGGATGACATACACATTCTTAACAGAAGTATTGCGGTAAGCGGAAGCTCAACATGGGTGGATACGGCGCACATCGGCAGCCTGATTGTGTTGTACCCACGACTGCGGATAAGAATAATAAAAGTCCACTTGGCCTTTCCACTTGACTCCTCCACAATCACACCTTTGCGATTTCTATCAGTTCACGTGTGTCACTCTAGCGTAACCTAGCAAGGCCTCTCCCTCTGCGTGGACTTCGCCTACAGAACATACGACTGCAGCCGCGGGGCCTTTGATGATCTATTCTTTCAAGAGTTAGGGCTCCACGGGAGTGAAATCTGTTATGACTTCGGGGCATTAAAGCCAGTATGGGCGCAACAAGTGCCGATCATCTATGAAAATAGATGAAGCGAGAAAGAACACATGAACAGCATTGCGAAAATGTTTTTGGCAGCAAGGGAGCACATGGTGGGGCATGACAACGGCATGCCATTGTTTGGGGCTGGATCCTCTGTTTGGTGCCGCCGTGGCCCATTTATATGTGACTTTTTTCGGAAAAAACTCACCGAACACTGGAAGGAGCGGTAGGGGGTTGGCAAAAGAAAACCCAGCGGGTTACATGAAGGAAGTTCATGGGGCTATTGTTTCTGGCCATACACATCAATCTCAAAGCCTTGGCTTATAGCTAGTTTGGGAGAAGAACAACAGCAAGACGAAAATGGCGTCCTCCTCTGCGCTCCCTCAAACAGCTGGTGGAAGACAGCCCAGGGGATGAAAAGCTCATCGGTTTGTGGGAGCAAATCTCACTAATATCGACTCAGGACCACAGGGGCAACAAGGCGAGTTTGTGAAATAACCACTATGAAATTGCGCAGTAGCTAGCTACTTAAAAGTCCACAGCTTAATAAAAAAGCCCAGCTGAATCAAAAAAAGCATGAAGTGAAAATTGAGACATGATGGAATCGGATAATCGTGCGACGTCGGATTTGCCATAGCAAATAGCCAGCGAGCGGGATCTGATCTGTTGGCTCTGGATTTAGCACAAATGTTTGATTGATTGGTTAGCGAGTGATTGATGTGAGGTGAGGTCTTCTGAAATATGCCCACTAACTTGGATTGATTACCATCCTCCCCATCCGAAAGGTCCACCGAATCCACCGCCGAAAGCTCCGAGGGTAGCAACGTTGGCCGCCTGCGCGACCGCACCAGCGGGTCCCCAACCTCCAAATTGTCGGGGTTCAAGGGTAGTTCTACAACGAAAGGCAAGGTCTAAGACGGAACGCGGGCGTGCCGAAAATAGTGAGTAACATTGAGAACTTACTTGGTGGCTTCGGTGGGAGCGGGGGCGGCGAAAACACCTGTTTGGTCAGAAGAGTAGTAGGAAACGGTTAGTCACAGCTTCCAGACTCACATCGCAAGTGAGTCAAACCCTCAACTTACCGGTACAGGCGATCAGGGCAACAACGGCAGTGAAGAATTGCATCTTGTCTCGGGAAAAAGGGGCAAAAGAGCTGGGCAAGGTTGAAGGGGTAGAGTTGAGAGCTGAGACCTGTCAAGCGCTAAGAGTGGTTATATAATATTCGATGTTGGAATGATAAAAAGGGGCAAGTGGATGAGGAATCGCTCAATCGGACGAACGAGCTGGCTTTTATATGCCCACTGCGTGGCAGTGCGTGGAGTGAGTTCCCTCACTTTCGAGCTCTTGAGAGACACATACACTCAATCAGATGCTACCCAGAAATCTGCGTTTTCCGAGGAAAGCCACTCCACTTTCAGGCTACACACAGATGAAGCTTGCTCGGTTACTCTGCCACTGGCCCAATAGTGTGACGCGGAGCTTTTCATGACCCCAAATTCGGAGGATTTACGCGGACTAAACATGAAATCAATCACATGATTTGCTGTAAGTGCTTCATCTGGCGAGGACAGCCGAGACAATGGCAGATATGACCAACCTGTCTGAAAATCGATGACAGAGTACATGACTACTACGCATGGCAATCAAAGAGAGCAATGGGCGTGACAGAATATCCCGTGTAAAGCCGTGCGTAGAATCAGGCAAGTGGGGGTCAGTCCAAGCACAAGCAGGAGGGTTGGAGCTTCTGTTGGGAATTCGGTTAGTCAAGCCGCTCAAGAGTCGTCGCATTGGCTGATTTCCAGTCGAGATCATCCCCTTCGAACTTAACCCAGGTCCCTCGCTGCTGCGGGCGTCTGGTTTTGCGAAGCAAGCCTCCGATCGAACTTAACAAAGTCCCTCGCTGCTGCGGGCTTGGGACTCGCGAAGCGAGCCTCCGACAGCCCTCGGCAGGAGGGACTTATACCGCGAGCTTAACAAAGCCTCCCAGTGAGGCAGCCCCGTAGGGTCTCTGTCTCACAGAGAGGCTTAGCTGCAAAAACCTGTATCTGGCCTGAGAGCCCCAGGAATATCAGCCTGTATCAGGTTTTTTTTCACTTTTTCCTTTTTTGTAACTCAACCGTCAGCCCGCTGAGGCTGCCCCTCAGGACTTAAGAAGTGCTCGGGAGTGCGCTTCTTCTGATGCAATTTAGGCCTTGTAGCTGCCAATATAAGGCCTGATCCTTGCGTTTGAAGTTTTCAAACACCGAGAAAAGCGGACCATATTGAGAGAACTTTTTTTTGTAAATACATGTGGCTTTGTATCAAAATCTGTTTCAATCTATTGAACGGCAGTTGAATACTGCATTCTTGCTTACATCAGCAGGAATGCTTCTCAAAAAGAGGCCCTTTTCAAACTGCTCTCCAGGCCATGAACCAAGTGCTATCAGCCTGTGACTGCCGTCAAATTAAAGAGGAGAAGCAGGCCTTTCTTTAATATCCGGGGCGGGACTCAGTTCTTTTGGGAAGTGGGGTTTTTGGGGGCACAAAGTTGGACACCTGCAAAAACTAAGGCCCCGTTTGGCTGCCGTGTTATACGTCATAAATGGTCGAGTTTTTGATGCGCAACCCCCAGGGGTTTCAACGTTTTGGTAGCAACAGGGGGTAAACTTTGGGTCGCGGCGTCATAAATTCAACCATTTATGACGTATAACGCGGCAGCCAAACGGGGCCTAAGAGCTGTACGCGGGGCTCTCACTCCAGGAATCAGGGATTCCATGAAAGTCCCTCCCTGACGGGAGGTTGCACTTTGTGCGAGGCGCTTCGCGCCGCGCCCCCCAGCAGGCAAGGGACTTGTGCTAAGTTTGCTTATACCGTACCTCCCCATCCTGGCGCATGGAGAATGGTATTTTCACCCCTCTTTTTACTTTCCCCTTTGTTCATCTCTCATACCACAACCTTTTTTTGTTTTTTTTTGCTCCAGGTCTGCCCAACATGCTACGGCTGAGACCTATATTTTTTTCCCTTTATGTACTGATACCAGTATGTCCTGAAAAATTAAACAAGACAAAAAACCTCAAGCCTGTTACCAAGTCTGCAACCCAGAATTGCAGAAATTAATCACAGAACAAGAGCACGGACTCTCTGTTTAATACATAGCGTGTTTCACACACAGCTAGTTTGAGGATGACCGGAATCAACCGGTCATTGAGGGGACTCAACCCTCTCAATGACCAGTATGTTCCAGTCATTGAGAGGATAAAGCCCTCTCAATGAACGGCACAGTACCGGTCATCAAGAGGGTTGAGTCCTTCTGATGACCGGTCGATCCCGGTCATCGGGAGTGTCAAGTCCCCTCGATGACCGGCACAGACCGGTCATTGAGAGGGTTGTATACTCTCGATGGCCGGTCTGTATTGGCCATTGAGAGTGTCAATTCCCCTCAATGACCGGCACAGACCGGTCATTGAGAGGCTCTACATATCCATTTGATGACCGGTCTGTACCGGTCATCCAGGGCGTTGTATATATCCCTCTTGATGACCGGTCTTTACCGGTTATCCAGAGGGCTATGCAGTCTTGATGGCAGGTCTGTGCCGGCGATCAAGGGCTCAGAGGCTTGACTGTAAGTCAAAAGAAAGTATATGTAAAGTATGTGAGCCCGGACCTCCACGGACCCCTTCTGTTACTTGGCTTTGGTAAAATCCAAGTTTTTATTTACTTTGATAATTTATTTCTCTGTGAAGGAATTGTGTGACTTAACTCAGATTGTATCCAATGACAGGCAAGAAGCAAGGCTATGTGCCAAGAAAATTTTCAAAGTATAATGTTGAGAGGGCAACAAACTGTGATGGTTTGAATAAACCACCCAGCCAAACCCAGATTCTAGGCTCTGCGAAAGGGGGTGATAGCGCGCAAGTCCCTCCTGCCGAGGGCTATCGGAGGCTTGCTTTGCAAGACCAGACGCCTGCAGCAGCGAGGGGCTTGAGTTAAGTTCGGCCTCCAATAGCCCTCAGCAGGAGGGACTTGCGCCTTATCAACCCGTTTTGTGGGGGCTAGAATCTAAATTTTGGTGGCAGGAATATTCAAACCTTTATAATTCCTTGCTTCCGTAACATTTGGTGGAATAAATTTGCTTGGGTGACAGCCCTGCTTCTCGTCATCCTCTCCACCAAAACTGTGCTTGATCATGATTATTCTTCAACCCTAAATATATTTCCTTGGCAAATGTCAGCTGGCTACGCTGCGCAAGCCATCATGACAATACATATTAAATATTATTACAAAAATAAATAAATAATAAAGAGACATTATTACTTGTCACTAGCGCCCCGCGCGTGCCCAGCAGAAATATTATAAGAGAAATTATTACTGGTTTAAATCCAACCAAGTCACTAGCGCCCCGCGCGCGCCCGGAGGAACTACCTGAAACCCTTGTTACATACAAAAAAGCCTTGCCTCCTGCGTACCGCGGCAAATAGAATAAAGTTATTACATCATAAGAAAGGAACTGTCACAGTAATGTAATACCAAAGACAAGTGACAGATAAGTAACAAATAACAAAATCAGGTGACTGTCCTTTATACAACCTGTCCCTCAAAACTCTAACAGTCATACTCCCAAGATCGGATGGAGTATGACTTATTTCCAACAAATAATCTTCCGGCCAATACTTTCACCGCAGGAAGAATCCTCCCAAGGGAACCATTGGTTTATTTAAGGAGGTAAGCTCTCCCTCCCAGTTGGTTTCCTCAGCTTATTACACCCATTTGAAACCCTGACCGCCATTGTCTGCGCCTCTTCTTGATCATTTTCCATCAAGACCCCAACAGACCTCACTTTCAGGATCTCGCCGTCTTAAGCCTGCTCTCACCGTTTTGTTCTGTTTTCAAGCTCTTTGTTGTACTAGGAAGGATATACTCAAGTAAGTAAGTCTAAACCCTTCCTTGATTTGACCCACTCTCCAACTATCTACTACCTGGGATCTCAACCACACCTGCATTTCAGGCCCCAGCATCATCTTTGGAGGGATATAAACCACCCCCGCTCTGCCGGGCCCCTCCTTTTTTTTGTTTTTCTTGTTATTTCTTTGAAATAAAACACCTAACACTTTCCAGATTGCGTCTCCGCATCTCTACCATCAGCAGGTGTCGCCAGAAGAGTTTGGCTCTTAGCATCACCTAGCCTGAAAGCAAATCAGACATTGAAATCCTTTGGACTTTCTTTACAGAGGGGGTCCGTAAGGATCTCAGAGGGTCCAAGCTCACAGACTTATATACATATATTTTTTTTAGTTACAGTTTACTTTGAGGCTTTCACAAGACGGCATCAATGTGGTTGGCCCGCATATAAACATCTACCTTTGCAGTTGGCCAATCACCCATAGCAATCGTCAGCCAAATAGACAATAGGGGGTTTCACAATAAGCATTTTTGCTTCCCGCGGCACTAAATTTCTTTACTCGTGGGTGACATACTTGCTTAAAAATTTGGCATGAAGTCCTGTGAGAAATTGCCCCAAGCATCCTCATAACAATACTCGCAAGCGCTCAAACACCTTCCCGGTTTTACTTATTGTGAAACCCCCTAATAATCCATTGGTCAACCCAGTGGACAATAATCCAGCTCATCCGCCAAAGTTTCCTCCTAATCTTTGCTTTGAACACCAGAAAGTACTCCATGTTTGGGAAGTCATGACCTCACTCAATCTCAACTCAAAGAAGTTCCTCAAGTCTTTTCTCACCAACAATCATACCAAGGTGAAGATCCGCCATGTGCTATGGTGTTCCCCCAAGGGATGGCAATCAACCAGGGAGATCATGAATGAAATCCTCAAGAAAGTGGTTGAAAATGGCCACAAGGGGAGCTTCATTGCCATATCTTTCCCTTGTGCGGTTTTGGATCAATGAATACAGTGCCTTTGACTTGAGTTTAGTTATTGATCAGGGCAGAGTGAGTGATTTCTTAACTGGAACTGGCCATGGATCTGCTTCATTGTCCTCTTGCCCTGACTTTTTGGAGAATATTGAACTGGTCTCAGAATCAACCATAGACATGACTAAAGCAAGGCAGGATTGTGACTGCTCTTTCAAAGGCCGGTTTCTCTCCGGCTGTTTGATAGGATGCCAGTTTATTTCTGGCGTACTGTGTGTACGCTTCCACTCCAGCATAATGCACGGTGATCTAGTGATCTGAGCGTGAAACAACAATCACATAATTATGAGGGTCTGTGCATTACTGAGATGAAGAAATTGCAGAATTGGCTAAAATTATTGGTGACTCTATCAAATACATGTTTTTTATTTTAGTTCTAGTAAAATACAGGTATGGAAAAAGATAGAAAGAAAAATACTAAAATTTTGCTTAGCATGTCGTGTCATGAAGCAAGTAAAAAGGTTACAAAATTTCAGTGATATGTGAGCTGTGGAATTAAAAAAAGGAAAATTGGCATGAAAATTTCATTCTAGCCATGCAAGATTAGGTCAATATGGTGTAAGTCCCTCCTGACAGAGGCTTGCTTTGCGAGTTCATCCTACCCCCTGTCAAATTTTCAATCATAGAAACAAGGTGCAAGGAAGAGAGGGACAATCACAGAGGAGCTTGGATTGGACCAAGGAGCTAAAGATGTGGGTCATGGGTGGAAATGCTCTGACTTGATGGTTTATTTCAAATCATAGGGGCAGAATGTATGTAGTCACAACTAGAGAGCCCCCTTGCAAGATCCAAAGGGGGCCTAGGAGACTAAAAAAACAAAACAATAAAAGTGTACACTACAAAGATTAGTAGCATACCCAGTGAACAGGATAAATGAAACTAGCAGAATACTAGAGTGAAACCAGGATAATAAAACTAGCAGAATACTAGAGCAAAGATAAAACTACCAAGACAGTAGAGTGAGATAAAACAACACAAGTTGAGTGATTAATAAACATTAAAACTACTTAAAATAAGCAGAGTGATAATGATTGAAGATATTGAGACTTGTGAGCGGAAGAAGAGCCTAGAATTCTGACACCCCCCGGGGGCCCGAAGTCTTGAGGGACTTTGTTAAGTTTGCTTCCCCTTAGAGTTTCAATATTTTCCTGCCTGAATCTAGTCTTTTTGGGTGCATCTCGATGTCTGCAAGGGTCAAAGATTTGGTGGGAACTCATCCATTATCACAGTAGTTCCATATCAAGAAATCCACAACAAAGATCACACGCTGTATGAAGCTTGGCTCCCTGAGCTTTTCAACTACCTTCATCCGCAGGTGTCGTTGTAAGCTGCTTTGTAATTCCAAGTTCATGGCATCTGGGATGTGTCAACCAGGTCAAATGTTTCTTACACAGTAGGCCTTATCATTTGTTGAGAGTAACTTGGGTGACACGAGACTAAGAGAGATTTGACAAGATGTCAAGGACAAAGTCCTAACACAGTGAGTCAAGATATAATCATCATTCAGTGAGGAAGGATAACAGTGAGGGAAACAACTAGACTATATACATGCCCAATATAGACTGAGTTGTGGGTGTATAGATTAGAAGCATAATACATAGTGGAATGCTAATAAACTATCTCAACATCATTTACCTTCAACTTCATTTTAATTTATCCAAGATGCGGCCTAAATTGCACACATGCAAAAAATATTTATGTGTGTTTGCTGTTATGTATTGAATTATAGCAAATGTGCATGAAGGTCTACTGATAAATTGAGAGAAGCACAAAGCAGTCCAGAGTGATATTTTTCCCTTCCTCAACCAACATAATACCATGTTTTCTTTGTGAGGAATGAACTATTTGGAGTGTGATGATTGATATATGAAAAAGTAGCTGTACGGATTTATCAGCAAAGTTGGAGAAGTAAACCGGGCGGCTGGACTATGAAGGACGATCGGGATGTTGGTGGGCAAGATCCTAATCTCCCCAGTCGGTGAAGCAGCAGGAGTGGAGAGGGTCGAGGGGGTCGCCATCAAGTTCGTCGGCAAGAGAGTCGTCGAGTGGGTCGCCGTCGAGGTTTTCGTCGGTGTCAACATATTGGTTACTGGTCGTGTGCATAAAGCTCCAGAAAGCCAATTCCGGCGTGCCCACAATAGGGACCCCGTGGAGAGCGCGCAAGGCCTCATTTTCGTGCTCCTCCGAGCCGCGGATGGGCAGCGTTTGATTCGAGTCGCCTTTTCCTTGCTGTTCGTCATCAACGCTGTCCTCTTCGGACTCCAACTCTGTGCCGTCCAAGTTGCCCATGTCAGGCATCTCCCACTTAACTCCTTCGGTTTTGCCAGGGCCGCGGATAGGCAGCGTTTGATTCGAGTCGCCTTTTCCTTGCTGTTCGTCATCAACGCTGTCCTCTTCAGACTCCAACTCTGTGCCGTCCAAGTTGCCCATGTCAGGCATCTCCCACTTAACTTCTTCGGTTTTGCCAGGCTGGGGCCAGTCCACGATTGGGGCCACGGTATCGTTGTGACGAAGATCTTCTGAAATGTCAGCCTCCTCCTTCTTGATGGCTGGTACCCATTCAGCAGGATCAAAATCGATACCCTGCGACTGATCCATGTCGAGTTGCATGCAGCCCGAGCAGGTGTGGTGTTCGATTTCGGTGAAGGCCTTGATGTCCAACAGAAGATTTGTAAGGGTTTGGGGTGGGGCGTGATCAGTAGAGGCAAATTGCCATGCTGCCTCTAGGGAAGCCTTTGAAAGTGGTCGAACGGGCGAATTTGGAACTGTGGGGCATGGAGGGAATGCTCGAGTGGGGATTGGAGCTTGGTAGCTGGGTTTGATGAAAGTGGGTGAAGAGAGACGGTTGTCTGGTGAAGCTGACCAACTATGTTTTGACTGTTGATCCGTTATCTGGAAGGTAAAATCATTAAGAGGTAGAGGTGAGAGGAGCCTTTCCGGTCGCAAGCCTTCGGACTCGGACACGTCGAGCGACATGTCCGTAGAAATGGCAGAGCAAGGAGATTGACTTTTGGCTTTGTAGTCGGGAACTGGACTAGTTGTGTAGCTTTGTAGGACAGGAGAAAGTTTGGTTTCGGGGAACTGAACAGGTCGAGCTGGTGAATCGCGTCTCTTAAACTTCAAGCTGAAGACCCCCTTGGACATGCCAGGCTGTGGAGACTCGGTGGCTTGGTTTTGGGGTATGGATGGTTTTTTGACAGGTTGTAAGGAAATTGGCAAATCTTCATGGGGAGGGTTTGCTTTAAGGGAAGGGAAGGTGGGATTAGGACGCGATTGACAGGCGGTTGACTGAGGATGTGCTCGAAGGGAAGGGAAAGGGTGAGTAGCCGGTTGAAAGGCGATTGACTGAGCGTGTACTTGAATGGAAGGCAAGGTCTCAGTAGGACGCGTTTGAAATGCGGTTGACTGCTGGGCCGGACGGAGAGAAGTTTTGCACCGTCTGAGGAGTTTGTTCGAGCTGAGGCTTGAGCCTGCATTTTGTTCATCTTCTTTGATTTTGCGCGATCGTCCTTTGCTGGCTCTGCTGAGGGCCAGGGTAGCTTGACCCCGTTTGACAGGAAGTTCATATAATCCATATCCGGCTTCTTCGACTCGTTCCATCCGAAACACGACGCACTTAAACGATGTCACCCCCGAGGGATCTCTCACCATATCGGCGCGGGTGACTTTGTACAAGCCATCATAGCGGTATCCAGACACAGGTGCCCATGGGGACGCGATTAGTTGTGAGCCTCGAACGACTCGGACGGGGTGGCCGGTTCGAAGTGACATCTGGAGCGCGCTGTTGTACGGGCCATGGGGATTTTGATTGTCTTGCATGGTTGATCTTACTTGCTTGGTCCCGGGGCGTCTGAATCCACCACTTCCCATGTACCTGGTGAAAGAACAAAGGTCATTAAACAAAGGCGCGTTTGTTTGATTCCGAGAAAAGTTGGTCAAAGGAAGAAATGGATAAGTTATGGCTTACCAGATGATGTCGCCGCAGTCGTAATCATGGTATGCATTGCTCAAAACCACACTGTAGGCCCCACCCGCCCTCTCTGTGCCCCAGATGCCATTTTGGTATGGTTTATGGACACCGGCATGGCTGACTTGTTCCCTCTTCTGCCATTGTTGGCCCGGAAGAACATTGGGGATGTGCCCGAAAGACAGTGAAGATGCGGAGGGAGCTCGTTTGCAGATTGATCGAGAGGTAGCCCTTTTGAGTGCTTGCTGTTTACCGAATGGTTTCGAGCTGATAGAGGGGCAGGGATGACTTGACCTAGCTTGGATTTCAGTCATGGCCAAGGCTTGATTTTGTCGTTGTTGAGACAACGGATGTTTGGTGTTGTGAGCTCGGTGGAGTATGTGTGTGTTTTGGGTTTGGCTGATCTAGATGATGTTAAAATGTAGTGTGATGGAGATATACAAAATATTGTTTTGTTATTTGAGGCTGAGGTGCACTCTTGATCTATTGTTGGATGGGGTGTGTAAGGCCTATCTATTATGGAGGGATGATGAGCCCAATTCCTTAAAGCAACTGGTATTGTGACTGGTTGAGGAATGTGGGTGAAGAGTGGAAAAGGCAGTTGATCATGAGGTCCAATGGAGTGCCAGGGGCATGAAAAAGGAAACATGCTGTAGCTGTATTTTATGTACATTTTTTTCTTGAATTCTAACAACAGACCAACCTGGGCAACCTCAACCCTTTCCGGATTAGTACAGGGAAAAAAGAGGAAGATGCTGAGACAGGGTGACAAGTTGCCAAGCTGGATGAGCCCCAAAATCCACATCAATCCACCAAGTTACCTGTATGCCAGAGCTTGTAGTCCCTCTTTGCTGCTCATGAATTTGATCCAGCTTGGCAACTGAACAACACCCTGTCTCAGCTTCTCCCTCTTTTTTCCCTGTACTAATCCGGAAAGGGTTGAGGTTGCCTAGGTTGGTCTGTTGTTAGAATTCAAGAAAAAAATGTACATAAAATACAGCTACAGCATGTTTCCTGTTTTATGCCCCTGGCACTCCATTGGACCAGATTGGGCCTCATGATCAACTCCCTTTTTCACCTGCCTAATTGATCCACCCTCAAGAAACTCTGCGACCTACCCTAGGCAAGGTGATTATGCTGAGTGACCAACTCTGACCGACTTCAAGTTCAACCAGGAGCTCACAAGTGGCTATTATTTAATGTGCCTACACATTATTGGTCTCACCAGCGACCAGCACAACCAGCAGGAAATACATTGGGGCCCAATCATTGGGTCCCGGGACTCCGAAGACCTATTGCTTGGGTCCCGAGACGATGATTGGGTCCCGAGACGCATTGATGGGGTCCCGAGACCCGATGAGAGACCCATTGATGGGGTCCCGAGACCCAACAGTCAGACAAGCGGGTACCCGCGCGGGGTAACCGCCCTTTCTCTATGTCCCAAAACCGAACACCCGTATCCGCACCCGGTATCCGTCGTCGGGGACCCGCGCAAGCCCCGCCTACGAGCGCTTTGTGCCCAGGAGCCTGGAGGGGACTTAGCTCAGTTTGATAGTGGTGCTGCTTCAATTGCATCAATTGCAGATTTTCTGAATTGTGAGTTGACTTAACATCAATCATACCTGATGTATTGTTTAATATCAACTTTTGGCTGAGCTTTCACTGGATGGATCATGGGACCCGGGATTGGAATCTCCATGGCATCTTCCTCAATATTTTCAGAGCTCTGATTTTTTTTACTTAGCTCACAGAGTGATACGGACTCAGAGTGAACAGAGTCAGCAAAGTGGGACAGCTTGGAATGCTGTATGTGGTAGATGATCACCTGCAAGTGATAGAATGTCCAGCTATGTGGTACAGTAAAGAGAGGATAAGTGAGAAACAGAAGCTTCACACCTTGAACGGGGGGTGTTTGGGGGGTCCAGCATAGACGACGTACGTGCCGGCGGGGGAATGCGCCCGTCAATGATTGTTTAGCAGGTGCCGCCTGGCCTCTGGCGAATGACGACTCAAGCCTCCTGTTAAGCGCGCTCGTAAAGGTAGTACTGAACAGCGGAGCGTTGATGCAGGCGGCGCTTGGTGAAATTGGGAGAGAACATATGCGGTGGCAAGAACTCGCACAGGGTGTGTCTTCGGCTCGCATGGAAATAACTCAAATAGTGAGTATACTAAAATGTGGGAAAAATAATCACTATAATTTGCGCAGTAGCAAGCTACTCATAAGGTCTCAGCTTAAAGATAATAATGCCCAGCAGTTACAAGGAGAACAAAAAATGAGAAAGAGAAACTTCATCGTCAACGGTATTTCAGGTTTGTCAGGGATCGAGCTGCAGAATGGGGACAATGTTTCAGTGAAAAGTATACGAGGGCGAAAGACAGGAAGAGAATGAGATGGAGCTGACATGACAAGTCTTAGAAGAGTCCACCGCCGAATCCACCGCCGAATCCACCGCCAAGCGCGTTGTGGAAAACACCGAGTGTGGCAATGTCAGCCGCTCCGGCGACTACGTTTGCGGGTCCAAAGCCGCCGAAACCACCAAACTGGCGAGGTTCAAGGGTTGCCCTAAATGAGAAAAACCAGTTAAGCCACTATGGAGCGGCCAGCGGGTGCCTTTGGAGTGGAGACTTACTGCTCGGTTTGAGTGGGGGCTGGGACAGCGAAGACACCTATTCGACCAAGCGGAACAACACGTTAGTCGAAAGTCCGCCCCAGGTTTGCAAAGTTCAACAAGTAAACCAAAAGCTTACCGGTGAAGGCGACGAGGGCAGCGATGACGGTGAAGAATTGCATCTTGTCTCGGAAAAAAAAGTTGGTAAAAGGAGCTGGGCAAATCGAGGGGGTAAGAGCTGAGACCTGTCAGGCGCTAAAGGTGATTATTGGAAGATCGACTTTGAAAGGTGAAGGGTGGCAAGTGGATGAGGAAACAATTTGGCCGGATGAATGGACTGGTTTATATACCCAGCAAGCCCCCCCCCCCCCCCCCCCGTAAATTCTGAGCTCTTGCATGGCTCAGACGGTTTACCATCATCTGCATCTTTCGAGCTAAACCACTCGCGTCTAGCGGTGCGTTCAACATTCAACTCTCCAGGCGAAATGGAGCATGCTCGGCAACTTTCCGCCCAATTGGCCGTAAAGCGTGATGCTGATCGCCCCAGCCAAGTCGAGTGATTTGCGTGGACTGACTGGGGGAATGTTCCCAATTCCGTGAGCTTACGTGTTGCCCAGTGCAATCAGTTAGAAGCTTGGTCCTTAGCTCCCCATGCAAAAAGCTGGTGACAGACCGATCGGCAATCGCCTAAGTTTGTGCTGTATCTGGGGATCCCCAAAGGAGAGGTGCGCCGGTCCAGCCGAGAGTGCCTTGTCGGACTCGGTCGACAGTCGGCCTGCTAGTACAAGTGCATGCTTTGACGGGGACAGCCGAATTAACGACAGAAAGAACTTCCTTTCTTTCCCATGGGCGCGGAGTGTCCCACCACCTTATCAGATAACTTGATGACAGGGTAGAAACTAATCAGGCGATCAACTATCACAGAGATCACCGCCCGGATTAAATTATCCCGTGCAAGGCAGTTAGTGGGTGAGGGGGTTAGCAGAACCCGCCTACACATCCATTAACAAGCGGAACCTTCTTACTTTTGCCAAAAATTGTGTGCCATTAGCGGAGTACAGTACGAGAGGGCCCACACAAGAGCTGTGGTTGGCGCTCCCTCTGCGCTACAGTCAAGCGCAACGGTGGTTTGTAACAAACTTCAGTGGAACTGCTTTGTCAGCCGGGCTACCATTCTAAAATAGAGCCCCGCCTGCAGCTCCGGTAGCGCAGCCAAGAGCACCGTAAACTGGGTGCAGAGCAGACCGCAGCGCGGACCTCTGCGCAGCATAGATTAGTTTTGATTGTTTTAATTACTTGCAAATAGCTTCCTAGAGAAGCTAGACACCAAGAGGACCGCCGCGCGGTCCAGAACCTCTTCTGTACAATATATTCCAACTAAGTACAAGTAACAAAACCAAGGGAGCCTGTATGAAAAGACCCCCTCAGAAAACCCACGTAATACTCAGCAGACAGCCACTGGTTGTGTGAAGACTACGTGGGCTTGGTAGCGGCTAAATCACTCAGCCTGTAATACCTGGTCGCATGGAAACAACAGTCGCCGGTAGGCGGCTAAACAACCAAGCCACGCGACTCAGAGAACTACAGTACCTGGTCGCGTGGTAATAATCTTCTTCCGAGCTCTGTCGCAGCAACAGTAGCGGAAAGACTCGGATACGAATCGCCGAAGAGCTCCGCATAGGAAATGACTCCTAGTGATCCTCTACTCGAGAGCAGAAGATCTCTAGCGTGTCATTCCGAGTAGAACTCAGTAAACAGGTTCTGAGAAGGAAGAATCCTCCTTGCGACCAGTATCCAAGAGATACGGGTCTTAAGAGTAGCAAGACCAGTAAAGAGGCTGTGCCTTCCAACAAAATGTATTGGAAGGCCAGCCAGGAGAATAGCAAGCCGACGAGCCTCCCAGAAACAGCATAAAAAGCCGGTGTTGGGAGGACTCTGGCTCCCCAGAATCATCAATCACTTTAACCGCCCAGCAGCGCACTACTTCGCCGAACATATTCGTTGATCAGTTTGCTCTCAGCTTGTGTTAGATTGTTTTTAGATTCATTGCTCGTCGCTGGACTCCTGCTCCAACAGTAAGTCCAGCTCATTTTCTCTTTATCATCTCGGGAGTAATCCCCATCAATTATATACTTGGGAACTTGTTGAACAACCCCCGCTTGTCGGACCCCAGACAACACAGGACATACTACCCCTGCTTGTCAGGCCCTGTAAGAACCGCCCCGGAGGGCACCTTAACCATTCCGCTGCTCTCGCGGCCCCTCCGTTACATCCCATCAGGGATATAAATCTTTATAAACCATCATCTTACCGCGTCTACAGACGCGCCCACTCGCCGCAGTCACTCGTGTAGCTAGAGGACTTTGTGTCTTGGCATCACCGAGCCTGACATGCTTCATGCTTATTGCAGGTATTGATATTAGGTTCAAAGCTATGCGTGTGGCACAAGTTGAAGTGACTATGGGTGTTTTGAACGCAAAGGGTCACCCACCAGGTCTTTCATGTGGCTCACGATGTGTGGGCAACTGGTGCAGGCAATTGTGGATATGGTCAAAATAATCACTATAATTTGCGCAGTAGCAAGCTACTCAAGAGGTCTCAGCTTAAAAATAATAATGCCCAGCGGCTACAAGATGAATAAGAAATATGAGAAAGAGAAACTTCATTGTTAACGATGTTCCAGGTTTGTCAATGATCGGGCTGCAGAAGATGGATAATGTTTTAGTGTGAAGTATACGAGGGCTAAAGAGGTTTCCTAGTCACAATGTGGATACAAGATGGGTAAGGAAACTGACTTGTAAACTTAGAAGAATCCACCGCTGAATCCACCGCCAAGCGCGTTGTGGAAGACACCAAGTGTGGCAATGTCAGCCGCTCCGGCAACTACGTTTGCTGGTCCAAAGCCGCCGAAACCACCAAACTGGCAAGGTTCGAGGGTTGCCCTGAAGGAGAAAAACCAGTTAAGCCGCTATGGAACTGCTAGCGGTAAAGTGGGGACTTACTGCTCGGTTTGAGTGGGGGCCGGTACAGCGAAAACACCTGTTGGACCAGCCAAAGCGCCAGTTAGTCACAGGTACTAAAACTGAGCCTGCAAGACTGCAAAAGGAGACCAAGAGCTTACCGGTGAAGGCGACGAGGGCAGCGATGACGGTGAAGAATTGCATCTTGTCTCGGAAGAAAAAGTTGGTAAAAGGAGCTGGGCAAATCGAAGGGGTCGTGGTAAGAGCTGAGACCTGTCAGGCGCTAAAGGTGGTTATTTGAAGATCGACTTGGAAAGGTGAAGGGTGGCAAGTGGATAAGGAAGCAATCTGGCAAGGAGAACGGACTGGTTTATATACCCAGTAAGCCCCTCCTTGTCTGCCTGTTGCACGGCTCAGATGGTGTGCCATCATCTGCATGTTCCACTCGCGTCTAGTGGTGTGTTGAGCTTTCAGCTCCCCAGGCAAAATGGAGCATGCTCGGCAAATTGGCCCGAAAGCGTGATGCTGATCGTGTGTCCCAGCCCCCAAGCCTAGTTGACGTGCGTGGACTGACGGGGAGGACGATCCCGACTCCGTGGGTATACCTAGTGTTGAATTCCACCAATCAAAAACCCTGGTGCTTTGAATATTTAGATGTCCAGGCGGAAGCTAGCGAGAGGCCGCTCGGCTGCCGCCTACTCCATGGGGCTGGATTGTCACCTTGTAGCTGGGGATCCCAAGTGAAAGATACGCCCCGCTGCAGCCGAGAGTGTCTTGACGGCATGCTTCGCGGGCAAGACCGAGCCAGTCTCCTGCTCTTTTTTCCAGGCGCGGCGTGCCCAACAATTCAATCAAATTGACCTCAGAGGGGAGTACACTAAGGCGACAAGCGATCAGGAGAGGGCTGAGCGCGAGATGTCTTGTGCAAGGCGGCGCGTATTGGTTCCGGCCACGCGCCCTGCCGATCCCGTGGAAACCCGGGAAAGACACCGTCGCCAGATTTTCTTTGGTGCTGATACCAGTGATTAGTTTCGAAATTGTGCGCATTGGTGCATCCTGATAGTGTCAATAAACATGCGTAGATCCCAGGTGGAATATACATGGAGACATCGGATTGTGGCCGGTCATGAAGGCACATGTGCACAACCATCGCTATCCACAATCTGTTAATTTGTCTTTCGCGGCGTGTATCCGACACAAGCATGGCCCTTCGATTCGCGCAGAACACCCAGAAAGGGCAACATGATAAACATATGTATTTCCTTTTTTTAAAAAAAAGAGAAACTCAGAAATACGATTAGTTGCGGCGCAAGGCGGTTCCCGCGGTGTTTGCGCACCGCAAGCCCGGGCCCAGGAATGCACATACAGGCAGAAAAGTTGGGATTGCTAAGGCATTCATTTAAGTGCAAAACTAGGCTAGAACAAGTACGACAATACAACAACAACAACAGTAGACCACACATGTAAGATGTGATTTTTGCTTCTTTTGAGAGAGAAGAGTGAGACATGCGAGGAAAAAGCCCGATGCCAGCGACAGCACCCATGCGAAAGAACAGAGCACGACAGACAACAACACGAAAGAGCGGTAGACGGGTGTCTTCACCAGAGCTCGGGTTGTGTGTGTTTTTTTAGAGAGAGGTAGGAGTGGAGCAATTGAACGCGGCGACGAACGGCGGCAGCCGTCGAATGGCGGGACAGCCGATCCCGAGGCGCCCGAAGGCGACGAAGAAGAGCGCGTCGGGCGCGCCAATGTGCGCCGGAAGGCCGACCAGCCGGCCCCGGCTCTGGCGCGGGTGGGCCGCGGCCCAGGCGGCCCAGCCCGCGAAGGCCGTCGCGAGACGCGCCTCGCAGCCGCTTCTCTCCTTCGTTTTGGGGGGCGAGGGGTGGGGGAGGAGGCAGGGAGTGGAGGACGGGTCAGTGGGGCGTGGAGTGTGCGCAGGGCGAAGGCCGACTCACGCCGGCTGGGTGCGCCCCTATGGCTTGGTCGCGCGCATCAAGCAGCACGTATCCTGTCGAGCCCTGCCGGCCGGGGACCAACACAAACGCTCAGCCCAAGCAGCTGGGATGATGGAGAGACAGAGGCTGGGGCTTACGAAGAGCAGCGACTTGGGCAGGTCCGTGGAGAAGGGAAACGATTGAGGCATCTGCAGGGCGCCGAGGGGGAGATACAAGACGTCTCCAGCTATCGCTCTGGCGCCAGAAAACCCTTCCTCAGTCTCCTTTTCATCATCTCAAAAAGAGAGAGAGGAAGAGAGTGGTACAGGGAGCTGCTTACGGACGGCTGGCCAGGACGTCCCAGCGGAGCGTTCCCTCGGCGAACGCCCGACGGGTCCTGATCCGCTCGAGCGCGTAGACGGTCTCGACCCAGCTATCGGGGCTGACAGCCGCGAGCTCTTGCGACTGGTCGGTGTCCGTGGGAGGGCCTTCGAGCGTCCTGGGCTTGCACGCACGAAGAGCGAGGCCAACGTCACTCCCAGTCCCCATGGTTCTTTGGGGTTGGAGATCACCGGGCTTACCCAGTTTTCGCGGGGCGCACGGTCCCGCATGGCGGCCAGCACGAAGCGCGTCGCGCGCTGATGCGCTTGCAGGGCGGTGCGCTGCTCGGACGTGTTCAGGAACAGCAGGGTGAGCAGACTGGGGCCGAAGACGAGCTTGGTTTCCTGGCGACAATCGTGCCTGCGCATCTATCTCCCATTGTCGCGGAGAAGGGCATGGTCAGTGAGCGAGTGTGTGAGATAAGATGGGGGACTGACTGAGTGGATGAGGACCCAGTGGAAGAACGATTCGAGGCCGATCTCCGACTGTTCCGCGATAGTCCTGAGAGAGAGAGGGAGGGATCGATCAGCACATGGCCCTCGGGACAGAGATCGTGGGCCGGGAGGCCAACCTTGCCATGTGTGCGAAGTAGTCGACTCCATGGAGGGTGAGCCGGCGGATCGGCTTGTCCGGATGGAGAGCGGCGAAGAAGTCTTTCCAGCGGATCCAGCAGGGCCAGGGGGCGGTTGCGGGGCAGGCCAAGCGCTGGGCCTGGTCGAGCTCGAGCACCTGCGTCTCCCCGGGAAGCGCGGCGAGTCGAGCGAGGGTGTCTGCAAGCTTGGTGGCGGCCTGGATGCGCTGGGACACTTGGCCGGCGGGGAAGAGCGCATGGAAGGCCTCCGGGAGGCCGTCGATGCCGATCGTCTGGGGCCTCAGGGCGGGCCCGACGGCCCCCATCTCGAAGAGCGCCGGGAGCCCGGCGGCGTGCAGGAAGGCCAGCACGCCCCCGAGCCTGTCCGCCTCCGTCCATCCGCCCCGCTTCCGCTGCCACAGCCCCGTCAGCTTCCCCAGCAGCCCCGCATACTCCGAGTAGGCCGGCCGGCGCCCCGATCGCTCGCATAACCTCCGGAACGCTTGGATCTTCTGGAGCGTCCCGTCGGCGCTCGCAGGCCCCGATAAGACGTGCTCGATCCTTGCGTCGATGTTTGCCGAGATCTCCTCACTCGCCGGCGCCCGGCCTGCAGCGGCTTGCGGGTCCCACGCCCCAAGAGGCGTCGATCTCAGCATGTGTGGCTCGACCTTAACATGCGGCGAACACGGAAAGACTTACTGGAGAACTGGGCGAAATCTTGACAGGGATCGACGCTCAGTTGGGTCGTCCGTCTCAGCTCTCCTGCCGCGTCGACACAGGGGCCACTGGCGCAGATCTGGCGACAAGCAGAGAGAGATCAGTCGAGGGTTTCTGGAAGGGGGGGGGGGGCAAGCACACACCTGGCTGGGTTTCTTGGGGGGCGAGGGGAGGCCGGTGGGAGCGACGAAGACGGTGGTGGTGAGGATCGTGGAGGGCGGGGAGGGGTGGGCGGGATGGCTGCGGGCGAGCTCGCCTGCGAAGAGGCCGAAGCCGATGGCGGCCACACAGAGCCAGCCGAAGGCGAGGACGGCCAGCCGGAGCTCGACGGCGGTCGGCTTGCGCTCGAGCAGCCCGGCGGGCCCGGCCAGCAGGTGTGCTCGTTCGTCATCCTCGGCGGCCAGTGGGGCTGGGCGGGCAGACGGCGGCATGTCGGATGGGCGATGGTGGTCTGGGGTCGAGGTGGGGAGGGAAGTGGATGTTTCCCGCGCTTGCTGACCAGCCTGACTGCTTTTCCACACCCACTACATACCCTGGCAGGAGAGCAAGATCCCTTTCTTCCACAAGGGAGCTTGCCAGTGGAACAAGCTCAGCCCAGAGTCAAAAGCTAACAAGAGCTGAGTCAACCATTTTGGATGAACAACCCAGGTGAGGGGGAAAGCCTTCTGGCTTCTCTTGGGCCGCTTCAACTCACCAGACAACAACCATCGACTGCCAAAAGAAAAAAAAAAACTTCAATCAGGTGATATCAGAGCCCTCTTGTCGGCCATGCATACAGCTGGCACTCCACACCTCAGGCGGGTTCAACACGTCCTTAAATCTAGACAACTCTCACATTTCAACAGGAATGACCCCGCATAGAGTTTCAGAAAGCTGGTATCAATTTCCCCAGACCTCATGGGATCTAAAAGAAAGATCCACTCAAGACATTGTGAGAACTTCTTTTGGGACAGGTGGCAGTTCTTTGAGGGGGAAATAACAAGCATGATATTAAGTTAAGTAATACTTATGTTACGGGTGGTTTGAAAAAAATATTTATTGTTGTGGTCAAACCTTGAGAGAGAACACTTTGTGCAGTGGTCTCTATCAGACCTAGATCAGTGAAATGTGTACCACAAAACCCTTTTGTAATTTCTACAGCGGATGGTTCCAAGGAATCAGTGAAGTTCCAGGATGTTTAGGTATTTACAGGATTGTGATGCTCCTTCTTAGTTTGGAGTATATATACATTGTTGAGATCACACTGATTGTGAGACTACTATTTGAGATCACAGGGGATGTATGTACATGAAACTTTAAAGTGAGATGTGTGTTCTATTTACAATTGCCTGGGTGGCATGCTGAAACTGAGGAGGGAAGGCATGCTCCTTATATAGTAAAAATGTGAGGGATTTTTGCTGGTGGGGAAGTCAGTTGAGGGATTTATGCTGGTGTGACTTCTCCATTGAGGGATTTTTGCTGCATGGAAGCTTCTAGTGAGGGATTTTAGCTAGTGAGGCATGCGATAAACATGTGATCTAGAGATGGCACTTGGCACCCGCCAGCGGGTACCGTCACACTTCAGCACATAATTCTATGTGTTAAGATAGTGCATCATATTCTGATAGAGTTGTATGCTTCTACTCCATACACCCACAAGCTGGCCCATATCATGTACCATCTTATGTAGTCCAGTCCCTGTCTCAGTTGTTTTCTCTTTCACTACACTGAATGATTATTATATATTGACTCAATGCTCCTGGACTATGTCCTTGACATCTTGTCATCTCTCACTTAGTCTTCATGTCACCCAAGTTCCCCTCAACACTATGTGCTTGCAGGTGCCCATGGCAGGTGACAGGGGATCTATTTTAGTATAAATACTTGCAGGGAGCTGCACACGCGCAATGGGTACCTGCAGGTGCATAGAATTACACTACGGCTCCAGTTGTAGAGCAGAACCAATGTTGTTTTTGCCCCGGCGTGGGATTACGGTCAGGCCGACCAAACACAACATTGGACATGCCAAAGGGTCAGCCTGACCTGTCCGACCGGGTTAAATTGACGCCAAAGCACCTTTCCTGGCGGGAAGGTCAGTCCGACCATGCCAATGCGCTGGTCATCAGGGTTGGCCCGGCGCATGGCTTGAGCCAACAGTCCTGTGCATTGGCTTGCCTCAAAGGCCGTCAGACAGTTGGCAGTCTGAGTGAGTTTTGTCCCTTTTTTCCTTTGGCTATTAGCCGGAGAAAATAATGCCTTTTTCTTCAGCTAAAAGCCAAGGGACAGCAGAGCTGGCCAGGCCAGCTCCACTGGAGCTAGCGCGTTGGCTGGCGCTGGATGAGCTGGCATACATTGTATTGGTGTATCCAATACCTACCAATACAATGTATTGCTGTATCTGATACAAAGCAATACATTGTATGGTTGTAGCCAAAAAATGGCAATACATTGTATTGATGTATCCAATATGTACCAATGTATCTGATATGTACCCATAGATAGCAATACAAGGTATATTTGGTTTGGATATGTATCCAATACATACCAATACGTATCCAATACACACCAATATGTATCCAATACACACCAATATGTATCCAATACAGTGTATTATACATCTTGCCAAATATTTTTAAAAAAACAGCCTTAACCCCTAAAACCCGCCCCCTAACCCCCAAATGGGTCATGGGGGCAGTGGGAATTGAACCAGCAACCTTGCTGTAAGGGGGTTTGCAGCTGCGCTGCAAACCACTTACACCGCCAGCAAACGGCTGACGTAAACCGGATTTTGTTGCGCTGACAAAATCCAAACTCAATTTCAAACTTGCGCCCCGGGTGTGTTGTCACCTGTTGTGGATTTCGTCACCTGCATTTCTCAGTGGCAGGTGCAAGAGAGCACTACTCCCTCAATGGCCGGTGCTAACCGGTCATTGAGGGGAAATACACACCTAGCTCCCTTGATGGCCCGTCTGTACCGGCCATCAACAGGAACACCCTACACCCTCTCGATGGCCGGTCAGTACCGGCCAGCAAGAGTAAAGCACTATTTATACTCTTGATGGCCGCTACTAACCGGCCATCAAGAGGTGATACACATACCCCTCAATGGCCTGTCAGTACACTGGCCATTGAGACAAAAACACTCAACTCTTGATGGCCCATACTGGCCGGTCATTGAGAGCAAAACTCTCTGGGTGATGTGTATACACATCACCCTTGATGACCAGTCAGTACCAGCCATTGAGAGGAACATAATACACTCTTGATGGCCTGGACTGATCGGCCATCAAGAGGACATGCACATCTTGCACAGTGACCCAACTGGTCATTGAGAGAAAAGTGCTTCACTCTTGATGGCCAGTCAGCGCAGGCCATCAAGAGTGTAGTATATTCCTCTTGATGGCTGGTACTGACGGGCCATTGAGTGGGGTGTGTATTTCCTCTCAATGGCCAATCAGTTCAGGCCATCAAGAGTGTATTATGTTCCTCTCAATGGCTGGTACTGACTGGTCATCAAGTGATGTGTATACACATCACCCAGAGAGTTTTGCTCTTGATGACTGGCCAGTATGGGCCAACAATAGTTTAGTGTTTTTGTCTCAATGGCCGGTGTACTGACAAGCCATTGAGGGGTACAGTTGCGCAAGGCATCCTACCGTACAAGAAATACCCCCGGGGGACCCCCGTCCGGAATTCCAGGGTCTGAGTTTTTAATTTTTCCCGGTATTAATGACCATTGAGAGGGGTTGTATCTCCGTCAATGACCGGTCAGCCGGCCATTGAGAGGGGTTATATTCCTGTCAATGACCGGTCACAGCCGGCCATTGAGAGGGGTTGTATCCCTGTCAATGACCGGTCACAGACGGCCATTGGGAGGGGTTGTATCCCTGTCAATGAACGCTCAGCTGGCCATCAAAGAGGATAAACCCTCTTGGTGACTGGTCAGCCGGTCATCAAGAGGTTGCATCCTCGCCTCTGCGATGACCGGCTGACCGGTCATCACCGGGATCAGAGGTCCTCCGATGGTCTAATCTATGGTATTACAGGTGTAACACATACATACATATGGCTTTAGCATATGTAAGCCCATAAATATGGCTTTACAGTATGTATTTGGGCCAGTGTCCGTAATGTGAGGCCCCCCCCCAAAAAAAAAGAAAATTGGCTGGTCAAAAACCTTAGCCCTCATAGAACTGGAATCTACAACTTCCAAAGAGCTCAAAAATGTCATTTACATGACATAATGCTCATATGCGGAGTTGTAGATCCGGTCCGCGTTTGAAATTTCTTGTTGCGGGCGAGGCTGTACGGTAGGATGCCTTGCACAACTGTATGTGTATCACCTCTTGATGGCCGGTCAGTAGCGGCCATCAAGAGTATAAATGGTGCTTTACTCTTGCTGGCCGGTACTGACCGGCCATTGAGAGGGTGTAGGGTGTTCCTCTTGACAGCCGGTACAGACGGGCCATCAAGGGAGCTAGGTGTGTAAAAATCCTATTGTGAACCCCCCTAATATAAACATAGGTGATATAATCATTTGTAAATTCAATAAAAAATACAAAACTCAACATAAAGAATCCAATTTTTTGTTTGTAGGAAACCTACAGTACTGGTCTCATCATCTATGAGGTCATCAGCCATCTTCAGCACCATAATACCATTATATTGCTTTGTTTTGGTCAAAAGCAATATAATGGTACTACAGTACTGAATATGGCTGAATCAGTTGAATCTGACTTCATAATTGAAGAGACCAGTATTGTAGGTTGCCTAGAAAAATATTTGGAGGCTTTATGTTGAATTTTGTAGTTTTCATTGAATTAACCAATGATTATATCACCTATATTTATATCGGCTCCAAACAAAGCCTTAGATATCAGGATATGGCGAGAATGATGTGGAAAACTCCCCCAGAGGGAAGAATAAGATTGCAGAGCATGTAGAATATATATACAAGTATGGTTATGTACTTGGGTTGGTGAGAAGAAATATGTAAACCCATAATGAAACTATGTAATAAGATGTAATGTGCTGTAATGAAAATATGTAAGACCGTGACAATAATAAAAGACCTAGAATGACCCATCATAACAAAGTCTACCTGTCTGACAAGGCCCATCAATCTGACTGGTTTCTGCTTGGTCGGACCAACCTGTCCGTCGGCAAGGTCAAGAAATTACCTGAAAAAAGTGATCCTTGAACTAGACCAAAATGATCTGCAAGAGTATTGGCAGATCATACACAGAAAGAAAAAACAAAAATAAAAAATCAGATTTACTTCGCGCACGGAGGGAAGCTTGTTGCACACGGGAATTTCCGTTGACTCAACATCATGTGACGTTGGGCCCCCCTCCGTGCGCGCCACCAGCTTCCCCCAAAACTATCCGCACACGGGGGTGCCGTGCGGTAACAGGTGGCTGGGTTGAGACACTCCGGCCATCCGGAGGAGACGATCCCCTCGATGACCGGCACAGACCGGTCATTGAGAGGCTACATCCCTCTTGATGACCGGAATAGACCGGTCATTGAGAGGCTACATCCCTCTTGATGACCGGAATAGATCGGTCATCAAGAGGCTACATCCCTCTTGATGACCGCAATAAACCGGTCATTGAGAGGCTACATCCCTCTTGATGACCGCAATTAGGGATTGTTGATTGGTACCCGTGGGGGGTACCTAGTACCGCTTGGCAGGTACCGCTTGCACCCGCCTTGCACCTGTGCAGCGGTGCCGGGTGCGGTATGAGGTACTTGAGTTTGGCCATAGTGAGGTACCCGGGTACCGCCCACAAGTACCGCCCACCCTCCAAAGCCTGAGTTCGAACTGAACCCAAACCTTGGAGTTTGTGACATCTAGCAGACATCTCATCATTTTGTCCACCACAACGTTGACTACCCATATCCCCATATCAATCCCTTGCTTCTTGACAGTCAACTACTTTGCAATGCGTTCCAGCCGCCACCGCAAACGATTCAAGCGTCCGTCATCCCGCGATTCATCATCCCAAGAAAATGCACCAGACAAGCAGAATCCACCCAAACAAGAAAATGTCGAATCGCCGAGAAGCACCAATGATATCAACGCACACCCTGCAACCCAGCCCCCACCCGCGACAACAGATGAGGAGGAATTGCGTGAGTACAAACCATCAGCCTGGTCATTACATCACTTTTTCCAACCCAATTCTGACTAGTAATCCACATATAGAAAGAGCTAAGAGAGTCGCGGAAAACTCAATCAGTTCATCCTATGCTTCATACGAGTCGCCCGAGCTTTCCAATCAGTTGGACAAGTATGGACGCCGCATGATTGCTTATCCCTGCAAGTTGTAAGCTAGCTTTTCTATTATAACTAACCTATTAGACCTTTTGATTGACATCCATCTTCAGATGCGGCACCAGAATCAACCGACCAACCTCAGATTCCTCTTGCAGCAACCTCACCAAGCATGCTTTGATATGCCTCTGAAAAACTCAGGATTCCAAACGCACTCCGTTGTTGGCACATTTCGGAATAACCGGGACAGGGGATATAAATCCAGCGGATGTCAGTGCTCAGTTCAAGTTGCTGCCCTTTTTAATCAGAAACATGCTCTTTATCGATTTATCTCTCTTTGTTCAGGTTCCTCAACTATGTGCTATTTGGTGCGCTGAGGCAGCAAGGCCATTTTCAGCGCTTTCGGATGCCAGCCTAAAAAAAATCCTCAATACAACGGTCCTCAAGTATTTGCCAAAACCGTATCAAGTCTCAAAAGATATCCACATGCTCTATTCCGCTATACAACACGAGTATCAATCAGTTTTAAACGTGGGTGGTTCCTATTTTTAGTTATTTCTAACTTGATCACCTGACCGGTTTTCTGTTTATCAGGCGCACCAAGGCGCATTATATCTAGGGGTCAATTCGTGGCAGTCCCCTAACGGTTTTGATATATTAGGTATAGTAATATATCGATTAGCTGAAGATGGCACGGGCAAGGTAGATCTAGAGGCCATGCCTCTAGATTTTGTCCGACTCTCTCAAAGCCACACAGGCGAGTACTTGGCGAAGACAGTCAGTTTGGTCGTGGAGAATTTTAACATTCAAGAAAAGGTCTGCCCTTTTTTTTGTTGACTGTTCAACTTCTACACTGACAAATTAAAATTTAGATATGCGGAATCGTTAGTGACAATGCCACAAACAATCATGTTATGGTCCGAGAGCTGAAGGAGCGCAAGTGGCCACGTTTCCGAGGTGAGGCGCATTGGATCCGGTGCTTTGCACACATCCTGAACTTGATAGTTCACGGGATCCTCCGACCGTTCGGAACTGCGAGTGCAAAGGGGAAGAATACTTCCAGAAACAATAGTGTTGGCTCGGACGAGTTGCTTTCTGAAGACGATGATGCTGAGGATCAAATAAGATTGTAAGGTTGATCTCATTTTCTCTAATTATAATTTCAACAGCTTATACATTTGTGAAACATTACGCTAGGCTTTCTCCGGGTCAAACGGGTGCAACACCATTAACAGATGATTATTCGAGTGATGATGAATCACAAGGAGGAAACAATCAAGGTGATATGGAATCCCTCAATGAAGAAGATATAAACGAAGCGAGTGACGAAGATGAAAGTGATTGCTATACAACCATTTCATGCAAAAAATCACTGGAAAAGGTAAAATAAGTCTTGGATCAATATGAGAGAGAAGCTGATATCAGTCCTTGCTGCAGTTTTGGGCGGTTGCAAAGAAGTTGACGTACTCACCGAATTCAAGAGCGGAGTTTGTAGAGATCTGCCAAGAGAAAGGGTGTCCCAAGCCGCATACCGTTGAGAGGGATGTCCGTACTCGATGGAACTCAACATATACTCAACTCAAGAGTATTCTTAGATGTGAAGCTGCTGTGTAAGTTGGTTCGCATTCCGTCTCAAAACGTACAGTATCACTAAAATTTATCAATTCTTCATCATTAGCCTTGAGTGGCAGCGGCATAAAAGGCATGGCCTTGAGCGCAGGCATTACGTGGATCAGTTGGACCTTGACCTGGCGCGCGATTTGGTCAATGTCCTGGGCGTCTTTGATGAGCTAACACTTCAAGTTTCCGTTGCAGGCTCGTCTCGTTTATCGAATATTGTCTTATACATCGATCAAATCACCGAGCACCTATCCACTGTTATCAGCAATCACAAATATCCTGCGGCGTTGAGGAATGCAAGTCGATTTGGGTTAAAAATAACCAACAAATACTATAGTCTAACAGACACCTCCCCGCTTTATAGGATAGCTATACATATGTATATTATACCTTATCATGGTTGATTTCTTATTCTGAATATGTGAATTTCAGTCCTGCACCCATCCTTCAAGGATGAGTACTTCAAATTAGCAAACTGGGAGCCCGAATGGATAGCCGAAGCAATACGCTTAGCCCGGGATATGTGGGTATTGTTTTACAAGCCGCGAGCGGCTGCGGCAGCTGTATCTGTACCAACTACATCCTCCAAAGTAAGTTGCAGGATTAATTTGATATGATACAAATATACCATGTACTTTTTACTGATCTTTCACGTATCTCGATAGCCCAGGACAAGTATGCTGGCTGGACTTGGAAACGCAGCGGCCGCCCAAGGCGGAAACTCAGCGTCTGACGCATTTGATGTCTGGCTGGCCGGGGGACTTATCCTCAATGGTAACAATCCGGTCAATCCTCTCAAGTGGTGGCTTCAACAGAAGCGTTCCGGAAACATGCATGGCGGCCTGGTACATATGGCGCTTGATGTTTTAAGTTGTCCAGGTCAGTCAACTATCAAAACATTAATATATTTACTGCATCCATCTAATCTATATTCCGAACTTGATTCATTAGCAACCTCTGTTGATGTGGAGAGGGCATTCAGCTTTTGTCGGGATTATGTTTCGGCACGAAGGCACCGACTTGGACCGAACTCGATAAGTGGCGGAATGACAGTTGCCTTCTATTCAAAGAACAGAAGAATCAAAGATGGTACCTTGGCTGCATGGAAAAGAAAAATCGAGGATTCCAGCAAGACCACAAGGAAGCATAAAAGAAAGGTAATCCTTGTAGATGAAGAGTAATCTAAGTATAAGTTACTCTACATAGTTTACATAGTAAGAATTAAGCTATTCGGTGATGCTTGCAATATAAAACATAGTGATTTAGTATGTGAGGGCTGCTCATGGCAATGGAAACAGAAAAGGCTGCTGGCGGTACCTGTGGTACCTGCCAGCGGTACCCCTGGTACCTGCCAGGCGGTATCAGGTGCGGTACTAGGTATCACATTTGGGCTAAAAATCAAGGGGGTACCCAGGTACCGGTTGGTACCAGGGTCCAGATCAACAATCCCTAACCGCAATAGACCGGTCTTGACTAACTTTGGCCTTGCCGCTGGCAGAGACAATCAGCTGGGACGCTCGCCAGATTGACCGGGTCATTGTGAGATCCATGGCCATCCTTGTAAGCTCGCCCTCTCTTTCTTCGTGTGCTCAAAACACTTGCTTGCACATACTATCATCATCTCCGCCTAATCCGCCTGTCAACACAACCAACACTACCTTTGACTCGCCAAAGAGCGCCAGATCATTGTGAGCACATTTCCAACATGTCCTCCAATCAATTCTTTTGTTGTTCCGTGTGCGCATCTGTTGTCAAATGTGTTGAAATTACTCAGGTGAAAAGAATTGTGTGTTGTGGGATTTGAACCCACAACCTTATACATTCATAAGAGCTGCTCTCACTACAGGCAGACAGCTGTCGCTCCCGCGCGCAGCGTCACCTAATTTTGGTGGCCGCAGTAACTGCGCAGGAGACGCTGCGTGCGGGAACGTCACCTGTTTGCCTGTAGTCAACGGTGAAACTGATACAATACGTGTATTTGTATCTGTATTGGCAATACATAGTTTTGGAAAAGTGTGTATTGTATCTGATATCAGATACATCACAAATACATGTATTTCAATACAATACAGCATGTATTTCCCCTGATACATGCTGTATTGTATTGTATTGGGCACCCAAATACACAGTTTTGGGAAACCATGTATTGTATCTGATAACCAATACATCCAAAATACATCTATTTTGATATAATACACACACAATACTGATACTTGTGAAGTATCAGTTTCACCGTTGCTGTAGTGTCTTCTACCACTTAGCTAAACACACAGTTGGTCTTACTGGGGATATTTGGATATTAGATCATATAGCTTGGCCCCTCAAATGGAGCTTGAAGCATATATTCCAACACACCCCCTTCCTTCATGCACCATGAACAAACTAGGGGCAGGCTAAATGTACAGCAAAGATTTACTTCATGCACACCAAAAATGGAGTGAACAGTAGTTCACTCCAGAAATTTTGGTGTGCACATGTGTCCACTCCAAAATTTTTGGAGTGGATGATGGTATACTCCAAAGATCCCCAAAAATTAGAGTGCCCAACCATGCACTCCAAAATTTTTGGAGTGAACACCGGGGCACTCCAAAACCAGCACTCCTCCCATCATGAATGGCTGGTCTGGACTCTACGCCGCCCACAGAGGGCAGTGCAGATCCCTCTTGATGACCGGCACAGACCAGCCATTGGGAGGACACACCACTCTCAATGACCGGCAGAGACTGGCCATCAAGAGCACACACCCCTCTCAATGACCAGCACAGACCGGCCATTGAGAGGACACACCCCTTTCAATGACTGGCACAGACCAGCCATCAAGAGGGCACACCTCTCAATGACCGGTCGGTCCCAATCATCAAGAGGACAGGCACAGCCCTCTTGATGACCAGAAAAGACCGGCCATTGGGAGGATACAGCCCCCTCAATGACTGGGAAAGACAGGCCATTAAGAGGACACACCCCTCTTGATGACAGGTGGGTCCCAGTCATCGAGAGGACAGACGCAGCCCTCTTGATGACCAGGAAAGACCGGCCATCAATAGGACACACCCCTCTTGATGGCCGGTTGGTCCTGGTCATTGAGAGGACGCACCCATCTCGATGGCCGGTGTGGTGTGCCAAATGTGTTTCAAGTATCAAATCACATATAGTCACAGTTTACTATTGAGAAGGAGACATATTTCTAGATGTATTATTGCATAATTGGATTCTACAGGTCATTTAACCCCTAGTCACTCACTGGAACCACTAGGCTAGCTGCACTCAGTCAAAAGTTACTAGTATTATACTGTGTTCATAAGCATAATGTAAAAATGGTAGAAGTAATACTTTATTGAAACAGTTAAATTAATAAGAACTCAATAAAAAGTAATACACTTGAATGATAAAAAAGATAATACGATTAGCTTTTTTGTACATGATATTTTAGTAATGATAATGTAATAAATACCTTGAGGAATAAACCAAAGCAAAAAGAAAATCTCGACACAATTATAACGACGACGCTGCGCAAGCACAAGGAATACCACAACAAAACAGCCTAGATAGAAAAATTGTAAGAATGATGTCAATAACAAACACGATACACTTTTACATAATAGAAATAAAATGACTACCTGCCCAGAGACTGAATCTAGCTCTCCTGATGCTTGGGGAGCCGACAATCGTTAGATTGAGTCTTTGATTGATTCGATTTGGTACGATGAAGAATGTCTTTGAGTAGCGTAGGAATCGATGAGGTTTTGTGAACTAAGTAGCAATGAATGAGTAACAATGATGAAGATAAGATGATAAGGAGCGGGGATGAGAACGGAAAAGGGAAGAATAGAGTTGTCGGCGGATAATGTCTTGATTACCAGAGTCCGGCGGAATCGAGATCAATCGACATGCTTATGATTCACCAAACCATATGCAAAGCCGCATGCATAGACTTTACACATAAACTCAATGTCCGAGTTTAAAACTCGACACATAATTACATACTGTAGAGATATTTTGATAGTAAATAGTATAGAATTAGACTCAAGGACATATTTATAGTGTATGTAGTGGTGTGGTTTGGCTCTTCCCATGGCATGGTTCCACCTGTGGACAACTCCATGATTGTTGTTTTGGCTCCACCCACGCACCACGGCATGGTTCCACCTGTGGAAACCTCCATAATTTTGTAGGCGCCACGGACACCACCACGTGGACACCACATGGACACCACCACCACAACCACGTGGATATCATATGGACACCACCACCACAACCACGTGGATACCATCACCACATGGACACCTGTGTGGTGGTCAAACCAGCAAAAATCCCTCACAAGGATCCCCACCAGCAAAAATCCCTCACATTTTACTATAAAAGGAGGACCTTTCCCCTCCTCAGTTTTAGCATGCCACTCAGGCAATCCTAACCAGAACACACATCTCACTCAGAGTTACAAGTCACATCCACATAAAATCCAGTAGTGTGATCTCAATCAAGTTGCCAACCAAAATCTTTCATGCCTCAGAGGTTATATAAGTAGTCAAGTAGCCAGCATCACCACTTGTGCTCTTAACAAGTCAAAGTGATCTTAACCAATTTTGCTCTTAACTGAAGGTTAAGGAAGAGGGCAAAGACACTTTGAATAGTTCACATATAACATCAGTTCTAACAGAAGTCTTTTATCAGTTTATCTCCACTTTCATATCACAAACATATAAAACCATATAAAACATATCTTACGTTAAAGACTCATTTCCATTATCTGACTCAAGGCTGCTGTAAAACCACTCTAACTGCATTTCCCATACAAAATCCACTTTCCGCTGAATTCAAGTTTGATCTAGGTCTGATAAGAGACTGCTGCACATAGTTTTCTCTATCATTAGTTTTGCCACAACAATAAATAAATTTGTTGTGATAGCTCTTGTGTAGTATCATAGAGGGGCAGGTCTTTCAAACCACCCGTAACAGTTGTAATAGCTTCATACATCTTTGAAATATTATAACTGGTATTTCCCCCTCGCAGAACTGCCACCAGTCCCAAAGGAGTTCTCACATCTGGTGTCCCAACAGTGGCTTAATACCTCCAAAGGATCAACAATAAAACATCATCAGCAACACAAAAACAATAAACAGTGGATAACAATACGGACCAAAACCAAGAGGAGGAGCGGATTTGGCACAACCCCGGATTGCCGGAACAGGAACGAGAATTTGTAAGCAAATACATTGACGAGGTCCCCCAAGGCGGCAAGGATATTCACGAAACCCTAGCAAGTGTGCTACAAGAAAAACCACACAATGGCTGAAGAATCAAAAAATCCTACAGCGGTTCTCCAGGAGAAAGAGCAAGAGATATCTAAGTTGCAAGCTTCTCTGCAAGAAATGATGGAAGAAATGCGGGAAATGCGCAAAAATCAGGAGAAGATTCAGGCTGTACTAGACACACCTCAACAGAGACAAATCTCAGAAACACCTGCTTTAGCACAAAGAACTTCTTTGAGATTTGCAGAGTCAACATCTTACACGGATAGGACACAAATTTTAGAGACAACTATGGGTGCAGGGGACAAGAGCTTTTTGATGTCACCAGGACCATTACCTGTGGCTGGAGGTCCATTGCCAGAGTCGAGTCAGGCCCAACCTCATACAAAAATCATGTTGCCAGATGAGCGCAAAGGAGTTATACTTGACGTCAAGAAGACAAATCTTCACTTTGACGGCACGGAAGTAGAGACATTCATACAGAGGTTAGAGAAGGTTGCTTCAATTCAAGGCGCCGGTGCAATTGACCTTGCGTTTCAATTGCCACTCATCATCAATAATAAGAAGATAAGTGAAGCTCTTGAGCAGATGGACGGAAATGAGACAGGTAACTGGGAGCTTCTGAAGAAACAGATGATCAGGAAATGGGGCAGGGCTATTCCTTTTAGGAAATATAGGGAAGATGCCATACCACAGTTGATCCAGAAGGCCCGTGACAGTCAGGGTATCAAAACTAGAATTGAGTATAAGAAGTTCATTGGTGAGCTTGAAGAAATGACAGACTATTTTACTCAAATGGGATACAGTCACTTGAATCCAGAAAGCGGTAATCCTCTTTGGAGGGCTCTTTCTGCTGAGTTGAAGAAGGAAGTCACCAAAGAGTTAGCTCATGCCAAGGAACTCAAGAAAACCAGAGATGGACATAATATCATCCTGGAATTGGACACGTTAAAGAAATATGTTGACATGGCCCTAATCATTATTGACTTTGACAATGAAGAGGTAGCATCCACTACAAAAGAGGGGCCCAAGAAGAAGTTTGCCATTCAGGATCCTACTGAGACAGAGGAGTTGAAGGAGAAAATAAAGAAGCTCACCAATGCACTAGAATACCAGACTAGAGCTGCCCCTCCGCATCTTAGCAGACCTTCATCACCCAGATTTTCAGAACCAAGACAAGGTTTTTCAGACACAAGGCCCCGGTTCGCACCATTAGAATGTTACTACTGTAAAGAGAGACACACCTTATCTGAGTGTGAATCTTACAACCAGGAAATGCAAACTAGAAGGATTTACAGATATCAAGGAGTCTACTACTACCCAAATAGACAGCCTATTGTAGTAGATAAAGAATCCTCTGTGCAGCAAATGGTACAAAGGTTCCACGACAAACAAAGCAAGGTAAATGAGACCACTGCTGTGGCTCCAGAATCAACATCAGCCGTCATAGAGCTAGAAGAATGGGGATCATGGGTTCCACCTCAAATGCACATCAATGAAGGAGAGTTGCAAAACAATATAGGGTTTGGATCCAGAAAGTCTCAAAGAATTCAGGAGAAAACCACTCCAGGGACTAGTCAATCCTTACCTACTAAACCACAAGAGTCAACCAGCAAAGCACCACCACCAAATCAGGAAGGATTAAAAGCCCCCACTAGGAGGAAAAGCTTTCCTGGGTCCTGGATGGAAGAGGAAGAAAATGTGGAAGAAGAGGGTGTACAGCACAAAGCAACAGCTTCTGATAAGGCAAGCAAAACCAGGGAAGAGTATCCAGAAAGTAAGGAAGAATCAAACCCCAGATTAGACAAGTCTATCTGCAACAAGTTCTATAAACAGACATATACTCTCACCTTAGAGGAAATTGTAAAAATTGCCCCACATTTCTTGAGAGGTCTACAAGAATGCCAACCAGAACCTGAAACGCCAGGGAAAGGAGTAAATAACGGGCAATTGAACTGTTCTACCAGTGTTGACGCTGAAGATGAAGATGACACACAGCTCAATTATGCTTGTCCTGTTGGGATGGTGGATATGACCATCAATAGTAGGAAGATCAGGACTTTAGTTTATACAGGTGCAGAAATGAACATCATTCCAGACACCCTGGCAAGTCAGTTGGGACTAGTAACTCCAGAGATATTTATGCGTCTCAGAGGGATTGGGGGTCACTTCACACCAATTGTAGGACTAGCAGAAAAAATACCAATTAGTGTGCTTCCCGGCTACGTCCACTTGGCCAACTATTTTGTAGTAAGAGGCTCAGTTCATACAGTTTTAGGTCAACCTTTCCTAGCAGATCATAGAATAAGATTAGAGTTGTCCAATCAGAAGGGAGAGGTATTAAGCTTTCCGGATTCAGAAGGAAGAAGAGTATTCATACCTATCTGTTTGCCCAGTACACCGGAATGGCACAAAGAAGCTCCAACATTTAGGCAGAATTGCTCCTTCCAAGTAGTTGATTGGGATATTTTTAATAAATTTGCTAATCAAACATTGGGAAGGGAAGAAGATAATATTCCAGTGGTTGAATGGGATCAGTTGGAGGAACTGGGATCTACACTAGGAACCGGCGAGCTGACTTCAGGAGAAGAAGAGTTGCCACGAGTAGAAATTTTGGCCAGCAAAGATTCAAACTCAGCCTTAATAGAGGAGGACCCTTGGCGAGTATTTGTTGCCACACCAGTAGATTGGGCGAATGAGTTGGGAGCAGCTATTCTCACAGATGAGGAGCAGAGTAGAGTGGACACCCAACTTGCAGAAGCAGAAGTGCTGTGGGAAGCAGAACCTATAGTCAATCCAGATCTGCGATTGGAATTATACTGGGTCAAACATTATATTCCCCGCAGGTTCAGAGAAGTTTTTGACAAAACTAACAGGACCAAAAGAGAGAGAAAGGGACAGGAGTGGTTCAGAGAGTTACCTGGTGGTTTCACAGACTCACTGGATTTTTTGCAACTTCTGAATTACTCAGGGGGGCAAGCATTTGTCAAGCAGGGATCTTGGACTTCCAGATTTGGCTTTGTGAGCAGCAAAATGAGACACAAACTTTATTCTGGGGGAGGTAAGAAATGGTATAAGGCTCATGTATCTAGTAAAAAGGCTAGAGCAGAGAAATGGAGGAAAAACAAGATTTATGCTTCCACTTATGTGGGATCACATTTTTGTTAGAAACAATAAACCTTACACATTTTTTTTATGCTGCTTGTGTACCAACATTGGGTAGATAGATAGTAGGAAAAAAAAGAAACAAGGATTTTTTTTCTAAGGTATGAATAAGAGCAGATAGGAAAAGCAGACGCTGCTGCCACAAGAGTTTTTATCAGTTATAGTTTTGTTTTCCTTTTTGTCCCTTTCTTCTTTACCATCGGGCTTTTTTTTCTAAGAAAGAATTACTACATGAGAATTGGTAGCAAGCAGAGTGTTGACGCGTCAAGCCTTGTTCTCTATTCTATAACAAGCTTCGTCGGAGGGTCGTACCGAGGTGAACGCCCCAGTAGCCATGAAGCAAGACCCGGAAGCCTCGGACGCGCTAACAAAGTGATTGAGGGGAACGGCGTCGCCTGAGTACAAAACTATCAAGGAAAAGCAGTTACCTAGATTCAGGCCTGACGGCCGAGTAGTCAGAGTTTATTGCTATAACGGCCAAAACAAGCAAGCGTATCAATATCATTAGCAGAGGATAGAGGGGGTCAATGAAAGGGGAGGCAACTCACTATCTTCGAGTTCGTATCGATCGCCCGGCTCCGACCAGAGACGGCCATTGAAGGTGCAGCTGTCCCGACGGTCTCCAAAAAGGTTTGGCCTAGCAAGGAACCAACTGCGTAGGCTGTTATCGGCAATGACTGTCGCCGGTATTGAAGGTTACAGGCCACCGAGCGGCGAACCTGAACCAGCCTGCATCTCAGGACACTACAAAGATAGTAGGTGAACAAATAATCAGTTGAGATTGTATAGATAGAAGGTTTGGGAGATTGTAAATAGGAGTCGGACATGGTATGAGATGAGGAAGGATGGAGGAGAAAGGGCAGCAGGACCTTTGCCTTTTATAGCCGAGGAGGGAGCCACGACTGGCGCTAGTTTTTTTCTCATCCAGCAGCGGTTGACCATGAATGGTGGTACCAGCCTGTTCATTTCTTCCTGGTGGTGGAGCCATGGACCGCGGAGAAGGAGTGTATATCCGATTGGCACGGTGCACCAGCGTCCACAGAGGAGCCTGTATCCATCCACGGTGGTACCAGCGCGGCCAGGGATTCTTCCTGGTGTTGGAGGACCATCAACCATGACCATGAATACATAGAATAGATCGGGTGGACCACTACGAGCGAGGATCCTTGACATTCTCAGGAATGAATATAACAGCCCAGTTGAAGTCCTGCAGCGGTGGATCAAAGGCGGCGGCATTAGAACCAGCTTAAGGGTTTGGTTCAGCGGCGATAAAAGATAAACAACCATCCCCACATACTTGTTGTAAGCCACCAGTCTGTAGGAGTGCCCCAGGTCTGTCAGCGACGAGCACAAATATTATTTGCCAGCACATCAACGACAACCGGAGAAGTGCATACATATTGTGCAGTCTGGAGTTTCTTTTAGGGGTCCTGCATGACCGTAAACTGCAACGAGCTGCAACTTTCAAGCAATCCCAACGGAAGGGGTCCTGCATGACCAAAAACTGCAAGCTCATTCTGAAGCCTGAGTTTGGCCAGGTACAAACCCGCCTCTTCAGTGCATACATACATAGACACATTTGAGCAAGTAGAAAAAAAAAAAGAACATCCAGGGCAGCAAAGATACACAAGAAAAATATGAAACTTCTCAACAGCTACATTGTTGACATACAAGATAAGACAGAAGGCAGATGGAATAAATTACATCACAGAGAAGAACCAATGACATTACTATGGGACATGGATCAATTTCATTTATTGAGGAAGAGAAGTGAAACAGGATTCAAGAACTAGTAGCTAAAACATAGAGTGATTTATTTCAGAGTTTAGATTAGAGTTATTGAATAGGATGAAGGTAACTATTGGATTAGTTGTTTTTAGGAAATTTATGAGTGTTTGAGTTTAGTTTGATTTTAGCTACTAGTTATGAATAGGCTGTAAGATTTAATTCCAACAATAGAGGGAAGAGATAAATGGGCTATGTTATGCTTGGGAACTTTAAAGGAGATGATAGATTTTAGTACTTCCTGTTTTTGGGATCTTTTCATGTTCTTGATACTTGAAACACAGGGACGCTGCAGACAGCATTAAGCTGGGGGAGGATGTGGTGTGCCAAATGTGTTTCAAGTATCAAATCACATAAAGTCACAGTTTAATATTGAGAAGGAGACATATTTCTAGATTTATTATTGCATAATTGGATTCTACAGGTCATTTAACCCCTAGTCACTCATTGGAACCACTAGGCTAGCTGCACTCAGTCAAAAGTTACTAGTATTATACTGGGTTCATAAGCATAATTACATACTGTAGAGATATTTTGATAGTAAATAGTATAGAATTAGACTCAAGGACATATTTATAGTGTATGTAGTGGTGTGGTTTGGCTCTTCCCATGGCATGGTTCCACCTGTGGACAACTCCATGATTGTTGTTTTGGCTCCACCCACGCACCACAGCATGGTTCCACCTGTGGACACCTCCAGGGTTGTTGTTTGGCTCCACCCACGTACCACAGCATGGCTCCACCTGTGGACACCTCCATAATTGTGTAGGCGCCATGGACACCACCACGTGGACACCACATGGACACCACCACCACAACCACGTGGATATCATATGGACACCACAACCACAACCACGTGGATACCATCACCACATGGACACCTGTGTGGTGGTCAAACCAGCAAAAATCCCTCACAAGGATCCCCACCAGCAAAAATCCCTCACATTTTACTATAAAAGGAGGACCTTTCCCCTCCTCAGTTTTAGCATGCCACTCAGGCAATCCTAACCAGAACACACATCTCACTCAGAGTTACAAGTCACATCCACATAAAATCCAGTAGTGTGATCTCAATCAAGTTGCCAACCAAAATCTTTCATGCCTCAGAGGTTATATAAGTAGTCAAGTAGCCAGCATCACCACTTGTGCTCTTAACAAGTCAAAGTGATCTTAACCAATTTTGCTCTTAACTGAAGGTTAAGGAAGAGGGCAAAGACACTTTGAATAGTTCACATATAACATCAGTTCTAACAGAAGTCTTTTATCAGTTTATCTCCACTTTCATATCACAAACATATAAAACCATATAAAACATATCTTACGTTAAAGACTCATTTCCATTATTTGACTCAAGGCTGCTGTAAAACCACTCTAACTGTATTTCCCATACAAAATCCACTTTCCGCTGAATTCAAGTTTGATCTAGGTCTGATAAGAGACTGCTGCACATAGTTTTCTCTATCATTAGTTTTGCCACAACAATAAATAAATTTGTTGTGATAGCTCTTGTGTAGTATCATAGAGGGGCAGGTCTTTCAAACCACCCGTAACAGTTGTAATAGCTTCATACATCTTTGAAATATTATAACTGGTATTTCCCCCTTGCAGAACTGCCACTATTCCCAAAGGAGTTCTCACACCGGTTGGTCCCAGTCATTGAGAGGGGTGTGCCCCGGTCTTTACCGGTCATCAAGAGGGCTGTGTCTGTCCTCTTGATGACTGGTCAATCCTGGTCATTGCAAGAGGGGTTGTTTCCTCTTGCTTGATGGCCAGTCCCTCCTGGTCATTGAGAGGGGTGGTCCGTCCCGGTCATTGAGAGAGGTGTGTCCTCTTGATGACAGGTTGGTCCAGTTCATCAAGAGGGGGTTTTTCCTCTTGCAAGGGCTGTGCCTGTCCTCTCAATGACCGGGACTGACTGGTCATTGAGAGGGGTGTGTCCTCTTGATGGCCGGTCTCTGCCGGTGTGGTAGACAGAAAAGTGAAAAATCAAAAGTTTTTTCTCATACATATATTTAATCATACCAGGACTAAATATACCACCAAATGGAACTCAGAAATGGATTCTATGGCCAATCTTACCCCTAGTCACCACTGGAAGCATCACTGGAACCCCGCTCAACTGGAAGTTACACCCTCTTGGTGTCAGGCGCGGTGATGCCAAGAGTAAGCGTACTCTTCTAGCTACACCGGTGACTGCGCAGCTGTGGGGTGGTGCGCGCAGCAAAAGCGCGGTAAAAAGTATCAAATAACTTAAAGTTATTTGTAATATGAGCCCAAAAAGGGGTTTAACAGAGGGGCCAGGAGCGCCTGGGGTGTTTAAGTGCCCTCCAAAAGTCTTACAGGGTCTGCGCACGGGTGCGCAGAGGTTTTTAATAGCCTGTGACGTCTGGGGCCCAGTTAAGGGGGTATTTAGAACGTTGGAAACGTTCCCAGGAGGTGGATAGGGGATAGAATCCCAGTAAAGAAAAGGAAACAGCGGACTTACTCGTAAAGAGGGTCCGCAAAAAAGGACGGCAAACGACTCAAAAAACCAAGATTGGAACAATAACAGACAGGCGATGTGGTGCTCCATTCCAAACCATAAGTAGTATTTTATTGCTTTCTTTTACAATATATTCATCATTACATTGCCCATTTCTCCATAACCCTTCACAAATACCTCATTATTATTGCATATTCAGATTCTACATCAAATTTCACATATAGTCACTCATACATAGTATACTCTTATCTTCAATGGTTCAATAGTTATAGAGGATATAAGACTTACAGATAATCTACAGTCTTCATTAGTTACAATACTCAATTCATTAGTAACTTACTGGAATCATTACAGTACATCCCTTTTACATAATTACTTTCACATACTAAACCTTTTACATACATTCTTCATTATGTACTATGGCTATTGTACACATTACATCATTAGATCTGTGCTTACCTCTTTCAGTAGTGCTCATCATTACAAGTAGTTACTATGTTCTCATCACTTTTCCCCATTAGTACATTCTTTTATTCCCATAACCAGCATTCCCTTTTCAGCATTGCTCATCATTACATACTGTTACTATGTTCACATCACTCTTCCTCATTTGTACAACCTTCATTCTCATAGCCAGAACTCTTCATTGTCTGTGCTCATCCCTCCTTACTATAAGAATTGTCTTCCCCCCCCCTCACTTGTACCTCATGCAGAGAAATATATACAGAATTTATAGATAATTTTGGATACAGAAATTATAAGTTCCCCACTCTCATCAATCCTCCATCTCTCTTACCCTCAGTAGTCAGTAGTTAAAGCTCATAGTACTAGCTCCTAAGATCAAGCAGAAATCAGCCACACCTTTTCTTCTTTTTTCTTAGTGTTACTCTCATCCCCTCAGCATTAGTCAGGAAGGCAGCCTCATCAGCACCCTTGCATAGCTTACATTAGTACTAGTGTTGCTATCCATTTACCTTCCAAGCTCTATTCTCCCCTTTGAGTAGTTCCACAGCGACCGGGTCGGGTAGATTGGGGCGGGGCTGGTATGGCAACGAGGTGGTTGGTATGAATCTGGGGAGGCTTTTACTTGCTCAAAAGCCTCCCTTTATATATTCTTGCGGCAACTGGTAGGGTTGCCTTTCTATTTTCAAATTTGTCGCAGCTTCTTGGCCGCGGGAAAGACTATTTTTGACAGGAGTGATTGAGAGTTCTGTTACTCACATCACTCCTGTTTATTTTGTTCACTTACAAGTGGAACTCTTCCTTGGTCCAAGGAAGAGTTCTAGTCTTAGTGTTGTTTTTGGTTGTCTATCTTTGGCCGGGGGAGAAGCAGTAGTTTACTTCTTTTTACTACTCTCCTCCGGTCGTTTCAAATAGATCGTTCTTATTGCAGTTCAGTTTTAGTTCAAGAATATCAAACCCGTTTTCTTGGCCTGAGAACGTGTTGGATATTCTTCTCTTCCTTCTGCCTCTCTTACCCGTCACCGTTCCCCCTTCCGGACTCACTTCATTCTATCTGTCCTTATCTTATCCACTGCCCATGATGCTTACCTTTTAGATCAGGTCATGTATGCTTTCTCTACTAGCCATGTGACATTGATCCCTTCCTAGACTGGTTTGTTGTGCTTTCCTCTCTACTGTGTTATCTCTTGCGCACGAGATCTGTTTGTGATAGATTGAATGTCACCGAGTCCTCTTTCTCTTTCTTCCATCGGGTTCCATCCACTTCTATTTTTTTTTTTTTTTTTTTTTTTTTTTTTTTTTTATACGGATCTTCATCTGCTCCACATTGTTGTCCACAACCACAACTTGATGCCTTGTACTTAGTCTATTTATACATAGCCTAGTTCAAGCAATCAAGCTCCATCGGTTCTTCCTTCTTTCTACCCGCGCTTCTTATCCGAGCCAATCCGGTGAGCCTTCTCCCCCTCATTGTCCCCTCTCGAGCCCAAAGGCTCATCTTTGTGTGTTCTTTGTGCTGCGGTCTTCTGTCAAAATTCCTTCAGAACGGGTTTTTGAACATAGCTATGTTTCTTCTCCGGCCGCTACCTGCGGCTGGAGTTTTGACAGTCTCTCTTTGACCCTATCTGTTGTTCGAGGGGAAGGCTTATTGCATATTCATTCATTTTAGTATGCGCGGCGCTCTGCACCACCATTAGTATTCAATAATAAAATATGGTTTTCATCTTGTATGCGCCGCTCTGCGCCGCAATAAGTATGTACAGTTAACAACTGTGTGATGTTAGTTAGCAGGGCTCTAAATTACTATAGTAGCCCGGCTGACACTTGGACCCTCATGGACAAGGCCAGCCCCAGTCATCAACCTATCACAGCCCTCAATTCACCTTTCACAGGTATACACATACTCAGCCCCAGCCAAACAAATACTATTTTCTATCCCTCTTATCTGCACTGCATATACAGGGGACCAACCCCATTTATTCTGTATTTGACATGTCCCTGCCTCATTTATGCACCCCTTGCAGCTGCATGCAGTCTTCTGACCCCATTTCTGCACTCCTTGCATTAGTCTGACACCACTCATGCACCCCTTGCATGAGGTACCCCTGTATTTGACATTTCCCCGCTTTGTTTATGTACTCCTTCTATTAGTATGTCATCTTCTTTCATTTCTCACCCCACTTTTTGCCTGTATTTAGTATTTTCTGACACCACTTGTACGCAGCCCACCAGGTAAAATCCCTCATCCAGGGTCCCCCTTTTAGATAAAATCCCTCACATTTGTCTATATAAGGAGCTCTCTCCCCCCCAGTTGTTTTTCCCTCAGTTCAGTACCCACCAGTTATACAGACATCACCCATCAGCCATTATCTTTATCCTTATACTTTATATCACATAACATACCATATCATCCCTCTCATCTGCAATAACCACTGAACTCACTCTCATCTCTCTTGGTTGACATATCACGTGCCTGTCACAAGTTACCCCATTCTTGGTTCAACTCCTGACTGAGATATATACACTTCTCAGCCTAGGCACTCCCCCAAATTTTCACATCACCCTCTCAAGGACCTGTGTTCAACCCCCACCGGAAACATCAAGTCAACTTTCACCCTTCCCACTCCTCATAAACTTGCTCATCTTTCACATACCTGTCATCAAACAACCTCATTTGGAACTAGACCAGACCTATCACTTGATTAAAACTTGCTAAGCTTAGCTTGGTGGGTCTTGTTATCTGATAGCAGAAGGGCAGAGTTTTGCACCTCCATCATACCCTTCACCTTTCTGCAAAAGGGTTCCACAACCACTCTTGAGTCTTACACCAGTCATTGAGAGGGGTGTGTCCTCTTGATGGCCGGTCTCTCCCTATCATCAAGAGGGCTGTGTCTGTCCTCTCAATGACCGGGACCGACCAGTCATCAAGAGGAGTGTGTCCTTGTGATGGCCGGTCTGTGCCGGTCATTGAGAGGGGTGTGTCCTGCCGGTCATCAAGAGGGGTGTGTCCTCTCAATGGCCAGTTTGTCCCGGTCATTGAGAGCAATGATACAACTATTATGCTACGGTTAGTGTGTAATACACTAATTTAGCAGCGTTTTTAGCGCTGCTACGCTAAAGTTTAGTTTGGCACCAGCATATTACATTCAACGCTAACTGCTATCCAGAAAAAAATCCAAAGTTTTTAATTGCTAGAAAGTAGTGATTTTTAGCTTCTGATTGCCACACTTCAGCTATATTTAGCGGCTCTGCCTTAATATAGCAATATATTAGCGTTCCTTATTGCTACGCTAATTTAATAAATAATGGGGCAGGCTAAATGCACACCAAAAAATTACTTCATCCACTCCAAAAATGGAGTGAACAGCAGTCCACTCCAACTTTCATTGGAGTGAACCATAGTCTACTCCAAATTTTGTTGGAGTGAACAAAATTATACTCCAAAAAAGCCTGTTTTTTGGAGTGTACCCATGATGCACTCCAAAAATTTTGGAGTAAACCCAATTCCACTCCAAAAATATTTTTTCCAAGCAACATTTTTTTCATTTTTTTTTTGGAGTGCACAGATGTTCATTCCAAATTTATTGGAGTAGATTAAGGTTTCTCAAATTTAAAAACGGATGTACTTCGCGCACTGCAAAAAACTTGTCGCGCACTGCGGGGGGCGTCCACTCGACGTCCCGGCCACAGTGCACAGTAGCTCAAAACGCTTCGCGCACTGCAAATGAAAAAGCTTGAAAATCCCCTTTTTTTTTCTGCCAGCTGGCAGAGGGGATATTTCTTGCCCCTCCTCCATTTTATTGGGGTATTTGGACCCCTCAGCATGACGTAGAAAAAGGATGATAAAGAAATACAAAAGCTAGGTAGAGCGCCTCCCCGGGGCACACCCCCCGTGGATTTTCAACCTGCCAAAAGTCCATGGATCGGGTACACAGCCCCTCAAAAACAGAGTTCAAGGGGCAGAAGTACATACCCCATGACTTCGCCGTGCCGATGGCCGGCACAGGCTGGTCCCGGAGCGGAGTACAACATGCAAACTCCCCCGATGACCGGCCAGCACACAGGGGGAGTGCAAATCACCGGTCATCAAGTGGATTAAGCACTCCTCTCGATGACTGGAACGGTCCCGGTCATCAAGAGGGCTAAATGGTCATCTTGATGACCGGGAATGTTCCGGTCATCAAGAGGGCGAAATGGTCCTCTTGATGACCGGGAACGTTCCGGTCATCAAGAGAAATGATCCTCTCGATGACCGGAACCGTTCCAGTTATCGAGACTCAGAGCATTAAACCCTCTTCTCGATGAACGGGTCCATTCCGGTCATCGAGAGGAAGAAACACTCCTCCTCTCAACGACTGGAACAGACCCGGTCATCAAGAGGAGTCTTTAATCTTCTCTCAATGACCTGGGGAAGTAATGAGCCCGGTCATCAAGAGTGATCCGCCTCTCGATGGCCGGGTCTGTTCCGGTCATTTAGAGGAGTAAAGACTCCCCTCGATGACCGGTGATTTGCACTCCCCCTGTGTGCTGGCCGGTCATCAGGGGAGTTTGCATGTTGTACTTGTAGGAATCTAGACCCAGACCAGAACCCGCAGCAACCTTTACGGAAGCTCGCGCGGCCAGACCAAAGCCTACAAGCCACTGCAGAACCAAGATCATCTCCAAAAGAGGCAGAGATCATCGTACCACGCCACAGCTGCCGACGAAGACAACGAAGGTGATGAAGAAGCCCTCAACACAACCATCATGAAGCCAGCCTTCACCTACAACACGACTTCAGCCGGGTCCACTCTTTCAACCGTCCTTGATTCAGGAGCGAGCAATCACATGCTCAACTCCCTGGCGTACTTCAAGACCACCACTCCCGTCCACGTGAGTATCGTCACTGGCAGCGGCAGATTGGAGTTGACAGCTGTAGCTCGTGGGACCGCACAACTTCAACTAGCATCCGGCAAAATCCTGACCTTGCACAAGGCACTTTACGTCCCAAAACTCTCACGCAACCTTGTATCACTGGTGCAACTTATGGAGAATCGAGTCGTGATCAGTGAAAAGGACGGAAAATTCGAGGTGAAGCTCGACAATGCTGAACCATTTCAAGTCAACCCCTCTAACGACATCCTCGAAATCGAAGGAGTTTTGCCAGTCCCAAATCTCGGTATCAGTCTAGCCACCGTCTCTTCACCTCCCATGTCGGACTTCCAGAGGTGGCACAACCGGTCAGGCCATGCAAGCTCTGGGCGCATAGCGCAGGTAGTCCCGGACAAGGTCGACCTCACCAAAGTCAAATCGTGCGACGCTTGTATGCAAGGAAAGCTTACACGCATCCCGTGTAATGGAACATTCAAAAACGCCATCGCGCTGCTCAGCATCGTACACGGCGATTTGGTCGGTCCAATCTCGCCTCCCACAAACGGCGGAGCGCAATACTTCCTCACGCTGGTGGATCAGCACACCGGCTACATACATACAGCCATACTAAAGGAGAAAAGTCAGGCTACGACAGCTATACTTGAATTCAAGGCGTTCTTCGAGAAACAGACGGGATTTGCCCTGAAGAAAATCATATCTGACGGTGGAGGCGAGTTCGTCAACGGGACTCTTAGCGACTACCTCAAAGCAGAAGGTATTCAGCACAACGTCGCGCCAGCCTACACACCCCAGAACAATGGAATGGCTGAACGCGCAAACAGAACAATAATCGATATGACGCGTTGTCTTCTGATGCAAGCTAATATGCTCCAGCAGCCCTCCAACTCAGGATCAGCCCGCGCAGCCCATTGAGCCCCAAGTCTTGCTCCCGGCAGAAGGAAGACAATATGCCTGGACATTGGCACCTCTGGCACAGGAAATCTCCAGCAGCATCAATAAGAGCAATATTATTCAAGGAAAGAGGTCACAACAGGTGTTTCTGATCGAGATCGAAGTGGACCCAAAGAATCATAAACAAGCAATGGCCGGGCCCGACCGTGACAACTGGACAAAGGCAGAACTGAAGGAAATATTGAACATGCTCAAACATCAAGTGTGGACAGTGCGCCAGCGGCTCCTGTCGGACAAACCTATTCCCTCCACATGGGCTTATAGGAGAAAGCTAGGCGCAGCAAATGAAGTAATTGAATTCAAAGCCCGTATCTGCGCTCAGGGATTTCGCCAGGTGTACAGGCGTAACTTCAAAGTCATCTACGCCCCGACGGGCAAAGCCTCATCCTTGCGGCTGCTTATCTCTTTTGCAGTAAACCATGGAATGAAGATCCATCAGCTCGACGTTTGGAGCGCCTTCCTTACATGTCCGCTGGAAGAAACAGTCACGCTGCTCCCACCTCAAGGCTATAACTGCCCGCCTAACTCGGTCCTACACCTCAAGAAGGCCATTTACGGTCTGCGTCAGGCACCGCTTGTATGGTACAAGCGATTAACAAGCTACCTCAAGTTGCTAGGATTCTCAATCTCAGTCTTGGACCCTTGCGTATTCTGGATGCGCGAAGGGAAGGGCAGACCAGCCACCTGGCTCTTTGCCCATGTTGACGACATTGTCATCATCAGTCACCGGCCGGAGATCTTTCAAGCGGAAATGGAACAAGAGTTTGAAATAAAATACCCAGGAGATGCCGAGTTTCTCCTAGGAATGAACATTGACCGATTTGAAGGTGGACTTCAAATAAACCAGAGGCAGTACATAGGGCGCAAGTTGGCTGAATTTGGGCTTGACAGAGAACACCCTGCCTTGTGTCCGCTAAACCCAAGAGAACGCCTCTCCAAAGCAACAGCACAAGAGATCGACGCACTCAGCAAGCTCAACATCAACTATAGGGCCCTAGTCGGTTCTCTAAACTACGTCAGCATTCTTACGAGGCCGGACGTCTCTCTTTCCGTGAGCCAACTGTCACAGTATCTCAAAAAGCCTGGGATCAAGCACTACCAAGCCGCTGTGCAAGTCTTTTGCTATTTGTCCGGCACCAGGAACATCAGCCTCACCTTCAAATGCTCAGAATCCGCTGGTCTCAGGGCATTTTCCAATGCGGACTGGGGTAACTGCCCCAACACCAGAAGATCCACCACCGGTTTTGTGGTCCTTGCGGGCTCACATCTCCTCAACTGGAAATCGTGCAAGCAGCCAACAGTTTCCCTCTTGACAGCGGAGGCCAAGTACAAGGCACTATCCGACCTTGGGAGGGACCTTGCCTGGTTTACCAGTCTTATCAAGGAAATAGAACTCCAAGAATCTGTCCGAGACATTGAAGTAGGAGTCGACAATCAAGGTGCTATAGATCTCGCCAACAGTGAAACCTCGCAGAACAGTTTACGGACCAAGCACATGAACATCCGGCTTCACTTCTTCAGGGAACTCATTCTCTTCAACATCATCAAACTACGATACGTGAATGACTAACGCCAACGCTGCGGACTTTCTCACAAAACCCCTTGGACGCTTGGTAATCCGTCGATCCCTGGCCCAAATAGGTGTCATCCAAATCTCTGAAGCTACTTTCAATCTCTTGACTCAAAGTATGCGAGGCTGTAGGAATCTAGACCCAGACCAGAACCCGCAGCAACCTTTACGGAAGCTCGCGCGGCCAGACCAAGGCGCAAGCCCAGCTGCAAATAAAGGTTAGCCCCTTTCGCAGTCCAGACCCAAGACCTAACCACGGCAAAGCTAACTGCAGTGTATTGCTCCGTTGACCGCAGATGGCGATCACGCGAGAACCTTAATGGTCAACGCCCACAGACAAGCTCAAGCACAGACAAAAACCTTAACTCTCACGGAAAGACTTGGACTCAAAACCCAGACAGCCCAGACAGACCTGCTATCGAGACTATTGTCGCAATCATTGGTTACCTGTAAGCACAGAAACAGCAACAGACTACAAAGCACAAAAGCACAGACAACTAACATTGGAACGTTGCTCCTAAACAAACAGCACAAGAACAAACAGACCTGTACAGACAGGAAAAGACAAAGTTACTCAAATAACCCGGCTTGCTCCCGTAATTGGAAAAGACCAGCAACCAGAGCCATCACAGAAAGAGACTGACGTTGGACACACGGCCAACTGGAGTGTAGGATACAATAAAACAGCTTGTGAAATACGGAGGCGGCGCAAGCGCATTATCATACCCACTCCTGCTCAACCAGACTCAGTCCCCGGGCATATCCTTTTCTGCTTTTAGGTACATGCCCGGATCAATCTCTTTAACTAGCTCACTTCCTTTTCATTGCTACACGTGTACATACAAAGATCTAACAAGCAAGAAATATCTTTTAGTTGCTCCAATTCTTTTAGTACTCCGCTCTGGCCTGTGCCGGCCATCGGCACGGCAAAGTCATGGGGTATGTACTTCTGCCCCTCGAACTCTGTTCTTGAGGGGCTGTGTACCCAATCCATGGACTTTTGGCAGGTTGAAAATCCACGGGGGTGTGCCCCGGGGAGGCGCTCCGCTTATTTTTTGTATTTCTTTATCATACTTTTTCTACATCATGCTGAGGGGTCCAAATACCCCAATAAAATGGAGGAGGGGCAAGAAAAATCCCCTCTGCCGGCTGGCAGAAAAAAAAAGGGGATTTTCAAGCTTTTTCATTTGCAGTGCGCGAAGCGTTTTGAGCTACCGTGCACTGTGGCTGGGACGTTGAGTGGACGCCCCCTGCATTGTGCAACGAGTTTTTCGCAGTGCGCGAAGTACATCCGTTTAAAAAAAATGCAATTTTAAATCTGTACAATTTATTAAATTCACAAAAACATGGCAAAAAAGATCTAAGTTTTGGTGTGCAGCCACATGATGGCCACTGTTGAAAAGATTACCCCCAAACACTGTGTGCCATGGATAGAACCTCCAGCTTGTGACAGTGCAACAAGCAAAAAAGGGCCAGCATTTTTTATTCTCAAGCAGGGGCCTATCCAAGCAAAGTAGGGGGCCTGCAGGGACGGGCCAGGACAAAACCGGAACCCTCGGGGGGACATTTGACAGCAGCTCCCCCTCCTTATATACTCAAGCTCAGCCCATCCATAGGCGGCAAGTTGTGATTCCCTTGAAGACTCCAGCCATATCCGGCGTCATGGCCACCATATCCTTGCCAACGCCACGCCTCCCAGTTCCACCCAACAAAAACCCTGCAGCTTCCCAAGCAAGTCATGTTCTTCATGAAACAACCATTGATAGACAATGCCGTTGTTGGATTGGATGGCCAGGCAACGGTAGTCACAATATGACCGGTCCCGGTCATTGAGGTGATTAAAATATCTCTTGATTACCAGACCGGTCATTGAGCTGAACAACATCTCTTGATGACCAGACCGGTCATTGAGGTGAATAACATCTCTCAATGACTGGTGTGTGTTGGTCATCAAGCGGACTCACCCCTCTCCGGTCATCAAGGGGACTTATGACCGGTCTATACTGGCGAAGTAGCACCTCCCCTCAATGACCAGTACATACCGGACATCAAGGGGTGTAGCACCTCCTCTCAATGACCGGCACACACCAAACATCAAGGGGTGTAACACTACACCCCGGCAAATGAGTGGGGTCTCCTATTGATTGGGGTGAGTAGGCCACTTGACAGCCGGTCATTGAGTGGGATCTACCGCTTGATGGCTGGTCATTGAGCAGAGAGTGTACTCTACTTGGTGGCCAGCCATCAAGCAGAGAGTGTACTCTACTTGGTGGCCGGCCATCAAGCGGAGAGTGTACTCTACTTGGTGGCCGGCCATCAAGCGGAGAGTGTACTCTACTTGGTGGTCGGCCATTGAGTGGAGTGTGTCCTCTGCTTGATTGCTGGCCATCAAGGACAGAGTGTACTCCACTCAATGGTTGGCCACCAAGTGGGGTGTGTACTTCCACTGATTGTTGGTCATCATGTGGAGTGCAAACCCCACTCGATGGCCAGGGTGCAACAGTGCTTTACCCCCATGATGACCGGCGCAGACCAGTCATTGAGAGGAGATGTTTTTCCCAGCAATGACCGGCACGGACCGGTCATCAAGGTGTGTGTATGCCACTCCATGGCCCGTCATTGAGGTGGGGGGTGTACTCCAATGGCCAGTGAGGACTTGAGTGCACCCCAATGCACTCCATTTGGTATTTGCCAGCTGGAGTGCAAAGCCAAAATCCTTTGCTGAAAAGGTGGAGTGCTTGGGCTTGCACTCCATTTTTTTTGGAGTGCATCTAGCTGCACTCCCCTATTTTGGTAAATTTTGGATTACCCAGTTGTGTACTCCAACAAACATGGAGTGCCCATCTGGAGACTCCATGTTTTGGGAGTACAAGATTAAGGCACTCCAGATTTTTTGGAGTGCTGGCCCCCCAAAGCCGAAAAGGTGGAGTGCACAAAGTAAAATTTTGGAGTGCATTTAGGCTGACCCTAAATAAATCCAGCACATCATCAAAATTTAATTGAAGGTATTTCCACAAGAAAAAAACCCCTTCACTGTCAAAGAGAGATAAAAACCAAAGGCAGGGAGCCATCTGGTTAGGGGACTATGCTTGCAGCGGCAAAGCCACCTTGGCCTCTAGTCTGTACAATTGAAACTTGCATGTAACTTTGAAAATGTATATTCCAAGTTTTTGGGGTGGAGTACCAGGAAAACTTTAGGGCAGTAGTAGGCAGGTGACATGAACCAACCAAATTTAATACCCTTGAATTTATTTCTGGTTCAGGTTTTAGTCATTGTAGAAACTGAAAACATTTTACATACATCATTTTTGATGTGTTTTAAATACACATACTAGAGGCCAAGGCGGCTACGCCGCTGCAGGGCACCAATCCAGCCTCCTGTTCTGCCAAATAGCTATCCAAGCCACCTCATTAGCCCTCCAATATGTATCACTAATATCCCCCCCCCACTTGCCTGTGACAGCAAAATCTCAACAGCAAGTTTTCCTGCAGCAGGGCAAGCATGGACTGGGTGTGTCACAATTCAGGAGAATTGAATGCAATCATGTAAATTGTGGTTCTTGAGATTTTCAAATTTGGCCCCACAGCAATAGAGGAAAAAATTTAATGCTTCACCTCTCAAATTTGGGATGTTTGACCTCCCTGGCTATCCAAGCCTTGTTAATCTCAATCATCTCATGTAATAGGAATCACATCAAAACACTTGTCATATGTTATTTAGATTTTACAAAGTAGCAAAATATAAAGTTATCCACAGATTCAATTTCACACAACAATGTAGCTCATCCTTAAGATTCAAATCAGCTTGTGGGTACACCCAACATTTACCTTGCGCAGAATTTTTCTCCATTCTCCAAATGATTGGAATGTTGCCAATACATGCACTGCCTAATCTATAATGGTACAATCTTTGAAGTTTTTCAAGTTTAAAATGGTAAATATTTCCACACAATACACAGGGCAACATTGTAAAAATCCAGGAAGAAATTCATCTACGTATCATCAGATGTATCATGTATCAATAAAACATTTATGTCATGTTTTTTTTGAGCTTCTGTTCTTTATTTCCTCAGAAATATAGTCAACGGGACATTAGTCTGCATTGGTGCAGAGTGATTTCCTGTGTGGTGTCTAGCCCAGCATATAGGAACGCGGCTATTAAATCAACCCCTATTCAAGAAACAAAAATAAGGAGCAAAACAAGTTAGATGTTGGGTAAATGAGAAGAGGATGTGGGGATGTACCATGTTAGGCTTAGCCCAGTGTAACTTCTCTTTAAAAAAATATTAAACATCATGCATCCTTATTGAGAGCTGTAACTTCTCAAAATGTAAGAGAGTCTTGTACATGCAATTACCAATGACAAAGGTAGCAGAGCCAGAGACGCCGCACTGGCAATGTACAAGGGTCTTGAGTCTGCATTTGCGGGCGCGTTCAACAAGTGTGAAGACCTCGGAGTCATCAAAGATCTCCGCCAGTCTGTCCTGGTTGTGCAACCAGGCAAGCTTGATTTAGTCCAGGGAGGGGCAGGAGGTCTTGCGGTGGGAGTTGAGCCGTTTCATCTGGAACAGACAGGCTGGTAGTGGTGGTGGTGGATTGAGGATTTTTGGGGAGACTGACACGGATCTTTCCCTTAAAAGAGTGCTTCAGATTTGGCGTCAAGGCCGTCGCCCGGACCATCAGGCCGCATTTCCTGGGCTGCTGCTGCTGTTAGAGGGGCGTGGGCCAGAGGTGCTCAATGGGCACGGGGCAAGAGCTTGGCTCCCAGGGACACTTGACCTCCTTGGCCACATTGATGGTCAGTGCCCATGGACGAGAGCAGGTTCCTGTCCCTTGCGCTCTGTTTGAAGCCCAGCAGGGCAGCACCTCATTGGGCCCGTATTTAGAACGTCTCCATTAATTCGCTGGGAACTTCAATGTGTCCCTTCCCCCCTACTCCCGCCTGCGAGCTCATCAGTTTGTGGCGGCTTTTGCCCGCAGCCACCGGGTGGAGGTACAGCTGGATTGGGGTGTTCATGATACTCTTGTTGTTCTGGTTGATCAGGCAGACAGGGTTGTACATCCTTGAGGTGTCCGTTGAGCTAATCCCGTTCAGCAAGAGCCAAGGGATCAAGGTGGGTTGCTTCATGTACAGCCAGCCAGTGACGTTGGCCTTGATGCCCACGAACTGGGCCCGGGCTGGGCCAAGGTCTCCGCGCTGAGGCGAGGGGGGCAGGGAAACGAGAAGGGGAGGGCCTTGATACCGTTGGTCGGGCAACACTGGTGACACTGGCCAAGGAGGAGGAGGAAGCTGTCGTCAGATGAGGAGAAGGGGCAGAAGGACAGGTTGAGTGGGGTCCATTGGGAGGTTGGCAGGGAAAATCTTGAGGCGCGAGGGGGGTTGGAGGATGGCCAGGAAGCGCCGGGTATTGACTTCTGTTGGCTAGCCATCCAATCCGGCGAGGGCATAGAGTGTCAACGGTTTTTTTGGGGTGTACTGGGCGGCGTGGCGTTGGCGAGGATATGGGAGCTGTGGCGCAGGATGCAGCTAGAGTCTTTGGAAGAGTCACGACTCGCTGGCTATGGATGGGCTGAGCATGAGTATTTAAGGAGGGGGCTGCTGTCAATTGTCCCCCCAGGGGTTCCGGTTTCGTCCTGGCCCCTCCCTGCAGGCCCCCTACTTCGCTTGGATAGGCCCCTGCTTGAGAATAAAAAATGCTGGCCCTTTTTTGCTTGTTGCACTGTCACAAGCTGAAGGGTCTATCCATGGCACATAGTGTTCGGGGGTAATCTATTCAACAGTGGCCACCATGTGGCTGCACGCCAAAACTTAGATCTTTTCTGCCATGTTTTTGTGAATTTAATAAACTTGGATGATGCTGACATAAGGTTTCATTCCTCTTTAAGAACCCTGACTTCTTTTACTGCAATACTGTTGAAAACCACTCCAATAAATTTGGTGTGAAAATCTGTGCACTCCAAAAAAATGAATCATTTTACCTTGGAGAAAATATTTTTGGAGTGGAATTGGGTTTACTCCAAAATTTTTGGAGTGCATCATGGGTACATTCCAAAAAACAGGCTTTTTTGGAGTGTAATTTTGTTAACTCCAACAAAATTTGGAGTAGACTATGGTTCACTCCAATGAAAGTTGTAGTGGACTACTGTTCACTCCATTTTTGGAGTGGACTAGAGTTTAAAGCGGCTACGCCGCCGCAGGGTGGTGTTAGTGTGCCTCACAAATTAATTTCCAGATGGGTTATAGCAGCACTTTCCAGATTGAATTTATTTGCTTGCCCGGATTCTTTTCAGTACTCAAATCAGAAAAAAGCCCACAGATACATCTTATTTGCTTGCCCAGATTCTTTTGAGCACTCGCAGCAGAAGAAAATTTGTCTCATTTGCTTCCGGATTCTTTTCAGAACTCAAAGCAGAAGAATCAATCAAAAAATAAAGATGTGTATATATATCAACAGAACAATAATAAAAATGCTAAAGTCATGGTCATTCTCTATATCATTAATGTTTTAAGTTTTACAAAAACTGAGAAATATGCGTGTACATTCAGGCCATCATTCAACAACAAAAAGCGTGAGAAAGACAAGAGAAAGGTTTCAACAAAAGTCAGTTTACTAATATTATTGAGTAAAGATACATGGCCCACAAATGAAGACCAGAAGAAACGTATGTATTCCACCTGAGGTAATAGATAAGGATTAGAAATTGTAGTATCCTGTCCCCTGGCGTGTGACGCAGGAGTCGAGGGGGCCGACGCGCAAAGCAACACAGCATGAGACCTGTGACTGTGGAAAGGATCTGTTCATATAGATATATATGTAGTGTCTGTGGGTGGGGGTGCATATGTAGATGTGAGATAGGAAGAGGAGAGAGAAGAGACAACAACGAGCACGAGGCAACAGAGGAGCGCAGAGCCACAACTCTCCCCCCCCCCCCCCCCTTTTTCTTGACTTTCAACCGAGTAATCCATCAATATGAGCGCAATCAGAGACTCCCAAACTCGCTCTTGCAGAAAATGGAGACCATTACCACGGTGATTCGAGGTTCCTTGGGCACCAGCCCTGAAGTGGGACGCTTTCTCACACATGATCTTGAGGCCGCCGGCAATCGTGTCGTCCGCGGAAGGAGCAGCCTCTACCACAGGTTTGCAACCGCTAGCAATCTGACCGATACAGGATTGAAGTAGTGTATGGACCTTGCCGACTGATAGTTTCATGCCTTGTTCCTGGGGACTGTACTCCTCATTCTCAGAGGTTTTCGACCTTTGCATGAGGGCAATAAGCGAGCGCCACGAAGCGTCAATTTCCGGGTTTTTCTTTGCCTTTGCGAGCTCTGCAATTGAGTCGAAGTCGATCAAGTCCTTGTTGCTAAAAAAAACATCATCACCATCGATCTGGGTGAGGCGGGGGCCTGAGTGGTCGGACAAATGTTAGCACCACCGAATAGGGGTGGGGAGCTTTGTGGAGGCCAGAGACTTACTGCAGCGGATGACTGATGCAAACTCCTTGGTGTTAGCTGCCTCAAAGAGTGCCAGAAACTCCGGAGAACTCCTTTTGAGCTTGAAAGTGCCGACCCTGAAACCGCCATTATCGAAGCAATTCTTGACTCGGTAGGCAATGACCTCCTTGACTATTGGAAGGAAGAGAGGGGAATTATTGACAGCTTTCCTTGCGATATGCGCCAGACCCTCATTGAGCTCCATCTCGTCTTTCAGGATCTCCAGTTGGTCGATGTTGCGGAGCAGGCCTACATGAGCAAGCAAAGCATAGATCAGCATTTTGTGATGATCTATGAGAATGGAGATATGCTAACCCTTTTTGCTGATTGGACGCCTGAACACCTCAATGCCTGTCATCGGCTCATCAAGCTTCTTCTTTCTTGAGGAGTCGCAAGCGGCCTGTGGATCACTTGCGTGGCTCTGGGATGCGGCCAGAGTAGACTGGGAATGAGTAGGGGCTGGCTCGAGGGGATTGGCAGCGTCAAGGGCAGGGGCGCTCCCGGTGGTGACTTGATGATTGGCTCCGGGGGTTAGATCGCATGTCCTCATGGGCACCTGATTTTCACAGACTTCCAATGGGCTGAGAAGAGTTGAGCCAGAGTCAGCAGTAGAGGCATTGCCAGCCGGGGGCATGAAGATGATTTTAACCGGCTCTCTTCCATTGGAGGAGGCAGCCCCGGGGCTCGAAGGCCTTCGGATTGCCGAGTGATTGCTGAAGTCAAAGGTGGACGAGTCGTATTTTGCGTGGTAGCTGGGAGAGGAGAGTTCTTGGGGATCGTCGGCAGAATCAGAGGTTGCGCATGTTCTGAAGCCGAAACGCGACTGAAATTCTCCTTAACCGGCATAAATGGCGTTGGCCGGGGAAGATCCAACTTGGTATTCTTTTTACCATCTGAAGATGAAGAAGCTGTCAGCTGCGAGGGCAGCCCAAGCAAGGGTATGAAATGCACGTACCCAAAGACAATCGCATCCTCTTTGCAGCTGGGTTTGGGGATGAGGGTCGAGCAGACCCATCTGAAAGCCATTCCAATCAGTTTTCCGGTAAGGGCTAAAGATTGCCAAGTCGCTAGGATTAGAGGAGAGGGAATCTCACAAGTCTTAAAAACACTCTTTATGACATCCAAGGGGGTGTCAGGGGCTGGAGATGGGACTGAGGCACCCAAGTCTGTGCCTGGAGGAACAGATGACGGGCCGGGGGAGTCTGGCTCGGCAAACTGCTATTTGTCAAATGATAAACCAGCCATTAACATCAGTCAGGGGGAGGCGGTATACCTTTCCGGCATCTGAATACCCACCTCAGCAGCAGCTAGGAGTACCACCTCGTCCAACGAACCATAGGATCAGTCGCTCTCGTTTTGGGTCTCAAAGGAGTCAGGATACACCACAAGAGCGATTTTGGCTCCCTCGGACTGACAACCCGACGCCAATGGGGCACGCGTCGGGCTACCGTGGGGCAGCCCGTCGTCAGGCACTGGTACAGTCGTCGCCGTGTCACTCGACCGCGAATCCTACAAGAACGTCTATTGAGAGACCCAAATCAGCTCTTCATCCCAGAACAAACCAAAAGAAAGGAAGGGAGGGAGACACACCAAGAGTTTCCGCGGTTGCCAAGCTGATGTTCCGCTCCAACCTATCATCCCAACAAACCTCAAACAAGCACATCAAAAAGAAGGATGAAGGGAGGGGGGAACTTTACCTTGTTGGAGGTGGGATAGCGGGGCAAGTCGAACCTGCTGAAGCATGTATGTGACTTAGGCAACTGGGTGATTTCACCTGCTTTCTTGATCGTGAATCGACGAGGGCCATCAGATCCTTGGAGATCTTGGAACCCGTTAACGGGGATCCTAGATGTACCTAACTGAGGGGGGAGAAAGTGAATGTGCGTCTCTCAGCCCGCCCATTTTCCCACAAAAAAAAACAAGGGTGAGGGGGAGGGGGACTGACCAGTGGTGAAATGGAGCAAGCGGGATTTTTTCTCGGCAGGCCAGGCGCGGAGGCTTGCCAGAACCACTTGATGACTTGTTCGTCGGGCTGATATCCCCGATAATTGGTGTGTTTGATCCAGTCGTCCATGTCAATGTCCAACATCCCCCCGATTGGTAGCTCGAGCTCGCGCTTGTCAAAGACGTTGATCAGTTTCTACGGGATCAGCTTGTGGAAGCCGCTCAAGAACGCCGGGAATTGCTCCACCACTCGCTTCCCGACCCGCCATTGAGTAATCAACTCAATGTACTCTCTCTTGTGTTCCCCTCAGTCACCTGTATGTTGCGGCGGCTCTTCTTCATATCTATCGTTACTTTGCCAAACTTCTCGACCTGGACCAACAACAAACTCTCAAGGACATCCGTGATGTCGTTCTCCCTACAAGAAAACATTTACTTCAGACCACCGTCCTTCTTTCCCCATATAAACACAAACTTACATCATCCATGTCAATTATCTCGGCTTCACACTCTTCATGTCAGCAGGAGCAACCTTCTTGAGTTTTGAGGATCATCATGTAGAAACTTGTGATGAAATACACATCCAGGAACCTCCTAGAAAAACAACCTCAGTGTCAAACATCAAAAGAGAGAAAGACAATATAGACAAACCTATGGAAGATAGCAAAGGCAAGCATGCGACCAATGAATTTGGATCAATTGAGATGCTCAGTGTTCACCCCTCTGTGGGGATTGATTTGCTGCATAACAGAAGGAAAGTGAGTGGGGGAAAAAGGATCTGTGAGTTTTTGAGAGAGACGCACGAGGGTATAGTTGTTGACAGCCAAGTCCTCAAAGAGACAGTAGAATGGGTTGGATAGAGTTGGCGGGGGAGACTGGCATCTACAGCGCGAGACGGGCTGCGCCAGGGTTAGAATGGAGAGGGATGCGCCTGTTGTGGGTGAGCGTGGCATTGGGCCATTTCTGAATTGTCGTGCACATGGGAGTTCAGGGTGACAGGAGTGACATGTTGAGTTGTGCTGCAAGTGTGGCGCCACCGGGGCGGTGACGGTAGTGTAGGACAAGGTGTGGCCTGGCTGTGGTTTGGCGAAACGGGCGGTAATATCATAGGAGCAAGTGTGGCATAGCTGTGGATTCGGGGAAACAGCCGGTGCGTGGTAGGTTATGTGCGTGAGTATATAAAGAGGAGGTTATGGAGTTGGTGGATCCGCAGGGGATTCGGTTTTGTCCGCCCCCTCCCTGGGAGCCCCCTAACTGCTTGGTTAGGCCCTCCCTGGCTAGTTTACCAACCGGCCCTCTTTTGCGCGTTGCTCCGGCACAGCTGGAGGGTCATCCATAGGGCCTTCGGGTCTTTGGGGATATTCAACGTGCCAAGTGAGATAAAGGGGCATTTTTTGCCCCATCTTTTGAGAAAAAAACACCCCAAAACTTAGATCTGCAGGTCTAGAATTCTGTGGATTTAAGAAAGTGGGATGTAGTAATTTTTTGGTGTGGATTTAGCCTGCCCCTAAACAATTAGAGGTAATTATTGAATGATTGGTGGTAATTATTGAATAATTGGTGGTCATTATCTAATCTGGGAAAAAAATAGACCTCCAGCTCAATGTTTCAGCAGGTGTAGCAGCTTTGGCGCTAAAATACAGCTATTTTTAGCGTTAGCACCTTCAAAACGCTAAACTACACGGAGCAGGGAAATGATGTAGCAAGGGTGTTGCTACGCTACGCGCTATATGTAGCGCTGGACCGCTACCACCATCACTAACTGCCCAGATTATTAGCGGCCAGCGCTACACTATATTTTTAGCGCCTCTTATTACTTTTAGCGTAATAGTTGCATTGTTGTTGAGAGGGCTGTGTCTGTCCTCTCAATGACCAGTCTGTGCTGGTCATTGAGAGGGATATGTACTGCCCTCCGTGGGCAGCGCAGAGTCCAGACCAGCCATTCATGATGGGAGGAGTGCTGGTTGTGGAGTGCCCTGGTGTTCACTCCAAAAATTTTGGAGTGCATGGTTGGGCACTCCAATTTTTGGGGATTTTTGGAGTATACCATCATCCACTCCAAAAATTTTGGAGTGGACACATGTGCACACCAAAAATTTTGGAGTGAACTACTGTTCACTCCATTTTTGGTGTGCATGAAGTAAATCTTTGGTGTGCATTTAGCCTGCCCCAACAAACTATGAATATTGCATATGCAAATTGTGTATGTTTGTCATGCATCATAGGTAATGATTGATACATAACAACTATGAAATTGAATATTGCGTATGCATATGGAAGCATGAATATCAAGTATTCACAGGGTTTAGCCAACTTCACTGAGAGCATCTGTACTGATAATGTGTTGAAATTACTCAGGTGAAAAGAATTGTGTGTTGTGGGATTTGAACCCACGACCTTCTACATTCATGAGAGCTGCTCTTATAACACTTAGCTAAACACACAGTGGGTCTTACTGGTGGTATTTGGATATTAGATCATATAACTTGGCCCCTCAAATGGAGCTTGAAGCATATATTCCAACAAAATGCTTACAGAATCAAATCATTCCTGGGCACACCAAGCTCATCTGAATCATAACGCTAGCCAATCCGCCCCTGCAGCTAATCAAAATGGGTCGCGTCTAGGTCTCCAGCGGGTGAACAGCGTAAACAATTTATGTAACAACTGGATTTCTTGTAAGCTATTACATCTTTGATAGATTTTCTTGTAACAAAATAAGGTAAGAACAAATGAGTTTTGTATCTAAAGGCACATGTGTCCTGCTAAAGAAGGTCAATAGTAATGAGGCAATAAAGATCATACAGATATTAATTATTTGAGCTGTCAAAGCAAATAGACAATGTGATCAATGAGTATCAGTTGCACTCCAACTTGAGAAAATAGTTATTATCATCAGTCTAAACATCCCTCTTCTTGATCTTTCCATTCTCAGGCTTAATCAAGAAAAGAAAGACTTGAATTTAAATAAATATGTGATGAAATTTTTTCTTTAACTGAAACAATCATTCTTCCTGATCAATAGAATGATCTAAAGTAGCAATAAAAACTCTCTTCCATAGAGAATTCAAGCAACTGCCAGCCAACTTACATAATAGGGGAGAAGGGATTCAATCAAGCAGACTTGACAAACTGGACTTTGTTGTTTTTCATGAGCTCACAACCTGTTGAATGAAAGAGAAACGCTGTAGCCAAAATGATCCAAGGTATTTATTTGCTGGTGCTGCATATTAGAGATGGCACTTGGGTACCCGTTTGCGGGTACCCGGCACCCGCCAGCAGGTACCCGGAACACCCGCTCAGCACCCGCAGGCGGGTGCCGGGTGCGGGTGCGGGTGTTCAGTTTTTGGGCAGGAAAAAAACGGGTACCCATCCAGGTACCCGCCCATTAAAGGAACCTCAGAGGTGGTTCACGCTAGGAATGATGATTCTTCATGTATGTAAACATAGACAGGTTTATATACATGAAGAGAATGTGAAAAGGGGTCTAGATGAGACCCTCTACGTGTAACCCAGTGGGGTTACAACACCCATCTTGGTGGGCCAGATGGATTGGAGGGATCTCTCCACTTGAAGAGGTGGGAGGTGTACATGCCACCTCAAGCGGAGCGATCCCTCCGCCCAGAGGTGTGTACACCTCCTCAACCGGAGGGACTCCTCGACCGGAGGAGTCCCTCCGGTCAAAAAGCTTGTGCACCTCTTCGACTGGAGGGATCCCTCCGGTCAAGGAGGTACTATACCCCCGGGAATCCGGGAGGAATCCCCAGGTCAGCGAGTATATTGATGACCGGCAGGATTCCCTCCCGGTCATCGATAAATAATCAATGGCTGGGAGGACTCCCTCCCGGTCATCAATATAATCGATGGCTGGGAGGACTTCCTCCCGGTCATCAATATAATTGATGGCTAGGAGGACTCCCTCCCAGTCATCAATATAATTGATGGCTGGGAGGACTCCCTCCCAGTCATCGATATAATTGATGGCTCGATGGCTGGGAGGACTCCCTCCCGGCCATCGCAATGAGCTTGCTGACTGTGGTAATCCC